>NW_027362771.1:549594819-550228569 GCF_046119375.1 Phyllobates terribilis | reverse complement strand
GACATGCAGTGCTCTGGTGCCCCCTGTCCCTGACATGCAGTGCTCGGATGCCCCCTGTCCCTGACATGCAGTGCTGTGGTGCCCCCTGTCCCTGACATGCAGTGCTCGGATGCCCCCTGTCCCTGACATGCAGTGCTCGGATGCCCCCTGTCCCTGACATGCAGTGCTCTGGTGCCCCCTGTCCCTGACATGCAGTGCTCTGGTGCCCCCTGTCCCTGACATGCAGTGCTCTGGTGCCCCCTGTCCCTGACATGCAGTGCTCTGGTGCCCCCTGTCCCTGACATGCAGTGCTCTGGTGCCCCCTGTCCCTGACATGCAGTGCTCTGGTGCCCCCTGTCCCTGACATGCAGTGCTCGGATGCCCCCTGTCCCTCACATGCAGTGCTCTGGTGCCCCCTGTCCCTGACATGCAGTGCTCTGGTGCCCCCTGTCCCTGACCTGCAGTGCTCGGATGCCCCCTGTCCCTGACATGCAGTGCTCTGGTGCCCCCTGTCCCTGACATGCAGTGCTCTGGTGCCCCCTGTCCCTGACATGCAGTGCTCGGATGCCCCCTGTCCCTGACATGCAGTGCTCTGGTGCCCCCTGTCCCTGACATGCAGTGCTCTGGTGCCCCCTGTCCCTGACATGCAGTGCTCGGATGCCCCCTGTCCCTGACATGCAGTGCTCTGGTGCCCCCTGTCCCTGACATGCAGTGCTCGGATGCCCCCTGTCCCTGACATGCAGTGCTCTGGTGCCCCCTGTCCCTGACATGCAGTGCTCTGGTGCCCCCTGTCCCTGACATGCAGTGCTCGGATGCCCCCTGTCCCTGACATGCAGTGCTCTGGTGCCCCCTGTCCCTGACATGCAGTGCTCTGGTGCCCCCTGTCCCTGACATGCAGTGCTCTGGTGCCCCCTGTCCCTGACATGCAGTGCTCGGATGCCCCCTGTCCCTGACATGCAGTGCTCTGGTGCCCCCTGTCCCTGACATGCAGTGCTCTGGTGCCCCCTGTCCCTGACATGCAGTGCTCTGGTGCCCCCTGTCCCTGACATGCAGTGCTCTGGTGCCCCCTGTCCCTGACATGCAGTGCTCTGGTGCCCCCTGTCCCTGACATGCAGTGCTCGGATGCCCCCTGTCCCTGACATGCAGTGCTCTGGTGCCCCCTGTCCCTGACATGCAGTGCTCTGGTGCCCCCTGTCCCTGACATGCAGTGCTTGGATGCCCCCTGTCCCTGACATGCAGTGCTCTGGTGCCCCCTGTCCCTGACATGCAGTGCTCTGATGCCCCCTGTCCCTGACATGCAGTGCTCTGGTGCCCCCTGTCCCTGACATGCAGTGCTCTGGTGCCCCCTGTCCCTGACATGCAGTGCTCGGATGCCCCCTGTCCCTGACATGCAGTGCTCTGGTGCCCCCTGTCCCTGACATGCAGTGCTCTGGTGCCCCCTGTCCCTGACATGCAGTGCTCGGATGCCCCCTGTCCCTGTCATGCAGTGCTCTGGTGCCCCCTGTCCCTGACATGCAGTGCTCTGGTGCCCCCTGTCCCTGACATGCAGTGCTCGGATGCCCCCTGTCCCTGACATGCAGTGCTCTGGTGCCCCCTGTCCCTGACATGCAGTGCTCTGGTGCCCCCTGTCCCTGACATGCAGTGCTCTGGTGCCCCCTGTCCCTGACATGCAGTGCTCTGGTGCCCCATGTCCCTGACATGCAGTGCTCTGGTGCCCCCTGTCCCTGACATGCAGTGCTCGGATGCCCCCTGTCCCTGACATGCAGTGCTCTGGTGCCCCCTGTCCCTGACATGCAGTGCTCTGATGCCCCCTGTCCCTGACATGCAGTGCTCTGGTGCCCCCTGTCCCTGACATGCAGTGCTCTGGTGCCCCCTGTCCCTGACATGCAGTGCTCTGGTGCCCCCTGTCCCTGACATGCAGTGCTCTGGTGCCCCCTGTCCCTGACATGCAGTGCTCTGATGCCCCCTGTCCCTGACATGCAGTGCTCTGATGCCCCCTGTCCCTTACATGCAGTGCTCTGATGCCCCCTGTCCCTGACATGCAGTGCTCTGATGCCCCCTGTCCCTGACATGCAGTGCTCTGGTGCCCCCTGTCCCTGACATGCAGTGCTCGGATGCCCCCTGTCCCTGACATGCAGTGCTCTGGTGCCCCCTGTCCCTGACATGCAGTGCTCTGGTGCCCCCTGTCCCTGACATGCAGTGCTCTGGTGCCCCCTGTCCCTGACATGCAGTGCTCTGGTGCCCCCTGTCCCTGACATGCAGTGCTCTGGTGCCCCCTGTCCCTGACATGCAGTGCTCGGATGCCCCCTGTCCCTGACATGCAGTGCTCTGGTGCCCCCTGTCCCTGACATGCAGTGCTCTGGTGCCCCCTGTCCCTGACATGCAGTGCTCTGGTGCCCCCTGTCCCTGACATGCAGTGCTCGGATGCCCCCTGTCCCTGACATGCAGTGCTCTGGTGCCCCCTGTCCCTGACATGCAGTGCTCTGGTGCCCCCTGTCCCTGACATGCAGTGCTCTGGTGCCCCCTGTCCCTGACATGCAGTGCTCTGGTGCCCCCTGTCCCTGACATGCAGTGCTCTGGTGCCCCCTGTCCCTGACATGCAGTGCTCTGATGCCCCCTGTCCCTGACATGCAGTGCTCTGATGCCCCCTGTCCCTGACATGCAGTGCTCTGATGCCCCCTGTCCCTGACATGCAGTGCTCTGATGCCCCCTGTCCCTGACATGCAGTGCTCTGATGCCCCCTGTCCCTGACATGCAGTGCTCTGGTGCCCCCTGTCCCTGACATGCAGTGCTCTGGTGCCCCCTGTCCCTGACATGCAGTGCTCTGGTGCCCCCTGTCCCTGACATGCAGTGCTCTGGTGCCCCCTGTCCCTGACATGCAGTGCTCTGGTGCCCCCTGTCCCTGACATGCAGTGCTCTGGTGCCCCCTGTCCCTGACATGCAGTGCTCTGGTGCCCCCTGTCCCTGACATGCAGTGCTCTGGTGCCCCCTGTCCCTGACATGCAGTGCTCTGGTGCCCCCTGTCCCTGACATCCGGTGCTCTGGTGCCCCCTGTCCCTGACATGCAGTGCTCTGGTGCCCCCTGTCCCTGACATGCAGTGCTCTGGTGCCCCCTGTCCCTGACATGCAGTGCTCTGATGCCCCCTGTCCCTGACATGCAGTGCTCTGGTGCCCCCTGTCCCTGACATGCAGTGCTCTGGTGCCCCGTGTCCCTGACATGCAGTGCTCTGGTGCCCCCTGTCCCTGACATGCAGTGCTCTGGTGCCCCCTGTCCCTGACATGCAGTGCTCTGGTGCCCCCTGTCCCTGACATGCAGTGCTCTGATGCTCCCTGTCCCTGACATGCAGTGCTCTGGTGCCCCCTGTCCCTGACATGCAGTGCTCTGGTGCCCCCTGTCCCTGACATGCAGTGCTCTGATGCCCCCTGTCCCTGACATGCAGTGCTCTGATGCCCCCTGTCCCTGACATGCAGTGCTCTGATGCCCCCTGTCCCTGACATGCAGTGCTCTGATGCCCCCTGTCCCTGACATGCAGTGCTCTGGTGCCCCCTGTCCCTGACATGCAGTGCTCTGGTGCCCCCTGTCCCTGACATGCAGTGCTCTGGTGCCCCCTGTCCCTGACATGCAGTGCTCTGATGCTCCCTGTCCCTGACATGCAGTGCTCTGGTGCCCCCTGTCCCTGACATGCAGTGCTCTGGTGCCCCCTGTCCCTGACATGCAGTGCTCTGGTGCCCCCTGTCCCTGACATGCAGTGCTCTGATGCCCCCTGTCCCTGACATGCAGTGCTCTGATGCCCCCTGTCCCTGACATGCAGTGCTCTGATGCCCCCTGTCCCTGACATGCAGTGCTCTGATGCCCCCTGTCCCTGACATGCAGTGCTCTGGTGCCCCCTGTCCCTGACATGCAGTGCTCTGGTGCCCCCTGTCCCTGACATGCAGTGCTCTGGTGCCCCGTGTCCCTGACATGCAGTGCTCTGGTGCCCCCTGTCCCTCACATGCAGTGCTCTGGTGCCCCCTGTCCCTGACATGCAGTGCTCTGGTGCCCCCTGTCCCTCACATGCAGTGCTCTGGTGCCCCCTGTCCCTGACATGCAGTGCTCTGATGCCCCCTGTCCCTGACATGCAGTGCTCTGATGCCCCCTGTCCCTGACATGCAGTGCTCTGATGCCCCCTGTCCCTGACATGCAGTGCTCTGATGCCCCCTGTCCCTGACATGCAGTGCTCTGGTGCCCCCTGTCCCTGACATGCAGTGCTCTGGTGCCCCCTGTCCCTGACATGCAGTGCTCTGGTGCCCCGTGTCCCTGACATGCAGTGCTCTGATGCCCCCTGTCCCTGAAATGCAGTGCTCTGGTGCCCCCTGTCCATGACATGCAGTGCTCTGACGCCCCCTGTCCCTGACATGCAGTGCTCTGCTGCCATCTCTCCCTGACATGCAGTGCTCTGCTGCCATCTGTCCCTGACATGCAGTGCTCTGATGCCCCCTGTCCCTGACATGCAGTGCTCTGGTGCCCCCTGTCCCTGACATGCAGTACTCTGGTGCCCCCTGTCCCTGACATGCAGTACTCTGGTGCCCCCTGTCCCTGACATGCAGTACTCTGGTGCCCCCTGTCCCTGACATGTAATTATCAGATTTTGACTAAAACATCCATTTATGATATAATGTGTTTTTTTATTCTAAACTTGATTTTTCACCAGTGATGATTCATCTGCCAATTTTTTCTTATCTTTTGAGTTACCAAATTCATTTTACGCCTTTTTGTTCATGACACAATTACCTTTTGAGTATTTATTTTATTTTATTTTTGTTTTAGCTTGGGAGCATTGTAAGGCCATCATAAAGTATTGGGGCCTCATTAAGTATGGGGGAATTGTGGGGGCATCATTAAGTGTGGGGGCATCATAAAGTATGGGGGCCCCTCACACATTGTAGGAGCTCCTGTGGGGGATCCTCATACAGTGTGGGGCTACTGTGGGGGGGGGGGACCTCATACAGTGTGGGGCTACTGTGTGGATGACTTCATACAGTGTGGGGCTACTGAGGGGGGGGGGACCTCATACAGTGTGGGGCTACTGTGGGGGACCTTATACAGTGTGGGGCTACTGTGTGGATGACTTCATACAGTGTGGGGGCTACTGTGGGGGGACCTTATACAGTGTGGAGGCTACTGTGTGGATGACTTCATACAGTGTGGGGGCTACTGTGGGGGGGAGGGACCTCATACAGTGTGGGGCTACTGTGGGGGACCTTATACAGTGTGGGGCTACTGTGTGAGTGACTTCATACAGTGTGGGGGGGACCTCATACAGTGTGGAGGCTACTGTGTGGGTAACTTCACACAGTGTGGGGGCTACTGTGGGGGGACCTCGTACAGTGTGGGGGCTACTGTGGGGGACGTTATATAGTGTGGGGGCTACTGTGTGGGTGACTTCATACAGTGTCGGGGCTACTGTGGGGGGGACCTCATACAGTGTGGGGCTACTGTGTGGGTGACTTCATATAGTGTGGGGGGACCTTATACAGTGTGGGGCTACTGTGTGGGTGACTTCATATAGTGTGGGGGGACCTTATACAGTGTGGGGCTACTGTGTGGGTGACTTCATACAGTGTGGGGCGGACCTCATACAGTGTGGGGGCTACTGTGTGGGTGACTTCATACAGTGTGGGGGGGACCTTATACAGTGTGGGGGCTACTGTGGGGGGGACCTCATTCAGTGTGGGGCTACTGTGGAGGGACCTTATACAGAGTGGGGCTACTGTGTGGGTGACTTCATACAGTGTGGGGGGGACCTCATACAGTGTGGGGGCTAATGTGTGGGTGACCTCATACAGTGTGGGGCTACTGTGGGGGGACCTTATACAGTGTGGGGCTACTGTGTGGGTGACTTCATACAGTGTGGGGGGACCTTATACAGTATGGGGCTACTGTGTGGGGGGACCTCATACAGTGTGGGGCTACTGTGTGGGGGGACCTCATACAGTGTGGGGGCTGCTGTGGGGGTAACTTCACACAGTGTGGGGGCTATTGTGGGGGGACCTCGTACAGTGTGGGGGCTACTGTGGGGGACCTTATACAGTGTGGGGGCTACTGTGTGGGTGACTTCATACAGTGTCGGGGCTACTGTGGGGGGGACCTCATACAGTGTGGGGCTACTGTGTGGGTGACTTCATATAGTGTGGGGGGACCTTATACAGTGTGGGGCTACTGTGTGGGTGACTTCATATAGTGTGGGGGGACCTTATACAGTGTGGGGGCTACTGTGTGGGTGACTTCATACAGTGTGGGGGGGACCTCATACAGTGTGGGGGCTACTGTGGGGGGGACCTCATTCAGTGTGGGGCTACTGTGGAGGGACCTTATACAGAGTGGGGCTACTGTGTGGGTGACTTCATACAGTGTGGGGGGGACCTCATACAGTGTGGGGGCTAATGTGTGGGTGACCTCATACAGTGTGGGGCTACTGTGGGGGGACCTTATACAGTGTGCGGCTACTGTGTGGGTGACTTCATACAGTGTGGGGGGACCTTATACAGTATGGGGCTACTGTGTGGGGGGACCTCATACAGTGTGGGGCTACTGTGTGGGGGGACCTCATACAGTGTGGGGGCTGCTGTGGGGGGGGACCTCATACAGTGTGGGGGCTACCTCATACAGTGTGGGGGCTACTGTGGGGCCCCTTGTACACTGCTGGGACTACAGTGTGAGGACTACTGTGGGGTTCTTTATACTGTGTATAGGTAAGCTGTGAGTCCATCATACTGTGTATAGGGGAGCTGTGGGCCCATGGTACTGTGTAAAGGGGAGCTGTGGGCCTATGGTACTATGTATAGGGGAGCTATGGGTCCACCATACTGTATATAGGGGAGCTGTGGGCCCATGGTACTATGTATAGTGGAGTTGTACATGAGGGGACATTAAATGTTAAGTGGGCACTTAAGGAGCATTATTGTTGTAGGGGCACTCAGAGTATTGTGACTGTCAAAGCTAATCACCACTTTCTTGAGGAAAAATGTGGACACTGTTTTCTAGGGCATTTGCACAGGGAATTAATATTTTATAGGGGGCAATTTTACCATCTACGGGGCACAAAGAAGGAATTTTACTTTGTAAGGGGCACAGTGGTGGCATTATTAGGTGGGGCACTAAGAGGAGCTGTTATTGTACCACACAGCAGGTGCAGTAATAAGGACACATACGGCAGCAGCGGCTCAGTATTGGGGTATCAGCAGGAAGAGGAGTTTGTGCAGGTTGAGTATAGATGGTGACAAAGCTGGAAATTTGAGAAGTCAAATGTGTCTTTGTTGTAATCTCGGCAGACGAGTCCTGGCTGGAGAAGTCGTCATGCCGGTCTGGGCCAGATGGAAAAGACGGGAAAAGCAAATGACTCCAAAAGAAAGATTGTCAGCTGTAAGTCACTCTCTGTAACTGTACTGTAATCTCTTATATGTTCTGCAGGACTGGTATCTACCACTATGTGGTCACCATATGGCGGTAATATCAGTGTTGGTCTTTGGATAGAGATCTGTTTTTAGTATCTGCATGGTCATCTGCTGAGGTTCCCCTATACCGATAATTAGGCTGCGCCACAGTTGTACGCCTAGTTGTTACCTAGTTAGGGGCCCACTCAGATGTCTGGCCCCCTCCCTCCTGAGCTGAACCTCTAGCTATGCCTCTGGGTTTAAGTAATGCCATATTTTCATAGATCGGACTGGTACAAAGGCGCAGATACCAAATACTCATTATTTTGTTTTATTTTTTTATTTCTGGATTGCAAAAATAAGGTGATTTACATTTTTTATGTTTTTTTTTTAATAAATTGACTATTTTTACATATATTTTTAGTCCCACCATTCAGGGGACTTTAACCCACAATCATTTGTACTATATACTGCAACACTAGAGTATATCAGCATATAGGAAAATTAACATCTCTGTTGAAGCCCGTCTGTATGAGACATTTAGAATTGCTCGATGCCCCAATTCCATACGTTTAGTCTCGTCTTGCTTCCAGTTTGCTCTCCACCAGTGGTTTAGTAATGTTTGATGCCATCAGTCTCTGAAGTCCATCTGTTCGGTACCTGACTCAACCCAGTGGCATATACCGCCAATGGCAACAGGCCAGGCGCGCCCGATGCCAGTGCAGTATGCTGTATGGAGAACTATGGGGAGTGCAGTATAATGTATGGAAGACTACGGGCAGTGCAGTATACAGTATGGAGGACTATGGGGAGTGCAGTATAATGTATAGATGACTATGAGGAGTGCAGTATAATGTATGGAAGACTACGGGCAGTGCAGTATACAGTATGGAGGACTATGGGGAGTGCAGTATAATGTATAGATGACTATGAGGAGTGCAGTATAATGTATAGATGACTATGAGGAGTGCAGTATAATGTATGGAAGACTACGAGCAGTGCAGTATACAGTATGGAGGACTATGGTGAGTGCAGTATAATGTATAGATGACTATGAGGAGTGCAGTATAATGTATGGAAGACTACGGGCAGTGCAGTATGCTGTATGGAGAACTATGGGGAGTGCAGTATAATGTATAGATGACTATGGGGAGTGCAGTATAATGTATAGATGACTATGAGGAGTGCAGTATAATGTATGGAAGACTACGGGCAGTGCAGTATACAGTATGGAGGACTATGGGGAGTGCAGTATAATGTATAGATGACTATGAGGAGTGCAGTATAATGTATGGAAGACTACGGGCAGTGCAGTATACAGTATGGAGGACTATGGGGAGTGCAGTATAATGTATAGATGACTATGAGGAGTGCAGTATAATGTATGGAAGACTACGGGCAGTGCAGTATACAGTATGGAGGACTATGGGGAGTGCAGTATAATGTATAGATGACTATGAGGAGTGCAGTATAATGTATAGATGACTATGAGGAGTGCAGTATAATGTATGGAAGACTACGGGCAGTGCAGTATACAGTATGGAGGACTATGGGGAGTGCAGTATAATGTATAGATGACTATGAGGAGTGCAGTATAATGTATGGAAGACTACGGGCAGTGCAGTATGCTGTATGGAGAACTATGGGGAGTGCAGTATAATGTATAGATGACTATGGGGAGTGCAGTATAATGTATAGATGACTATGAGGAGTGCAGTATAATGTATGGAAGACTACGGGCAGTGCAGTATACAGTATGGAGGACTATGGGGAGTGCAGTATAATGTATAGATGACTATGGGGAGTGCAGTATAATGTATACATGACTATGAGGAGTGCAGTATAATGTATGGAAGACTACGGGCAGTGCAGGATAATGTATAGATGACTATGGGGAGTGCAGTATACTGTATGGAGGACTATGGGGAGTGCAGTATAATGTATAGATGACTATGAGGAGTGCAGTATAATGTATACATGACTATGGGGAGTGCAATATAATGTATGGAGGCCTATGGGGAGTGCAGTATACTGTATGGAGAACTATGGGGAGTGCAGTATACTGTATGGAAGACTACGGGCAGTGCAGTATACAGTATGGAGGACTATGGGGAGTGCAGTATAATGTATAGATGACTATGGGGAGTGCAGTATAATGTATAGATGACTATGAGGAGTGCAGTATAATGTATACATGACTATGGGGAGTGCAATGTAATGTATGGAGGCCTATGGGGAGTGCAGTATACTGTATGGAGAACTATGGGGAGTGCAGTATAATGTATGGAAGACTACGGGCAGTGCAGTATACAGTTTGGAGGACTATGGGGAGTGCAGTATAATGTATAGATGACTATGAGGAGTGCAGTATAATGTATACATGACTATGGGGAGTGCAATGTAATGTATGGAGGCCTATGGGGTGTGCAGTATACTGTATGGAGAACTATGGGGAGTGCAGTATAATGTATGGAAGACTACGGGCAGTGCAGTATACAGTATGGAGGACTATGGGGAGTGCAGTATAATGTATAGATGACTTTGAGGAGTGCAGTATAATGTATGGAAGACTACGGGCAGTGCAGTATGCTGTATGGAGAACTATGGGGAGTGCAGTATAATGTATAGATGACTATGGGGAGTGTAGTATAATGTATAGATGACTATGAGGAGTGCAGTATAATGTATACATGACTATGAGGAGTGCAGTATAATGTATGGAAGACTACGGGCAGTGCAGGATAATGTATAGATGACTATGGGGAGTGCAGTATACTGTATGGAGGACTATGGGGAGTGCAGTATAATGTATAGATGACTATGAGGAGTGCAGTATAATGTATACATGACTATGGGGAGTGCAATATAATGTATGGAGGCCTATGGGGAGTGCAGTATACTGTATGGAGAACTATGGGGAGTGCAGTATACTGTATGGAAGACTACGGGCAGTGCAGTATACAGTATGGAGGACTATGGGGAGTGCAGTATAATGTATAGATGACTATGGGGAGTGCAGTATAATGTATAGATGACTATGAGGAGTGCAGTATAATGTATACATGACTATGGGGAGTGCAATGTAATGTATGGAGGCCTATGGGGAGTGCAGTATACTGTATGGAGAACTATGGGGAGTGCAGTACAATGTATGGAAGACTACTGGCAGTGCAGTATACAGTTTGGAGGACTATGGGGAGTGCAGTATAATGTATAGATGACTATGAGGAGTGCAGTATAATGTATACATGACTATGGGGAGTGCAATACAATGTATGGAGGCCTATGGGGAGTGCAGTATACTGTATCGAGAACTATGGGGAGTGCAGTATAATGTATAGATGACTATGAGGAGTTCAGTATAATGTATGGAAGACCACGGGCAGTGCAGTATAATGTATGGAAGACCACGGGCAGTGCAGTATAATGTATAGATGACTATGAGGAGTGCAGTATAATGTATACATGACTATGGGGAGTGCAGTATAATGTATGGAGTCCTATGGGGAGTGCAGTATACAGTATGGAGGACTATGAGGAGTGCAGTATACTGTATAGATGACTATGGGGAGTGCAGTATAATGTATGGATGACTATGGAGAGTGCAGTATACTGTATGGAGGACTATGGGGAGTGCAGTATACTGTATGGAGGACTATGGGGAGTGCAGTATACTGTATGGAGGACTATGAGGAGTGCAGTATAATGTATGGAGGACTATGGGGAGTGCAGTATACTGTATGGAGGACTATGAGGAGTGCAGTATAATGTATGGAGGACTATGGGGAGTGCAGTATACTGTATGGAGGACTATGGGGAGTGCAGTATACTGTATGGAGGACTATGGGGAGTGCAGTATACTGTATGGAGGACTATGGGGAGTGCAGTATACTGTATAGATCACTATGGGGAGTGCAGTATAATGTATAGATGACTATGAGGAGTGCAGTATAATGTATAGATGACTATGAGGAGTGCAGGATACTGTATGGAGGACTATGGGGAGTGCAATATAATGTATGGAGGACTATGGGGAGTGCAGTATAATGTATAGATGACTATGAGGAGTGCAGTATAATGTATGGAGGCCTATGGGGAGTGCAGTATACTGTATGGAAGACTACAGGCAGTGCAGTATACTGTATGGAGAACTATGGGGAGTGCAGTATAATGTATAGATAACTATGGGGAGTGCAATATAATGTATGGAGGACTATGGGGAGTGCAGTATAATGTATAGATGACTATGGGGAGTGCAATATAATGTATGGAGAACTATGGGGAGTGCAGTATAATGTATAGATGACTATGGGGAGTGCAATATAATGTATGGAGGACTATGGGGAGTGCAGTATAATGTATAGATGACTATGAGGAGTGCAGTATAATGTATGGAGGCCTATGGGGAATGCAGTATACTGTATGGAAGACTACGGGCAGTGCAGTATACTGTATGGAGGACTATGAGGAGTGCAGTATAATGTATAGATGACTATGAGGAGTGCAGTATAATGTATAGATGACTATGAGGAGTGCAGGATACTGTATGGAGGATTATGGGGAGTGCAATATAATGTATGGAGGCCTATGGGGAGTGCAGTATACTGTATGGAGGACTATGGGGAGTGCAGTATAATGTATGGAGGACTATGGGGAGTGCAGTATACTGTATGGAGGACTAGGGGGAGTGCAATATAATGTATGGAGGCCTATGGGGAGTGCAGTATAATGTATAGATGACTATGAGGAGGGCAGTATAATGTATGGAGGCCTATGGGGAGTGCAGTATAATGTATAGATGACTATGAGGAGGGCAGTATAATGTATACATGACTATGGGGAGTGCAGTATACTGTATGGAGGACTATGGGGAGTGCAGTATAATGTATGGAGGACTATGGGGAGTGCAGTATAATGTATAGATGACTATGAGGAGGGCAGTATAATGTATGGAAGCCTATGGGGAGTGCAGTATAATGTATAGATGACTATGAGGAGGGCAGTATAATGTATACATGACTATGGGGAGTGCAGTATAATGTATACATGACTATGGGGAGTGCAGTATACTGTATGGAGGACTATGGGGAGTGCAGTATAATGTATACATGACTATGGGGAGTGCAGTATACTGTATGGAGGCCCATGGGAAGTGCAGTATACTGTATGGAAGACTACGGGCAGTGCAGTATACTGTATGGAGGACTATGGGGAGTGCAGTATAATGTATAGATGACTATGGGGAGTGCAGTATAATGTATAGATGACTATGAGGAGGGCAGTATAATGTATTGATGACTATGGGGAGTGCAGTATAATGTATGGAGGACTATGGGGAGTGCAGGATACTGTATGGAGGACTATGGGGAGTGCAGTATAATGTATAGATGACTATGGGGAGTGCAGTATAATGTATAGATGACTATGGGGAGTGCAGTATAATGTATGAAGGACTACGGGCAGTGCAGTATACTGTATGAGGACTATGGGGAGTGCAGTATAATGTATAGATGATTATGGGGAGTGCAGTATAATGTATAGATGACTATGAGGAGGGCAGTATAATGTATAGATGACTATGGGGAGTGCAGTATAATGTATGGAGGCCTATGGGGAGTGCAGTATACTGTATGGAAGACTACGGGCAGTGCAGTATACTGTATGGAGGACTATGAGGAGTGTAGTATAATGTATAGTTGACTATGGGGAATGCAGTATAATGTATGGAGGCCTATGGGGAGTGCAGTATACTGTATGGAGGACTATGGGGAGTGCAGTATACTGTATGGAGGCCTATGGGGAGTGCAGTATAATGTATAGATGACTATGGGGAGTGCAGTGTACTGTATGGAGGACTATGGGGAGTGCAGTATATTGTATGGAGGACTATGGGGAGTGCAGGATACTGTATGGAGGACTATGGGGAGTGCAGTATAATGTATAGATGACTATGGGGAGTGCAGTATAATGTATGGAGGACTATGGGGAGTGCAGTATGCCGTATGGAGGACTATGGGGAGTGCAGTATAATGTATGGAGGCCTATGGGGAGTTCAGTATAATGTATGGAAGACTACGGGCAGTGCAGTATACTGTATGGAGGACTATGAGGAGTGGAGTATAATGTATAGATGACTATGGGGAGTGCAGTATACTGTATGGAAGACTACGGGCAGTGCAGGATACTGTATGGAGGACTATGGGGAGTGCAGGATACTGTATGGAGGACTATGGGGTGTGCAGGATACTGTATGGAGGACTATGGGGAGTGCAGTATAATGTATAAATGACTATGGGGAGTGCAGTATAATGTATGGAGGACTATGGGGAGTGCAGGATACTGTATGGAGGACTATGGGGAGTGCAGTATAATGTATGGAGGACTATGGCGAGTGCAGGATACTGTATGGAGGACTATGGGGAGTGCAGGATACTGTATGGAGGACTATGGGGAGTGCAGGATACTGTATGGAGGACTATGGGGAGTACAGTATAATGTATGGAAGACTACGGGCAGTGCAGTATACAGTATGGAGGACTATGGGGAGTGCAGTATAATGTATAGATGACTATGGGGAGTGCAGTATAATGTATACATGACTATGAGGAGTGCAGTATAATGTATGGAAGACTACGGGCAGTGCAGGATAATGTATAGATGACTATGGGGAGTGCAGTATACTGTATGGAGGACTATGGGGAGTGCAGTATAATGTATAGATGACTATGAGGAGTGCAGTATAAGGTATACATGACTATGGGGAGTGCAATATAATGTATGGAGGCCTATGGGGAGTGCAGTATACTGTATGGAGAACTATGGGGAGTGCAGTATACTGTATGGAAGACTACGGGCAGTGCAGTATACAGTATGGAGGACTATGGGGAGTGCAGTATAATGTATAGATGACTATGGGGAGTGCAGTATAATGTATAGATGACTATGAGGAGTGCAGTATAATGTATACATGACTATGGGGAGTGCAATGTAATGTATGGAGGCCTATGGGGAGTGCAGTATACTGTATGGAGAACTATGGGGAGTGCAGTATAATGTATGGAAGACTACGGGCAGTGCAGTATACAGTTTGGAGGACTATGGGGAGTGCAGTATAATGTATAGATGACTATGAGGAGTGCAGTATAATGTATACATGACTATGGGGAGTGCAATACAATGTATGGAGGCCTATGGGGAGTGCAGTATACTGTATGGAGAACTATGGGGAGTGCAGTATAATGTATAGATGACTATGAGGAGTTCAGTATAATGTATGGAAGACCACGGGCAGTGCAGTATAATGTATGGAAGACCACGGGCAGTGCAGTATAATGTATAGATGACTATGAGGAGTGCAGTATAATGTCTACATGACTATGGGGAGTGCAGTATAATGTATGGAGTCCTATGGGGAGTGCAGTATACAGTATGGAGGACTATGAGGAGTGCAGTATACTGTATAGATGACTATGGGGAGTGCAGTATAATGTATGGATGACTATGGAGAGTGCAGTATACTGTATGGAGGACTATGGGGAGTGCAGTATACTGTATGGAGGACTATGGGGAGTGCAGTATACTGTATGGAGGCCTATGGGGAGTGCAGTATAATGTATAGATGACTATGGGGAGTGCAGTGTACTGTATGGAGGACTATGGGGAGTGCAGTATACTGTATGGAGGACTATGGGGAGTGCAGGATACTGTATGGAGGACTATGGGGAGTGCAGTATAATGTATAGATGACTATGGGGAGTGCAGTATAATGTATGGAGGACTATGGGGAGTGCAGTATGCCGTATGGAGGACTATGGGGAGTGCAGTATAATGTATGGAGGCCTATGGGGAGTTCAGTATAATGTATGGAAGACTACGGGCAGTGCAGTATACTGTATGGAGGACTATGAGGAGTGGAGTATAATGTATAGATGACTATGGGGAGTGCAGTATACTGTATGGAAGACTACGGGCAGTGCAGGATACTGTATGGAGGACTATGGGGAGTGCAGGATACTGTATGGAGGACTATGGGGTGTGCAGGATACTGTATGGAGGACTATGGGGAGTGCAGTATAATGTATAAATGACTATGGGGAGTGCAGTTTAATGTATGGAGTCCTATGTGGAGTGCAGTATACCGTATGTAGGCCTATGGGGAGTGCAGTATACCGTATGGAGGACTATGTGGAGTGCAGTATACTGTATGGAAGACTACGGGCAGTGCAGGATACTGTATGGAGGACTATGGGGAGTGCAGGATACTGTATGGAGGACTATGGGGAGTGCAGGATACTGTATGGAGGACTATGGGGAGTGCAGTATAATGTATGGAAGACTACGGGCAGTGCAGTATACAGTATGGAGGACTATGGGGAGTGCAGTATAATGTATAGATGACTATGGGGAGTGCAGTATAATGTATACATGACTATGAGGAGTGCAGTATAATGTATGGAAGACTACGGGCAGTGCAGGATAATGTATAGATGACTATGGGGAGTGCAGTATACTGTATGGAGGACTATGGGGAGTGCAGTATAATGTATAGATGACTATGAGGAGTGCAGTATAATGTATACATGACTATGGGGAGTGCAATATAATGTATGGAGGCCTATGGGGAGTGCAGTATACTGTATGGAGAACTATGGGGAGTGCAGTATACTGTATGGAAGACTACGGGCAGTGCAGTATACAGTATGGAGGACTATGGGGAGTGCAGTATAATGTATAGATGACTATGGGGAGTGCAGTATAATGTATAGATGACTATGAGGAGTGCAGTATAATGTATACATGACTATGGGGAGTGCAATGTAATGTATGGAGGCCTATGGGGAGTGCAGTATACTGTATGGAGAACTATGGGGAGTGCAGTATAATGTATGGAAGACTACGGGCAGTGCAGTATACAGTTTGGAGGACTATGGGGAGTGCAGTATAATGTATAGATGACTATGAGGAGTGCAGTATAATGTATACATGACTATGGGGAGTGCAATACAATGTATGGAGGCCTATGGGGAGTGCAGTATACTGTATGGAGAACTATGGGGAGTGCAGTATAATGTATAGATGACTATGAGGAGTTCAGTATAATGTATGGAAGACCACGGGCAGTGCAGTATAATGTATGGAAGACCACGGGCAGTGCAGTATAATGTATAGATGACTATGAGGAGTGCAGTATAATGTATACATGACTATGGGGAGTGCAGTATAATGTATGGAGTCCTATGGGGAGTGCAGTATACAGTATGGAGGACTATGAGGAGTGCAGTATACTGTATAGATGACTATGGGGAGTGCAGTATAATGTATGGATGACTATGGAGAGTGCAGTATACTGTATGGAGGACTATGGGGAGTGCAGTATACTGTATGGAGGACTATGGGGAGTGCAGTATACTGTATGGAGGACTATGAGGAGTGCAGTATAATGTATGGAGGACTATGGGGAGTGCAGTATACTGTATGGAGGACTATGAGGAGTGCAGTATAATGTATGGAGGACTATGGGGAGTGCAGTATACTGTATGGAGGACTATGGGGAGTGCAGTATACTGTATGGAGGACTATGGGGAGTGCAGTATACTGTATGGAGGACTATGAGGAGTGCAGGATACTGTATGGAGGACTATGGGGAGTGCAATATAATGTATGGAGGACTATGGGGAGTGCAGTATAATGTATAGATGACTATGGGGAGTGCAGTATAATGTATGGAGGCCTATGGGGAGTGCAGTATACTGTATGGAAGACTACAGGCAGTGCAGTATACTGTATGGAGAACTATGGGGAGTGCAGTATAATGTATAGATAACTATGGGGAGTGCAATATAATGTATGGAGGACTATGGGGAGTGCAGTATAATGTATAGATGACTATGGGGAGTGCAATATAATGTATGGAGAACTATGGGGAGTGCAGTATAATGTATAGATGACTATGGGGAGTGCAATATAATGTATGGAGGACTATGGGGAGTGCAGTATAATGTATAGATGACTATGAGGAGTGCAGTATAATGTATGGAGGCCTATGGGGAATGCAGTATACTGTATGGAAGACTACGGGCAGTGCAGTATACTGTATGGAGGACTATGAGGAGTGCAGTATAATGTATAGATGACTATGAGGAGTGCAGTATAATGTATAGATGACTATGAGGAGTGCAGGATACTGTATGGAGGACTATGGGGAGTGCAATATAATGTATGGAGGCCTATGGGGAGTGCAGTATACTGTATGGAGGACTATGGGGAGTGCAGTATAATGTATGGAGGACTATGGGGAGTGCAGTATACTGTATGGAGGACTAGGGGGAGTGCAATATAATGTATGGAGGCCTATGGGGAGTGCAGTATAATGTATAGATGACTATGAGGAGGGCAGTATAATGTATGGAGGCCTATGGGGAGTGCAGTATAATGTATAGATGACTATGAGGAGGGCAGTATAATGTATACATGACTATGGGGAGTGCAGTATACTGTATGGAGGACTATGGGGAGTGCAGTATAATGTATGGAGGACTATGGGGAGTGCAGTATAATGTATAGATGACTATGAGGAGGGCAGTATAATGTATGGAAGCCTATGGGGAGTGCAGTATAATGTATAGATGACTATGAGGAGGGCAGTATAATGTATACATGACTATGGGGAGTGCAGTATAATGTATACATGACTATGGGGAGTGCAGTATACTGTATGGAGGACTATGGGGAGTGCAGTATAATGTATACATGACTATGGGGAGTGCAGTATACTGTATGGAGGCCCATGGGAAGTGCAGTATACTGTATGGAAGACTACGGGCAGTGCAGTATACTGTATGGAGGACTATGGGGAGTGCAGTATAATGTATAGATGACTATGGGGAGTGCAGTATAATGTATAGATGACTATGAGGAGGGCAGTATAATGTATTGATGACTATGGGGAGTGCAGGATACTGTCGGAGGACTATGGGGAGTGCAGTATAATGTATAGATGACTATGGGGAGTGCAGTATAATGTATAGATGACTATGGGGAGTGCAGTATAATGTATGAAGGACTACGGGCAGTGCAGTATACTGTATGAGGACTATGGGGAGTGCAGTATAATGTATAGATGATTATGGGGAGTGCAGTATAATGTATAGATGACTATGAGGAGGGCAGTATAATGTATAGATGACTATGGGGAGTGCAGTATACTGTATGGAAGACTACGGGCAGTGCAGTATACTGTATGGAGGACTATGAGGAGTGTAGTATAATGTATAGTTGACTATGGGGAATGCAGTATAATGTATGGAGGCCTATGGGGAGTGCAGTATACTGTATGGAGGACTATGGGGAGTGCAGTATACTGTATGGAGGCCTATGGGGAGTGCAGTATAATGTATAGATGACTATGGGGAGTGCAGTGTACTGTATGGAGGACTATGGGGAGTGCAGTATACTGTATGGAGGACTATGGGGAGTGCAGGATACTGTATGGAGGACTATGGGGAGTGCAGTATAATGTATAGATGACTATGGGGAGTGCAGTATAATGTATGGAGGACTATGGGGAGTGCAGTATGCCGTATGGAGGACTATGGGGAGTGCAGTATAATGTATGGAGGCCTATGGGGAGTTCAGTATAATGTATGGAAGACTACGGGCAGTGCAGTATACTGTATGGAGGACTATGAGGAGTGGAGTATAATGTATAGATGACTATGGGGAGTGCAGTATACTGTATGGAAGACTACGGGCAGTGCAGGATACTGTATGGAGGACTATGGGGAGTGCAGGATACTGTATGGAGGACTATGGGGTGTGCAGGATACTGTATGGAGGACTATGGGGAGTGCAGTATAATGTATAAATGACTATGGGGAGTGCAGTATAATGTATGGAGTCCTATGGGGAGTGCAGTATACCGTATGTAGGCCTATGGGGAGTGCAGTATACCGTATGGAGGACTATGTGGAGTGCAGTATACTGTATGGAAGACTACGGGCAGTGCAGGATACTGTATGGAGGACTATGGGGAGTGCAGGATACTGTATGTAGGACTATGGGGAGTGCAGGATACTGTATGGAGGACTATGGGGAGTGCAGTATAATGTATAGATGACTATGGGGAGTGCAGTATAATGTATGGAGGTCTATGGGGAGTGCAGTATACCGTATGGAGGACTATGGGGAGTGCAGTATACCGTATGAAGGACTATTTGGAGTGCAGTATACTGTATGGAAGACTATAGGGAGTGCAGTATACTGTATAGAGGACTATGAGGAGTGCAGTATGCCATATGGAGGACTATGGGGAGTGCAGTATACCATATGGAGGACTATGTGGAGTGCAGTATACTGTATGGAGGACTATGGGGAGTGCAGTATACCGTATGGAGGACTATGTGGAGTGCAGTATACTGTATGGAAGACTATAGGGAGTGCAGTATACTGTATGGATGACTATGGGGAGTGCAGTATAATGTATGGAGGACTATGGAAAGTGCATTATACTGTATGGAAGACTATGGGGACTGCAGTATACTGTATGGATGACTATGGGGAGTGCAGTATAATGTATGGAGGCCTATGGGGAGTGCAGTATACTGTATGGAAGACTACGGGCAGTGCAGTATACTGTATGGAGGACTATGGGGAGTGCAGGATACTGTATGGAGGACTATGGGGAGTGCAGGATACTGTATGGAGGACTATGGGGAGTGCAGTATAATGTATAGATGACTATGGGGAGTGCAGTTTAATGTATGGAGGACTATGGGGAGTGCAGTATGCCGTATGGAGGACTATGGGGAGTGCAGTATAATGTATGGAGGCCTATGGGGAGTTCAGTATAATGTATGGAAGACTACGGGCAGTGCAGTATACTGTATGGAGGACTATGAGGAGTGGAGTATAATGTATAGCTGACTATGGGGAGTGCAGTATGCTGTATGGAAGACTACGGGCAGTGCAGGATACTGTATGGAGGACTATGGGGAGTGCAGGATACTGTATGGAGGACTATGGGGTGTGCAGGATACTGTATGGAGGACTATGGGGAGTGCAGTATAATGTATAGATGACTATGGGGAGTGCAGTATAATGTATGGAGTCCTATAGGGAGTGCAGTATACCGTATGGAGGCCTATGGGGAGTGCAGTATACCGTATGGAGGACTATGTGGAGTGCAGTATACTGTATGGAAGACTACGGGCAGTGCAGGATACTGTATGGAGGACTATGGGGAGTGCAGGATACTGTATGGAGGACTATGGGGAGTGCAGGATACTGTATGGAGGACTATGGGGAGTGCAGTATAATGTATAGATGACTATGAGGAGTGCAGTATAATGTATGGAAGACTACGGGCAGTGCAGTATACAGTATGGAGGACTATGGGGAGTGCAGTATAATGTATAGATGACTATGAGGAGTGCAGTATAATGTATGGAAGACTACGGGCAGTGCAGTATACAGTATGGAGGACTATGGGGAGTGCAGTATAATGTATAGATGACTATGAGGAGTGCAGTATAATGTATGGAAGACTACGAGCAGTGCAGTATACAGTATGGAGGACTATGGGGAGTGCAGTATAATGTATAGATGACTATGAGGAGTGCAGTATAATGTATGGAAGACTACGGGCAGTGCAGTATGCTGTATGGAGAACTATGGGGAGTGCAGTATAATGTATAGATGACTATGGGGAGTGCAGTATAATGTATAGATGACTATGAGGAGTGCAGTATAAAGTATGGAAGACTACGGGCAGTGCAGTATACAGTATGGAGGACTATGGGGAGTGCAGTATAATGTATAGATGACTTTGAGGAGTGCAGTATAATGTATGGAAGACTACGGGCAGTGCAGTATGCTGTATGGAGAACTATGGGGAGTGCAGTATAATGTATAGATGACTATGGGGAGTGCAGTATAATGTATAGATGACTATGAGGAGTGCAGTATAATGTATGGAAGACTACGGGCAGTGCAGTATACAGTATGGAGGACTATGGGGAGTGCAGTATAATGTATAGATGACTATGGGGAGTGCAGTATAATGTATACATGACTATGAGGAGTGCAGTATAATGTATGGAAGACTACGGGCAGTGCAGGATAATGTATAGATGACTATGGGGAGTGCAGTATAATGTATACATGACTATGGGGAGTGCAATATAATGTATGGAGGCCTATGGGGAGTGCAGTATACTGTATGGAGAACTATGGGGAGTGCAGTATAATGTATGGAAGACTACGGGCAGTGCAGTATACAGTATGGAGGACTATGGGGAGTGCAGTATAATGTATAGATGACTATGGGGAGTGCAGTATAATGTATAGATGACTATGAGGAGTGCAGTATAATGTATACATGACTATGGGGAGTGCAATGTAATGTATGGAGGCCTATGGGGAGTGCAGTATACTGTATGGAGAACTATAGGGAGTGCAGTATAATGTATGGAAGACTACGGGCAGTGCAGTATACAGTTTGGAGGACTATGGGGAGTGCAGTATAATGTATAGATGACTATGAGGAGTGCAGTATAATGTATGCATGACTATGGGGAGTGCAATACAATGTATGGAGGCCTATGGGGAGTGCAGTATACTGTATGGAGAACTATGGGGAGTGCAGTATAATGTATAGATGACTATGAGGAGTTCAGTATAATGTATGGAAGACCACGGGCAGTGCAGTATAATGTATGGAAGACCACGGGCAGTGCAGTATAATGTATAGATGACTATGAGGAGTGCAGTATAATGTATACATGACTATGGGGAGTGCAGTATAATGTATGGAGTCCTATGGGGAGTGCAGTATACAGTATGGAGGACTATGAGGAGTGCAGTATACTGTATAGATGACTATGGGGAGTGCAGTATAATGTATGGATGACTATGGAGAGTGCAGTATACTGTATGGAGGACTATGAGGAGTGCAGTATAATGTATGGAGGACTATGGGGAGTGCAGTATACTGTATGGAGGACTATGGGGAGTGCAGTATACTGTATGGAGGACTATGGGGAGTGCAGTATACTGTATGGAGGACTATGGGGAGTGCAGTATACTGTATAGATGACTATGGGGAGTGCAGTATAATGTATAGATGACTATGAGGAGTGCAGTATAATGTATAGATGACTATGAGGAGTGCAGGATACTGTATGGAGGACTATGGGGAGTGCAATATAATGTATGGAGGCCTCTGCGGAGTGCAGTATACTGTATGGAGGACTATGGGGAGTGCAGTATAATGTATGGAGGACTATGGGGAGTGCAGTATACTGTATGGAGGACTAGGGGGAGTGCAATATAATGTATGGAGGCCTATGGGGAGTGCAGTATAATGTATAGATGACTATGAGGAGGGCAGTATAATGTATGGAGGCCTATGGGGAGTGCAGTATAATGTATAGATGACTATGAGGAGGGCAGTATAATGTATACTTGACTATGGGGAGTGCAGTATACTGTATGGAGGACTATGGGGAGTGCAGTATAATGTATGGAGGACTATGGGGAGTGCAGTATAATGTATAGATGACTATGAGGAGGGCAGTATAATGTATGGAGGCCTATGGGGAGTGCAGTATAATGTATAGATGACTATGAGGAGGGCAGTATAATGTATACATGACTATGGGGAGTGCAGTATAATGTATACATGACTATGGGGAGTGCAGTATACTGTATGGAGGACTATGGGGAGTGCAGTATAATGTATACATGACTATGGGGAGTGCAGTATACTGTATGGAGGCCCATGGGAAGTGCAGTATACTGTATGGAAGACTACGGGCAGTGCAGTATACTGTATGGAGGACTATGGAGAGTGCAGTATAATGTATAGATGACTATGGGGAGTGCAGTATAATGTATAGATGACTATGAGGAGGGCAGTATAATGTATGGATGACTATGGGGAGTGCAGTATAATGTATGGAGGACTATGGGGAGTGCAGGATACTGTATGGAGGACTATGGGGAGTGCAGTATAATGTATAGATGACTATGGGGAGTGCAGTATAATGTATAGATGACTATAGGGAGTGCAGTATAATGTATGAAGGACTACGGGCAGTGCAGTATACTGTATGAGGACTATGGGGAGTGCAGTATAATGTATAGATGATTATGGGGAGTGCAGTATAATGTATAGATGACTATGAGGAGGGCAGTATAATGTATAGATGACTATGGGGAGTGCAGTATAATGTATGGAGGCCTATGGGGAATGCAGTATACTGTATGGAAGACTACGGGCAGTGCAGTATACTGTATGGAGGACTATGAGGAGTGTAGTATAATGTATAGTTGACTATGGGGAATGCAGTATAATATATGGAGGCCTATGGGGAGTGCAGTATACTGTATGGAGGACTATGGGGAGTGCAGTATACTGTATGGAGGCCTATGGGGAGTGCAGTATATTGTATAGATGACTATGGGGAGTGCAGTGTACTGTATGGAGGACTATGGGGAGTGCAGTATACTGTATGGAGGACTATGAGGAGTGCAGGATACTGTATGGAGGACTATGGGGAGTGCAGTATAATGTATAGATGACTATGGGGAGTGCAGTATAATGTATGGAGGACTATGGGGAGTGCAGTATGCCGTATGGAGGACTATGGGGAGTGCAGTATAATGTATGGAGGCCTATGGGGAGTTCAGTATAATGTATGGAAGACTACGGGCAGTGCAGTATACTGTATGGAGGACTATGAGGAGTGGAGTATAATGTATAGATGACTATGGGGAGTGCAGTATACTGTATGGAAGACTACGGGCAGTGCAGGATACTGTATGGAGGACTATGGGGAGTGCAGGATACTGTATGGAGGACTATGGGGAGTGCAGGATACTGTATGGAGGACTATGGGGAGTGCAGTATAATGTATAGATGACTATGGGGAGTGCAGTATAATGTATGGAGGCCTATGGGGAGTGCAGTATACCGTATGGAGGACTATGGGGAGTGCAGTATACCGTATGGAGGACTATCTGGAGTGCAGTATACTGTATGGAAGACTACGGGCAGTGCAGGATACTGTATGGAGGACTATGGGGAGTGCAGGATACTGTATGGAGGACTATGGGGAGTGCAGGATACTGTATGGAGGACTATGGGGAGTGCAGTATAATGTATAGATGACTATGGGGAGTGCAGTATAATGTATGGAGGCCTATGGGGAGTGCAGTATACCGTATGGAGGACTATGGGGAGTGCAGTATACCGTATGGAGGACTATGTGGAGTGCAGTATACTGTATGGAAGACTATAGGGAGTGCAGTATACTGTATAGAGGACTATGAGGAGTGCAGTATGCCATATGGAGGACTATGGGGAGTGCAGTATACCATATGGAGGACTATGTGGAGTGCAGTATACTGTATGGAGGACTATGGGGAGTGCAGTATACCGTATGGAGGACTATGTGGAGTGCAGTATACTGTATGGAAGACTATAGGGAGTGCAGTATACTGTATGGATGACTATGGGGAGTGCAGTATAATGTATGGAGGACTATGGAAAGTGCATTATACTGTATGGAAGACTATGGGGACTGCAGTATACTGTATGGATGACTATGGGGAGTGCAGTATAATGTATGGAGGCCTATGGGGAGTGCAGTATACTGTATGGAAGACTACGAGCAGTGCAGTATACTGTATGGAGGACTATGGGGAGTGCAGGATACTGTATGGAGGACTATGGGGAGTGCAGGATACTGTATGGAGGACTATGGGGAGTGCAGTATAATGTATAGATGACTATGGGGAGTGCAGTTTAATGTATGGAGGACTATGGGGAGTGCAGTATGCCGTATGGAGGACTATGGGGAGTGCAGTATAATGTATGGAGGCCTATGGGGAGTTCAGTATAATGTATGGAAGACTACGGGCAGTGCAGTATACTGTATGGAGGACTATGAGGAGTGGAGTATAATGTATAGATGACTATGGGGAGTGCAGTATGCTGTATGGAAGACTACGGGCAGTGCAGGATACTGTATGGAGGACTATGAGGAGTGGAGTATAATGTATAGATGACTATGGGGAGTGCAGTATGCTGTATGGAAGACTACGGGCAGTGCAGTATACTGTATGGAGGACTATGAGGAGTGGAGTATAATGTATAGATGACTATGGGGAGTGCAGTATGCTGTATGGAAGACTACGGGCAGTGCAGGATACTGTATGGAGGACTATGGGGAGTGCAGGATACTGTATGGAGGACTATGGGGTGTGCAGGATACTGTATGGAGTCCTATGGGGAGTGCAGTATACCGTATGGAGGCCTATGGGGAGTGCAGTATACCGTATGGAGGACTATGTGGAGTGCAGTATACTGTATGGAAGACTACGGGCAGTGCAGGATACTGTATGGAGGACTATGGGGAGTGCAGGATACTGTATGGAGGACTATGGGGAGTGCAGGATACTGTATGGAGGACTATGGGGAGTGCAGTATAATGTATAGATGACTATGAGGAGTGCAGTATAATGTATGGAAGACTACGGGCAGTGCAGTATACAGTATGGAGGACTATGGGGAGTGCAGTATAATGTATAGATGACTATGAGGAGTGCAGTATAATGTATGGAAGACTACGGGCAGTGCAGTATACAGTATGGAGGACTATGGGGAGTGCAGTATAATGTATAGATGACTATGAGGAGTGCAGTATAATGTATGGAAGACTACGGGCAGTGCAGTATACAGTATGGAGGACTATGGGGAGTGCAGTATAATGTATAGATGACTATGAGGAGTGCAGTATAATGTATGGAAGACTACGGGCAGTGCAGTATGCTGTATGGAGAACTATGGGGAGTGCAGTATAATGTATAGATGACTATGGGGAGTGCAGTATAATGTATAGATGACTATGAGGAGTGCAGTATAAAGTATGGAAGACTACGGGCAGTGCAGTACACAGTATGGAGGACTATGGGGAGTGCAGTATAATGTATAGATGACTTTGAGGAGTGCAGTATAATGTATGGAAGACTACGGGCAGTGCAGTATGCTGTATGGAGAACTATGGGGAGTGCAGTATAATGTATAGATGACTATGGGGAGTGCAGTATAATGTATAGATGACTATGAGGAGTGCAGTATAATGTATGGAAGACTACGGGCAGTGCAGTATACAGTATGGAGGACTATGGGGAGTGCAGTATAATGTATAGATGACTATGGGGAGTGCAGTATAATGTATACATGACTATGAGGAGTGCAGTATAATGTATGGAAGACTACGGGCAGTGCAGGATAATGTATAGATGACTATGGGGAGTGCAGTATAATGTATAGATGACTATGAGGAGTGCAGTATAATGTATACATGACTATGGGGAGTGCAATATAATGTATGGAGGCCTATGGGGAGTGCAGTATACTGTATGGAGAACTATGGGGAGTGCAGTATAATGTATGGAAGACTACGGGCAGTGCAGTATACAGTATGGAGGACTATGGGGAGTGCAGTATAATGTATAGATGACTATGGGGAGTGCAGTATAATGTATAGATGACTATGAGGAGTGCAGTATAATGTATACATGACTATGGGGAGTGCAATGTAATGTATGGAGGCCTATGGGGAGTGCAGTATACTGTATGGAGAACTATAGGGAGTGCAGTATAATGTATGGAAGACTACGGGCAGTGCAGTATACAGTTTGGAGGACTATGGGGAGTGCAGTATAATGTATAGATGACTATGAGGAGTGCAGTATAATGTATGCATGACTATGGGGAGTGCAATACAATGTATGGAGGCCTATGGGGAGTGCAGTATACTGTATGGAGAACTATGGGGAGTGCAGTATAATGTATAGATGACTATGAGGAGTTCAGTATAATGTATGGAAGACCACGGGCAGTGCAGTATAATGTATGGAAGACCACGGGCAGTGCAGTATAATGTATAGATGACTATGAGGAGTGCAGTATAATGTATACATGACTATGGGGAGTGCAGTATAATGTATGGAGTCCTATGGGGAGTGCAGTATACAGTATGGAGGACTATGAGGAGTGCAGTATACTGTATAGATGACTATGGGGAGTGCAGTATAATGTATGGATGACTATGGAGAGTGCAGTATACTGTATGGAGGACTATGGGGAGTGCAGTATACTGTATGGAGGACTATGGGGAGTGCAGTATACTGTATGGAGGACTATGAGGAGTGCAGTATAATGTATGGAGGACTATGGGGAGTGCAGTATACTGTATGGAGGACTATGAGGAGTGCAGTATAATGTATGGAGGACTATGGGGAGTGCAGTATACTGTATGGAGGACTATGGGGAGTGCAGTATACTGTATGGAGGACTATGGGGAGTGCAGTATACTGTATAGATGACTATGGGGAGTGCAGTATAATGTATAGATGACTATGAGGAGTGCAGTATAATGTATAGATGACTATGAGGAGTGCAGGATACTGTACGGAGGACTATGGGGAGTGCAATATAATGTATGGAGGACTATGGGGAGTGCAGTATAATGTATAGATGACTATGAGGAGTGCAGTATAATGTATGGAGGCCTATGGGGAGTGCAGTATACTGTATGGAAGACTACAGGCAGTGCAGTATACTGTATGGAGAACTATGGGGAGTGCAGTATTATGTATAGATGACTATGGGGAGTGCAATATAATGTATGGAGGACTATGGGGAGTGCAGTATAATGTATAGATGACTATGGGGAGTGCAATATAATGTATGGAGAACTATGGGGGGTGCAGTATAATGTATAGATGACTATGGGGAGTGCAATATAATGTATGGAGGACTATGGGGAGTGCAGTATAATGTATAGATGACTATGAGGAGTGCAGTATAATGTATGGAGGCCTATGGGGAATGCAGTATACTGTATGGAAGACTACTGGCAGTGCAGTATACTGTATGGAGGACTATGAGGAGTGCAGTATAATGTATAGATGACTATGAGGAGTGCAGGATACTGTATGGAGGACTATGGGGAGTGCAATATAATGTATGGAGGCCTATGGGGAGTGCAGTATACTGTATGGAGGACTATGGGGAGTGCAGTATAATGTATGGAGGACTATGGGGAGTGCAGTATACTGTATGGAGGACTAGGGGGAGTGCAATATAATGTATGGAGGCCTATGGGGAGTGCAGTATACTGTATGGAGGACTATGGGGAGTGCAGTATAATGTATGGAGGACTATGGGGAGTGCAGTATACTGTATGGAGGACTAGGGGGAGTGCAATATAATGTATGGAGGCCTATGGGGAGTGCAGTATAATGTATAGATGACTATGAGGAGGGCAGTATAATGTATGGAGGCCTATGGGGAGTGCAGTATAATGTATAGATGACTATGAGGAGGGCAGTATAATGTATACATGACTATGGGGAGTGCAGTATACTGTATGGAGGACTATGGGGAGTGCAGTATAATGTATGGAGGACTATGGGGAGTGCAGTATAATGTATAGATGACTATGAGGAGGGCAGTATAATGTATGGAGGCCTATGGGGAGTGCAGTATAATGTATAGATGACTATGAGGAGGGCAGTATAATGTATACATGACTATGGGGAGTGCAGTATACTGTATGGAGGACTATGGGGAGTGCAGTATAATGTATGGAGGACTATGGGGAGTGCAGTATAATGTATAGATGACTATGAGGAGTGCAGTATAATGTATGGAAGACTACGGGCAGTGCAGTATGCTGTATGGAGAACTATGGGGAGTGCAGTATAATGTATAGATGACTATGGGGAGTGCAGTATAATGTATAGATGACTATGAGGAGTGCAGTATAAAGTATGGAAGACTACGGGCAGTGCAGTATACAGTATGGAGGACTATGGGGAGTGCAGTATAATGTATAGATGACTTTGAGGAGTGCAGTATAATGTATGGAAGACTACGGGCAGTGCAGTATGCTGTATGGAGAACTATGGGGAGTGCAGTATAATGTATAGATGACTATGGGGAGTGCAGTATAATGTATAGATGACTATGAGGAGTGCAGTATAATGTATGGAAGACTACGGGCAGTGCAGTATACAGTATGGAGGACTATGGGGAGTGCAGTATAATGTATAGATGACTATGGGGAGTGCAGTATAATGTATACATGACTATGAGGAGTGCAGTATAATGTATGGAAGACTACGGGCAGTGCAGGATAATGTATAGATGACTATGGGGAGTGCAGTATAATGTATAGATGACTATGAGGAGTGCAGTATAATGTATACATGACTATGGGGAGTGCAATATAATGTATGGAGGCCTATGGGGAGTGCAGTATACTGTATGGAGAACTATGGGGAGTGCAGTATAATGTATGGAAGACTACGGGCAGTGCAGTATACAGTATGGAGGACTATGGGGAGTGCAGTATAATGTATAGATGACTATGGGGAGTGCAGTATAATGTATAGATGACTATGAGGAGTGCAGTATAATGTATACATGACTATGGGGAGTGCAATGTAATGTATGGAGGCCTATGGGGAGTGCAGTATACTGTATGGAGAACTATAGGGAGTGCAGTATAATGTATGGAAGACTACGGGCAGTGCAGTATACAGTTTGGAGGACTATGGGGAGTGCAGTATAATGTATAGATGACTATGAGGAGTGCAGTATAATGTATGCATGACTATGGGGAGTGCAATACAATGTATGGAGGCCTATGGGGAGTGCAGTATACTGTATGGAGAACTATGGGGAGTGCAGTATAATGTATAGATGACTATGAGGAGTTCAGTATAATGTATGGAAGACCACGGGCAGTGCAGTATAATGTATGGAAGACCACGGGCAGTGCAGTATAATGTATAGATGACTATGAGGAGTGCAGTATAATGTATACATGACTATGGGGAGTGCAGTATAATGTATGGAGTCCTATGGGGAGTGCAGTATACAGTATGGAGGACTATGAGGAGTGCAGTATACTGTATAGATGACTATGGGGAGTGCAGTATAATGTATGGATGACTATGGAGAGTGCAGTATACTGTATGGAGGACTATGGGGAGTGCAGTATACTGTATGGAGGACTATGGGGAGTGCAGTATACTGTATGGAGGACTATGAGGAGTGCAGTATAATGTATGGAGGACTATGGGGAGTGCAGTATACTGTATGGAGGACTATGAGGAGTGCAGTATAATGTATGGAGGACTATGGGGAGTGCAGTATACTGTATGGAGGACTATGGGGAGTGCAGTATACTGTATGGAGGACTATGGGGAGTGCAGTATACTGTATAGATGACTATGGGGAGTGCAGTATAATGTATAGATGACTATGAGGAGTGCAGTATAATGTATAGATGACTATGAGGAGTGCAGGATACTGTATGGAGGACTATGGGGAGTGCAATATAATGTATGGAGGACTATGGGGAGTGCAGTATAATGTATAGATGACTATGAGGAGTGCAGTATAATGTATGGAGGCCTATGGGGAGTGCAGTATACTGTATGGAAGACTACAGGCAGTGCAGTATACTGTATGGAGAACTATGGGGAGTGCAGTATAATGTATAGATGACTATGGGGAGTGCAATATAATGTATGGAGGACTATGGGGAGTGCAGTATAATGTATAGATGACTATGGGGAGTGCAATATAATGTATGGAGAACTATGAGGAGTGCAGTATAATGTATAGATGACTATGGGGAGTGCAATATAATGTATGGAGGACTATGGGGAGTGCAGTATAATGTATAGATGACTATGAGGAGTGCAGTATAATGTATGGAGGCCTATGGGGAATGCAGTATACTGTATGGAAGACTACGGGCAGTGCAGTATACTGTATGGAGGACTATGAGGAGTGCAGTATAATGTATAGATGACTATGAGGAGTGCAGGATACTGTATGGAGGACTATGGGGAGTGCAATATAATGTATGGAGGCCTATGGGGAGTGCAGTATACTGTATGGAGGACTATGGGGAGTGCAGTATAATGTATGGAGGACTATGGGGAGTGCAGTATACTGTATGGAGGACTAGGGGGAGTGCAATATAATGTATGGAGGCCTATGGGGAGTGCAGTATACTGTATGGAGGACTATGGGGAGTGCAGTATAATGTATGGAGGACTATGGGGAGTGCAGTATACTGTATGGAGGACTAGGGGGAGTGCAATATAATGTATGGAGGCCTATGGGGAGTGCAGTATAATGTATAGATGACTATGAGGAGGGCAGTATAATGTATGGAGGCCTATGGGGAGTGCAGTATAATGTATAGATGACTATGAGGAGGGCAGTATAATGTATACATGACTATGGGGAGTGCAGTATACTGTATGGAGGACTATGGGGAGTGCAGTATAATGTATGGAGGACTATGGGGAGTGCAGTATAATGTATAGATGACTATGAGGAGGGCAGTATAATGTATGGAGGCCTATGGGGAGTGCAGTATAATGTATAGATGACTATGAGGAGGGCAGTATAATGTATACATGACTATGGGGAGTGCAGTATAATGTATACATGACTATGGGGAGTGCAGTATACTGTATGGAGGACTATGGGGAGTGCAGTATAATGTATACATGACTATGGGGAGTGCAGTATACTGTATGGAGGCCCATGGGAAGTGCAGTATACTGTATGGAAGACTACGGGCAGTGCAGTATACTGTATGGAGGACTATGGGGAGTGCAGTATAATGTATAGATGACTATGGGGAGTGCAGTATAATGTATAGATGACTATGAGGAGGGCAGTATAATGTATGGATGACTATGGGGAGTGCAGTATAATGTATGGAGGACTATGGGGAGTGCAGGATACTGTATGGAGGACTATGGGGAGTGCAGTATAATGTATAGATGACTATGGGGAGTGCAGTATAATGTATAGATGACTATAGGGAGTGCAGTATAATGTATGAAGGACTACGGGCAGTGCAGTATACTGTATGAGGACTATGGGGAGTGCAGTATAATGTATAGATGATTATGGGGAGTGCAGTATAATGTATAGATGACTATGAGGAGGGCAGTATAATGTATAGATGACTATGGGGAGTGCAGTATAATGTATGGAGGCCTATGGGGAGTGCAGTATACTGTATGGAAGACTACGGGCAGTGCAGTATACTGTATGGAGGACTATGAGGAGTGTAGTATAATGTATAGTTGACTATGGGGAATGCAGTATAATGTATGGAGGCCTATGGGGAGTGCAGTATACTGTATGGAGGACTATGGGGAGTGCAGTATACTGTATGGAGGCCTATGGGGAGTGCAGTATAATGTATAGATGACTATGGGGAGTGCAGTGTACTGTATGGAGGACTATGGGGAGTGCAGTATACTGTATGGAGGACTATGAGGAGTGCAGGATACTGTATGGAGGACTATGGGGAGTGCAGTATAATGTATAGATGACTATGGGGAGTGCAGTATAATGTATGGAGGACTATGGGGAGTGCAGTATGCCGTATGGAGGACTATGGGGAGTGCAGTATAATGTATGGAGGCCTATGGGGAGTTCAGTATAATGTATGGAAGACTACGGGCAGTGCAGTATACTGTATGGAGGACTATGAGGAGTGGAGTATAATGTATAGATGACTATGGGGAGTGCAGTATACTGTATGGAAGACTACGGGCAGTGCAGGATACTGTATGGAGGACTATGGGGAGTGCAGGATACTGTATGGAGGACTATGGGGTGTGCAGGATACTGTATGGAGGACTATGGGGAGTGCAGTATAATGTATAAATGACTATGGGGAGTGCAGTATAATGTATGGAGTCCTATGGGGAGTGCAGTATACCGTATGTAGGCCTATGGGGAGTGCAGTATACCGTATGGAGGACTATGTGGAGTGCAGTATACTGTATGGAAGACTACGGGCAGTGCAGGATACTGTATGGAGGACTATGGGGAGTGCAGGATACTGTATGGAGGACTATGGGGAGTGCAGGATACTGTATGGAGGACTATGGGGAGTGCAGTATAATGTATAGATGACTATGGGGAGTGCAGTATAATGTATGGAGGCCTATGGGGAGTGCAGTATACCGTATGGAGGACTATGGGGAGTGCAGTATACCGTATGGAGGACTATGTGGAGTGCAGTATACTGTATGGAAGACTACGGGCAGTGCAGGATACTGTATGGAGGACTATGGGGAGTGCAGGATACTGTATGGAGGACTATGGGGAGTGCAGGATACTGTATGGAGGACTATGGGGAGTGCAGTATAATGTATAGATGACTATGGGGAGTGCAGTATAATGTTTGGAGGCCTATGGGGAGTGCAGTATACCGTATGGAGGACTATGGGGAGTGCAGTATACCGTATGGAGGACTATGTGGAGTGCAGTATACTGTATGGAAGACTATAGGGAGTGCAGTATACTGTATAGAGGACTATGAGGAGTGCAGTATGCCATATGGAGGACTATGGGGAGTGCAGTATACCATATGGAGGACTATGTGGAGTGCAGTATACTGTATGGAGGACTATGGGGAGTGCAGTATACCGTATGGAGGACTATGTGGAGTGCAGTATACTGTATGGAAGACTATAGGGAGTGCAGTATACTGTATGGATGACTATGGGGAGTGCAGTATAATGTATGGAGGACTATGGAAAGTGCATTATACTGTATGGAAGACTATGGGGACTGCAGTATACTGTATGGATGACTATGGGGAGTGCAGTATAATGTATGGAGGCCTATGGGGAGTGCAGTATACTGTATGGAAGACTACGAGCAGTGCAGTATACTGTATGGAGGACTATGGGGAGTGCAGGATACTGTATGGAGGACTATGGGGAGTGCAGGATACTGTATGGAGGACTATGGGGAGTGCAGTATAATGTATAGATGACTATGGGGAGTGCAGTTTAATGTATGGAGGACTATGGGGAATGCAGTATGCCGTATGGAGGACTATGGGGAGTGCAGTATAATGTATGGAGGCCTATGGGGAGTTCAGTATAATGTATGGAAGACTACGGGCAGTGCAGTATACTGTATGGAGGACTATGAGGAGTGGAGTATAATGTATAGATGACTATGGGGAGTGCAGTATGCTGTATGGAAGACTACGGGCAGTGCAGGATACTGTATGGAGGACTATGGGGAGTGCAGGATACTGTATGGAGGACTATGGGGTGTGCAGGATACTGTATGGAGGACTATGGGGAGTGCAGTATAATGTATAGATGACTATGGGGAGTGCAGTATAATGTATGGAGTCCTATGGGGAGTGCAGTATACCGTATGGAGGCCTATGGGGAGTGCAGTATACCGTATGGAGGACTATGTGGAGTGCAGTATACTGTATGGAAGACTACGGGCAGTGCAGGATACTGTATGGAGGACTATGGGGAGTGCAGGATACTGTATGGAGGACTATGGGGAGTGTAGGATACTGTATGGAGGACTATGGGGAGTGCAGTATAATGTATAGATGACTATGGGGAGTGGAGTATAATGTATGGAGGCCTATAGGGAGTGCAGTATACCGTATGGAGGACTATGGGGAGTGCAGTATACCGTATGGAGGACTATGTAGAGTGCAGTATACTGTATGGAAGACTATAGGGAGTGCAGTATACTGTATAGAGGACTATGAGGAGTGCAGTATGCCATATGGAGGACTATGGGGAGTGCAGTATACCATATGGAGGACTATGTGGAGTGCAGTATACTGTATGGAGGACTATGGGGAGTGCAGTATACCGTATGGAGGACTATGTGGAGTGCAGTATACTGTATGGAAGACTATAGGGAGTGCAGTATACTGTATGGATGACTATGGGGAGTGCAGTATAATGTATGGAGGACTATGGAAAGTGCATTATACTGTATGGAAGACTATGGGGAGTGCAGTATACTGTATGGATGACTATGGGGAGTGCAGTATAATGTATGGAGGCCTATGGGGAGTGCAGTATACTGTATTGATGACTATGGGGAGTGCAGGATACTGTATGGAGGACTATGGGGAGTGCAGTATAATGTATAGATGACTATGGGGAGTTCAGTATAATATATGGAGGACTATGGGGAGTGCAGTATGCCGTATGGAGGACTATGGGGAGTGCAGTATAATGTATGGAAGCCTATGGGGAGTTCAGTATAATGTATGGAAGACTACGGGCAGTGCAGTATACTGTATGGAGGACTATGAGGAGTGCAGTATAATGTATAGATGACTATGGGGAGTGCAGTATACTGTATGGAAGACTACGGGCAGTGCAGGATACTGTATGGAGGACTATGTTGAGTGCAGGATACTGTATGGAGGACTATGCGGAGTTCAGTATAATGTATAGATGACTATGGGGAGTGCAGTATAATGTATGGAGGCCTATGGGGAGTGCAGTATACCGTATAGAGGCCTATGGGGAGTGCAGTATACCGTATGGAGGACTATGTGGAGTGCAGTATACCGTATGGAGGACTATGTGGAGTGCAGGATACTGTATGGAAGACTATGGGCAGTGCAGGATACTGTATGGAGTCCTATGGGGAGTGCAGGATACTGTATGGAGGACTATGGGGAGTGCAGGATACTGTATGAAGGACTATGGGGAGTGCAGTATAATGTATAGATGACTCTGGGGAGTGAAGTATAATGTATGGAGGCCTATGGGGAGTGCAGTATACCGTATGGAGGCCTATGGGGAGTGCAGTATACCGTATGGAGGACTATGTGGAGTGCAGTATACTGTATGGAAGACTACGGGCAGTGCAGGATACTGTATGGAGGACTATGGGGAGTGCAGGATACTGTATGGAGGACTATGTGGAGTGCAGTATACTGTATGGAAGACTACGGGCAGTGCAGGATACTGTATGGAGGACTATGGGGAGTGCAGGATACTGTATGGAGGACTATGGGGAGTGCAGGATACTGTATGGAGGACTATGGGGAGTGCAGTATAATGTATAGATGACTATGGGGAGTGCAGTATAATGTATGGAGGCCTATGGGGAGTGCAGTATACCGTATGGAGGACTATGTGGAGTGCAGTATACTGTATGGAAGACTATAGGGAGTGCAGTATACTGTATAGAGGACTAATGGGAGTGCAGTATGCCATATGGAGAACTATGGGGAGTGCAGTATACCGTATGGAGGACTATGCGGAGTGCAGTATACCGTATGGAGGACTATGGGGTGTGCAGTATACCGTATGGAGGACTATGTGGAGTGCAGTATACTGTATGGAAGACTATAGGGAGTGCAGTATACTGTATGGATGACTATGGGGAGTGCAGTATAATGTATGGAGGACTATGGAAAGTGCATTATACTGTATGGAGGATTATGGGGAGTGCAGTATACTGTATGGATGACTATGGGGAGTGCAGTATACTGTATGGATTACTATGGGCAGTGCAGTATAATGTATGGAGGCCTATGGGGAGTGCAGTATACTGTATGGAGCACTATCAGGAGTGCAGTATACCATATGGAGTACTATGTGGAACACAGTATACTGTATGGAGGACTATGGGAATTCACTTCTGCTGCTTGGTCTGGATCCTGAAATTTGGACCCCCTACAATCACTCACTTGCCTAATGATCATTGATAGGCCATCATTTCATATTCCTGATAGAGATATATCACCTTTGCGACACACATCTATTTGGAGAAAGGGGTTCTTGTGACCATCATGGCATGGCCACGTAGAAGGTGACGAAGGGTAAGCCCGTGGGTCCCTATAAAAGTCTAAGAGGTACAAAACAAGTTAAGCAAGAGCACAGCTGGCCATAATGAATGACATAATAGGGTCCCTCATTTTGTTTCTCGTTAGGAAGGATGGTCTGTGTTTGCTCCATTTATAAAATCAAGACTTTGGTTCCTATGCGTGTTACTGGTTGTGAGATGCTCCCAGGACCATTTATTAGCCCTGACTCCATATATTGATAATATAGTGTATATTGTTGGTGTGTTGTCATTATTATGTTGGATCCTTTCAGCTTCCCGGGGTATATAAGGTAAGAAGAAGGCTACTAGAACCAGGAGGAGGGAGTTGAGTTGTCTCTCTGTAGAGTGGTCCTAGAAGTCAGTAAACATCTTTCGGGTCTGGTTGTGTGTTTGCTCGGCACTTAGGTGCATTCAGAACACTTGTGTGTTGTTTGTGTAGCACTTGTGTGTGTTGGGTAAGTCAAGATCATCGATGGAAAGTGTTTGACACTTTTGAGAAGGCTTAGGCAACAGGTTGCTCTCCATCTTCATCAACTGCTGACGTTCAAGCAAAATGCTTAAAGGAATGCCAGAGACACAAAGATCAAAATAGCTACAGACATGACCATGGCCTGCGGGACGGGGGCCACTCACCTTGTTCTAAATGCCCATGCATGCACTTATATGTTTCAGCCTCCAGTCATGCCCAGTCTGATTGTGATGCTGAGTCACTTCAAACGGACAAACCGTGAGTCGGAGAAGTCAAGGAGTCCGAGGTCATAAGCCCAGAGGGTACATTATAAACAGAGGGGCGAGACAAAGGCATAATCAGGTCACAGTCCGGGGTCAGAATTTCAAGAAGATAGCGGATCAAGACAAAGGGGCTAGGAGAATGGATGGTCAAAGGCAAATCCAAGGTCGGGCAACAAAGATCAGAATATAAGAATTCAGAGCACAGAGCAAGCACACACCACTTGAGCTAAACTATAACTGGCAATGTTCTCATCAGTGACAGCCATCTAAATAGACAGGTAATCACCCAGAATGGGAGACACTTGGAGGAAACCCCACAGGCCCAACCAGATTGGACAGCTGAGCGTTCACTCACAATCCGGACAGCTCATCATGCCCCTGATCCTACAGGGCGGCTGAGCTGTCGCTCACAGCGCCCATAGGACACTGTAAGAGGTGGAATCATGACAGTACCCCCTCTCCTAGGAGGGCCACTGGACCCCCAGGTTTCCCAGGAAATCTGGAATCTCAGGCCCTGACCAGGCGATAGGCCTTCACGTCTCGAGCTGGAACCCAGGATCTCTCCTCTGGATGAGGTACTGGAGGGAAGTTTTGACCTTCTGAGAATCTACGATTTTCTGTACCTCATACTCTAAACTTCCATAGACAGAAATCAGAGGAGGCGGCGATGAGGGAGATAAAACCAAGGGGACAAACTTCTTTAACAGGTATCTATGGAAGAAGTTAGAAGTGCAAAGAGAAGGAGGAAGGTTCAACCTAAAAGCCACCAGATTGACCACCTCCAGAATCTCATAGGGACCAATGAACTTCGGACTCAACTTCGCTGACGGTTCATTAAGTTTAATATTTTTGGTTGATAACCAAACCTTATCACCTACTTTTAAAGACAGGACCCGCCAAACGTTTTCTATCAGCCATCCATTTTTGGCGAATCAGAGTGGCCCCAATGTTCTTTTGAACCTCTCTCCAGACATACCCAAATTTCTGTATTGTGACCTCTGCAAAAGGACATTCAGAACTTATCCTAGAAAATTCACCAAAAAGGGGCTGATAACCATAAGCACAAAAAAAATGGCGAGGTTCCAGTGGACTGATTGATCCGACTGTAAAAGGCCAACTCAGCAAAAGGTAAGAATGAAGACCAGTCCTCTTGCTGAACAAGCAACAAAACACCTAAAAATTAGTTCCAAAGATTGATTTGTCCTCTCAATCTGACCGATCGTTTCAGGGTGGTAGGCAGAAGAAAATGACAAGAAAATCCCCAGTTTTCTACAAAAAGCTCTCCAGAATTTGGAGACAAATTGCACCCCCTATCAGACACAATGTTAAGAGGAATATCATGCAATCTCACAACATGGCAAATAAACAACCTGGAGAGAGTCTCAGCATTAGGCAACCCTGAACAAAATGAGCCTGTTTACTGAATCGGTCAACCACCACCCAAATAACAGTTTTCCCGCCAGACAGAGGTAAATTCGTGATCAAATCCACATGGTCTTTCTGGAATTGGCAATGGAGCCAATTTCCCGGGCGGCCGGTTATGACAGACATTAGCGCGTGCGTGAACTTTGCAAGCGGATACAAAATCTTTAATATCATCATTCATAGACGGCCATGAAAAGAGTATAGCAATAGCTTTCTGCGTAGCTGTGACCACATGATGACCATTCAAGATGGAATCATGAAACTCCTGCAACAGATGCAATCTTAGGTATACAGGTACAAATAATTTGGACCCAGGAGTGGCAGAAGGAGCCAACGACTGGACTTTACGTATCTCACCTTCAGCCTCCAAGGATACCACAGAAACCACAATGCCCTTAAGGAGGATGGAGGTTCTGGAGGAGAAACTTAACCAAGACTGCGTGATAGTGCGTCAGCCTTCACATTCTTGGACCCCAGCCTGAACATGATAGAGAAATTGAAGCTAGAGGAAAATAAGGACCATCTAGCCTGTCTAGGAGTTGGCTGTTTAGCTGATTCAATACACTCTAAATTCTAATAGTCAGTGACCACAGTGACTTGATGACCTGTCTCCTCCAAAAAAATGTCTCCATTCCTCGAAGGCTAATTTATCAGCAAGTAACTCACCATTCCCAACTTCCTAATTTCTTTCAGCATACGAAAATTGCCTCTTCAGAGAAAAAGAGGACTTGAACTCTATAGCGCCACCTATTGGAAGCAGCGATCCTACAAGTCACAATCAACCCATATGAAAATTTTCTCTAGAAAAAAGCACGTGGCCGCAAATTGGTCAGAGTTTTGAAACCCTGAGATAAAACGGCCCCCCAAACTCCGAAGCATCCACTTCCAAAATGACTGGTTTTTGGAGATTGAGTTGGATTAGAGCAGGAGCAGACATAAAACGCTCTTACAATTTTTCAAAAGCCCTGATAGCATCCTGTGGCCAAAACGTGAGATCCGCCCCCCGTATGTGTGAGGTAAGAGGCTTGGCAATCTGAGGAAAACCCCTAATGAATTTCCTATAATAGTTGGCGAATCCTAAAAAACGTTTCAACTCTTTCAGGTCACTAGGTTGAAACCACTATATTATGGCTTGCATTTTCCCACAAACCATCTTAAACCCATCAGCCGATTAAAATGAACCCCAGGAATGAAATTTCCTGAACTGAAAAAAATAAAATTTCTCAATTTTAGCAAACAAAGAATTTTCTCTCAACCTTTGTAATAATACACGGACATGTTCATGGTGAGAATCCAAATCATGGGAAAAAAATAAAATATCATCAAGGTAAATAACAACAAATCTCCCAATGCAATCAGAAAAGACATCATTCATTAAGTTTTGAAACTTTATGAATCAAATTGTAAGCCCCTCTAAGGTCAAGTTTTATATAGGTCGGGGATGAGTGGAAATGGGTAAGTATTCTTAACCGTGATTTTGTTCATGTCTTGGAAATTGAGGCAAGGACTCAGGCCATCATCTTTATTTTTTACAAAGTAAAATCCAGCAGCTACAGGGGAGGAGAAAAGACAGATATGACCCTTCCATAAACTTTCATTTTCATAATTTTTCATGGCGGTACGTTCAGGCCCAGACAAATTATAAAGGCGAGCTTTAGGTAATTTAGCACCAGGGAAAAGATCAATAGCACAATCATAAGGACGATGGGGAGGTAGCATCTCCACTTCTCTTTCTGAAAACACATCTCCGAAGTCTTTCAGGTACCCCTGCAGACCCTCCAAACTAGCGCACAGGGCCGGCTCCAGGTTTTTCTGGGCCCCGGGCGAAAGAGTCTCAGTGGGCCCTTTTAACACATACACGATTCATGATGCACAGACACGGCGGAGAAATATATATATATATTTATTTATTACACATGGCCCAGCCTGCCCCCTCATCCTTCACATACGCAGACATATGCGCGCGCACACACGGTACGCAGACATATGCGCGCACACACGGTACGCAGACATATGCACGCACACACGGTACGCAGACATATGCGCGCGCACACACGGTACGCAGACATATGCGCGCACACACGGTACGCAGACATATGCACGCACACACGGTACGCAGACATATGCACGCACACACGATACGCAGACATATGCGCGCACACACGGTACGCAGACATATGCACGCACACACGGTACGCAGACATATGCGCGCGCACACACGGTACGCAGACATATGCGCGCGCACAAACGGTACGCAGACATATGCGCGCACACACGGTACGCAGACATATGCGCGCACACACGGTACGCAGACATATGCACGCACACACGGTACGCAGACATATGCACGCACACACGGTACGCAGACATATGCGCGCGCACACACGGTACGCAGACATATGCGCGCACACACGGTACGCAGACATATGCGCGCACACACGGTACGCAGACATATGCGCGCGCACACACGGTACGCAGACATATGCGCGCGCACACACGGTACGCAGACATATGCGCGCGCACACACGGTACGCAGACATATGCGCGCGCACACACGGTACGCAGACATGCGCGCGCACACACGGTACGCAGACATATGCGCGCGCACACAAGGTACGCAGACATATGCACGCGCACACACGGTACGCAGACATATGCACGCACACACACGGTACGCAGACATATGCGCGCACACACGGTACGCAGACATATGCGTGCGCGCACACGGTACGCAGACATATGCGTGCGCGCACACGGTACGCAGACATATGCGTGCGCACACACGGTACGCAGACATATGCGCGCGCACACACGGTACGCAGACATATACGTGCGCACACACGGTACGCAGACATATGCGCGCGCACACACGGTACGCAGACATATGCGTGCGCACACACGGTACGCAGACATATGCGTGCGCACACACGGTACGCAGACATATGCGTGCGCACACACGGTACGCAGACATATGCGTGCGCACACACGGTACGCAGACATATGCGTGCGCACACACGGTACGCAGACATATGCGTGCGCACACACGGTACGCAGACATATGCGCGCACACACGGTACGCAGACATATGCGTGCGCACACACGGTACGCAGACATATGCGTGCGCACACACGGTACGCAGACATATGCGCGCGCACACACGGTACGCAGACATATGCGTGCGCACACACGGTACGCAGACATATGCGTGCGCACACACGGTACGCAGACATATGTGCGCGCACACACGGTACGCAGACATATGTACACATACAGACATACACATAGATAAAACAGACAAATATATATACACAGTCATATACACTGACATTCACATACATGCACTCACACAGACCCATTACTAATATTTTTAATATGGGGATTGGGGAACCCTCACTCACCTGTCCCCGGTCCAGTGTCCTGTCCAGAAGCTCCTCGGGTATGGGGCAGTGCAGGGCCCCCGGCGTGTCACAGACTTCATGGCCCTGGAACATCAGAGGGGCCCACTTGCGGTCGGGTCCGGGCCCCTCCCGCCCATCTGTGCAGGACCTCCGCTCCGACGGTGTTTGATTGCCGGCACTCCCCCCAGACATGGCCGCGCGCTGTGCGACTGTGTCTGCTAGTAATGACGCGGCAGGAGCGACACACAAGCACAATTAAAGGTGCAGTGCCGTCGACCCTGCCGTGTCATTACTAGCAGACACAGCCGGACAGCGCGCGGCCATGTCTGGGGGAAGTGCCGGCAATCAAGCAGCGCCTGCGTCCCTGAACAGGTGCCGAGGAAGGGGCCAGGGCCCCGACAGTGAGTGGGCGGGTGGGTGTGTGGGCCCGGCCCCGACAGTGAGTGGGCGGGTGGGTGTGTGGGCCCGGGCCCCGACAGTGAGTGGGCGGCTGGGCCCCTCTGATTTTCCAGGGCCCCGGCACTTGCCCGGGTACGCCGGGTGCTGACGCCGGCCCTGCTAGCGCAGCATATCTGTACAGAGCTGAGAGATTATTAAGACATTTAAGGCTCCATTTAACGATCTCCTTCTGACACCAATCAATAACAGGATTGTGAATAAGCAGCCATGGAAGCCCCAGTACCACCCCAGCAGGTAAATTATCGAAGACAGAACAGGAAATGGATTCAGACTGAAGTTTTCCCACTTGAATCGTGAATTCCACTGTTACCTGTTTAACGAAGTTCTGAAGTAGCGGAGTTTTGTCAATAACAAAAATTTGAATGGGTTTCTCCAGACTAACTGTCCCTAATACTAATTTCAGAACCAGTCCCGAATCAATACAGTTTGCTGCAAACCCGCAGTCAATGAAAGCCAGTGCTGGCAATACCTAGCTATTGAAGGACAAAACCGTATTAAAGTGAACCTGTCACGTCCTAGCTACTTTCTACACTGCCCCCATAGCATTGTTAGTGGTGCAATGTGCATCACTAACAAGCTTTTTTTCATTAAAATTGTTGGTATTATAATGATTTTATAACCTTTGATATACTTTATCATACCTATCAGTCATAGGGTGTGATTCTCACATTCAGTCATGGGCGGGCGCAGCATTCAGTCAAGGCTGGCGCCGCCCATGTATTTGAATATTGCTCCCGGCAAGCGTATTATTGTGGGGCGCATGCACATTTGTACATGTCCGGCCGCTGGTATCGCGTCTGTGCAGTGAGGCTGTGTGATTACCAGCTTCACTGCGCACGCGCTATGCTATATTCTCCGCGCTTGCATAGTGTGGATAGAAGGCTAGACAGAATGAGGAGAAGTTTCCTGTATTTCTGGATTCTGTTTCTCACGATATTCCTGCCGACACTGGGGAACCTATGCAGGTGGGGGCAATGTCATCCCGTTCCAGGGAGAGGGACAGGAGGTTCTCTGAGGGACTTTGCTTGTATTGCGGTAAGGCTGATCATTTTTTAAAGCAATGTGAGGTTCGCTTAAGGAAAGAAAAAAAAATGGTCAGTAGAAATAACACTCCCGTTCGCATTGCGTTTTTACGTTCTGCTGGGGTATTTTTTCCTGGTAATACCACCTGTCAGGGTCGTTTGATTGGTGGATTGTGGATCTGCACTTAATTTGATTGATCAACAATTTCTTGAAAAGTATAAGTTTGATTCTGTACCTTTGTCGTCTCCTTTTCCTGTGGTGGCGATTGATAATACTGCCCTGGAGCATGGCAGCATTCTTCGAAAGGTCACTGGGTTTCCGCTTACTATGAATATGGAACATCAGGAGAAGATTGACTTATTTGTACTTGCTAAGTGGCCTTCCACGGTTGTCCTGGGGTTGCCCTGGTTAAAAGTGCATAATCCTTTGCTGGACTGGTTGTCTGGTTCCATAAGATCCTGGGGTCAGGGGTGTTATGGTAAGTGTTGTAATGTTCACATTGCGGCTGTTGTGAAGGGGGAGTTGCCTGAACCTATTCAGGATTTTTGGAGGGTTTTTTCGGAGGTGGAGTCGAAAGCTTTACCACATCATAGAGATTACGATTGCGCTATTGAATTCGTCCCTGATGCCAAACTCCCGAAGAGTCGGTTGTTTAATCTGACAATTCCCTAGAGGGAGGCTTTGAAGGAGTACCTTCAGACTAGTTTAGCTGCAGGTCACAAAAGACCCTCTGGCGGTTGGGTTCTTTTTTGTCAAAACGAAGGATGGGGGGGTCTTAGGCCATGTCTGGATTTTCGGGAGATTAATAAGATCACTGTGCGCAATCCTTACCCGTTACCACTTATTCCGGATTTGTTTAACAAATTGCCAGGAGCTAAATGGTTTTCTAAGATTGACCTTCATGGGGCATATAATTTGCTGCGGGTGAAGGACGGAGATGAATGGAAGACAGCTTTTAACACCCCGGAAGGTCATTTTGATTGTTTGGTGATGCCTTTTGGGCTCACTAAAGCCCATGCATTTTTTCAAAATTTCATCAATGACATTCTGAGACCCTTGATCGGTAGGAGTGTTATTGTTTATCTGGATGACATTTTGATTTATTCATCGGATCTTGAGTCTCATTGGCAGAGAGTCCGCAAAGTTCTTCAGATTCTGGGAGATAACACACTCTTTGCTAAATTGGAGAAGTGTCAGTTTGCTGTCCAGAAAATTTGTTTTTTGGGTTACTTTGTCTCTTGTGATGGTTTTGAAATGGGCCCGGTGAAACTTCAGGCTGTGCTGGAATGGCCGAGGCCTGAGAGTTTGAAGTCCGTACAGAGGTTTTTGGGGTTTGCCAATTATTACAGGAAATTCATTAAGAATTTCTCTGTCATCGCTAAACCCATTACTGATCTCACCAAGAAGGGTGCTAATACAGTCCAATGGTCCACTGAGGCTATTGAAGCTTTTGAGTATCTCAAGGAGAGGTTCAGCTCTGCTCCTGTTCTTATCCAGACGGATCAATCAGGAAATGTGGTCAGAATTTCTACCACTTGCGGAGTTTGCCCTTAATAATCATACTTTTCTTCGTCTGGTTGTTCTAATTTTTGTTGTACTGGCAGGTATCCATCTTTTGGTCCATTTTCCAAAGTTGAGGCTGCTGTACCGGTGGAGGACAATTTTTCTGGTGATTTGGAAAGGGTTTGGACCAGTGTACGTCTGAACCTTAAAGAGGCTAACAGGAGATCAAAAAGGTATTTTGACAAAAAAAGAAAGGAGTCCTTGTTTGCTGTTGGGGATATGATATGGGGCTATTCCTCTAGGAATCTTCGTTTGAAAATCATTATACTACCACTAATTTTATTGAAAAAAGCTTGTTAGTGATGAACCTGAAACCGTACCGGCGGTACTTGAATCTGCACCACTGTCTGTCCTGGTTAGAGTTCCAGAGTCCGTATTGTCGGAGCCTGTTCCAGTATCCCAGAACCTGTGTAGTCTGAACAGAGTGAGTCCTGCCCAACCAGTGACTCGGAGCCTGTGTCTGTGTCTGTGATCGTGACCACTGGGGTCAGGCGCTGCAGTACTGGGGACTGCCTAGGAGTGGTACCTGGCGGCTACCTGCAGCTCAAGTCTAACTCCACCATCAAGAGCTCTAGCGAAGACAAGGTAGCTGCTTAGCCACGCGCCTCCTAGATAAGCCTGGCCCCATGGCACAGTGGGTTCATAATCCACGTGCGCCACGCACGTGCGTGACAGTTTGTACAGGCCATGGACCCTGCTGATCTTCGGGCCCTTTTGCGCTCTGAGCTGTATCGACAGTTGATCCATCAGCGAGATCAGCAGTGAAAAAATTTTGTCCCATCTGTGGACTGTGAATACTCAGTTGAATGCCCTGACCACGGCTGCTTACATTCGCTCCAGCCCAAGTTGCAGCACCAGCAGCCATGACTAGTCAGCCTGCAACTTACGTTCATTCAACTGAACTCGTCCTGCCTGCTTCATATGTTATGACGGGGATCCTAAGCAATGTCATGGGTTCCTTGAACAGTGCATGCAGCACTATGAATTACTGGCCCATCAATTTCCCTCTATTGGTGTTAAGGTGGGATTCCTAACATCCTACCTAGCAGGAGAGGCCCTAGCGTAGCTCAACACCTTATGGGAGAGACCTCGGATTTGCAGACCTTCCTGGTGGCCTTCCGTAAAGTCTTCGATGACCTGGTTCACGAGTCTTCTGCTGTATCTCCCCTTCTCAAGTTGAAGGAACAGACCACAGAAAGGAAACTGTTGCATCTGGCTCCATCCTTCCAGGGACCATTAGGAATCAACCTCCTGAGACAGTTGTTTTCTCTGAATTCATGCAAGTCGACCATGAGCAGCAGCCGGAACACCGTCATGCTGAAGGATTGGACTACTGCTGCGGTTGTGCAGAACATTTCATTCAGAGTTGTCCTGAGAAACCTGAAAAACTCCAAATCCTAAGGTCTGGGAGAGGCTACCCTATGCAAGATTAATACCTCTCTACTGTTGCTTCTGTCTGTACCTGTATCATGTGGAGGCTCCCGGGTCGTCGAGAAGACCTACCTCATCTCCCATTCAGCGGAAGTTTTCTTGCAGCAAGCCATTGCTGTCTAATCTGTTCCATCAATGTCTCTTGGGTCTTCCGTGGCTACGGACTCAAGATCATGTCCTAGACTGCAGCTCCGGAGAAGTACTTAGTTGGGAACAGCCCTGTCACGAGAAGGGTCTGGTTCCTGTATGTCCAGTTCAGTCGTCGCTCTCTCCACCTGCCACCTGGATATACGCTGATGACGCGCCCCCTGGGCCGTGGGGTACTAGGTAGCCAGGCCGGTCGGTGCTGGGGGATGTCACCGTGGCGGTGACCCGGTCCGTGACCCAGGGCGGTCAATAAAAGGGGATTATAGTTTTTATAGTTTAATGTTCGTGACGCCACCTGTGGTATGCGGCTATATGGAGCCGCCGCTGCGGTGCAGATCCCCTGGAGCTGATGGTGACGCAGCAGAGTTGGTTCAGCTCTCCACAGGCAGAGCTAAGCTCCAGGGCGGTGCAGTTATAATTAATGAGGTAGATGTTGCTGTGCAGTGTAGTGCAGGGGATGGCGCAGATAATAATTCTAGGACACAATGGGGTGCAGTCTTCAAGGTTTACTCACAGTTGTTCAAGACTCCAGGTTACCAAGGCCAGTGTGTGACCTCCCACATCGTCCTGCGTTCACCAAGGAAGGGGTTCAGCAGCTCTCAGGTATTTCAGGAGTACTTAAACGGGACCCCATTCTATGTGCCTTCCTTGGTCGCCTTCCTGCGCTGGCTCTCACCCTCCTGCCCTGCGCCTCAAAATCAGTGTCCCAAGCCGGTAGCCTCGGATCTTGTCGGGCGACGTTCAGTCTGTGGCCACCCTCTGTGGCCACCTTTTCGGCGATGTAATTGTGGTGGTTGGCAGCTGCACCTTGGAAGTACAGCTGCCTCCGGTTTCTAGCTGAGCCTTGTAGTTCTCCACTAGTTAGGCGCCGGTCCCCTCTGCGGCCTGATCCCTCCACGTTCCTGCAGATTCGGGCGCACGGATGGCATCCGCACTTCCCGTGCCCCTGGGATCCCCTCACTTCTGGAGCCTTCCTTCTGCTCCCGTCCTCTCTCTCTTTCCTGGGCCTCTCTTACTAGGCCCCACTCCTCTCAACTCCTGCTCCAAGCACTGGAGCCAGGAGCCTGGACCTCCTCCACTGCTCTCCTGAGCAGGACTCGCTCTCACTGAACTGAACTCCTTCTATATGGTTCCTTGCTTTCTTATACTCCTACTGAAGTGCTCCCCTAAACTACTTCCTCCACCCACACCCACTACATGGTTCCACCCTCCAGCTAGGGACCTAGGACTGTGCTCTCCCTTAGGAGCAATCTCGCCCTTCTCTCTGAAGTGGAGTGTAATGGATGCAAGTGTGTGGGTCCCGGGCAGTACTCCATCCTTACCTGAGAGTGGGGTACCACACCTCTGGGTGAGATGCAGTACCTCTGTGGTGACTGAACCCGCAGGGGCGCCACACTGACATCTCCAAAAGAAGGGAAGCGGAGTCGTTACCCCCACATGAACCGAGCGATGGTTCGAAAGACATGCCTCCGGGATCCTTACCTCTTCGAGGACGTATTATCCTGAACACCGAGTTGAAGATGGACTGGGAGAGGGTATCTTCAATTCTTTCTCTAGTGTATGGCCTTGAAGAGGAATCGGGGTCCATTGGCCTGTTACTTGGGTACTTTCCCCCCAGAGAAGGTATCTTCAATTTTTGTCTTTAATCTGGTTCTCTCTTCTGCTCCTGAGGCCCGAAGTTCTAGTGGTCAGGAGAGGATTTAACATTGAAGAGAGATCGTGGGAATCCAAGAAGAATGTCTGTGCCCCACTTAGTCTGTGGAGAGTTCTTGCAGGCCTGAAGAAGAGGGGGCATAAGGGGGGGAGGGTACTGTGATCCCTGGTCCTTGTGTGGCCATGGCCTGAACCTGAACCCTTGGTCCTTGTATGGTCAAGTTCTGAACCTGAACCCCTGGTCCTTGCATGGCCAGGGTCTGAAGCTGAAACCACATTGGCGGTCCCTGAACCCGAAACCGCACCTGGGGGTCCCTGATCCTGAAACTGCACCTGGCGGTCACTGAACTCGATATGACATCTGGCAGTCCCTGAACACGAAGCCGCAACTACGGTACCTGAGCCTGAAGCTGCACCCATGGTACCAGTAGCCTGACACCGCTCCCTGCGGTACTTGTGCCTAAAACCGCACCTGCTGTACGTAAAACCTGACACAGCTCCCTGAGGTACCTGAGCCTGAAGCTGCACCTGTGGTACCTGTAGCCTGACACTGCTCCTGGTGCTACTTGTACCTGAAGCCGCACCTAAGGTACGTGAACCCCGACACTGCTCCCTGTGGTACCTGAGCCTGAAGCCTCAACCGCGGTACCTGTAGCCTGACACCGCTCCCTGTGGTACTAGTGACTGAAGCTGCACATGTGGTACGTGAAGCCTGACACCGCTTTCTGCAGTACCTGAGCTTGAAGCCGCACCTGCAGTACCGGTAGCCTCACACTGCTCCGGCGGTATCTGCACCTGGAGCCGCATTTGCAGTACGTGAACCTAGACACCACTCCCTGCGGTACCTGAGCCTGAACTGGGGGTACCTGAAGACGCACCAGCAGGACCTGAGTCTGAAGTTGCATCAGCAGTACCTGAACCCTGAAGACGCGCCGGCAGGAACCTGAACCTGAAACCGTTCTGGCGGTACTTGAATCTGCACCAGTGTATGTCCTGGTTAGAGTTCCAGAGTCCATACTGTTGGAGCCTGTTCCATTATCCGAATCCAACCCTGCCTGTGACCCCGTGTCAATATCCTTTCTGTCCGATGGCCCAGAACCTGTGTAGTTTAAATAGAGTCTGAGTCCTGTCCAACCAGTGACTCGGAGCCCATGTCCGTGTCTGTGATCCTGACCACTGGGGTCAATCACTGCAGTACTGTGGACAGCCTAGGAGTGGTACCGCTTCCTGCGGTTCTTGTGCCTGAAGCCACACCTGCGGCACGTGAAACCTGACACTGCTTCCTGCAGTACCTGAGCCTGACACTGCTCCTGGCGTTACTTGTACCAGAAGCCGCACCTGTGGTATGTGAACCCTGACACCGCTCCGGTGGTACCTGTGCCTGAAGCCACACCTGCGGTGCGTGAACCCCAACACCGCTCCCTGTGGTACCTGAGCCTGAAACCGCAACCGCAATACCTGTAGCCTGACACCGCTCCCTGTAGTACTAGTGACTGAAGCCACACTTGTGGTGCGTGAAGCCTGACACCGCTCCCTGCGGTACCAGAGCCTGCAGCGGCAGTATATGAATCTCGATACAGCTCCATGCGGTACCTGAGCGTGAAGTGAACTGGCGGTACCTAAGGCTGCACCAGCAGGACCTGAGCCTGAAGCTGCATCAGTGGTATCTGAACCCTGAAGCAGCACCAGCAGGAACCTGAAACCGTTGCGGCGGTACTTGAACCTGCACCACTGTCTGTCCTAGGTAGAGTTCCAGAGTCCGTATTGTCGAAGCCTGTTCCAGTATCCGAATCCAGCCCTTTCTGTGCCTCCATGTCGGTATCCGTTCTGTCCGATGACCAAGAACCTATGCATTATGAATCGAGTCCAAGTCCTGTCAAGTCAGTGACTCCGAGCCTGTGTCCATGTCTGCGATCTTGACCCCTGGGGTCAGCTGCTGCAGTACTGGAGACTGGTACACAGCGGCTACCTGCAGCTCAAGTCTATCTCCACAATCATGAGCTCTAGCGAAGACAAGGTAGCTGCTTAACCATGCCCCCCTAGGTAAGCCCGGCCCATGGCACAGTGGGTCCATGATCCACGCGCGCCACGCTCGTGCATGACAGCATTCTTCAGAGTCTCGGAAAGGCTTTAGTGGAACTGGCACCTGAGAGCTGCATCATTCGACAGAACTTCCGTGGTTCACAATTTTTGCCACAGCGACCTGGATCCTGTCAGGTTTGCCATAAATTCAACCTAAGGCATCAAAAAAGGCATCAATAGAAGACTGTTCTAGGGCTTGTGACTAGCCCAGGGGGATGGGGACGACTCGGTACCCGGGCCTTTGCCTGGCCTTGGGGATGTCGCGGTGGTCGGCTTCCGGGCCCGTACCCTGGGGTCAGCTTTTAAAAGGGGATTGTTTGTTAATTTTATGAAAGTTCGTGACGCCACCTGTGGTTTCTGGTAAGAATCACCAGCGCTGCGGCAGTCCACTGAGGCCGGTGATAAGGCAGCTCGATGGTATAGCTCCCCACAGGTGAAGCTAGGCCTCAGGGCAGCGTACATAGAGGGGGTTGCAGGACAGGCGAGACCCAGCCGGGTCAGGGCAAGAACGGGGACGGACACGGTAGGCACTTCAGTACCTTTTACTGATGGAAATTCAGGCACATCCCGGAGCACTGTAGGGTGAAGGGTGCATATCAGGATCCTCCCCAATGAGCGGGTGTAGGGCCTCCTGTTACTTGCCTCTGTGTAGTAAGTTTCTGACCTGCCTGGAGCTAGGCCTAACTTTATCTCTGTCCTGCACCGGCTGACGTTGTGGTATGGCCTTCTCTTGGAGTGCACACTCCCAGTTTACGGGGCCTATGTGTCTCCTGGCTCTGTTACGCATCAGCTCTCTGGTGAACCTGGGACCTGTAGTTCTCCAGGGATTCCGGTTATGCCTTACTGGGTCGTAGAGATCCCGGTAAGCTCGGACCCGGTGTCCGGTATATGTTTCGGGGTGAGCTGGGTAAGCTCCTCTGCCCCCACTGCTACTCACTTTCCACTCGCCTTCGGCCATGCTCGGGCCCTCATTAGGCTACTCACACTAACGGCAGCTTGCCGCGCTTCACCGATCTTATGGCGCCGACACACCCTAAGCTCTAACTGAGCTCCCTGAATCTAGCTAGCAGGAGCCTCGTGCTCCACTGCTGAACTATTAGCTGAGTTCTCTAAACTAGACTGAGCTCCACTGCAGATTAACCTCTCTCAGGCTTCTCTACTGCAGGAACTCTTCAGAGGAACTGAACTGCCTAGCTCCACCTTCCCTATTTATATCCCTAAGGGCTCCCTCTGCTGGTCTGAGGTGGAAGGTGGAGATGTGTGAATGTTTATGGGGGCCTCTTGTGGAGGATTCCAGTAATACTCCCTTCTAGGATCTGTGGTACCAAGCGCAGCTGGGTGCCACACTTGTGGGGACAAAGAAAATGCCCAGGTCTGAGACCCACCGCGCAGTAGGGAATGACTATCACCATCTACTGGAACTCATCACCTGAAGACTGTGGTCACAGGGTAAAAATAGCCCACAGCTCTCCCTGAACACCCTAATCTGCTTTTTCTCTCCAAAAAAATTATCAGGGAGGGCCACTACAGGTTCGGGAGAGACCAACTGCACGTCAGATGGTACAGACACTGCCGGAAGTGGAGAGCTATGAAAAGTTTTCATCAAACTAAATATCTGACCCTCCAACTTATATTGCTTAGCCAGATCCTGAATCATTTGCGTCAGATTCGCCACCTGGTCACAGAGCTTGTGAGCAGGATCCATATTGGCGAAAAAGACAAATGTATAGGCCAGTTGTAATGTAAAGCTGAGTCACTTCTCACGGACAAGCCGTGAGTTGGGGAAGTCAAGGAGTCCGAGGTCATAAGCCAGGAGGGCATGTCACCACACAGCATGAAGGATCTTTGACCATGTGACCATGATGCCACCAAAAGTGCTTCTACCCTCTCAACCTCTGAAACTGCACTGATAATGCAGAACTGGCATTATCAGCACTGTTTCTATATTTTTAAGGCAGGCAGCCCAGGAATTAATCGGCCCACCAAACCTATAGATGTATAGAGTTTTGCAGGGGGCCCTACTGGGATGGAGAGCCTTGTTTGATTGCTTAAGTTGCTACCCCAACACCCAACACCAGCCCTGATGGAGATCAGCTGATCACCAAGTCCTGATTTAAGAAAGGGGTTGTCCAGATGGTGCAATTATGAAATCCACAACAAATTCCCAAGCTACATAATGTGTAACACCAAGACGTTGAGTGAGGAGCTACAGATCTAGCAAAGATTATATTGACTCAGATAAGAGCACCGGTATATAACAACGCAAAAAGGTGTAATTTAACACCTAATTTGACATTGGTGAGATAATGTTCATTAGTAAGTTATCAAGAAGGTGCATTGTGAGTCATGATAACCTTTGCTACATCTGTACCTACCTGGATTTGTCCTCTCCAAGCTCTAAAGACACAAAATGGATCAGGTCTACAACTTTGTACATTTTATACCAATTGTGATGTCATATAAAAATCTATGATGTCATGTGCTTTCTAATGTCACCATAACTGCCAATGATATTTAACCATTTCAAGACCTGTCGAGTTTGCATTTTTGCATTTCCTTTTTTTTTTTTTTTTCAAAACTTTCCTTTCAAGGCTCAGAACTTTTTATTTTTCTATAGTAACTGTATTATTTCTAGCAGGAAGAGCTGAAGTTTTGGTTGGCATTATTAATTTTATCATATAATGTACGAAAAAATGGAGAGAAACCTTTCAAGGAGGGTGAAATTATGAAAAAAAAAATTCTGCACTTCTTTTTTGGGTTTTGTTTTTATGGCATTCACTGTTTTGTAAAAATATATGATTCTCCACATCAGTAGAATTATGGCGGAACCAATGGTCTATGTTTTTTTTTATATATTTTAGCGGTTAAAATAAATTCTAAACTTTGTATAAAAATATTTTGTCTGTGTTGCCATATTCCAAGATTCGTACCTTTTTGTCCATTGATGGAGTAGTGTGAGAATTATTCTTTTTGCATGTTGAGCTGTAATTTGTATTGATAACATTTTGGGGTAAAGACGACGTTTTGAGCGCTTTTTAAGGAATTATTTTCAGGACGTGTCTAGGCCGAATTCTGGTGATTTAATTTATTTTTTCTTTTCGGCTTTTAATATATGGTTTTAAAAATGATATATTTTAATACATAAGGCTTTTACAGATACAACAATACCAAACAAAATGTATGAAAAAAATTACTAAGTCATTTTTATTTTTAAACGGGTGAATTAAACTTTATTTTTTTATATTTTTAACTTTTTTGTTTTCAACTTTTCTTTATTTTTTAGCCCTCTTAAAGGCCTTGAATATGCATTCATTTGATCACTTATACTGCATACTGCAATATCACAGTATAGCAGCCTGAGACAGGGATGCCGACCTGCTATTCAATTTTGTATGGACAAATGGGTTAATATTCATGGATGGTTTAAAAAATTTTCAAATAAAAACCACGCACATAAAGACCATGCTAATATCCAGAATAAGAGCCTGCTTGGCCTAAACTTACTACCATGCCCTGCAACGTCTCCGGATTTGTCTCCCATCCATCACATCTACGATATCATTGGTTGACAATTACACATGGAGCTGCCAGCAGCGGATCTTGATGATTTGCCCAAGTGCATTCAGTGCGGCAGAATATTCAATAATCTCATTGATACCACGTGCAGTTTTACTCAATCATTTGCATATCATTAACACATCTATCAATCTTGTGATTTCCATATTTCTACCACTTTTCTATTTTGGTGTTGCAATTTCAATGCTGAGGAGTGTATAAAGTGTGGAGTTGTGCTTGTGAATATATAGTATGAAGTCTACACAACATCATACTAAATACACTATATACTATATGTACACGGTACGCAGACATGCGCAGGCACACACGGTACGCAGACATGCGCACGCACACACGGTACGCAGACATGTGCACGCACGGTACGCAGACATATGCACGCACGGTACGCAGACATATGCACGCACGGTACGCAGCCATATGCACGCACGGTACGCAGCCATATGCACGCACACACGGTACGCAGCCATATGCACACACAGTACGCAGACATGCACACACGGTATGCTGACACATGCACACACGGTACGCAGACACATGCACACACGGTACGCAGACATATGCACGCACACACGGTACTCAGACATATGCACGCACGGTACGCAGACATATGCACACACGGTACGCAGCCATATGCACACACGGTACTCAGACATATGCACACACGGTACGCAGACATATGCACGCACGGTACGCAGACATATGCACGCACGGTACGCAGACATATGCACGCACGGTACGCACACATATGCACGCACACACGGTACGCAGACATAAGCACACACACGGTACGCAGACATATGCACGCACACACGGTACACAGACATATGCACGCACACACGGTACGCAGCCATATGCACGCACACACGGTACGCAGACATATGCGCACACACATGGTACGCAGACATATACACACACGGTACGCAGCCATATGCATGCACACACGGTACGCAGCCATATGCACACACGGTACGCAGACATATGCACGCACACACGGTACGCAGACATATACACGCACGGTACGCAGACATATGCACGCACACACGGTACGCAGACATATGCACACAAGGTACGCAGACATATGCACGCACACACGGTACGCAGACATATGCACACACGGTACGCAGACATATGCACGCACACACGGTACGCAGACATATACACGCACGGTACGCAGACATATGCACGCACACACAGTACGCAGCCATATGCACACACAGTACGCAGACATATGCACACACGGTACGCAGCCATATGCACACACGGTACGCAGACATATGCACACACACATGGTACACAGACATATGCACACACGGTACACAGACATATGCACGCACACACGGTACGCAGCCATATGCACACACGGTACGCAGACATATGCACGCACGGTACGCAGACATATGCACGCACGGTACGCAGACATATGCACGCACGGTACGCACACATATGCACGCACACACGGTACGCAGACATAAGCACACACACGGTACGCAGACATATGCACGCACACACGGTACACAGACATATGCACGCACACACGGTACGCAGCCATATGCACGCACACACGGTACGCAGACATATGCACGCACACACGGTACGCAGACATATGCGCACACACATGGTACGCAGACATATACACGCACGGTACGCAGACATATGCATGCACACACGGTACGCAGCCATATGCATACACGGTACGCAGACATATGCACACAAGGTACGCAGACATATGCACGCACACACGGTACGCAGACATATGCACACACGGTACGCAGACATATGCACGCACACACGGTACGCAGACATATACACGCACGGTACGCAGACATATGCACGCACACACAGTACGCAGCCATATGCACACACGGTACGCAGACATATGCACACACGGTACGCAGCCATATGCACACACGGTACGCAGACATATGCACACACACATGGTACACAGACATATGCACACACGGTACACAGACATATGCACGCACACACGGTACGCAGACATATGCACACACGGTACGCAGACATATGCACACACACGGTACGCAGACATATACACGCACGGTACGCACACATATGCACACACACATGGTACACAGACATATGCACGCACGGTACGCTGACATATGCACGCACACACGGTACACAGACATATGCACGCACACACGATACGCAGACATATGCACGCATGGTACGCAGACATATGCACGCACACACGGTATGCAGACATATGCACGCACACACGGTACGCAGACATATGCACGCACACATGGTACACAGATATGTACACATACAGACATAGACACATTTTTACACAAATTCTTAAAAGCATATAGAAAACAGACAAATATATATACACAGTCATGCACACTGACATTCACATACATGCACTCACACAGACCCATTACAAATATTTTTAATATGGGGATTGGGGAAGCCTCACTCACCTGTCCCCGGTCCAGTGTCCTGTCCAGCAGCTCCTCAGGTATGGGGCAGTGCAGGGCCCCCGGCGTGTTACAGACATCATGGCCCTGGACCATCAGAGGGGCCCACTTGCGGTCGGGTCCGGGCCGCTCCCCCCCATCTGTGCAGGACCTCCGACGGTGTTTGATTGCCGGCACTCCCCCAGACATGGCCACGCGCTGTGTGGCTGTGTCTGCTAGTAATGACGCGACAGGGGCGACACACAAGCACATGATCCTGCCGTGTCATTACTCGCAGACACAGCCGCACAGCGCGGCCATGTCTGGGGGAGTGCCGGCAATCAAGCAGCGCCTGCGTCACTGAACAGGTGTCGAGGAAGCGGCCAGGGCCCCGACAGAGTGGGCGGTGGGCCCCGACAGTGAGTGGACGGTGGGCCCCTCTGATTTTCCAGGGCCCCGGCACTTGCCCGGGTAAGCCGGGTGCTGACGCCGGCCCTGGTTACAGGTCCCTGTCATCGGCGTCACTAGAGACACTGCGTCCCTCAATCCCTCCTATTCCTGATTTCTTCTGCGGTCGGATTACACTGATGAAGGCCAGAGTGGCCGAAACGTTTGTATTGTTTTCCTGGACTGCATTAAAAATCCTTTTTGCTAAAGAACTTTATTTGAGTGCCGAGGTTTTTCTCCTATAAAATAACCGCCGTCATTAACCCAGCAGCGTTTTGTCTGAAATTACGTCAGGCTCTTAGGATTCACAATGTGTTTCACAGGTCTCTGCTTAAGAAGTATGTGGTACCTCTTGAGTCTTCCCCCTTGCCGCCGCCCCAATAATGGTTGATGGCAATTTAGAGTTCCAGAGGGGTTACTGTCCAGAGGAAATTATGTGGGTTTCAGCATCGGAGGTGAATGCCCCTATGTTGGTTCATTCATTCCATAGCTTTCATCCAGATAAACCTGGCCGTGAGTGTCCAGAGACCACTCATAGAAAGGGGGTACTGTCACGTGTGTGTCAGGGTTGACAGACAGTCATATGGTGTCTGGCTGTAGAAGGTCGCTGAGTTTGGCCTTACAAATATCTCCCTGATCCTTTTATGATTCCTCTCTCTTTAGGACCCAGCGGTGATCCTCACCTTGCTTGGGGATTATACTTTTCCCTTTAGGACCCTGAGGTATCCTCACCTTTCTGCTGTTAATCAGCACTTCCTTGCTGTGTTCGTAAATACACTCAGATCCTCAGAGAGTTGCTGGTGATAGCATGTTATACCTATTCGAGCCTGGGATTGTAGTATTCAACTAGAATTACTTTGGAGTTTCTTCGTGGATTGTTGCCGTGCTTTTTCTGGTGTCATCTTGGAGCTAAGTGTATTCCAGTTTGTTTTCCCTGTGTGTACTTTAGTCTGTAGTGGGGCTGACTTAGTGCTCACCCCTCCCATTCCCTACCTAGGGCCTAGCCTTAGGGTCAGCTAGGGCCAGGTTTCCTGCTTGGCAATAGATGCAGAACCTATATAGGGTCCATAGGGGAGTCAGGGTTTGTCATTAAATCTGTTTAGGGGTCTCCACTCTCCGTTTCCCTAGTTGTAGGGCTCCCTCCCCTTTTCCTGTTGCTATACGCTGGGTTCTCCCCATACCTAATGAGACACATACTGTCACGGGTGTGTCAGAGGTGACAGACAGTCGCCCTGCAGTGGGTTGCAGGAGATCTCTACGTTTGGCATTGCAGACAGTTTCTTAGATAAGAGGCTGTCTTTAAGACAGAGCGGCTACCTCTCTCTTGCTAATTAACTCTCTAGCCTGGGTGTATATATATCTTGTGCGACTGAGAGGGAGCCGCCAGCTATATCCATTTCTACTTGTGAAGCTTAGCAGGAGCAGTACTCTGTCCTCTCTGGAGCTTGAGGCCGTGTGCTTATTTGGAGTTCATCTAAAGCTAAGCCATTTCTTCTGTTTTGTCCACCCTTGTTGTTTATAGAGTTTAGCGGAGGTTGACTAGTGCTCATCTCCTTCCATCCCTAGCCGTAGCCTTACGCCAGGGAGAGTAGGGCGAAGCACGCATGCGGCGATTGCTGAGGAGGCAATATAGGGACGATAGTTGAGACAGGGTGACGCTAGACTAGATTAGGAGGTCTCCACTTCCCCCTTTCCCTAGTGTCTGGGCTCCCTTTCCCTTTTCCCTCTGTCTTGCACTAAGTCTTCCCCACACCTGGCGTGACATTATAGCCAGCCGAGCACGAGCACGTTTTGAAAAGGGAAAAAAAAAGGGGAACTGACGTTTTTATTTTTTTTCTTTGTGTGTTTTTGGATGTGCACCTTTTTTTTACCTTTTTACCTGCGAGCTCAGTTGCAGAGCTCGCAGAGCAGTTCCGCTGTCGGTCTCTGGAGGTGAATGACCTCCGCTGTGAGGTTCAACAGCAGCATCAGCGGCTACAGGTCGCCAATATGGGGTCTCTGCAGGTAGGCCTGTCCAGCCTGAATCCAAGGGTGCTCTTCCGGACAGGTTTTCAGGAGGTAGGGACAAGTTTTTTGTATTTAAGGAGGCATGCAAATTGTATTTTAAACTTAGTCTCTACTCCTCTGGTAAGAGGAGCAACGGGTTGGTATTGTGATATCAGGACTCGGTTTGTCTCCAATCTGTTTTTTTCCGGAGCTCTGGCCTTCATCTATGATGACCCTGACTGAGTCGCCTTGTCTGAGTTTAGGCTACATCGCCTTCAGCAGAGGATATGGTCAGTGGAAATATACAGTTCGGAATTCCGTAGATGGGCAACGGATTCCAAATGGAATGACTCAGCCCTTAAAAGTCAATTTTGTGAGGGGATTACTGAAAGGTTTAAAGATGCCTTGGTTGTATATGAAACTCGTCAGTCTTTGGATGCTGCCATGTCTTTGGCCATACGTCTTGATAGATGCCTTCGGGATAGGCGAGTGCTACCACCTTCTTTGGGCCTTCTTGCTGGGGTTGCTTATCTCTGCCAGGGGAGCGGTCTGGGGGTGAACCAGTACTGGGGAAGGTGGAGGAACCCATGCAGTTAGGGGGTGTCTCTATGACTCGCCCCCTGGGCCGTGGGGCACTCGGAGCCGGGCAATAGGGAGACGATGGGGGTAGTAGTGGCAACCCGGTCCGCGGCTCAGGGTGGTCAGACCAATGGCAGTCTTTTATGTGCTTTGCAATGTCTGACTACGCCACCCGTGGATTGCGGTTATTATGAACCGCAGCTGCAAGGCAGTCCACTGAGGCTGATGGTGTGTGCAGCTGAGGTAGTGTGACTCCCCACGGGAGGAGTATAGCCCCAGGGCAGTGAGCGTGGATGGTGGGGGTTGTAGTGCAGGGCGTCCTAGTACTGTTAGTGCTGGCGAAGTAAAAAGCACAAAGACAACGTGTTGCAGTCCAAGGTCTTTTACTCACAGTTCGTATACTCCAAGCCACTTCGGTACCAGTAGTGACTGCCCGAACCATGCTGCGTCCACCAGGAGAGGGGCTCGGTCAACCCCCAGGCAGTTCAGGAGTATGGCACAGGACTCCCTTCTATCCTTCCTCTGGCTCGTGCCCCACCAGTGACCAAGCTTTTGTCCAGCTGCCGTGGATTTATGCGGGTAAACGTGGGCCCCGTTTCCCGCTATCCTATATGGTGCCTTCCTAGCAAGGTTTAGCAGGGGTTCGCACCAATAAATGATCACGACTTCCGGTTCTTGGCTGAGGGTAGTTTCTCCTCCACCAATTTGGGATCCGGTACCCTTTTCTTGCCTGACCCGTCACCCGATTGGTCCTTAGGGTCCCTTCTGCCTTCTTGTTTCTGAGCCCTCCTACACTTTGGGTACTTCTTCTTTCTTTTTCTGTTCCTTTCTGTTTCTGTTCCTTTCTGTTTCTTTTCCTTTCTTCTGGCTCCGGCCTTCACCTTAGGCCTGCCTCGTGGAGCTGGGCCCAGACTGAGCCACAGCTCCCTGTCAGCCCTCTCTGGCTGAACTCCTTCTCTCACTGAACTCAACCCAGAACTAAGATGGTGCCGACCTTATATACCTTCCCCTAGTGTGTGAGCTCAGGTGACCAGCAACCAATGAGCTCCTACCTATGCTCAGAAACCGTCCCCTCCTGCTCCTACATCACTGGGTTTTCCTCCCCCCTCCCCACTCCAGCCAGGGACATGGTCTGTCGTGCCTGCATTACTGTATAAATGGGAGCACCGTTGAGCTGTCCCCCGGAAATGGGGTGTGTGTGATGCATGCAGCTAACCGAGCCCTGGTCCATACTCCATCCTTACCCGGGACTGGAATATCACACCTCTGGCAGAGGTGCAATACCCCTGTAGCGGCCGAACCCTCGGGGCGCTACATCTACATCATACATCTCCCCAGAGATTCGCAAGAAAAAAGGCGTTTGTTTTTTTTGTGGGAAAAAGGGACACTTTGTTGGGACCTGTCCTTCAATTCCTAAACAAAAGGAGACGCGATTAACTCTCGGTAGTCTGGAGTTGGATAAACAAGGGGTGCATTTGTGGCCAAACTGCAGTTCCCGCTTTGTCCTGACAGCAGAGGTGGTGCTAGAGAGCAAAACAAAAAAAAAATTCTGTGTTTGTTGACAGTGGAGCTGGAGTCAGCATGGTTGATGCTGAGTTTGTGAAAACTCATGGTCTTGCTTGCTGTGCTTTAGCTGAACCTATTCCCATCTTTGCCATTGACTTGGCCACTTGCACAGAAAGCATTTACTCAGATTGTACATAATGTAAAACTGAGGGTGGGGTCAGTTCATTGTGAAATTATCCCTTGCTATGTCCAGGACAATCTTCCTACTCCGATTGTCTTGGGTATACCTTGGCTTGTTAAACATAATCCGTTGGTGGATTAGCAAACCGGGGAGATTATTGAATGGGGAGATTACTGCCATGAGAACTGTCTATATATTTCCCTTGCTACTGTCTCTACAGAAATATTACCTGCTTTTTTGTCTGGTTTTGAGGACGTTTTTTTCTGAGAAGGGGTGTCAGGGTTTGCCTCCTCATCGTGCTTATGACTGTCCTATTAACCTGAACCCTGGAGCTAAACTACCCTATAAATCCAGACTGTATAATCTTTCTGGCTCTGAGAGACAAACCTTGAAGAAATTCATTGCGGAAAGTCTGGAGAAGGGACATATCATAACCTCATCTTCGCCCGTGGCGGCAGGGTTCTTCATTGTGAAGAAAAAAGATGGCGGTCTACGTCCCTATTTATATTTTCGGGAATTAAATCAAATTACCATCCGTGATCCATACCCTCTTCCTCTGATTCCTAATTTGTTCCGCCAGGTTGTGGGAGCTAAGGTATTCTCCAAGTTGGATTTAAGGGGAGCCTACAATCTGGTTAGAATCAGAGAAGGGGACGAATGGAAAACAGCGTTCAATACCCTGGAAGGTCATTTCGAGAGTCTGGTTATGCCTTTTGGCTTGACTAATGCACCTGCGGTATTCCAGCATTTCATAAATGATATTTTCTATCATTTGGTGGGAAGGTTTGTGGTGGTCTATCTAGACGATATTTTGATTTATTCACCTGATTTTGAGACTCATCGGGGGCATGTTAAACAGGTGCTCCATATATTAAGGGATAACAAACTTTATGCCAAACTAGAAAAAATGTGTTTTCACTGTTCAGGAGGTGCAGTTTTTCGGGTTCTTGTTGTCATCTTCTGGTTTTAAGATGGATCCGGAGAAGATCCGTGCAGTTCTTGACTGGGAATGTCCCGAGAACCTGAAAGCTCTACAACGTTTTCTGGGCTGGCTTTTTCCTTCTTAAAAAAAAAAAGCTTTTCCTCCAGGCTTTTTCCTCCTTAACCACTTTGCGCCAGAGCCTGTTTTTGCCTTCGTGACCGGGCCAATTTTTTCAATTCTGACCACTGTCACTTTATGAAGTAATTACTCTGGAACGCTTCAACGTATTCCCCTGATTCTGAGACTGTTTTTTCATGACATATTGTACTTCATGATAGTGGTAAAATTTCTTCCATATAACTTGCGTTTATTTGTGAAAAAATCGGAAATTTGGCAAAAATTTAGAAAATTTTGCAATTTTCAAACTTTGAATTTTCATGCCCTTAAATCAGAGAGATATGTCACACAAAATAGTTAATAAATAACATTTCCCACATGTCTACTTTACATCAGCACAATTTTGGAACCAAAATTTTTTTTTGTTAGGGAGCTATAAGGGTTAAAAGTTGACCAGCGATTTCTCATTTTTCCAACAAAATTTACAAAAACATTTTTTTAGGGACCACATCATATTTGAAGTCACTTTGAGGGGTCTTTATGACAGAAAATACCCAAAATTGACACCATTCTAAAAACTGCACCCCTCAAGGTGCTCAAAACCACATTCAAGAACTTTATTAACCCTTCAGGTGCTTCACAGGAATTTTTGGAATGTGGAAAAAAAAAATTAACATTTAACTTTTTTCACAAAAATGTTACTTTAGACCCAATTTTTTTTATTTTCACAGGGGTAACAGGAAAAAATGGACCCCAAATTTTTTTGTGCAATTTCTCTTGAGCGTGCTGATACCCCATATGTGAGGGAAAACCACTGTTTGGGCGCACTGCAGGGTTCGGAAGGGAAGGAGCGCCATTAGACTTTTTGAATGTAAAATTTGTCTGAATAATTAGCAGACGCCATGTTGCGTTTGGAGAGCTCCTGATGTGCCTAAACAGTGGAAACCCCCCACAAGTGACACCATTTTGGAAACTAGACCCCTTAGGGAACTTATCTAGATGTGTGGTGAGCACCTTGAACCCCAAGGTGCTTCACAGAAGTTTATAATATTGAGCCGTGAAAATAAAATTTTCACATTTTTCCCACAAAAAATCTTTTTCATTCTCTAATTTTGTATTATCATAAGGGTAACAGGATAAATTGCACCATGAAGTTTGTTGTGCAATTTCTCCTGAACACGCTGATACCCCATATGTGAGGGAAAACCACTGTTTGGGCGCACGGCAGGGTTTGAAAGGGAAGGAGCGCCATTTGACTTTTTGAATGTAAAATTTGTTTGAATAATTAGCGGACGCCATGTCACATTTGTGGAGCCCCTAATGTGTCTAAACAGCGGAAACCCCCCACAAGTGCCACCATTTTGGAAACTAGACCCCTTAGGGAACTTATCTAGATGTATGGTGAGCACCTTGCACCCCCAGCTGCTTCACAGAAGTTTATAATATTGAGCCGTGAAAATAAAATTTTCACATTTTTCCCATAAAAAATGTTTTTCATTCCCTAATTTTGCATTATCATAAGGATAACCGGAGAAATTGCACCATGAAATTTGTTGTACAATTTCTCCTGAGTACGCCGATACCCCATATGTGGGGGAAAACCACTGCTTTGGTGTACGGCAGGGTTTGGAAGAGAAAGCAGCGCTATGTTGGCTGGGATAGGCAGCAGACACCATGTCACATTTGAAGAGTCGCTGACATGCCAAAACAGCAGAAACCTCCACAAATGACCCCATTTTGTAAACTACACCTCTCAAGGAATTCATCTAGGGAAGTAGTGAGTATTTTTTAATTTTTAAATTTATACCATTGGGCAGTGAAAAAATCATAATTATATTTTTACCACAAAAAAATGTTTTACCCTCAGATTTTACATTTTCAAACAGGGCAATGGGTAAAAATGGTGCCGAAATGTGTCACACAATTTCTTCTAAAAGTGTCAATACCCCATATGTGGCTGTATCGTACCGCTTAGCCATACGGTGAGATCTGGGGGGGACGGAGTGCTATTTGACAATTGGAGAACAAATTATTGTAGAATAGGCATTTGGATTTGGGAGCACAAAATTTTCTGAATTTCTTTTGGGGGGCAAGGGTCATTTTGCTTTTCCAGAGCCTTTCTGCTACCAGTAACTTGGAAGTCCCTTATATTTTTAACAGATGACGGACCTGAGTGGGGACTAGCTTTTTTTGAGGACTGAGTTGAAGCTTTTATTGGGAACATTTTACGTAACATTTATCCGGCGCTCTAGGCTGAGCACTTACATCGGGGTTTCCATCTAAATTTCCAAGTGATGTAATTCAGATGAAACCCCTGCAGGATCCATTCACTGTAATGAGGCAGCAGAGTTACTCTGGACACCGTCTGGCCTCTGTGTAGCGGTGTCCTTTTTTTCAGAAGTGCACAAAACTGTGGCCAACCGCACTTTTATGCACGCCTAAAACAAATGACACCGTGGGATCCCAGGCTAGACGGCATCCACAGTGGCCTATATCTGCCTCATTACAGGGAATCTTCCGTCATGCGTTCCGGCTGAATCATGTATTTCAGAGATTTACACGGAAACTCTGGTGTAAGTGCTCAGCGCAGAGCACAGGATAAATGTGGGCAGAGCCTTACTGGGATCTTTGGGGACATAATAAACAAATCAGTAGCAGGTGAAGAATTGGTTTTATTTATTTTTTACGCCGTTCCTAGTGTGATATAACTGATTAGATTACTTTATTCTTCGGGTCGGTGCGATTACAGAGATACCAGATTGATATTGGGTTTTTATGACTGACAGCTGTCACACACTAAAAGACGCTTTTTTTGCAAAATCTAGTTTTTGCATCACCATATTTTGAGAGCTATAATTTTTCCATATTTCGGCCGACAGAGTCATGTGACGGCTTGTTTTTTGCGGGACGAGTTGACATTTTTATTGGTACCATTTTTGGGGACGTGACATTTTTTGATCGCTTTCTATTCCGTTTTTTGGGAGGTAAAATTAACAAAAACAAACAATTCAGGAATTGTTTTTTGAGTTTTTTTTTTATGCCGTTCTGCGTGTGGTAAAAGTGATCAGGCAGCGTTATTCTTCGGGTCAGTACGTTTACAGCGATACTACACTTACTGTATTTTTTTTATGTTTTGGCGCTTTTACACAATAAAACTATTTTATAGAAAAAAATATTTTTTTTGCATTGCTTTATTCTGAGCGCTATAACTTTTTTATTTTTCGGCTGATGGAGCTGTATGGCGGCTTTTTTTTTGCGTAACAAGATGACGTTTTCAGTGGTACCATTTCTATTTCTATTTTGTTTTTTGATCGCATTTTTTTCCACTTTTTGTTTGGCAATATGATGAAAAAGCATATTTTTTTGCTCCGTTTTTTATTTATTTTTATTACGGTGTGCACAGAAGGAGTTAATTAGTGTGACAGTTTTATAGCTCGGGTTGTTTCGGACGCGGCGATACCAAATATGTGTACTTTTTTTGGTTTTGTAAAAATATACGGATTTATTGGTTTAATATTTTATTTATTTATTTTTATTTATTTTGTGATTTTTTTTATTAATAGTTTAAAAACTTTTTTTTTACTTTTTTTCACATTTTTTCTTAGTCCCTGTATGGGACATTAATTTTTATTTTTCTGATCTCTGATCTCATATAATGTAATAGACATATATTACATTACATGAGATCTTCCCTGACTGTTTCAGTCAGAGTCTCCTGTCTGGCTACAGCTGCAGCTGAGCCAGACAGGACACCATATATGGCAGAGCTGGAGGCGGTCATGTGACCTCCAGCTGCCATAGCAACCCCAGGTCCTGGAAGGACTCGGAGGTCTTCGGAGAGGTAAGTGGACGACCCCCTCTCCTCCTGCTGTCTCCTATATGCCGTGATCACAATAGATCACAGCATATAGAAGACAGCTAAGGGTTAACATCACTGGGACCTGATCTAATCAGGTCCCGATGATGTTCTCTGTCAGAGCTAACGCTCTGCACCGGAATCGCAGCGCTTGCAGGACCCTGGGGGTCCTGAGCGCTGCGAGACCACCCACCGTTTTTAAACGTCGGCGCTGCACAGAGCCCAGCAAGCGCCGACGTTTATCTACAGTGGGCGGTCGGGAACCGGTTAAAGAATCATTTTGCCACTGCACCTATACTCAGTCAACCCGATGTTTCTCAACCCTTTATTGTGGAGGTCGATGCTCCGGATGTCGGGGTTGGGGCTGTGTAGTCTCAGGGTTCGTCCCTTGGTAAATGGCGTCCATACGCCTTCTTTTCTAAAAAATTGTCTTCGGCTGAGAGAAATTATGACGTGAATAGGGAACTTTTAGCCATCAAATTGGTATTCGAGGAATGACGACATTGGTTGTAGGGGGCTGTCCATCCTATTACTGTTATTACTGACCATAAGAACCTATCTCCAGTCAGCTAAACGTGTCAACCCTAGCCAAGCCATATGGTCCCTGTTTTTTTATTAGGTTTTCTTTGCTCTGCCATTGCTAGGGTTAATCAGTTCAGTTGATCTCCTGCAGCTCTCCATCCTAGATTGGCTCAGCTGTTCTATGTTGCACACTCCACTCTGCTATATATGCTTGCCACTCGCATATGGGAATTGCCAGTGACAGTTAATTCTGCCTGGTTTGGAGTTGGAGGAGTTGTTCGGTGTTTGGAGTTGGCGATTGGAGAGTTGTTCTGGAGATTTCTGCATGGAGTTTGTTTGTGTGTTCATCCTCATCCTCTCCTATTTAGTTTCATCTACCTTAATCCCCCCTGTGTTCCACTCTGTTGTTTGTTGAGTGTATTTTGTATGATTGCAGTTTTCATATATCCCTGTCTGTCTTCCCTTGTATGTCTGGTTAGTGTAATCCTATACACTTCGGCCTTACCTTTTTAGATCCATTATGAATCCGGTGACTGCTCTGGTAGGGCAGCTACAACAACTCAGCCTGGAGGTGGAAGACTTGTGAAGCTGCTTTGCAGCACCCATTCACTTCAGGCTTAGGGCCCGGGGCTCCCGGGCAACCCCTGGTGGAGCCCAAGATCCACTTTACTGAATAGGTTCTCTGGGGGTCAAGATAAGTTCATTGTTTTCAGGAAGGCCTGTAACTATATTTTAAGCTGCGTTCTCACTCCTCAAGTACCAAGGAGCAACGGGTGGGGATCGTAATTTCTCTCCTCCGCGCTCTGTTGTCAGTTCTGTAAGGGGCTTTCTGTGAGAGTAAAGGATGCCTTTGCCCAATAAGAGTTCCCGGTTTCCCTGGAGGCGGCCAAGTCTCTGGCTATCCTTGTGGACTGCCGTCTATGTCAGAGACATAAAGAGATGCCCCAAATTTTGGTGGGCCTGAGGTCAAGGGAACCTATAGCTAAGTCATCTGAGAAACCCATGCAGTTGTGGGGACGACTCGTTTCATTGGTCTACCTGCAGTTCGGCGCAAAGAAAGAGTGGGCTTTTTCTGTGGCTGAAAGGGTTATTTTGTGGGTACCTGTCCATCCATACGTAGCCGCAAACTGCCACCAGAAAACTAAGGAGCCTGGGTTGCAGGGAGGTTAACAACCCGGGTGTACATATTTCCTCTGTGAGTAGGTCACAATTCTTTTTACCGAAAAATAATTTTTGCCGAAAGTAAGGTGGTTATTTCAGCCTTTTTGGACGGTGGAGCGGGGTTTAATCTGATTGACGCCCGATTCGTCCAGCACCAGGGTCTTAAGCCACATAAATTGTCTAGACCCATACCCATAATTGCTATAGACTCTGCACCCTTGAACCAGGGGTATTTTAATCAGGTCATTTGAGAGATATGCACTCGGAATCAATAAATTGTTATGTGCTAGATGGCTCTCCCTCTCCTGTGGTTCTGGGACTACCTTGGCTTATATTGCACAATCCGTAGTGGACTGGCAGACTCGGGAGATAGTAAGGTGGAACGAGTACTATCAAGGACACTGTTTGGGCACTCGTTTAGCCAGGGTTGATACCTAGTCTCTGCTGGAATACCTGTCTGACTTTGGGGATGTGTTCTCAGAACAGGAGTGTCAAGAACTCCCTCCTCATCGTCCTTATGATTGCGCTGTTAATCTTATTGCTGGAGCCAAATTGCAGGTTATACAATATTTCAGGTCTGGAGAGGCAGGCCATGAAGGACTATATCGCAGAAAGTCTGGCTAAGGGTCATATCAGACCTTCCTCATCTCCCGTTGCAGCAGATTTTTCTTTGGTAAGAAAAAAGATTGGAGGTTACGCCCCTGCCTAGATTTCTGTGAATTAAATTGGATCACGGTCCGGGATCCATATTCTCTCCATCTCATTCCGGACCTCTTTAACCAGATTGTCAGGGCAAAATGGTTTTCTAAACTGGACCTCAGGGCGACATATAATCTCATCCGTATAAAAAAGGGGGATGAGTGGAAGACTGTTTTTAATACATCTCAGGAACACTATGAAAACCTTGTCATGCCATTTGGGTTGACTAATGCTCCTGCCGTCTTTCAGCACTTTGTAAATAACATTTTTTGTCATCTAGCAGGTAGATTTGTGATAGTCTATCTTGATGACATATTTATTTATTTGTCAGACTTTGTGTCACATCAGGTACATGTCAGGCAGGTCTTACAAATACTCAGGGACTATATATTATATGTCAACCAGAGAAATGTATGATCTCGGTTCAGGAAATCCCTTTTCTGGGTTATTACTTACTGTCCACCGGTTTTCGCATGGATCCAGCGAGAGTCCAGGTGGTATTGGATTGGGATCATCCTGAAGACTTTAAAGCTTTACAGAGGTTTTTAGAGTTTGCCAATTACTACCGTAAGTCCATCAAGAATTTTTCAGTAGTGACCAAACTTCTGACGGATATGACCAGGAAAGGTACGGACTTTTCTAAATGGTCCAGTCCGGCCAGTGAGACATTTGCTACTTTAAAGAAATGTTTTGCTTCTGCGCCGATTCTTATACAGGCTGACGTCACTCAGCCATTTCATTGTAGAGGTTGATGCGTCAAAAGTGGGAGTTGGGGCAGTATTGTCACAGGGCTCATCTCCAAGTAAATGGCGTCCTTGTGCATACATTTCAAAGAAACTGTCGTCTTCCAAGAAAAACTATGACATTGGTAATAGGGAACTCTTGGCAATTAAGTGGACTTTTGAGGAATGGCAACATTTTTTGGAGGGGGCCGTTCACCCGGTCATGGTAATCACCGATCATAAAAATATTTTGTATCTGGAATCTGCAAAACTCCTGACACCTAGAAAAGCTGGATGGTCATTGTTCTTCACCAGATTCAACTTTTTTGTAACGTATAGGCAGGGGATAGGAGCATTAAGGTGGGGGGAGAAGGTAATTGTGAACCGGTTTCTATATTACAGAAAGGGGTAGTTATTGCATCTATATGTTCTGATCTGGAGACCTCGTAGAGGCTCTAGGGGACACCCCTGGTGCCTGTCCTTCAGGTAAACTGTTCCTTCGTCTTAAAAATTTAAGTGATCATCATAATTTGGTCTTGGCTGGACATCCTGGTAGTAAAGCCACCACAGATTTTCTTACTCGTCGTTTTTGGTAGTCTGGGATACACCAGGATGTTCGAGAGTTTGTAGCAGCATGCAGTACTTGTGCACATTCTAAGACCCCACATACTCGTCTGTCTAGGGTTCTTCAACATTTGGCAATTCCCTGTAGACCTTGGACTCATTTGTTGGTAGATTTCATCACTTATCTACCCATATCTGTAGGTAATGCTGTAATACTGGTGGTGGTAGACCGATTCAGCAAGATGACTCATTTCATTGCGCTACCTGCCTTACCTAATGCCAAGACTTTGGTGAAAATTTTTATTAAAGAAATCGTGAAATTACATGGGATTCCATCTGATATTGTTTCTGATTGAGGGGTCCAATTTATTTCCAAATTTTGAAAAGCATTTTGTGCTCGCTTGTGAATTCATCTTTCATTTTCATCTGCCTTTTATCTCCAATCTAATGGGCAAACTGAACATGTGACCCAGAATCTTGAGACATATCTTAGGTGTTTATCCAAGAATCAGGAGGATTGGGTTTCTCATTTACCTCTAGCTGAGTTCGCTGTGAATTACCATTGGCATGAATCTACTGGCAAGTCCTCATTCTTCAGGGCATACGGATTTCATCCTCAATTCTGCTCCTTCAATAGAAATTCTTCTTCAGGAGTACCTGAGGAGAATCGGTTTTCTTCATCTATTACATTAGTGTGGCAAGGTGTTCTTGATAATTTGAAGAAGTTTATAAAAGAGTATGGCTCATCGGAAACGTTTGGTGGGTCCAGACCTGTGTGTTGGTGATTTGGTGTGGTTGTCCTCAATATTAAGTTGAAGGGGCATTCTTGTAAACTTGGACCCAGGTTCATCGGTCCCTATAAGATTGTGGCCGCCGTTAATCCAGTAGCGTTTCGGATTGCTTTGCCACCCACTTTTAAGATTCATAATGTGTTTCATGGAGCAAATACATTGCTTCCTCTGAACCATTCCCACCCACACCTTCCCCAGATATTGTTGATGGGAATCTGGAGTTACAGATAGCGAAGATTATCGATTCTCACCTTGTATGCCGGTCTCTTCGTTATATGGTACACTGGAAGGGTTACGGTCCTGAGGAGAGAATGTGGGTACTAGCATCTGACATTCATGTGATCAGGTTGGTCCGGTCTTTTTACGCTGCACATCCAGATAATCCTGGCCCTGAGGTTCCAGAGGTCCCTCTTAGATGGGGGGTACTGTCACGGTGATACCGCGACAGAGAGGGGCCAGAAGATCATGGCTTCTTGTTACCCAAACTTCTGCACTAATTAGAACTGCTTCACCATCATACTAAATAGTGCAGGTTTACTTTGCACTGGCATTGCTAGGATTAATCAGTTCAGTTGGTCTCCTAGAGCTCTCCATCCTGGATTGTCACAGCTGTCCTGTGTTGGACACTCCCCTCTGCTATATATGCTTGCCACTGGCATTTGGAAATTTCCAGTGAGAGTTCATGCTGCCTGGTTTGGAGTTGGAGGAGTTGTTCGGTGTTTGGAGTTGGCGGTTGGAGAGCTGTTCAAGAGATTTCTGCGTGGAGATTGTTTGTGTGTTCATCCTCATCCTCTCCTATTTGGTTTCACCTACCTAACTCTCCCCTGTGTTCCACTCTGTTGTTTGGTGAGTGTATTTTGTATGATTGCAGTTTTCATTTATCCCTGTCTGTCTTCCCTTGTCTGTCTAGTTAGTGTAATCCTTAACAGTTCAGCCTTACATCTTCCTCAGTGGGGGAGGGAACAGATAAGTGTAAGACAGAAGCATAGCAAGGCACGTGACCCCGGCATCTCCACTTTCCAGGGCAATCCGAGGAACAGGCATAGACTAGGGCGCCTCCTAGCGTGAGGGATAGGGAAGGAACCCCTTGCCCTGAGAAATCCTGCAACAGTACCGTGACACATAGAGCACACACACATATTATATAAACTTACATTATAGGCTTATGCTATACTATATTTACAGGGAGTGTGTATACCAGTCTCTTTCCTCTCTGTTCAACCATACTTTGCAAAGTGAAGGCTTTTTGGTCATCTGACCATGATGTCAACAAAAGTCTTTCTACCCTTCTAACCTCATAAACTGCATTGATAATGCATGACTGTACTTTCTGTTTTGTAAGGCAGGTGTCCCAGGGACTAACCAGTCCACCAAAGCTGCAACTGTATCTGGTTTCGCAGGGGCTCCTTAGCAGATGGGGCCCCTGGGCAATTGCCCAATTTTATCCCAACCTTCACTCCCAACGTCATCCCTGCTGCTTTTTGTTGCAATGTTTTGGGGACTAATGGTGCAATAATGAATTCCATTACATCCTCTCAGCTCCCTAATCTGTGAACGAAACATCGAACAAAGCGGTACAGATCTTGCAAAGGTTATAATGACTCAGATAACACAGCACCAGAATATTATTGCCCTAAAAGGTGTCGTTCAACGTGTAATTTGACATTAGTTAATGGCTTGAATTAATGCTAAGTTACCTTAAATCTATTAAGTGACATAACTTTCTTTGAAAAGTTATCAATATGGTGCATTGTGGGTCATGATAACCTTTGCTACATCTGTACCTACCTGGACTTGACCCCTTCGAGCTGTCATGTTCTAATGACACAAGATGGCTCAGGTGTAGAACTTTGTAAATTCTATAGCAATTGTGATGTCATATGATGTCTATGATGTCATGTGCTTTGTGATGTCATCATAACTGCCACTGTTGTTTAACCCTTTTAAGACGTGACAAGTTTTCATTTTTGCTTTTCTCCTACTGGTCTTTAAAGAGCCATAACCTTTTATTTTTATAGCTGTAGCTATGCGGCTTTTTTATGGGGCAAATGTAGTTTTGAATTACACAATTCATTTTACCATATAATGTACTAAAAACAGGAACAAAATTCCAACTATGGTGAAATGGTGAAAAAAAATACATAATTCTACAATTTTTTTGTGGGTTTTGCTTTTACGGTGTTCATTGCACTGTAAAAATTACCTGGCAATATGATTCTCTAGGTAAATGTAATTACAGCAATATCAAAGTAATATGTTTATTTTATATATATATATACTAACTGTACTACTTGGCTTCGCCCGGGTTAATAACTGATGTTAGCAAAATAGAATGTGTTAACAAAAATTTATTCTCCACACAAAAACCACAAAACACATTGGCCATTGAGGAAGCAGCTCTTCTTCTCTTATCTGCAAGCCTCGCTTCCCTCTCCTCAGAAAGTTCATTGGCTCTTGAGGAAGCAGTTCTTGCTCTCTTGTCTGCAAGCCTCGCTTCCCTCTCCTCAGAAAGTTCATTGGCCCTTGAGGAAGCAGCTCTTGTTTTCATGTCTGCAAGCCTCGCTTCGCTCTCCTCAGAAAGTTCATTGGCTCTTGAGGAAGCAGCTCTTGTTTTCATGTCTGCAACCCTCGCTTCCCTCTCCTCAGAAAGTTCATTGGCCCTTGAGGAAGCAGCTCTTGTTTCATTTCTGCAAGCCTCGCTTCCCTCTCCTCAGAAAGTTCATTGGCTCTTGAGGAAGCAGCTCTTGTTTTCATGTCTGCAAGCCTCGCTTCCCTCTCCTCAGAAAGTTCATTGGCTCTTTAGGAAGAAGCTCTTGTTTTTATGTCTGCAAGCCTCACTTCCCTCTCCTCAGAAAGTTCATTGGCCCTTGAGGAAGCAGCTCTTGTTCTCTTGCCTGCAAGCCTCGCTTCCCTCTGCTCAGAAAGTTCATTGGCTCTTGAGGAAGCAGCTGCTGTTCTCATGTGTGTCAGCCTTGTTTCTCGGTCTCCACATTTTTCATTCGCCTGTAATGCAGCTTTTCTTTTCGCATCAGCTGACATTTGTGCCATGAAATTCCTTTTCTTATGAGGCATTATTGTGGTAAAAATAGTCTGTAACTGGCAGTTTCTATATCTTCTCACATAGAAGTAATGTGACTGACATCAGCCTTTCCACCAACACACCCTAACTGACATCTTATTACCTTACACAAGCTTTGTTATACTGAGAATGTCCTTTGTTGCCTATATTAACCAATCACAGCTCAGATTAATTAACTGTAGCAAAATAGAAGCTGAGCTGTGATTGGTTGCTGTTGGCAGCCTGATAAATCTTTGTTAGATGAGTTTTGTGTGTGCTGAGGGTGGTATATGTGTTCAAGCACGTGATAGTGTGTGGCGCATTTTGTGTGTGTGGTGAGTATGAGTATCCCATGTCGGGGCCCCACCTTAGCAACTGTACGGTATATACTCTTTGGTGCCATCGCTCTCATTCTTTAATTCTCCCTTGTTCACATGTGGCAGCTGTCAATTTGCCTCCAACACTTTTCCTTTCACTTTTTCCCCATTATGTAGATAGGGGCAAAATTGTTTGGTGAATTGGAACGCGCGGGGTTAAAATTTCGCCTCACAACATAGCCTATGACACTCTCGGGGTCCAGACGTGTGACTGTGCAAAATTTTGTGGCTGTAGCTGCGACAGTGCAGATGCCAATCCCAGACATACACACATACATACACACATACATACACACACACACACATACACACATACATACACACATACATACATACACACACACATACATACACACACACATACATACACACATACATACATACACACACACATACATACACACATGCATACATACATACATACATACACACACACATACATACACATACACACACACATACACACACACATACACACATACATACACACATACATACACACACACATACACACATACATACACACATACACACACACACACACATACACACACACATACACACATACATATACACACATACATACACACACATACACACACACATACATACACACACAAACACACATACATATACACACATACACACACATACACACATACACACACACATACATATACACACATACACACATACATATACACACACACACACACACACACACATACACACACACATACATACACACACAAACACACATACATATACACACATACACACACATACACACATACACACACACATACATATACACACATACACACATACATATACACACACACACACACACACATACACACACACATACATACACACATGCATACACACATACATATACACACATACACTCACATACACACATACATATACACACATACACACATACATATACACACACACACATACATACATACACACACACATACACACATACATACATACACACACACACACACACATACATACACACACACACATACATACACACATACACACATTCAGCTTTATATATTAGATTATAGTGGTTCAGAATTTTGTAAAAAAACATTTTTGTTTGTGATACCTCTTTTATTTTTCCGTCGATGGGATAGTGTGAGGGCTTGCTTTTTGAGTTATGAGCTGTGTTTTTTTGGGTATATACGACAGTTTGATTGCTTTTTATTGTACTTTTGGGAAGTGCAGCGATCGCAAAATGACAATTCTGGCATTTCAATTTTCTTTTCTTATGGTTTAAATACATTTATATTTTAATAAATTGGACTTTTACAGATGCAACAACACCAAATATGGTTGTTATTTAACATTTTAAAATTTGCATATTTTTCAAATGAGAAAAGTTAGTGATTTCAGCTTTTATATTTTTTAGTTTTTTAATTACTTTTTAAAAAAAAAATTACTTTTTTTTTTATTTTTTTTAAATCCCCTTAGAGGTTTTGAACTTGCAATTGTTTGATCGCTTATACTGTGTACTGCTATAATTACAGTACAGCAGTATAAAGTGTAACTGATGTTCTCCTGTGAAGCTCAGCCTAAGCTTCACATGAGAACTAAGTCGACAGCAAATGGGGCCCTTGGCAATCCCCGGCTGTTATGTTAATCCACATTATAAGGGGGGAGGGTGGCGGTGATGACAGGTGGTTTAAATGGAGCTGTCGTTGATTGACAGTGGAATTTAAATGGTTAGATAGCAGCGATAGGAGCTCGCTCCAGTTGCTACAGTTAAAGGGGTTGTCCACTACTAGGACACCCCCTTCTTATAGTAAATGTTCTGCCCTAATAAAATAAAAAAACCTATACTCCCTCCCGTGGCGGCTCTGTTCCAGCGATGTCAGCACTCGCGGTCCCGGGGCTGTGATGCGGTGGAATGACACGTGATGCCGGCACAAAATCAGCGCTGGCGTCACTGTCCTGCCTTCGGACAAATTGAACATGAAGAGGAAGTCTGCGATCAGCTGTAGCCCTGGCTGCCTCTTCATGTTCCCTTTGTCCAAATTTGGAGACAGTGACACCAGTGCTGATTGGGCACCGAGCACCACGTATCATTCCACGGCATCAAAGCCCCGGGACCGCGATTGCTGACAACGCTGGAACAGAGCCAGCACGGGAGGTGAGTATAGTTTTTTTTTATTTTATCGGGGCTGAACATTTAGTTTAAGAAGGGGTTGTCCAGGGCCGGCGTCAGCACCCGGCGCACCCGAGCAAGTGGCGGGGCCCTGGACAGCAGGGGGGCCCACTCATCTTGATTGGCTGCTATGTGAGCGCTGGCGTCCTGGGTTACCGCCGGCCGGCAGATCCTCTTCTGGACAGCGGGATGCCCGCACTCACCTTGGTTGCTTTTGCCCGCCGCGTCCTGGTTAACCGCCGGCCGGCAGAGCCGCAGCTGCATCCTTAGTCTCCTGGTGCCACAGAGCGCGTGCGGCGGCTGCGCATACATCCAGTCAGATGATGGCACCATCTATTTTCACCTGTCTACAGCGCATGCGCTGCCTTCAGCCTGGGTCCCTCCTCCGAGCTCCTGAGTATTCAAGCGCCAGCCACAGCCAGCAAACACGGAAAGCCGGTAACTTTATCTGACTGACAGACACTGCATTTCTTATGTAATGTCTTTCTATATATAGATACAGTGACAATCACATGCATCATCATGTCCAGTATCTATATATATAGAAAGACATAGATATATTATATATAGTCAGCACAGCACTGTCTGCAGTCTGTCTGCAGCATCTTACAGGAAATCCTGGCCTGACCTGTCTGTCTCTGTGGAATGGCAGAGAAGGAAGTGGCAGGCGGGCAGGGGCAGGGATGATGGTGACAGTCTTCTCCGCTATATGAGGGCTAAACTGTAATGGTATGTGACCCTTTCTCCTGGCACTGTCTGACCACCTTGTGCCCATCTCTCCACTATGTGGGGTCACTGGGTGAGTTACTGCCATGGCTCCTGTCAGGACTATGTGGGGCTCATTATAGTGTATGGAGGACTATGTGGGCCCATTATAGTGTATGGAGGACTATGTGGGCCCATTATAGTGTATGGAGGACTATGTGGGCCCATTATAGTGTATAGAGGACTATGTGGGCCCATTATAGTGTATGGAGGACTATGTGGGGCCCATTATAGTGTATGGAGGACTATGTGGGGCCCATTATAGTGTATGGAGGACTATGTGGGGCCCATTATAGTGTATGGAGGACTATGTGGGGCCCATTATTCTGTATGGAGGACTATGTGGGGCTTATTACTCTGTATGGAGGACTATGTGGGGCCCATTATTCTGTATGGAGGACTATGTGGGGCCCATTATTCTGTATGGAGGACTATGTGGGGCCCATTATTCTGTTTGGAGGACTATGTGGGGCTCATTATTCAGTATGGAGGACTATGTGGGGCCCATTATTCTGTTTGGAGGACTATGTGGGGTCATTATACTGTATGGAGGACTATGTGGGGCCCATTATAGTGTATGGAGGACTATGTGGGGCCATTATTCTGTATGGAGGACTATGTGGGGCCCATTATTCTGTATGGAGGACTATGTGGGGCTCATTAATCTGTATGGAGGACTATGTGGGGCCATTATTCTGTATGGAGGACTATGTGGGGCCCATTATTCTGTATCGGGGACTATGTGGGGCTCATTATTCTGTATGGAGGGCTATGTGGGGCCATTATACTGTATGGAGGACTATGTGGGGCCCATTATACTGTATGGAAGGCTATGTGGGGCCCATTATACTGTATGGAGGGCTATGTAGGGCCTATTATACTATATGGAGGACTATGTGGGGCCTAGTATACTGTATGGAGGACTATGTGGGGCCATTATACTGTATGGAGGACTATGTGGGGCCCATTATACTGTATGGAGGACTTAGTGGTGCACGTAATACTGTATGGTGGACTATACTGTCCGGTCTGCATTGTGCGCTCTGTGGATTCGCCAGTTTCTGAGCTTTTGTAGAATTTAGATATCACTCATGTAATGTAAGAAGTGGAATCTTTGGCATTGATATACATATACAATACAGACCAAAAGTTTGGACACACCTTCTCATTTAAAGATTTTTCTGTATTTTCATGACTTTGAAAATTGTACATTCACTCTGAAAGCATCAAAACTATGAATTAACACATGTGGAATTATATACTTAACAAAAAAGTGTGAAACAACTGAAAATATGTCTTAAATTCTAGGTTCTTCAAAGTAGCCACCTTTTGCTTTGATGACTGCTTTGCACACTCTTGGCATTCTCTTGATGAGCTTCAAGAGGTAGTCACCGGAAATGGTCTTCCAACAATCTTGAAGGAGTTCCCAGAGATGCTTAGCACTTGTTGGCCCTTTTGCCTTCACTCTGCGGTCCAGCTCACCCCAAACCATCTCGATTGGGTTCAGGTCTGGTGACTGTGGAGGCCAGGTCATCTGGCGTAGCACCCCATCACTCTCCTGCTTGGTCAAATAGCCCTTACACAGCCTGGAGGTGTGTTTGGGGTCATTGTCCTGATGAAAAATAAATGATGATGCAACTAAACGCAAACCGGATGGAATAGCATGCTGCTGCAAGATGCTGTGGTAGCCATGCTGGTTCAGTATGCCTTCAATTTTGAATAAATCCCCAACAATGTCACCAGCAAAGCACCCCACATCATCACACCTCATCCTCCATGCTTCACGGTGGGAACCAGGCATTTAGAGTCCATCCGTTCACCTTTTCTGCGTCGCAAAAAGACACGGTGGTTGGAACCAAAGATCTCAAATTTGGACTCATCAGACCAAAGCACAGATTTCCACTGGTCTAATGTCCATTCCTTGTGTTCTTTAGCCCAAACAAGTCTCTTCTGCTTGTTGCCTGTCCTTAGCAGTGGTTTCCTAGCAGCTATTTTACCATGAAGGCCTGCTGCACAAAGTCTCCTCTTAACAGTTGTTGTAGAGATGTGTCTGCTGCTAGAACTCTGTGTGGCATTGACCTGGTCTCTAATCTGAGCTGCTGTTAACCTGCGATTTCTGAGGTTGGTGACACGGATAAACTTATCCTCAGAAGCAGAGGTGACTCTTGGTCTTCCTTTCCTGGGGCGGTCCTCATGTGAGCCAGTTTTTTTGTAGCGCTTGATGGTTTTTGCAACTGTACTTGGGGACACTTTCAAAGTTTGCCCAATTTTTCGGACTGACTGATCTTCATTTCTTAAAGTAATGATGGCCACTCGTTTTTCTTTACTTAGCTGCTTTTTTCTTGCCATAATACAAATTCTAACAGTCTATTCAGTAGGACTATCAGCTGTGTATCCACCTGACTTCTGCACAACACAACTGATGGTCCCAACCCCATTTATAAGGCAAGAAATCCCACTTATTAAACCTGACAGGGCACACCTGTGAAGCGAAAACCATTTCCGGTGACTACCTCTTGAAGCTCATCAAGAGAATGCCAAGAGTGTGCAAAGCAGTCATCAAAGCAAAAGGTGGCTACTTTGAAGAACCTAGAATATAAGACATATTTTCAGTTGTTTCACACTTTTTTGTTAAGTATATAATTCCACATGTGTTAATTCATAGTTTTGATGCCTTCAGTGTGAATGTACAATTTTCAAAGTCATGAAAATACAGAAAAATCTTTAAATGAGAAGGTGTGTCCAAACTTTTGGTCTGTACTGTATATATATATATATATATAATTTGTCTGCGGTATCTGTGCACCATGAATCATGGTATTTGTTAAAGGGGCCCACTGAGACTCTTTCGCCCAGGGCCCACGAAATCCTGCAGCCGGCCCTGGGGTTGTCCTAGTAGTGGACAACCCCTTTAAAGGCAAATGCTGGCTGTGTCACACAGCCGGATACTGCCCAGCATAGAGCGGGCTTAGCTCCTAAGCTCACTTGTACATTTCAGATAGTTAAGTGGTTAATACCTCAAATTAACTAACTCAAGAAAAAAATGTAGTTCATTTAAAAATTATATAAATTGGGAGAAAATGCAGCCTTTGAATAATATTTTTAGGTGTCAGTTGTGCCACCTCCTGCCCTGCACTTTATATACTGTATGTTATAGTAACGGACAAATAACCTGCCCTGGATGTATAATATGTAATGTAATTCACATTTCCTTTTTATATTTCTAAGAAAAAATAGCCCTTGATGATTAATCATATTAAATTCCTTGTCCTATGGATAAAAAGTTTTAAAGGGCTCCAATTGTTTTAATAAAGTGAAGTAAGACTCACTGTCGCAATCTCTGTAGCTGGCATTCTGGTTATTACCTGGTCCCTGCTGATCACTACTTACTGGTTCTGTATTTGACACACCCATAGAGGCTGGAAATGCCTGCTCAGCCAATCACTTGCGGAGGCGGGTCCCTGCTGTGGCTTATGATTGGCTGCGAAGGAATTTCTGGCCCTGTTTGGTGTGGCAGGTATAATACCAGGAAGTAGAGATCGCTAGGGATAAGGGAAGCATTGATAGAGGAGCTGCGGGGGATTGATGAAAGAGAGTATTACTACTTTATTCTTTTTAGGCCAATCTGAGCCCTTTGAAAAATATTTTTTATTCAGTTGGCAACCCCTTTAAGCCCCAAAATGTACTATATAAGGGAACATTTATACAGCAGATTCATTCCAGAAATTCTGCGACTGAAAAACCTACTCTGTACATCTAAATGGTGATATTCCTCAGTCATGTACATGGATTTCTGCTATAGATGACAGGGACAGAAGCAGGAAATTTTCGGAACAGATAGGCCATGTGTGAACTAAAGGAGCTCATACACATTAAAGCCAAAATGGTTGAGTGAATGACACATTGCTGGAATCAGGGTCTCTGCCCCTACATCATGCAGCTCTCTGATTACATAGCAAAACCTGCCGACTGATTCCTTTTAAGCCAGTGAGGCGCACTCTAGATGTTGGCGAGGCTCAATGAACGGTGAGAACATCTTAGGAGATGTAAAGGGGCCAGAGTAACCCCTCCTGGGTATAGTGGTAATGAAAAAGTTTAAGGTGCTAAGATAGCAAGCACTGTTCACATGTCCAGGTAGAAAAAAATCACACTAGTAAGTCTAGAAAGTGAAGGCTATCTCTTATTGTGTGTTCACACAGAGTCTTTTTGCTCAGTTTTTGGAACAGAAACTTCAAAATCCTCCTGAAAAATTCAAAACTCCGGATTGGAATCCGCTTGAAAAAGACATTGGTCCTGATTCATCAAAGCGATTATATAAAATGCTTTGAAATGAATCAAGCGTATCTCACTCCAACACATTTACACTGAACATTTCATGATAATCGTGCAATCTAAACTGGCTGCCGATCACCTGTTCATCTTGTTCGTTGGGTGAAATTATCCTTCGCGCTGCAGAAAAGATCTTGGCAGCGCATTATCCTGTGTAAACAGAACTCGCGCTGCAGAGAACAATGGCAGTCTATGTGCAATGAACGATCTATTCCAGAACGTTGAGTGCGAGTCTGAAACGCGTTTCTGCCTGTGTAAATGTACCCTAAGGCTGCATTGCGGCACTGCAGTCCTAAAAAAGCGGTTTAACCACAGAGAGTTTACACCTAGCTGCATGGCGGGGTGATCTCACACATGTCGGAACATGATCATGATGGCAGGTTCTGGGATGTTTTGGGCTAGGGCAGTCTCAAAAGTCAGGCGGCAGTCCAACAGCTACTTTGGGGGAACAGATTTTTGTCATGTGAGACCTTTGGGACTAGTAGCAATGCAAATGCCAGGAACAAAGGATGTCATGTATAAGACTATGAAATAAGGGGTTAAGAAATGAAAACTCTGCTGATTGCAGAATAAAAACCATTAAGTGAAGTGCGTCATCTTGTAGAAAACGTTTTTGTGAAACCTCTTGAATGTCAGAAGTATGTCTGTCCTTAAATACTTTCATGTATAAGTAAACACTCTTATAGGAGGCTGAGGACACTCCATAGCAATGACGCGACTTCAGATCCAGGTATAAATGGTTGATTAAGGCTTGGAATAAACATACAACCTGCTGATAGCACAGAGGAAACAGGCCGCCATGGAGCAGAGCAAGACCGTGTTGATGGACACACCACCAGTAAGTGGACCTGCAAGGTTCGAGTAGAGATTAGTGATGGCCAGATTACGAATATACAGTAGCTTCTATGGATATATAGCTCTAACCGTAATCTGCTAATCTCATAGTAGTCAGTGCTCGGCTGGTATCATGGATGAGAATACTCTCCTAAATTCAAAGTGGAGAATAATAAACTAATTTAATTTTCCATAGTAAATATCAGTTGATTTTGTGGTTTGCAATGCGAGAGCTCAGGATTGTTCCCAAAATAGCAAATTATTCCCTATTACTGAGTGGGGATGTCACAAGATAGAAAGTGTGGAAGCTGGGTGGGAAAGTGATTGAGGAACTGACAGGAGGGGCCCAGTGGGCAATACACAACCGCCACTCGCAGGGAGATGGGCCAGAAAAGTCTGACAGTATGTCCCCACTTAATTGTAAAGTGCTGCAGAATATGTTGGTGCTACATAAATAAATCATTAAGGGAAGATAAGTGAGGGTACGGGAGGGGGGGGGTTAATAACTTGAAAAGCACATTGTGATGAAAGGAGCAGTCCGACACTTCCATATTGTCTACTCTCAGGTCTGGGGGTATGTGAAAAATGATGGCCACCATATGAGAGAACAGCAGCAGCAGTGTTGTCTGTCCGCAGAACCAGATTTCAGTAAGAGCTAGAACGATAAGTAAATTTGATTGGAAAAAGTCATGTATGTAGGAGAGTTTGTTACATACTGACTGTGAGTTCCAGAGGGCACAGTTAAAGGAGATAGAAAGCATGCAAAGAATATTAATGAGATTTGAAGGGTTTCTGAGTTTAGCAGGGAAGGAGTTAAACTTACTATTACAAAAAGGGCCTGAGTTAGGAGAGATATCGCCTGTGACTAGAAGGAAAATAGAAAAAGTGAGCAGATGGTTAAGTGTTTAGTTAGAGCTTCTCTTGTATTATATGGTGGGAGCGAATGGATCTGTGGAATTATATTAGATTAGATCTGTGGAAAAAGTGTGTGAGCTGCACATAGGAGAGGGTTGGGGAGGGGGTCTGATATGGATGGAGTGCACATATTGTGTGAATGGGCGGTAGATATGAGTGATTGCAGCAGCTAGAACATAATACGAATACATAGGGTGAATACATTTTGCAGAACAAATGAACGAAGAGCAAGTTTGTTTGAATGTCTTATCTGTCTCCTGCCCTGTCCAACTGCCATGTTTAAGTGCCTTGGCGCTTAGGAAAATATAGTACTTTGATAAAATCTGCACAGGTTCTCCCCTGCACAAGTGCCTTCCCCTTAGGTCTGTCTATAGAATGATTGTGATTATATCTACGTCTAATTTAACTGGTTACCAATCAATCAACTAACTTAAGACAGCAGGAGGCGATAAAATTCAAAGACAAACAAACAAGCTTGCAAGTCAACATATACATACACACACACACAAATATGTACCTACACACATATACAAATATACATATGCCCATACATATACTCATACACACACGCATATATATATACATGCACACACACAAATATATACATACACACATATACATAGGTACACACATATACACACACATATATATGTAGACACATATACATATGCCCATATATACAGTATACTCATACACACATGCATATATATACATGCACACATACAGTATTTCTACATGCACACACATTTATACATACATACACACACACACACACACACACACACACACACACACACACACACACACACTGCTTTATCCAGTGTCCTCTTTTTTTCCCAGGTATATTCAGAGCTGCTTCCCTTACCTCGTATCCCATGTCTCGGTCATGTTAAGAAGCTCGTATGTGTGGTTCTGATTGTGGTAGTCCTGGTTTTGGTTCTTCTTGGGTTCCTCTTGATGGGTGTGTTTATGAGCCAGAAACACACAGAGACGGTAAGAAAGAAAGACATGTAATAGCCATTAGTGGCGTAGTGTGGAGGACGGGTTACAGGGGTAATAGCCCTGAGCTCAAAATTCTTGGGGCCAAAAAAGTTTTTATTTTGTATTTTTGCGCCTCTAAAAAGTGGAATTGCTAGCACCCTAGATCTAAGGCAGTGCACTTGCACCAGACTTCTGTTCGGCAACCCCAAATCTCTGGGAAAGCGCAACTTTGAACTGTATCGGCATCAACATGATTCCGATACATATGGACCCTGTAGTGGAGCAAGGAGTCATAGACTGCTATAGACCTCAAGCAGTGCCCCAACACAGGCGGCACAATGACATCATTGCATTTCCCTGCCTGTGCTGGCATGCTCTATGTGTGAAGGAGAAGAGGACTCGGTCACTCAGATTAGGTGATTATTTGACATTATTATTATTGGAGGAGGCAATCAGGGGACATAATTACTTTTTAAGGGGGCATTAATACCACAGAATGCATAATTTCTTTTCAGAGGGCATTACGACTCGGATAAAAGGTGCAATACTTGCCTTGCCCCTGGTTCTGTCAACCCATGCTATGGCACTGATGCCCAAAGAAAACCACAATTATAGGGGTTCTTTGTGAATAGAAAAAAATAGCTAAAGAAAATGTCATTTAATTGTCCGCTCTCTGTTACACTGTCAGAAACTTGTCTTAGAATGTTAACAAGACAGGATGACTGTGAGCATGTGCAGTAAGAAATGCCAGCGGTGTAGGGATAAGAAGAGGCTGCTCACACTGCTGTCCTCCCTGTCTATCTGATGGAATTCTGGAGATACCAGGGATGCTGAGGTAAGAAGAGGCTGCTCACACTGCTGTCCACCCTGTCTTTCTGATCTAATACTGGAGATACCAGTGGTGCTGAGATAAGTAGAGGCTTCTCACACTGCTGACCATCTTGTCTATCTGATCTAATACTGGAGATACCAGAGATGCTGAGGTAAGAGGAGGCTGCTCACACTAGTGTCCACCCTGTCTGTCTGATCTAATACTGGATATACCAGAAGTGCTGAGGTAAGAAGAGGCTGTGAAGACACTGGGTCGTCCGTGGGCATAACACTACTCAGACAACACAGGGTGCGGGTAAAACAGTGTGGCAATACTTTACTGAACCACAAAGCGGAAAATAAACACATAGAACAGTCCCAGCAAGTACCCAAGATGGTACAACATTACACAGTCCTTACCCTTCCGCTGGCCCACCGAGAATAGAGTAGCTGCGATTTTGGGGCTTACAGGGCCGACTGCCACCACCAGTGGCACCCCGCTTTTGGTGGGACCCCAAAGAGAGAAGGTAACGATAAGTTTAGGAAACTAGCCGAGAGCAGTGAAGTCAGGGGCCAGATGGCCTGATTGTCCCAACCTGGATTCTTCAAGAAGTCTCTGAGGGTTCAGAAATGGTCATTGGAGCCTATCTGTAGTCCTTCAGCTGGGGCCGAAGCCCCTAAGCTGACATGCTGTAGAATGATCCAGAATAAAGGCAGAGACCCCTTTTTTATAGATCACAGTTGTCTTTGCAGCCATCATTCACAGGTCAAGGGTCAGAGATCAAGGTGGAAGGGGCCCCTGACTCATTGTTTAAGCATGTTATCAACTTGCATGGTTTGGTATAATACGTAATCAGCATATTATCATATTATTGATCCTAGTCTCTATCTTGCAAGATTTGCAGACAATAGGCTACAGACAGTACATCTCACTCAAGTGTCAACATTCAGGATTATTCAAACAATAACCAAAAATAGAATACCAACGCAAAAGTCAATATGAAGATAAAAACATATAGCTCCTGGCTTACTGAATTTGCCTGGCGTAGTTAAGAAGAAAAGCTGTGTCGGCACAGACGCTGCTCACACTGCTGTCCATCCTGTCTATCTGATCTAATACTGGAGATACCCGGGGTGCTGAGATAAGTAGGGGCTGCTCACACTGCTGTCCACGCTGTCTATCTGATCTAATACTGGAGATAGCAGAGATGTTGAGGTAAGTAGAGGCTGCTCACACTGCTGTTCACCTTGTCTTTCTGAATACTGAGAGGCTGATGTGACCTAGAGATGATCTATTCCATGTACTGTCAAGTTATCTTCAGGTTACAACAACGAAGCTTTCTACTTCACATGCTCCTGTCCTATTAACAGTCTAGGACAGGTTTCTGTCAGTGACACAAGTCGGTGGTCATATTTAGAAATTTATTTCCAATGATATTTCCTTTCACTATTTTTTTTTTATTCCCGGAGAGCCCCTTTAAAGCATTGTTATAATTCATCTTTTTGAGCAAATATCCATTACCATATCTCGCAATATTATAAGATGGCTACTAAAAGTACAGATGTAGCTGAACGTATCATTTAAGCAGGTAAAAACATCACAATATCACATCTGAATGGTACGGTAATACTGCATCAAACGAATGCCACGCAAATGTAAAGTGGCCGAGAGCGGTAGTCATGACCGAGCTGCTGTCCGGTTTCGCTCTGGCACTTAACATACAAACGGTGTCCCAGTCCCAGTGTGCTGTAGGGTGTGGGGTGCAACACATTCACTTGTAGGCCGCAGACCTCTGCTGCTTCCAGGCCTCCATCTTCAGAAGTATACAACTCAGGGGACACCAAGTTCTTTACAGCAGCCAAACGTTTACTAGTCAGTTCAAGTTCATCATGTGGTGACATGTGGCATAGGGCACAGCTTGTCCTATTTCTTCCTTCCTTAGTACAGTACCTATTAAGCATTGCCACTCATTTGTCCTTGACTACCCCTAAGCTCGTTGACTCCATCAGTCTCAGGAATTTCCTGTCCACTTCAGCCATGCACCTGGGTCCGGATACCTGCCTCCATGTAATTTCACGCCCACCGACCATGAGAAGTCAGAAGACCAGGCCCGCTCTTTAGTACCTGGCCTGAGCCCTAGGCTTCAGACGTTATAAGAGTGTGCATCAGAGATCTCATTATGGCTTCCCACTGCCTCAAACGATTGGTCCATGCTGCTCCTAGCAGCCTCCTGCTCCTGATCTTGACCATGACACTGCACTTCCTAACTCCCTTACTCCTGGGAAGTGCCCACCTTTTATTAATACTAGTTCCCACCAACTGGGCTAGTTCTATCATTAACAATTTCCTATCCTATAAGCTAAACCTATTGTCCCTATCCTACTGTATGTCCTATACCATTGCTGAGTCACTTACTATTGACCTTGACGCTGCACTCCTCTAACTCCCTTACTACCGGGAAGTGTCCACCTTTTATTAATACTAGTTCCCACCAACTGGGCTAGTTCTATCATTAACTATTTCCTATCATATAAGCTAAACCAATTGTCCCTATCCTATGTCCTATACCATTGCTGAGTCACTTACTATATAAACAGTACTTATCTTATTCCTAATCTAATCCTGTACTATGCACAACTCACATTATGCATTAACACTTTACATTGCCGTAGCACATTATATAAGAATCATAGAATCATAGAATGTTAGAGTTGGAAGGGATCTCCTGGGTCATCTGGTCCAACCCCCTGCTCAAAGCAGGATTCACTAAATCATCTCAGACAGATGTCTGTCCAGCCTCTGTTTGAAGACGTTCAATGAAGGGGAACTCACCACCTCTCGTGGCAGCCTGTTCCACTCATTAATCACCCTAACTGTCAAAAAGTTTTTTCTAATATCTAATCTGTGTCTCCTCCCATTCAGTTTCATCCCATTGCTTCTCGTGTTACCAAGTGTAAATGAGAATAAAGATGATCCTTCTACAATGTGACAGCCCTTGAGATATTTGTAGACTGCTATTAAGTCTCCTCTCAGTCTTCTTTTTTGCAAGCTAAACATTCCCAAATCCTGCAACCGTTCCTCATAGGACATGGTTTGCAGACCGGTCACCATTCTGGTCGCTCTTCTCTGAACTTGCTCCAGTTTGTCAATGTCTTTTTTAATATGTGGTGCCCAAAACTGGACGCAGTATTCCAGATGAGGTCTGACCAAAGAGGAGTAAAGACCGATAATGACTTCACGTGATCTAGACTGTATGCTTCTGTTAATACATCCCAGAATTGTATTTGCCTTTTTTGCTGCTGCATCACACTGTTGACTCATGTTCAGTCTATGATCTATTAGTATACCTAAGTCTTTTTCACATGTACTGTTGCTTAGCTCTATTCCTCCCATTCTGTTTTTTCATTTTTATTGCCCAGATGTAGGACTTTGCATTTTTCCCTGTTAAAAACCATTCTGTTAGTTACTACCCACTGCTCCAGTTTATTTAGGTCTAAGACTCACATCACTAGTCACATTACATGTAAAACCACATAACACTATACACACAGCGCGATTGTTGTCTTCAGGGGCAGGAACAAGATAAGACAGTCCATATCCCTACACAAATACCCTGACTGAGGTCTCAATCAGACGTCCGTGTTAGTTCACATACGTGAAATAATGGCACGCGCGTCAGCAGTGCCTTGGATCAGATTTCATCATCAGTAATTTTCACGTATGGAAAAACAAATAAATAAATTAGAAAACTTCTTTTATCCACTACAATGTAAATCATGGATTAATTGGTACTTTTCTTCCCTGATGCAGTGGGAAAAATTGGACATGTCTCCATGAATTTTGCACGGACACACGGTCTGCAAAAAAACAAACATAAACCATTTGCAATATCTTTTTCTTGCCTGCAATAATGGCCACGGTGCAGCTCCATGGTGGTGTACATACTGTATTTGTGCGCAAATATTTTCACTGTGGTATCTCTTTGTCTTTAGATTTTCCAGATGTCCCTGCAGGATGGTGCCCATGCAAAGCTAAGAAGTGCTGGAGTGGCAACCTTTCACCTTGACACTGGCATCAACACTTCAGATAGTGTTGTGTACGACTACAGCAAGGTACTGTGATTGATATTGATGTATTTTTTGGGGGTGCAGAAGCAGCAGTCATACATTTTTATATAGGGTGGTTGACGGTTCGTGTAGTATCCCAGGTGGTCTAGAGCTTAGCATTTAAAGGGTTATTCCTAAAATATTACGTTATATTTCTATCCATAAACCAAAAAACTGAGGTGGACTATAAGCTGGTATATGTGCAAAGTGTAAGAGCTCGTTCACACTGTGGCCATAGACAAAACTAAGAGAAAAAAAAGAGGGTCTCTCATTGTCTACAGGACTACCAGAAATAGCCGAGTTCTGCTTATTATAATAAGTATATAACAATTATTCAAGGTAGTCCCCTACAGTTATAGGTTAATATTCAATGGTCCTGGCGGTCTAGTGGTGTTTAGTGGTTTGATGTTGAAAATTGTTTAGTGGTTAACAAAAGTTTTTTTTAAATATTAGTAACTTACTGATCACTGGTATCCCCAGAACTTCCTACAACTGGGCTCTGCATCTTGAATGTAGAAAAGGTGCACAGGGTCAACCTTTGCTCCATTCATTGTCTATGGGACTGATGGAACTCGCAGGGAATTCGGCAATCTCTGGTATTCCAAAAGACTGGAAACGGAGCATGTGCACTTTTGCTCCATTCAAGATGGTACTCTTCTTAGGATCTGGAGATCCATTCTTGGGGTTGGAGTGCTTGGACCCCCCAGAAATCAATTAATTATTTAGTCATAATTTATAACTTTCAATTGTGGGAAGACCCCTTTAATAATATATATTTAACTGCTCAGATGGGAATCCCTGTAATATACTGTAATAAATACACCCTATACATTGTGATATATTCAGATATAATGAGACAGACCTGTCACTTGTACCATAGTAAAAAGTTTTATACCACGATCTAAGTGCTGCATACTACCCCAAGTATCATTGACACGTCGCTAAAGACTGCTAGACAGATTTTATACCTGTCGTGTCCAGTGCCATAAACCATATCTACATTTCCAGCTGTTGATCTGCACCCGCCCACGGCCTGGAAACGCGTGTTACATCACACACATGGAACCAGAACGCGTACAGAGTCTCCAGAACATTGCCGAAAATATGCTGAGCAAGGTAAACTACTGCTTATAGGGCAACACATGTCACCATCTAAACTGATGCTTTTATCTCACTTTTCACAGTTACATATATATCTGTTATGGTAAATGTTTATACTTTGATTCATATATCTTTGATAATTTTGTATTTTAATATTAGCTTTATAATTAATGTTGAATTGTATATAGAGGTGTCTTTCTGTTAAGCTTTCCTCTGTTTTTTTTTAAAGTATAGTTAATTGGACAGAGCTAGTTTAGTTTCAAGGATATCTGCATCAATTTCCATAATTTACGACCTTGTTATTCCCAATTAAAATACTTTCTTTCTCCAATTAAAATATCTGCAACGTTGGGTAATGTACATCCTGTAAAGACATTCCTCTTTTCATATCTATGTGGTTGTAATAAAGATTTGTGACTGGGCATCTCAGAGTCAGACAAGCCTTGTACACAGACAGGACTGGTTGTGTTTCTCTTATCTCCGATCGATTGACTCTCTGATTTGATTAAAACTGGCAAACGTGTGAAACTTTTTGAGTTTCTTCTAAAACTTTCCTACAGGTTTCCACATCAATATCTATATGTTATAAAAATTGAAAATTCTGCATTTTTACTTAGTTGTTTTTTAAAGAAACTTGATACCATGATCTATTAAAATTAATGCAGTCCCTAAGAGAAGGAATTTGCATTACTTTATCCAAAAGTGCATGTGGGCTGTCATGCGGACGTTCTCTTTCTAGGTGTTGACTGGAGTTGAGCAAACAGATTTGTAGGACTCTGGTACGGCAGTCACGTCGGCAGTCTGTGGCCGATGGACCGAAGCCCTGCAAACCTCTTCCTACCTTCTGGCATCCCTGGTACTTCTGATTATGAGGCATGGTGCGCAATACTGCATGACGATGGCGTGGGGCCTACTAATCATTTAGGATGCTCACAGGCAGGAGAAATCTTACAGGGCTCTTGGCGTGGCTGCTCCGAATCTTTTTGCTCAACGCTACTGACCATTGTCATAAAAAATATTAAGAAAATATTAAGGATTTCTCTCTCTCCCTGAAACTCCTAATTCCCCCTCCTGTCTACCATTTGTCAGAGTAGAAAAGCTGACAATCTAAAGAGCTGTCTTATGCAAATTAGCACACACAGGAGAAGTGGCTTGTAGGCAAATGCTAGCACAAATGGAGCTACTAATCCAATTAACATGCGAGTGTGTTTTCCAGTGAAACAGGCTTGTGATAAATTTACACCTAGGTGAGAAATATTTAGTCCCTGGCTTCAAAAGAATGCTATAGAAATCTGCAGTCTGTCCGGCACGAAATATGGAATATTTAAAGTTCTATACCGATAATAATGGGGCCCATATTTTTAGTGGCAGGGTCTGCCAAGGAACAATATGCATAATTTTCCGTAGCTGTATGCCCCCTGGTGAGCGGTAATGCAAAAGTACAAAATGACAGACTGCAGCTATGTCATGTGTGGTCTCTAAAGAAAGATAAATTCATAATGAAAAATATGGCGTCACTTGCAAGCTTCTGGGATCAACTAGCGGATAAGTTATCCCAGAAGTTAAGGATTCTAATAAAAATATGAAGGCTGGACCCCAGCTCACATGAGGTCATCACAGGGGGTGTGTGGGCAGGTCTCCCCCTCTTTCATAAAAGACCTAACCGAAGATGGGTCAATACTCATTGCCGGGAGTATATGTTTCATAAGCAAGGGGTCCTGTTTGATAATGGTCCAATTGGAGCACCTCCCCTCCAGCTATACTGAATCATCTCTGCGATCGTTATAGTAAGTCTTCTATTAATTCTTTTTATTTAGTGTAACTGCATATGTATTGTATGTCTCCTTTTGTAAAACCTTTTGAATATTTTTCATAAACACTGCCTCCCTTTTGGATTAAATATAAAATTTAATAGTCCTGTTTCTTTTGTCCTGTAATTGTTTCTCCCCCAAAGCGATATATGCTACCAGAAAGCTGGCGTCTGACCAGGCCTATATTATAGTTCAAATTTGGTTGGTGGCGGCAGCGAATAATATTAAGTGGGCTATCGTGAAGCTGGCAGTGACCGTACTGGGGCATATTCACATATTCCATGCGTTGGAATCTGGAGGTGTGTATGCCATACGCTCACTGCGCGTTTGCCGATACCTATGAATGGCATAATCGGGGTCGTGTGTGCACGAATCCCTGACAATCCTGACAAAGTGACGGCAGCGGTGGGATATTGTGTCATCTCCCCAGTGTCGTCCCTGACAACCATTGTTGGTCCATTGCATTATTCTAAGTGAAAAGTGATTTTTGCATTACTGAATATTATTTTTTTTTCTTTCCTCTTAGCTGGGCTCTGGCAAGCAGAATGACCCCCTTAAGCTGGTGACTGATCCTTCCATCCTGGGCACCACCATCCAAGTGCTTTGTGGAGACATGCCAGTCTACTGGACCTAATGGACATTTTTCTATGCTATGTGACCATCTGTGTCCCCCACACACCTCTACCTACATTATCCAGACATGTTATTCAATTTACTGTTATGTACTGCATCCATTAATATCTGTACTGTAACCTGCCAGGTGCAACCGATATATATTATATATTATACCTCTACATATGGTCCCATGTAAAATAACTTCCACAGCTGATGACCCCTGAACCACACATCTTACTGCACTATTACATCCTGCCATGTTTGCATCACTGCCCATACAATACCCAGGCATGATATGCTGTACTCCTGATCAGTGGTTGGTTGTACAGGGCTGCGGCACATCATAATGTATACTCCCTGCATCCCTGCATGTGCATGCTTTCTTCTACCTGGAGCTCAATTCCTGGATGCTATATACAGACTTGAATGTTTATTGTCCCCGTCTTCATGTCAGAAATATATCACAGAAAATGACATTCAAATAAAAATTTTGCTAAATAAAATTTTCTGCATTCAACGAGGACTGAGATCTATTGACTTGGAGCATCTGGATGTGAATCTCTATATCTGTGCCTATATTTTTAACAACAGGTTCCCGATCTGACGAGAGGGATGCTTGCGGTGTAGCTTGCTGGGGAAAATTATTTCTACTCTAATAATGAAATGAAACAGACTAGAATGTTCTCCATGCGGCCCAGACCTTTATGGCTTCTTCCAATTATGTATCACATCTGCAGTGTTCTCCATCCCAGATCTTTAAGACTTCTTCCAGCAGTGTATCACCTCTACCGTGTTCTCCCTACGGTCCAGACCTTTATGACTTCTTTCAGCTATGTATCACATCTGCATTGTTCTCCCTACCGCCCAGACCTTTATGACTTCTTTCAGCTATGTATGATATCTGTAGTGTTCTTCATCCGGCCCAGTCCCTTATGACTTCTTCCAGCTATGCGTTATTCTCCATCCAGCCCAGTCCTTTATGACTTCTTCCAGCTATGCGTTATTCTCCATCCAGCCCAGTCCTTTATGACTTCTTCCAGCTATATATCACATCTGCAGAATTTGCTACACAGACAAATTACTCTTTTCAGCATATCTTTTCCTATACTGTATATAAAGAGATACAAAGACAAAATGGTCAAAGTATCACAGTATCATTCATAGAGGACATATATGGTGTCCTCGATAAATAATACTGTTACACACTTTGTCCTCTTAAAAAAACTGCCACACACCGTGCTCCCTGAAAATAATACTGCCACACAAAGTGTTCTCAGGTAGTAATTCTGCCATACATTGTGTCCTCTGAAAATAACACCTCCACTGCTGCTGAAAATAATAATGCTACACACTGTGCTCCATGGAAATAAGACTGCCACACACTATGCTCCCTGAAAATAATATTGGCACACAGTATGCCCCCTGAAAATAATACTGCCACATGCTGTGCTCATTGAAAATAACACTGCCACCCACTTTGCATCCTGAAAATAATACTTCTACATATAATCTCCTCTGTAAATTATACCGCAACACAGTGCTCATTGAAAGTAATACTGCCACAATAACAGTCATACGCTCCATCCATGGAGTCTGTCAGTTTCTTAATCTCTTGACGATCAACTTTTTGGGCAGCATCGACCACAGTCCGCCAGACACTGATCAGAGAGGTGACTGCTTTCCTTCACCGTAAATCTCCCATTATGACAGGTCCACAAGATCTCACTAGGGTTTAGGTCCGGTGCCCTAACTATCAGCTGATGAAAATGAAGATTTGGAAGATTTGTGGATACCCCCCACACTGCCGATTATTGAAGACGTCAATTCACAGGATATTATTGAACTTGAGATTTTTATTCAACGCGTTTCAAAGTGTCAAGCACTTCTCCAGAAAACAACTACTGGCAGCCGAGCAGTGGAGACTACGATGCTGTGATGGAGCATTGTCCTCGAGAAATATCATGGATTTCTGGAAAGATGCAGACTTTTTCCTGTACCACTGCTGGAAGAAAATGTCTTCTAAAACTGGCAGTAGGTTTGGGAGTTGATTTTGAGTCCATCTTCAACCCAAAATGCTCAAAGTAGCTTATCTTTAATAATACCAGCCCATAGCAGTACTCCACCAAATTGCTGAGTGGAGGTCTGTCCCCTGTACTGGTTCAGCTATGGACCCATCCATCTGGTCCGTCAAGAGTCACCCACATCTCATCAGTCCATAAAACCTTTGAAAAATCTGTTTTCAGATATTTCTTGGCCCAGTCTTCACTTTTCTCCATCTGTGTCTTGTTCAGTGGTGGTCGGGCTCAGCCTCCTCACCTTGGCCGTGTCTCTGAGCACTGAACACCTTGTACTTCAGTGTCTTGCTCAGTGGTGGTCGGGTTCAGCCTCCCTTACCTTGGCCGTGTCTCTCAGCACTGAACACCTTGTACTTCTGTGTCTTGCTCAGTGGTGGTCGGGCTCAGCCTCCTCACCTCGGTCATGTCTCTGAGCACCTTGTACTTCTGTGTCTTGCTCAGTGGTGGTCGGGCTCAGCCTCCTCACCTCGGTCATGATACCCTCAGTGTTCTCCCACGCCACCTAATGCCCACCACACAGTATGATTCCCAACATATGATATGAAGCCCCCAGAGTACCGACACGCATAGTCTGATGACCCCACAGTCCCCTCCATATGGCATGATGCCCCAATACAGTATACAACCTCCACACCCACACACAGTAGGATCCCACCTAGTGCTCCCTTTCATGCAGTGTGGTGCACTTTTACTCCACTAGAAAATATGAAAAAATTACTCACCTGGCTCCGTTCCCACGATGGACGGAGCAGATCTCTTTTCTGTGTTCTGTCTTTTCCCAATGTCTCGGCCATGGAGCATCAGACGGCACAGGTGAATGAAGAGAAGCTGATGGTTCCCTGTTACATCATTTCATTCAACTGAATCTGCCCTCTAAAGTCAATTGAATGTGGGACATACCCTATCTAAATATGGATGTGTAAAGTGGCGCCGGCGAGGCACTTGTCTTCAGCGCCCTGGCGCGTTACATGAAAGTGTGGGTCCTGGCTGGGTGTGTGGACTTGTGCTGTGGGGGCCTTACGCCCATGCAGGCCGCATGTAACCAATGTTGCTGGTTGGCCAGGACCAGATGTTTCACAGTTCAATGATGGAGACCACCATTCAAATATAAACTGTTTACTGAATGGTAACTTGCTAACGGTTATACGCATTACATTATTTCACATTACACACACTTCAACGACAAGCTTGTTTCTTCAAGGGGGAAATGTGGGCACCATGTCCATATCCTTACAGATAGTCTCTATTAATATGGATGGTCCCTAGTGTAGCACCCTGAGGATTCGGCTGCTACAGGGGTATTGCACCTCAACCCAGAGGTGTGATATTCCACTCCCGGGTAAGGATGGAGTGTGGAACTGAGCTCAGTTAGCTGCATGCACTACACACATCCCATTTCCGAGGGACAGACCGACGGTACTCCCACTAGAGAAATGTGCAGGTACGACAGTGTCTGTTCCTGGCTGGAGTGGGAGGGGGGTGGAACATCCCAGTAGTGTAGGGGCAGATAGGGGGAGCAGCCTGGGTAAAGCTAGGAGCTCATTGGGTGCTGGTCACCTGAGCTCACACATAGAGGGAGTATATAAGGTGGGAACCATCTTAGATCAGGGTCAGTCTGTGAGACGTCAGTCTTTTGTAGAGGTTTGGTCAGTCTGAGAGAGCCTGAGAAGCAGAGAGAGAGGAGAAAGAAGGACCCAGAAGGGGGAGAAGAGGGAACTCCAAGAACCCAAAATTAGATCAGAGGGTGAAGAGTTGGCAACAGGGTACCGGATCCCAAGCTGGTGGAGGCTACAGCACACCTTAGCCAGAGACCGGAGGTCGTGGGCAGGATCTGCCACGACCACCCACTAAATCCACCCGGAAGGCAAACCAAGAATAGGGTCAGGGAACCCAGAGACAAGGGTTTACCAACAAGAGGCCCGAGGGAGCCGGACTTAGGTGGATCCCTGGTGGGGAAGGCCAGAGAGAAGGACAAGTCAGAAAGGGAGCTCAGGACCACGCTCCAGAATCACCTGGGGGTTGGCCGAGTCCAAGACCTGGTGGACGCAGCACGGCTCGGGCGGTCACTTAAGGCCAGAGTGACCACAAGAACAGCAGTAAGTAAAAATCCTGAACTGCACAGCCCGGCTCGGAGTCTTCTTAACATCCACACTGCACCACCACTACCACCATCCTCTACACCTGACCCCCTGAGGCTATACCCCTCCCGTTGGGGGTTATACTACCAGAGCTGCACAAGCACCACCAGCCTCAGCGGACCCTGCTGCAGCGGCGGCCGTATTGACCGCAAATCAACGGGTGGCGTAGTCGACACAAAGAACACTAATAACATCTGTAAGGACTGCCACACACTGAGCTTGACACCCTGGGCACGGACCGGGTCACAGCCACTCGGAGACTACAACCCCCATCTGATCCGGCTCCGGGTATCCCTAACAACATGGCCCAGGGGGCGCGTCAACTTTGGCGTAGTCGGCAGGATAACGTGCCCGCAACAACCGGGTACTGCGTGCCTGAAGAAAAGTTCACCGTTACCTCAAAAAGAAGTCTCCCGCCGGTTCCGGAGGGTCCCCGCCAACAGACCCCATCACAGGTCGTTTCCCGCCGGTTGTCCGCCATTTGCAGTTTTTTCCCGCCATCCATGGAGTTTCCCGCCACTGGGAGACGATTCCCGCCATTTCCAAGGATTTCCCGCCTTGGGGGAGCGGACGCCATTATGGGCGTGCCAGAGGGTGGCAAAAGGCCACCTCCCATCGTGGGCCAGGTCGAAGAATGGCGCCAAAAGCGGAAACCGCGCCCACCAACAGAGACTGTGATGCTGGAAGTGTCCATCAGCGTGAGAGAACTGCCCCTGGAACTGAAGTTGCCCCGGGACCACCCTCAATGTGGGCGGAGACAGAACAAGAGAACGAAGATGGGTGCAGCCTGGAGGAGTCTGGAGAGAGCGCACCCGGAGACAAGACGTCTGGAGGAGAGTCCAGAGAGAGCGTACCCGGAGATGGAGGGAGAGACAGGCAGCACCGACCCAGTGGTCAGGAGCCTGCTGCAAGCAACAACCCCACTAGGCTTAGTGGAGATCCTGGCACAGCTCCCCCGAGACCGGGAGTGTGCACAGACCGCGCTGGAGGGCCTCGCACGGAGGATGGCCCGGGTGCAGCGGGAGACGTTGGCGGAGTGGAGCCGAGAGATGGCCCAGCAGACCGGCACCCGTCAGCGGAGCACGCCGCCCGAGACGAGGAGACAGACCGCCTCTGAGGATGGCGCAGGAGGAATGAAGGCAGGAGACGGCGCCGAGAAGGGAGCTGAACGGACGGAGGCAGGTAAAGGGGACGTCTCTACCCCGAGCCGGGAAACCGCGTGCCTGCCCTAGCTCCCCGTCGCAGAGCCCGAAATTCCCCCTGCCGTGCCCGTCGCTGCATCGTCACCGACGCCGACTAGGCCTCAACCGGAAACCGCGGCCGCGACCCCTGTGACGTCACACGCCTCGACCTCGAGCGTGGCAAAGCAGGAAATACCACCGGCCTGGTCGCAAGGCCTAGTACCTCCGGGCGCCGCAATACCAACAGCGCCCCCTACCTCCGCGGAGCCACCGGCCTGGTCGCAGGGCCGAGTAACCCAGGGCGCCGCCGTTCTTACGGTGCCCTTTGCCTTTAGGGTGCCCCAAGCCTGGTCGCAAGGCCTGGTCGACCCGGGCGCCGCTACCATCAACGCGCCCTCAACATCTAGAGTGCCGCACCTGGGTGAAGACCTGTTCGCCCAGCATACGTGCCCGGATGGGCAGCCCTTTGTATGGCCCCAGGAGTATATTCAGCTGGAACTCCAGAGAGCAAGGCCCATGTGCGAGCCCCTGATTCCGGCTCCGAAGCCCGTAAGGAGGACCTCGCCCCCACTGGAGGAGATCCAGTTCGAGTGGGACCCCACCGGAGAAGACCTCATGGGGTTCACTCAGGAGACTCGGGCGGCCGCAGCGGAGCGTGCAGAGTGCTGCCGGCAGCAGCTCGAGGTCTTCGAGAGGGAGCGGAGAGAGAGGCGGGTCCGGGAACAGCAAATGCAGATAAGGAGCGCGGAGCAGAAGAGCCGGACCAGGAGGAAACCCCGTGCAGCTCATGGTCCCCGTGCCACCGGGACTGTGATAAAATTCAACCTGCAGCACGGATGGGGCTTTATTAGAGACCATCAGGCCCCCGGCGACGTCTTTGTAACCCGCAGAGACGTAGAAAGCCATCTGCCGGAGGGACACAGAGGTCGTGACCTGTACGTAGGGGACGAGGTCACCTTCACCCGGCACAAGTGTGCCAAAGGACCCTACGCCCTCCATGTGCATCGCCTGACGGAGGAGGAGCTGCGGTGTGAGGAGGAGCAAGAGGACCCGGACGGGTCTGAAGAATCTAAAGAAGGAGCAGGAGGACGCCGTCGTTGAAGTACGGTAGAGAGAGACTGTACATAGTTACCCGTCAGGGTATAAGAACTGTTCTAGTTAAAATATAGTCCCCGTTGGGACCAGCCAATTGAACTGAAACCCGTGTGTCCCTATTCCCACTGACCGAGGACTGAGAGCGGTCATTCCTCCCTAATACCTGGCCGAGGACTGAGAGCGGCCATATTTCCCTTGTATATAGTTGCGCTTTTTAAGGCGCCCCCTACCGGTTTTATAGGAAACTGTTTTCTTCCAAAAGAGACTGTCGCACCTTACCCGGTCACAAGTTGCACCGTGGCCGGAGGAACAAGAATGTTATTTATGAAAACGTTTTATTGCTGATATATATATGATGTTTTATATGTTTATATGTTGATGTTTATGAAAAAAAAAAATTGTATGTTTTGATGTTTTGTTATCTTACAGCCCGAGGACGTGCTGTGATTTACCAGGGGGGAATGTAGCACCCTGAGGATTCGGCTGCTACAGGGGTATTGCACCTCAACCCAGAGGTGTGATATTCCACTCCCGGGTAAGGATGGAGTGTGGAACTGAACTCAGTTAGCTGCATGCACTACACACATCCCATTTCCGAGGGACAGACCGACGGTACTCCCACTAGAGAAATGTGCAGGTATGACAGTGTCTGTTCCTGGCTGGAGTGGGAGGGGGGTGGAACATCCCAGTAGTGTAGGGGCAGATAGGGGGAGCAGCCTGGGTAAAGCTAGGAGCTCATTGGGTGCTGGTCACCTGAGCTCACACATAGAGGGAGTATATAAGGTGGGAACCATCTTAGATCAGGGTCAGTCTGTGAGACGTCAGTCTTTTGTAGAGGTTTGGTCAGTCTGAGAGAGCCTGAGAAGCAGAGAGAGAGGAGAAAGAAGGACCCAGAAGGGGGAGAAGAGGGAACTCCAAGAACCCAAAATTAGATCAGAGGGTGAAGAGTTGGCAACAGGGTACCGGATCCCAAGCTGGTGGAGGCTACAGCACACCTTAGCCAGAGACCGGAGGTCGTGGGCAGGATCTGCCACGACCACCCACTAAATCCACCCGGAAGGCAAACCAAGAATAGGGTCAGGGAACCCAGAGACAAGGGTTTACCAACAAGAGGCCCGAGGGAGCCGGACTTAGGTGGATCCCTGGTGGGGAAGGCCAGAGAGAAGAACAAGTCAGAAAGGGAGCTCAGGACCACGCTCCAGAATCACCTGGGGGTTGGCCGAGTCCAAGACCTGGTGGACGCAGCACGGCTCGGGCGGTCACTTAAGGCCAGAGTGACCACAAGAACAGCAGTAAGTAAAAATCCTGAACTGCACAGCCCGGCTCGGAGTCTTCTTAACATCCACACTGCACCACCACTACCACCATCCTCTACACCTGACCCCCTGAGGCTACACCCCTCCCGTTGGGGGTTATACTACCAGAGCTGCACAAGCACCACCAGCCTCAGCGGACCCTGCTGCAGCGGCGGCCGTATTGACCGCAAATCAACGGGTGGCGTAGTCGACACAAAGAACACTAATAACATCTGTAAGGACTGCCACACACTGAGCTTGACACCCTGGGCACGGACCGGGTCACAGCCACTCGGAGACTACAACCCCCATCTGATCCGGCTCCGGGTATCCCTAACAACATGGCCCAGGGGGCGCGTCACTAGCATTGATGTTCTACCTAACGCTAACTAAGTACCTTACGTCTGTAACGTTTACATCAACATTGGAGTCCATGTATTCATCAGTAGCAGCGTGCTGACACATCATGCATGTGTATGTTTCTATATTGTCACATAACGTATTGGTGCACCTGTACATTAATTTAATACTAAAGGTGTGCAGGTGCTATTTTTTCTTTTCTGTAGTACATATTGGTGGATGAGGTCCCCTCCAGGGCCCAGCACCCTTATCCACCCATCTTTCCCACACAAGCTTTTAATTGCAAGCTGCGCCTGGTTTCTTTTTCACTTCCTATTCACATGAGGCCTGGTCTGGCACATACAGTAGTTTTCAAAATAATAGCAGTCTAATATGACTAAGCAGGTTAATCACTGTTTTTGGTGTAAATTATATTACCACATGTCAAACAATTTACCAGTTGGTGCAGAAGATTCTAAGAAAACCATCAGACTCCGCATTCATGATCTGCAGGTTTTTGAGTTTGTGTATTTGAATAATTAATTGTAAGGGGGTGTGTTCAAAATAATAGCAATGTGGAGGTCAATTAGTGAGGTCAATCATTCTGAGAAGAAACAGGTGAGAATCAGGTGGCCCTTATTTAAGGGTGAAGCCAGCACATGTTGTACATGCATTTCTCCTTGAAAGCCTGAGAAATATGGGTCGTTGGAGACAGCGAACTTTGATTAAAAAGTTGATTGGCGAAGGTAAAATTTATAAAGAAGCGCAGATAATGATAGGCTGTTCAGCTAAAATGATCTCCAATGCTTTAAAATGGAAAGCAAAACCTGAGAGACGTGGAAGAAAATGGAAGACTACCATTCGAATGGATCAAAGAATAGCCAGAATGGCAAAGGCTCAGCCAATGATCAGCTCCAGGATGATCAAAGACCGTCTCAAGTTACCTGTGAGTACTGTGACAGTTAGAAGACGCCTGTGTGAAGCTAATCTCTTAGCAAGAAGTCCCCGCAAAGTTCCACTGTTAAAATAAACACATGTACTGAAGCGGATATAATTTGCCAAAGAACAGATCAACTGGCCTAAAGAGAAATAGAGAAACATTTTATGGACTGATGAAAGTGAATTTTGGGTCCAAGGGCCGCAGACAGTTTGTCGGACGACCCCCATACTCTGCATTCCAGCCACAGTACACTCTGATGACAGTGAAGCATGGTGGTGCAGGCACCATGATATGGGCATGTTTCTCTTACTATGTTGTCGGACCTATTTACCGCATACCAGAGATCATGGACCAGTTTGCATATTTTAAAATACTTGAAGAGGTCATGTTGCCTTATGCTGAAGAGGATATGCACTTGAAATGAGGGTTTCAACAAGACAACGACCCTAAACACACCAATAAAGGAGCAAAATCTTGGTTCCAGTCCACCAAAATTGAGGTTATGGAGTGGGCAGCCCAATCCCCGGACCTTAATCCAATAGAACACTTGTGGGGTGACATGAAAAATGCGATTTCTAAGGCAAAGCCAACAAATGCCAAAAATTGTGGGATGTAGTCAAAGCATCCTGGGCTGCAATAACAGTTGACAGGTGCCAGAAGTTGTTTGACTCTATGCAACATAGATGTGAAGCAGTTCTAAAAAAACTAAATACAACTAAATATTAGGTTAGTGATTCACAGGAATGTTAAATCCTCAAAAAAAAAAACAAAGAGCACATATTGTGAGTTTGTAAAGACAAATGCAGACACTGCTATTTTTTAGACCAGCCCAATATTCATTTTTTGTTATTCTCTGAAAAGTAGTTAAAAATTATATACATTTATCTTCATGTTTTGAATTAGAAAACAGTGTGCAATGTTCCCAATGTCTGGAAATATAAACTAGTAGAAACATTTTGTGCTTAACACATGTGTTTGAGCACGCTGCTATTATTCTGAACACTACTGTAGAGAGGTAAGAGAGATAGTTACTTGGGACCATCCACATTAAAGGTACACCTTGACATGGTTTGATGGCTTTTGCACTCTTTGATCAAAAACGCTAACTACCTTACATGTGTAATGTTTACACCAATAGTGGAGTTCATGTATTCATGAGTCGCAGTGTGCTGATGCATCATGTATGTTTATGATTGTATATTGGCCACAGCATATTTGTGCACCTGTACATTACATTTATACTAAATGTGTGCTGCCCCATTTTTTTTTTTGCAATACCAGGCTAATATGTACAGGAACTGTCCAGATTTCCAGCTCTGTAACTTGCCATCTAGTCTTATTGAGTGGGTGGTCCCTCTTCATCACCATTCTGCCAGCACTATAGGAGCTGTAACTTCCTTTCCCTCACTTCTTTGCATGCATTTCTAACTACCATTGTCCAATGGCTCATCTGCACTCAGCTGAAAGCCCTCTCTATTATGCTTGAAAGCAAAAAGACAAAAAAAACACCAAGTGGTAATTGTCATGAGCGAATGTATCTGAGCAAAGAGTGACAATCATTAACACCCTTGTTTAATGTTACTGGGGCAGCTGACGTGTTCCGTGCTGTAACTTCTGTTTGCACCTCTTTATACAGTCCAACCACAGCATTATAATACTGCACCACAGTACCTAAAATGTTGGCCACTCCTCTTTGGTATACAATGGGTATGGAAAGTATTCAGACCCCTTTAAAGTGTTCACTCTTTGTTTCATTGCAGCCATTTGGTAAATTCTAAAAAGTTATTTTTTTTTTCTCATTAAAGTACACTCTGCACCCCATCTTGACTGAAAAAAAACAGAAATGTAGAAATTTTTGCAAATTTATTAAAAAAGAAAAACTGAAATATCACATGGTCATAAGTATTCAGACCCTTTGCTCAGTATTGAGTAGAAGCATCCTTTTGAGCTAGTGACTTGCCCCCTGGGCTGTTGGGTACTCGGAACCGGGCCTTCTAGTGTGCGGTGCTGATGGGGGTAGTAGTGGCAACCCGATCCCGTGGCTCAGGGTGGTCAGACCAAATGCTGTGGCAGTCTATTAGTAATGTCCGAATACGCCACCCGTGGATTGCGGTCAGGGAGGACCGCCGCTGCAAGGCAGACCGCGGAGGCTGATGTGGATATGCAGCACTGGGATAGGATAACTCCCCACGGGAAGAGTGTAGCCTCAGGGCAGTGTAGGTGAATGCTGGGGGTGGTGGTGCAGGGCGTCTCAGTACCGTTAGTGCTGGCGAGGTAAGAAACACAAAGACATCGTGTTGCAGTCCAGGGTCTTTTACTCACAGTTCGTATACTCCAAGCCACTTCTGTACAGGTAGTGACCGCCCAAGCCGTGCTGCGTCCACCAGGTGAGGGGCTCGGTCAACCCCCAGGCAATTCAGGAGCATGGCACAGAACTCCCTTCTATCCTTTCTCTGGCCGTGCCCCACCAGTGACCAAACTTCTGTCCAGCTAGCTGCCTCGGGCCTTCTCTGGGAGAACTTGGCGCCAGCTTCCCTGGCCATATGCGGTGCCTTCCTATAGGTTTAGCGAGGGGTAAATGATCACGACCTCCAGTTCTTGGCTGAGGATTATTTGCCTCCACCAACTTGGGATCCGGTACCCTTTTCTTGCCTGACCCGTCACCCGTAATCTCCTGGGTCCTTAGGGTCCTTTCTAACTTCGTGTTTCTGGGCCTTTCTGTTCTGTTCCGTTTCCTTCTCTGTTCCGTTCCCTTTCTTTCTCTCCCTCTCGCCCTGCCCGTATCCTAGGCCTGGCTCTGGAGCAGAACTCCAGCGGAGCCTCTGCTCCCCTTCTCCTCCACTCTCACTTTCTCCTCACAGACTGAACACTGTTCTAAGATGGTGCCCACCTTTTATACCTCATCCTCCGTGTCTGAGCTCAGGTGACCTGCCTCCAATGAGCTCCTTCCTATGCCCAGAAACCAGCCCCTATCTGCTCCCACATCACTAGGGTTCCCCCCTCCCCACTCCAGCCAGGGACATAGTCAGTCGTGCTTGCATACTAATGGGAGCACCGTAGAGCTGTCCCCCGGAAATGAGGAGTGTATATGTGTGCAGCTAACTGAGCCCTGGTCCATACCCCATCCTTACCTGGGAGGGGAATACCACACCTCTGGTTGAGGTGCAATACCCCTGTAGCGGCCGAACCCTCGGGGCGCTACACTAGTACTGCCATGAATCTTATTGGAAATGATGCAACAAGTTTTTCACACCTGGATTTGGGGATCCTCTGCCATTCTTCCTAGCAGATCCTCTCCAGTTCCGTCAGGTTGGATGGTGAACGTTGGTGGACAGCCATTTTCAGGTCTCTCCAGAGATGCTCAATTGGGTTTAGGTCAGGGCTCTGGCTGGGCCAGTCAAGAATGGTCACAGGGTTGTTCTGAAGCCACTCCTTTGTTATTTTAGCTGTGTGCTTAGGGTCATTGTTTTGTTGGAAGGTGAACCTTCGGCCAAGTCTGAGGTCCGGAGCACTCTGGATGAGGTTTTCATCCAGGATATCTCTGTACTTGGCTGCATTCATGTTTCCTTCAATTGCAACCAGTCATCCTGTCCCTGCAGCTGAAAAACACCCCCATAGCATGATGCTGCCACCACCATGTTTCACTGTTGGGATTGTATTGGGTAGGTGATGAGCAGTGCCTGGTTTTCTCCACACATATCGCTTAGATTTATCACCAAAAAGTTCTATCTTCGTCTCATCAGGGCAGAGAATCTTATTTCTCATAGTCTGGGAGTCCTTCGTGTATTTTTGAGCAAACTCTATGCGGGCTTTCATATGTCTTGCACTGAGGAGAGGCTTCCATCGGACCACTCTGCCATAAAGGCCCGACTGGTGGAGGACTGCAGTGATAGTTGACTTTGTGGAACTTTCTCCCATCTCCCTACTGCATCACTGGAGCTCAGCCACAGTGATCTTGGGGTTCTTCTTTACCCCTCTCACCAACATTCTTCTCCCACGATTGCTCAGTTTGGCTGAATGGCCAGGTCTAGGAAGACTTCTGGTAGTCCCAAACTTCTTCCATTTAAGGATTATAGAGGCCACTGTGCTCTTAGGAACCCTGAGTAATGCAGAAATTATTTTGTAACCTTGGCCAGATCTGTGCTTTGCCACAATTCTGTCTCTGAGCTCCTTGGGCAGTTCCTTTGAGCTCATGATTCTCATTTGGTCTGACATGCACTGTGTGCTGTGAGGTCTTATATAGACAGGTGTGTGCCTCTCCAAATCAAGTCCTATCAGTTTAATTAAACACAGCTGGACTCCAATGAAGGAGTAGAACCATGTCAAGGAGGGTCACAAGGAAATACACAGCATGTGACTTAAATATGAGTGTCTGAGCAAATATGAGTGTTTAGCAGTTGGTCGGTGTTGTTTTCGGGAGAGTTGTTTTCTGCGTGGTTTTGGTTTGTGTATTTATCCTAATCCTCTTCCCATTTGGTTTTTCCCTCCTACTGTTCACTTGAGTTCCACTCAGTTGTTTTGTGAGTGTATTTGCATGATTGTGATTTTCTTTTATCCCTGTCTGTTTCTCCTATCTGTCAGGTTTGTGCTATTCTATACACTTCAGTCCCATAGCTCCATGGGTGGGGGGGAGAAAACAGTTAAGCGTGCATATAATAGCACAGCAAGGTACGAGACCCCAGCATCCCCACCTTCAGGGGTAATCTGGGGAACAGGCATAACCCAGGGTTCCCCTCGCTTGAGGAACAGCGAAGGAGACAATTGCCCCAGAAAATCCTTCCAAAGTATCGTGACATGCACCTTATGGTTTGGCCATCCCTCAGGCAGCTCTACAAGGAGGTCTTTCTAAAAAATGGCATGAAGAGTCACTCTGAACAGGGGCTGTCACTTCTAAAGGCCCCACCGATGCTCCTTCTATGATACATATTCCCTGATACTTATTTCACAGCATTGCACTATAGTTCCCTCTGTGCTTTTTCTATTGAGTTATTTGCGTATGTAAGACATCAGGGTTGTTTGCTTTATAGCCCATGATTATGACACGGAGCTGTATACTGCATGTGCATCACCAACCATTGAAGAGAACCAGGCCGGTAAAATATTCAGGAGTTGTATGAGGACGTGAGGAAGTCAAGAAGATGAAGTCACTAGTAGGTGGACCCTTCAAGCAAATGGTAAAACATTTCACAATTTGGCAGCTACAATGAATAAAAGCACATATTAGCGTTAACGCTGAGCTCACAGGGTCGGAGGCCACATCTGTCATTTATCAAGTCGAATCCAAGTTGCTATCATTATGTATAAATATAAAGCACTCTGTATAATGTATACGAGGATCTGCTGCCTGGTCATCTCCAGGAGACACCAGCAACCAAATATGAGGAACGCTAATATTCCTACACTTCATGGGGTGTTAAATGTCTGATCACTGGGCTCCCCTTGTCGGGAAGCCCCACCAATCATGGGAAAGGGGGTCCTGATCCACCATTTCTCCTTGCTTGGAGCAGAACAGACACACATCACAGCTGTCACTCCATTGATGTCAATGGACTTAAAGGGGTTTTCTACTTTTAGAAAATTGGACGCCAAACAATAACTGTAATTTAAAATGACAAAAAAAGATTGTACTCACCCTCTCTCATTTCAGCACTCGGATCACTGCCGCTGGTCTCAGTGTTTTGGTAGCAGCAGTGACCTCCCATCAAGAGTGCACAACACCACTGCAGCCAGTCACTGAGTGTAGTGGCTTCTACCATCTACATCAGAGCTGCGGACCTCACTTATTAGCGGCTTGTGTTGGAGAGCGGGAGGATGAGTACAATCTGGCTTTGTTATTTAACATAGCAGAAATTGTTTAGAGTCCATTTTTCTAAAAGTGGAAAACCCCTTTAACAGAGAAAGCCGCGTGCTGTGCTATAAGCATGAGCGGAGCTGTGCAGACCCCCAGTCTTGTGATTGAAGGGCTTTCTACCACTGAGAATCTAGTGATCAGATGTTTAGCAACAGGTGCATACAAAGAAATCATGGAGCTCCATAGCAAGTGTACTAAGTGCCCCCCCCCCCCCCCACACTGATAAAGACCCCAATATTTGGCAGAGTAGGCAGGGTCACAGTATATAGGCGCAGACAAATAAGGGCATACGAGGGACGTAGATTACAGCTTGTACACAGTAATTGTGCTCCTAATGAAGTCCCTTAGTGTTCTCACACACTACAATACCCCTTCCATGGCCCTCATAAAGTATGGTGCCCCAAAATCCCCCCCCCCCCATAAACACAGTATGATACTTCCACAATTAATTCCCTCCACAGAATTTATCCCCACATGCACAGTATGATGCTCCCACAGTGCCCCCAATACAGTATGATGTCATAATAGTGCTGTCCCACACAGTATAATGCTTCCACAGCCCACCACACAGTATGAAGTCCTCACAGTTCCTCCACAAACATTATGAGGCCCTCACAACAACCCTTATAGTTTAATGTCCCAACAGCCTACCAATACAGTATGATGCCCTGACAGTGACCCAACCCCACAGTATGATGCCCCCAGTCACCCCAACAGTATGATACTCCCACAGCTCAAACACACACAATGATACTCCCATGGCCCCCCCACACAGTATGATGCCCCCACATAATAAGATCCCTCCACAGCTCCTCACATATTATGATCCCCCACAGCATGATGCCCTCACAGTTCTCCTACACAGGATGATGCCCACAGTATGATATGACATAGCACCCCCACAAAGTGTGATGCCCTGGCAGTCTTTCTACACAATATGATGTCCCACAGCACCCCCACGCACAGTATGATTCCCCCGCCACAGCACACCACACAGTATGATGCACCATTGTGTCCCTCAGACAGAATGATGCCCCCAGACAGTATGTTACCCCCAGACATTGTGATGCTCCCACACTTTCCTCTAATAAGTAGTGACTGGCAAATTAAAAAAAAAATCCTCCCATAATCCCATTCCCCCAATGCACTGCTCTGGTCTCTGCTGTGTGCAGAATAAAGCTCCACACAGCAGGTGCGATCTAGTGATATATACTGTTGAAATTAAGATTCCGGTTGGAGGACTGGGGCAGGCCCCCTCAACTCAAGGACCCCTTTGTGGCTGTGTGGTCCGCCACTATTAGAGGTTTGCCACTGTTTAGCACCTATCCTGCAGATAAGTGATAACTGCCTTTCCTTTTTTTTCAATAGGAAAACCCCTTTAAAGGAATTGTTTCATTAAAGGGAACCCGTCACGTCCTATCTACTATGTAAACTGCCCCCATAGCGTTGCTAGTGATGTAATATGCATCACTAACAAGCTTTTTTCATTAAAATTGGTGCAAATATAATGAGTATATAACATTTTATATAGTTATAATCCTACCCGCTCATTCAGTCATAGGGGTGTGATCCTCGTATTCAGTCATGGGCGGGCGCCACATTTAGTCAGGGCTGGCGCCCAAAGTGGTTACGCAAGGGCAGAGCAAGAGTAAGGAGTACTAAAATCGAAAATGTTATGGAGCAGAATTGGCATCGGAAAGCCGGGTGCTAGTCTAGAACATACGTGAGAAAGGTGGTCCAGGAAAACTTCGTTCGTACTGGGAAGACAAGGTGTATGTGGACATAAAGAGGAAAGCCGATGACAGCCCAGAGTATGAAATGCGATTGGAAAGAGGGGACAAGAAAACCAGAATAGTCCATCGGAATTTAGTACTACCCTATGATTATCTCCCACCACAACAAGACTTCCCAGAAGCAGACAGACATCGACCGAGATCGACTAAGAGACTACCGCAGATTGAAGCTCTGGTGGTAGATAGTAACCTTGAAAGTTCCGAAGAACAAGAGCACACCGTTGTATTTCTCGGACCGGCAAGGAGAGGGATGTACCATCCTCAGGAGAGTGAACTAGGTCCCGAGGCCCAGAGTTTGTACCAAGGAGTATGGATGAAGTCCAATTCAGATCTGATGATCGAACACCGGTCACTGGAGAGACCGATCGATGCTCAGGAGAAGTGGAATTACCAGACCGTGTGGAACCAGGCGATTCCGGAGAAGTACAGGAACTTACAGAGGCAGTTCCAGGGAAATGAGTGCGGCGGAAGAAACTCCTGTGACCGAAGAATCTGTGGTATCTGAGGAAAAACCCACCAGGACAATGTCGACTCAAGAAGTGAGGAGGCCCTTGATGCTGACGTATGAGACACTTGGTGAACCGAGTCAAGTGCCAAGGACTGTCGACTGGAAACAGGTATCTCTGCCTACGGACCAGGTAAGCCCACTGGAGTGGTATTCACCACCGAGAGGCAGTATGGAAGATGTTGCCTGGTGGAAAGACTTTTTTCATGCTTTGATTTTCCTTAAAAGACTTTGTAGAAACAAAGAACTGTTAAGGCCTAGTGAGAGAGAGAGCTGGTTGAAGACGTACGAAAAGCTCCTGCTGAAGAGATGCTGATTGTGTTCATTGTGTTAATTGTTTATTTCTTAAAGGAGTACTACAATAAAAAGGTTGTAGAATAAGTTGTTATAAAAGTTTATAAATGTTATGCCAATTTGACAATGCCAATTTGTATATAAAGTTACTCAACTTCCACCATTGTCTTAGAATTGGTCAGATCGACCAATTAAGATGAATGTCGAGGACGACATTCAAAAAGGAGGGAAGAGTGTGACATTCAGAAGTAGTGCTGTTGCTTCAAAAGCATCCAGCAACTATTAGAAATAACACAAGCACAGGAGACAGGAAGTGTTGTGCTTCAGAAGCATCCAGCAACTAGAGGGGTAACCACACAGTCACAGGAGACAGGTAGTGTTTTAGCAGAGCCCCAGGGGGATTGTGGGGAACTTGTTATTGTAGTCTGGCTGAAACCGAAGAGAAAGGTAGTGTGTCATCTGTATCTGACAGAAGGCAACTGAACAGGATTCAGATCAGGAGAGAAACTAAACACAGGTCAGATAAACTCCCCGAACTAACAGTGCAGAGTTTTATCGGGCAGAAAGATAAGGACTGGAAGGAATTGTGTCACAGGGATCATCTCCCTCATCAAACCCTCACCCCCTCCATCTCCATGCAGGATAAAGAATTCTGTGTACTATTGTGTCCTTGTGAAGGAAAAGCCTGTGGTTGTATATGCATAGAAGTGTACTGCCAAGAGATCTAATCTATGCTGAATTATGCTACTGAAGAGACTGTAATACTGTGCCTTGTGAAAAAACTACTGTATTGTTACTGGAGCTGGTTGCTCAAGAAACTCTGACTGTACTTCAATATTACTGTACTGTAACAAAGATTGTAATTACTTTATTACTGTTCTGTAATAAAGATTGTTGCTGTAATATCCCTGAATTGCACTGGATTCAATTCCACTGTTAAACTGTTGAAAACGACTCTTGTCAGATGTGTCTGGTCAGCAGTTGAATCTATTGTTTGCCTGAGAGAAGCTGCAGCCTATGGTCGCCCTGAGTAACGGTTCCCCCAGGATTCCAAACAATTCATGAAACCCGTCTCGCCCCTATCTGAACCTAGCGGCGTACGTGTAACACCAGAATGGGGGACATGTTCCAGGATAAGAAATATATACCAGGATGGGGGACATGTACCAGGATGAATGACATATACCAGTATGGAGGACATATACCAGGATAAGGGACATATACCAGGATGAGGGACATATACCAGGATGAATGACATATACCAGGATGAGGGACATATTCCAGAATAAGAGACATATACCAGGATGAGTGACATATACCAGGATGAATGACATATACCAGGATGAGGGACATATACCAGGATAAGGGACATATACCAGGATGAGGGACATATACCAGGATGAATGACATATACCAGGATGGGGGACATATTCCAGAATAAGAGACATATACCAGGATGAGTGACATATACCAGGATGAATGACATATACCAGGATGAGGGACATATACCAGGATAAGGGACATATACCAGGATGAGGGACATATACCAGGATGAATGACATATACCAGGATGGGGGACATATTCCAGAATAAGAGACATATACCAGGATGAGTGACATATACCAGTATGGAGGACATATACCAAGATAAGGGACATATACCAGGATAGGGGACATATACCAGGATGGGGGACATATACCAGGGTGGGAGACATATACCAGGGTGGGAGACATATACCAGGATAAGTTACATATACCAGGATGAAGGACATATACCAGGATGAGTGAGATATACCAGGATAGGGGACATATACCAGGATGAGTGACATATACCAGGATGGGGAACATATACCAGGGTGGGAGACATATACCAGGGTGGGAGACATATACCAGGATAAGTTACATATACCAGGATGAAGGACATATACCAGGATGAGTGAGATATACCAGGATAGGGGACATATACCAGGATGAGTGACATATACCAGGATGGGGAACATATACCAGGGTGGGAGACATATACCAGGGTGGGAGACATATACCAGGATAAGTTACATATACCAGGATGAGGGACATATACCAGGATGAGTGAGATATACCAGGATAGGTGACATATACCAGGATGGAGGGCATATACCAGGATGGGGGACATATACTAGGGTGGGGAACATATACAAGGATGGAGGATATATACCAGGATAAGGGACATATAACCTGATGGGGCACATATACCAGGATAAGGGACATATATCAGGGTGGGGAACATATACCAGGATAAGGAACATATATCAGGATGGGGGAAAAATATACCAGGAAGGGGACCATGATGCAGAGGCATATATACCTGAAAGGGGCCCTGGATGGGGGACATTACTACATACTCATATGTCCTTATAGGAATTAGAACACTACAGGGGCCCATACATCAGACCAACATGTGGGGGAACCCTGGTCCAAATTTTGCACTGGGGCCCATCGGACTCTAATTATGCCACTGCATAGATGTAACCATGAATCACAGTCTTTACCGCAATTCTGGGGAAAAAAATGATTCAAACATCATTGTGGTGTTCAAAACCACATTTTTGCTGTGCTGCTGAGGTAAGAAGCATGATTTAATGAGTGAACATAGCTAAAGAGTTTGCAGGCATGTCATTCAGGTAAATGGATAGTGCCATAAGGTCTCGTTCAGTCATCTGGTTTTTCTTTCTCCTGCATGAAAAAAGTTTCAATTTTCATCATGGTGCTGGATTTAATTTTAATTTTTTTCTCCAGGTGTCCATTTTTACCATCAGCGTTACGTCCATTTTTCCCATATGCAAAATATGAAAAATATTTCCAATCTACTCCTGCCTTTAAACACAGCACATGGATAAAACCCAGCTAACATTGGTTTTCCTATCCGTTTCATTTTTCACGGACCCATAATAATAATTTTTATTTCTATAGCGCTCAGCACTTTACATTTTAGACCCATTGATTTTAAAGGGGCGAGTTTGATCCGTGACTTGGATCAAAATTGGAGATGTCTCCGCTTTGTTTTTTTGCGGTCACTTTATTGCACTGTATTATCGCTCACTTCTTTTATATTCCTTTGATCCTGTTATTTATGTATTATTTTCTGTCCGAGGGTTTCATCTTTTTCATTATTGGTTGCTATTTGAGATCACTTTAGGTGTAGCATCTATTTATATCTATTTTAGATGATCAATGATCATGCGGACCGATTATTCTGATCAGCTTCTGATCAGGGTGTGGTCCGAGTGTCTTCCGATTTTCTCATACGTGGAGAAAAAAAATCTATATTCTCCACCTTCTTCTTTCTGACGGTCCATGAAAATCAGACTGCACTCAGATGTCATCCCAGTGAGGTCTGATTTTTTCACCGATAGACTTGCATTGAGCTGACCTTCGGACTAAAATTGGACATGTCTCCACAATTTTGCCCGGACGGAATGGTCCATGAAAAATCGCAGACATGTGAATGCCACCATAGAATATCACAGGATAGCACTCGTAGACAAAAATCTTTCATGTGAACGAGGCCTTAAATGTATTTTGGTTAGCAGTCCATTAATGTACAGCTGGTGCCTGCTCCATTGGGATTTTTTAGTCTAAGGGTATGTGCACACGGGTGCGTTTTTTATGTATTTTTGCTGCGGCAAATCCGAGCGGATTTGGCCCCAAAAACGCATTGCAAACCTTATCCCAGCATTTTCTATGAGATATTGGAAGATCTGTGCACATGATCAGGAATTTTCCTGACAGGATTTCCTGTGCGGAAAAAGAAGCAGCATGTCTATTTTTTGTGCGGATTTTGCAAAGGAAAAAATGCATGGCAAATCCGCAGGCAAAAATGCACATAAAACGCATGTAGATGTAAAAAAACGCATCTGCCAAGAGGTGCAGAACCTTGCAGAAACGCTGCAGAAATTTCTGCAAGAAATTCCCAATCGTGTGCACATAACCTTAGGGGAGAATATATAATCTCCTCACCCCAGAAAACTGGTAAGAAAAAGTGGCAACATTTTTACAAGTGGCATTTGTGTAAAATGTTGCTACATTTTACCTTTTTGCAATAAAAAATTGAGTAGAAAAAAGGGGCAAAATGGCCCAACAAACCCAAGACAAATTTACTATAATATGCACAGCTAGTGGATGGAGTAGATTTCATTTTCTGGCACATGGATGACCCAAATATCTGCCTTTTAGTACATTTGGCCCATCGGAGCTATGTATATAAACTTTGTAAAGTCTTAACATTTAAGAGTTATACAGTTACCTGTTTGTTCCCATAGTTTACCATAAATACTTTCCATCATATTCTCCCAATGACTCGGGCTCTGCAGGGGACGCAGAGACCCTTGTTTCACAACGTACATGAATCATCTTCTGCTCATCCATCTGCGTAATGCTCCACAGATGAGACCAGATGTCTTCTCACTCATGTTCTCACACATTGGAGTCTAGTTCCTTGTATGAAGGCATCTCAGAGACCAAAAGTAACAAGCAATGTAAATCTTCATCTATATGCTTCAGGTCTACTAATATTGTAGATATAGGATAGTAGAGAATTTCTTCAATTCTCAGGTACTGGTCATACTTGTGAACACCACACAGTAGCGGAATAATAAGCACCTGTGGGTTCAATTAAAGAGGTTGCGTCATGAAGGTGACACCTTTCTAAAAGTAAGCCGTCTCAGCTGCAGCGGAAATGTAGGACTATATGGAGGTCATTCAACTGTATTACTCAAGGGACGACATACCATTTGTGCAACGTGTGCAGCCGCACAGGGGCCCAAGTCGTAAAGGGGGCCACTTTTCCAACCAAAGCAGCCCCTATAATTGAACAGAGGCCCTCTTCTCTTTGAGTCCACCCTAGTGTGGCTGTCCATGTTAGGGCTCATGCAGACGGCCATACATTCTCTCATCCGAGAGATTCAGGCAGATTATGCAAATGACACTCTGATCAAACTCTGAGCAGAGTTCACTCTGTTCTGGTCTCGGTCCCTCGGTTCTTCACTCGGTTCATTGGGGATGAATATCCTGAAGGAAGTAGGTGAGGAAGCGACTGGAGGAGCTTGACATGGCATCGTCCTAGTAGAAGAATATTCCAACAGCTAATCTGGGCCAGCGAAATCCAGAGTTCACCAGTCGCTTCCCAGGTCCTGGGGAAAGAGATGGCACCCACTACCACCATCCTGACTTTGCCACATGGTCAAACAATGCTCATTATGGCTGTCTGGCCCGGACATCTTTGGGAGGAGTGGAATTGCAGGTTGAATCCCAGAGAACAGGAGAGGTGATGCCGGGGCTGCTAGTAGCCCACATTCTGACAACAGTGGGCCAGGAACGTTTGCTGGTGAAATGTCTTAACCACAGTGGAACAAGCATACGGCTGGATCCCAAGAAGAAAATGGCACGAGTCTATGTGATGCAGGAAAATCTCGCAAGATGGGATGCTGTAAACTTGTCCCCTGTGGATGGGGATCCGTGGATATTATCAATGTCCATAGACCGGAAGAAAAAGGGGTACAAGGCAAGAGATGGCCATGATATATTGGAACAGATGGAAGCGGACCTATCTGAGTTCTCCCCCAGACAAGCAGAACAAGTGGAAGACCTGTTGAGACAACATTAGGAAATATTCACCCGACACGCTGACGGTTTTGGATGTATAGAGGCCATTCAACATGAGATCCCTATGGGAAACACGGCCTCCATACAACAGAGATATCGTCAGATTTTGACCCAGATGTATCAAGAAGTAAAGGATCTGTTGGCCCATATGCTACAAAACGGGGTGATACGAGAAAGCCAAAGCCCCTGACCTGCCCTCATCGTGTTGATCCACAAGAAGGACTGGACTCCAAGGTTCTGTTTGGACTATAAACACCTGCATGGTCCGAGATTCGTACCCATTCCCGAGGATAGAAGAATCCCTGTCGGCATTAGGGAAAGCGAGATACTTTTTCTCTCTTGATTTGGCCAGTGCCAGGTGATAGCTGTGTCACAATTAGGAATTATAAAAGGCCCAAGAGGACAGAGAAGGGGCGCCTTAACCTGTAGCAAGACAGACATGTGGTATAGCAAGGTTGGCTTATAGCCGCCATTAAGAGTGACCAGACCAAAGTGAAGAATTGATTGTCCAGATCTGAACCACAACCGAGAGATGGACCAAGTGACCAGACTGGAACAAGATCCGAGTGGAGAAGCGAGTGACCAGATCCGAGTGGAGAAGTGAGTGATCAAACCAGAACCAGATCCGAGTGGAGAAGCGAGTGACCAGATCCGAGTGGAGAAGTGAGTGACCAGATCCGAGTGGAGAAGAGAGTGGCCAGACCGGAACCAGATCCGAGTGGAGAAGCGAGTGGCCAAACCGGAACCAGATCTGAGTGGAGAACCGCGTGACCAGACCAGAACCAGAACTGAGTGCAGAACCGATGGACTGAAATTGCAACTGAGTGGACAGAGCAAGAACCGAGTGAGCGGGACCAGAGCCACGAGAAGCGAGTAGATCGTGTTAGAGAGACATTCGTGACATCCGCAAAGTGAGGTTTAGAAGTACGGTACACAGGGGAGCCAGGGCCGAGCTTCAGGGGAGGCGATGGAGGCGGCCACTGCAACACGTACTAGAAGTGACTCACCATGAAGGGACTTGTGGCCTAACAGTGCAGTAGCATAGACTTCTGTTAGGGCCTGTACGCATAGCTCCCCTACGTCCTCTTTGAGGGCTCAGTCCCACGTCCCGTCACGGCTTAGCGGTTCTCCCGGCTGTGGAGGGTGGTGGGGCGGGTTGCGGAGGTGGAGCAGCGGGCACAAGTAGCAGCCGGCAGCTGAGGCTACCACGTGTGCCCGCTGCTAAAGAGAATGAATAGTCACTCCTCTCCATGCCAATGGGAGTGGAGAGGAGTGAATATTCATTCTCCTTAATAGCGCACACTGTCAATCGCAGCCGCCGGCTTCCTGCTGCAGCTCCTCGATCCTGTGTACCCGCTATTAGAGGGAATGAATATAAACTCTTCTCCACTCCCATGGGTGTAGAGAAGAGTGAATATTCATTCTCTTTAGTAGTGGGCACAGAGGATCGTGGAGCCGCAGCAGGAGCAATGCCTCTGCTATGTGCGCTATGTGCACTATTAAGGAGAATGACTATTCACTTCTCTCCAAGCCCATAGTCCCGGCATGGAGAGGAGTGAATATCCCCGGAGCTCACCTCGGCATCCAAGGGCGCATGGCAGTGACATCATGCGCTGCTCAAATGCTGACATGAGCTACTGGCAGACATGATGCAGCGCTGGAGCAGAGCAGAGGGGAGGAAGGAAGGTGAGCAGAATTGTTTATTTTTTTCATGTGTGCAGTGATGGGGGCCATGTATACCAGGATTGGGTCTGAGGGGACCATGCATACCAGGATTGGGTCTGAGGGGGGCATGCACAGCAGGATTGGGTCTGAGGGGGGCATGCATACCAGGATTGGGTCTGAGGGGCCTATGCATACCAGGATTGGGTCTGAGGGGGCCATACATACCAAGATTGGGGATGAGGGGGGCATGCATACCAGGATTGGGGATGAGGGGGCATGCATACCAGGATTGGGAATGAGGAGGCCATGCATACCAGAAATGGGGATGAGGGCTGTCTGCTGAATGCTCCTCATTACCAGCACCCCTCTGACAACTCCTCCTGCCAGGGGAGAAAGAAATGGTAAATGGGTGTGGATTGGGGTGTGACCAGGGGAGTGGCCAAAATTTGCCATGGCGCGCTAAGCGTGCCGCATGATCTGTCCCTCTTTCTCTTCTTCAAAAGTTGGGAGGTATGCTGTACGGCATGTGTCATTATCACCAGAGTAACCGGGTAACGACAGTGACGGATACACGACTGACTGTGACGCACCATAGGACTTAATGATAGAATGGAGATGCTTATATCTATTGTAAATGTTTGGTGCTTTGTATGATAGAGTTTAAGTGTTGTAACTGTTAGGCTGTGTTCACACGATGCGTATTTCATGCGTTTCCGCGGCGTTTTTGCAGTTGCGTAAACGCCGCGGAAACGCATGAAAAACGCATGGTAGAAGGGCAGCAATGTTCCCCAATGGAAATCCGCATGTGCTGTGCCCATGATGCGGATTTTTCCGCAGCGTTAACGCTGCGGTCAAAAATCCGCAGCATGTCAATTAATTTTGCGGAAACGCGGCGATTTCGCCGCCATTGACTTGCATTAGAACGCGCCAATTCCGCAAGACAGCATTTGTACTTGCGTAATTGGTGCGTTCTAATGTGCGGATGGTACCCGGGTGTGGAGGAGAGGAGAGTCTCATCCACACCCAGGTACCATTAAAAAAGCTGTAAAAAGAAGAATAAAATAAAAAATAAATGTATTCTTACCTTCTGTCGGCCCGCGCACCGCTCCCGCTTGGTTCCCGGCACTTGCAGTGAGTTGTAGGACCTGCGGTGACGTCAGAGTCATGTGACGGGTCACGTGACGCTGACGTCGGCAGGTCTTTCAATTCAAAGTTGCCGGGAGAACGGAGTGAGCAGGACAGCGCGGGCCATCGGAGGTAAGTATATACACTCTCTCGGGTCACACTATATAAATCCATGCTGTTTGCATGGATTTATATAGTGTGACCTAGTTATCAAGCACTTTCCAGGTGATGCTAAGATCGCCTGGAAAGCGCTTGTCAATCTGCATGCGGAAACGCATGTGAATCTGCATGTGGATCCGCATGTATTCTGCAGGAAAAACGCATGCACAATCTGCATGCGTTTTTTCTGCCAGGGAGATGCAGAAATGATGCAGAAATTTTCTGCTTCATTTCTGCATCGTGTGCACATACCCTTACCGCTGCTTCTATCTGAAGAAGTGACTTACTGTATGTTTAGATTATAAAACATTGCTCTCTAATAATCTGCTAACCTAGTTTAATTTTGTATCCGAATCATTCAAATTGCTGTGTTAGAGTAATAAATAATCTTTGGTTACGTTACAGCTGTGTCCTCATCTTCTGAGCTGTTGCATCCCAAGCACTTGCAAAAATTTTAGGCAGGTGTGGATAAAATGCTGCAAAGCAAGAATGCTATAGTGTTTATAGTTTATTTATTCATTAATAAAATGCAAAGTGAATGAACAAAATCTGCCAGAGGCTATGTGCACACGATGAGCTTTTAATGCATTTCCGCGGCGGTTTTTCCGCCGCAGAAACGTTTTAAAAATGCTTGTTAATAGGTCTGCCATGTATAGCAATGGTCATCCGGATGTGCTGTGCACATGATGCGGAAATTTCCGCTCCGGATTACCATTGCGGTAAAACCCGTAACAGGACCATTGACTTGCATTGAATCACAGCAAACCCGCAGGTAGAATATCTATACCTGCGGAATTGCTGGGTTTCAATGAAAATCAATAGGCGTGAAATCGCACCGGAATCGCGGTGCGGGTGGTACCCGGGTCAGGAGAGGAGACTGCTACTCCTCTCATCCGAACACCGTTCCCGTTGATAACAGCAGCAGTCTGCTCTTCCTAGCTCGCGTGCCCGCGGTAGTAAAAAAAAGATAAAAAAAGAAAAACAAACCTTTATACTCACCTGTCCGGTGGCCCCTGTGTCCTCCTGGTCCCTGGCGGCGATGCTGTCTCCCCAGCGGCCAGCGGTACACTGCAGGGTGTGGGCTCGCGCCCCGCAGTGCACTGAGCTGCCAGGACCTGCAGTGACGTCACTGATCAGCTGATGGTCACATGACTATCAGCTGTTCAGTGCCGGCAGCGATCAGCTTATGGTCACGTGATTATCAGCTGTTCAGTGCTGGCAGCAATCAGCTGATGGTCACGTGACTATCAGCTGATCACCGCCGGCACTGAACTGCTGATCGGTCACATGACCGATCAGCTGATGCTCACACTGGGAACATTCGCAAGAATGATCAACCCCAGTGACCTCCTGCAGCAATGTACACTGACAGGGGGGGATTTTACACCCCCGTCAGTGTACATTGCTGTCTTCTACAGCAGTGACATCAGTGATTGCTGATGTCACTGCTGTTGAAGTGACCCATATCGCCGCAGGACACTCGGCGTAATCGTGGACTGCGTCCTTGACGGCGAACAGGTGAGGAATATGGTTGTTTGTTTTTTTACGTTTTTTCAGGAAATCGAGGGATTCGCGGACAGAGGGTAATAAAAAAAATTGTAGAACCGTGTGTTTTATTAAAATACTTTATTCTGGCCATGTCTTTTATTGAAAAAGGGCCGACCACTTTACTACGCGATAAGTAATTGGGGCGTCTTATAGATGCCCTCCATTACTTACCTGGGCTTCACGTCAGCCGCCAATACAAGGCTGACGAGAACCCCAACCCCATTACCCCACTCGCCACCACTACAGGGCAGTGGGAAGAGCGAGGCTAAGCGCCAGATTTGGCGCATCTCATGGATGAGCCATTTCTGGGACTGCTGAGGGGTGATATTAATAGCCGTGGAGGGGGCTAGTATTCATGGCCCTTTCCCTCGCTATTAATATCAGCCCACAGCTGTCTAGTTTAGCTTTTGCTGGTTAGATTTTATAGGGGGTCCCCATGTCAATTTTTTTCTGGGGTCCCCCTGTAATCTAGCCAGTAAAGGCTAAACAAACACCCGTGGGCTGATGTTAATAGCCAGGGAACATTGTTGGCTAATGACCCCTTCCCCGGCTACTAATATCATAATTTTTCTGTGTTCAAAACGTTGCATTCTATTGAACGCAGGTAAATCCATATGTGTTCACTGAACCATGCAGATTTACCGCATTCAATACTTTCTAGTGGTCAAATTTCTGTTGCAGAGACTAGCGACTCCGCAAGAGAATTTGACATGCTGCGGTCCTGAAAGACACGCCGCATGTCAGTGTCCATGGGTGATTCGCAGCCTCTGATGCACACATAGTGGACATGGGATTTCTAAAGATCCCATCCACTATGCTGTAACATCCGGACACTGCAGGTTTGACGCTGTATAAACACGCAGCTTCAAACCCGCAGCGGCTCCTGATCGTGGCCAAGTACCCATACTCACTCACAGTATGTCAATTTCTGTAGCGTACACGCCAGTCTCCGCTGCAGATTTTGACCGGTTGAAGTGTCATTATATGAGGTGGATTCACATGTACCGACAACAAAAGTGCGGTATTAGAACACCGTGTTTTGGACGCAACAAAATATGCCGTGTTCAAAGCGCTGCTGAGTGCTGATTGGGGGGAAGTAGGGACTAACCAATCAGCTGTGAGATGTTATTTAATGGCCAGGGACCATGTTTGCCTAATGGCACCTTCCCAGGCTAATAATAACAGCTCACAGCAGCCGCATAAATTACATGAATAGAAATGCTAATGAAGACTGGGTGAATGGGACTAGCTGACACCCAGCTCTTTTGTTTGGTGATGACAAGGTGTCAGTCAAACCTTTTCATGACCAAACTTAATTAAAGTAAAGTAAAGAGTTAAATAAACACAAGGAGCAAACACTTTATTTGAATTACAGCAGACATATTCTTTAATCATTTAAATGAACCAATATGCTCACCCCAGTTCTATGGTAATCCAAGGGTTTAAACAATATCCCACCAAATAACTTTATTTAGCTCCAAAAAGCATTCATTGATGTACAAAAACACTTTAAAAAAAGCTTAAAAAAACGCATGTAAAAAACGCGTCAAAATGCATGTAAAATCCGCATGCGGTTTTTCTGCCAGGGAGAGGCAAAAACGCTCAGGAAATTTCTGCTTCAAATCCGCATCGTGCGCGCATACCCTAAAACTTTTGCACAGTACTGTACCTATGACAGAAGCCTATGACATTTACCACTTCATATAAATAGCCCGTTCAAAGAAATGAACAGGTACTTCAGAGTCACCTATGGGAGGTAGCATTGCCTAATCTCCAGAAGTCAATATTGACCCTTTAAAGTGCCTTGCCAATTGCCATATAACTTGAGATATAAATCCAAAACAGAATCTCCTCCAAAAGGAAAAGAACTCCATTTGCAGACAGCTACAGTATTTTGGGGTTCTTACCCCTCATCAGTGTAAAGTAGGAGACTGGTTGGCTGGGTGAGAAGCCTTAGATGGAGGATTTAAGGTGGCACCAGAAATATATATACCGCACTGTATATGGTTGTTATTGTGTTGTTCTGTATAAGAAAGCATAACATATTACACAATAAATATCCACTTTGTGACATCCACATTATTCAAACAAATTTCCTAAAAGGGAACCTATCAGGAACTTCTACTCTCCCAAACCATTGATATGACTGTGTAGCCCTTTAAAAGCGTCTGAATACCGGATCAAACTTGCGCAGGCAGTGATTTTTTCCCCGGACTGGCACGGTCCAAAGAAAAAATCTGACATATGCACAGCCCCAAACACTAACATTGCGATCTGATGTTTTGTCGGATCGCACTCGGACCCAAAATACTTTTGTCTGCACCTGCCGTTGGGGAAACATTTCTTCCAACCCAATATACAGCAATCAATGTCCAACTGCTGAAATCTCGAACCCATAGTTTTCAATGTTATTGTCACGTGACTGTAGTTTGACATCCCGGGGCTAAGGGCTCCTTCCCTATCCCTAAAGCTAGGGGTGTCCTAGCTATCCCCGCTCCCTGGATTACTTCTAATGGTGAAGATGATGGGGCCATGTACCTTTCTGAGCTCCTAATTCAGCCCTTATCTGTCCCCTCCCCCACTCAGGGAAGTGGGGAGTAGTTGTATATAAGAATACACAAACCAGACTAACAAAGGAAGACATACAGGGATAAATGAAAATACCACTCATACAAATATGCACTCACAATTCTGATTGCCAGAGGCGAGAATATATAGCAGAGGGGAGTGGCCAACTCTGAAAAGCTGAGACCATCAAAGCTGGAAAGCTTCAGAGACTCTCAACTGAACAGATCTAACCCCTACACTGCTAGCAGAAACCTGCACCATTTAATATGATGGTGAAGTGCTTTTAATCAGTGCAGGATGTTGGTCTTCTGGTCCCTCACTGTCGCGGTAAAACCGACAGTTATATTTTTCCAGAAAGTTCTTCAGGAACTCCTTCAACTTGTATAGTGAAGGAACCATTAAAGGGAGCCTGTCAGATCCACCAGGCCCCCAAACCACCACCATGTGTTTATTAAAGCCTTTATGTACTTCATAACAAGCACCTTTTTGTGGCGTATAGATTTTTTAATCTCTGTGAAATGAGTTTTAGAACCGGACTTGCGATATGCTAATTAAAAACATCACAAGTTTACGCTGCCATCGGCGCACTGTGCATGCGTAGGGAAGCCCCAATGACATTGGACTCAGCTGTTATCACTGTCTTACGTCACCGCTGCCTCCATGGGCATGCACAGTGCGCCGATGACACCAGGCAGCGTAAACCTGACTTTACTGCACATTGCCAGGGAGGTAAAGATTTACCAAGATCAGGTGGTGAGGCCACTCTTGCAAATCATGTCAATCACATCCACAGGGGTGTGAACATGTTTAGTGGGAAGATTAGTCTCGGGAAAGCAGTCACCCGCTAATCAGCAAATCGTGAGCCCAGTTCTAAAATTGATTCTATGGAGATTAAAAAAAATCTTAAAGCCACAAAAAGAGGATTGTTAGGAAGTACATAAAGGGCTCGATAAAGACATGCTGGTGGTTTGGGGGGGCCTGGGGAAGCTTCCAAGTTCCCATAAAAAGAAAGTCCCATAGTCTCAGTACTCATACAGTAAAGAATCCATGCATATAATGATGGTGAAACTTTTTTTCCTTTAGATGTGTAAAGTGCGGCAGAGCGGTAGTCACGTTTGAGCTGCTGTCCGGTTGCGCTCTGGCACTTTACAGACAAACGGTGTCCAGTCCCAGTGTGCTGTAGGGTGTGGGATGCATCACATTCACTTGCAGGCCCCAGGCTTCCATCCTCATGACCTGCCACACACAATTCAGAGGACACCAAGTTCTTTACAACAGGCAAATGTTTACTAGTCAATTCAAGGTCATCAAATGGTGACATGTGGGATAGGGCACAGCAATTCATGTTTCTCCCTTCCTTAGTACAATACCTTTTCAGCCCTGCCATCTGTTTGTCCTGGACTACCCCTAAACCCGCTGACTCCATCAGCCTCAGGGATTTCCTGTCCACTTCAGCAGTGCACCCAGGACCGGCCACCTTCCCCCACGTGATTCCACGTCCACTGACCTCAAGATGCCAGAAGACCAGGCCCGCTCCTTGGTACCTTGTCCGAGCCCTAGCCTCCAGGCTTTACAGGAATGTCCATCAGGGATATCAGTACGGCCTCCCACTGCCTCGAATGATTTGCCCATACTGGCCCTAGCAGCGCACTGCACCTGAACTTGACCTTGACACTGCACCTCTAACCACACACTAGCAGGAAGTGCCCCTCCCATTTAATAACACTAGTTCCCACCCACAGGGGTAGTTACATCATTAACTATTTCCTATCCTATAGACTAAACCTATTATTCTTATCCTATATCACTCACATTACACATTAAATAAGACGCACATCACTGTTACATGCAAAACCGCATGACACTATTCATACAGCGCGATTGTTGTCTTCAGGGGCAGGAACAAGGCAAGATAGTTCACATTCTTACAGATGTAATGAATGCTCACCATTAAAAAAATAATTAAAAGAGGTCGCTGACAAAACGAGACTATACAGGAGCTAAGATAACCCATATGAAGTCATGCGCTTCCTCCAAAGACCACTTGGTGTCACCCTCTGCACAATTTTCCATTCTCTGAGATTTTTCATAAGTTTGGATAATGTCACCTCATGACATCCACCAGGTTGATGACAAACAGATTCTGTGAAGACAGGGTTTTCAAGGTAGTTTTGGAGCAGTTAATATGATGATATGTTAAGGACAGAGTCTCCCTTTAAGAATGAAGATGCGTGTTGACTTTTGTTATATAGCCATATCATGTGACTTTTTTTTTTTTTGCAATTTTTGTTTCACTTCTTTTATGTTTTGTCATGTTAAGATTCCCCATGTATTCCCATGGAAGGGAACAGAAGCGACTTTTGCCTTACTAAGGGTCTGTGAATGTGTGTTCCTTATCCAATCGATGTTCTCCAGGAATATACCCTGCCCCCAAAAATAAAGGGAACACTCAAATAACACATCCTAGATCTGAATGAATGAAATATTCTCATTGAATACTTTGTTCTGTACAAAGTTGAATGTGCTGACAACAAAATCACACAAAAATCATCAATGGAAATCAAATTTATTAACCAATAGAGGCCTGGATTTGGAGTCACCCCCAAAATTAAAGTGGAAAAACACACTACAGGCTGATCCAACTCTGATGTAATGTCCTTAAAACAAGTCACAATGAGGCTCAGTATTGTGTGTGGCCTCCACGTGCCTGTATGACCTCCCTACAACGCCTGCGCATGCTCCTGATGAGGCTCAGTATTGTGTGGCCTCCACGTGCCTGTATGACCTCCCTACAACGCCTGGGCATGCTCCTGATGAGGCTCAGTATTGTGTGTGGCCTCCACGTGCCTGTATGACCTCCCTACAACGCCTGGGCATGCTCCTGATGAGGCTCAGTATTGTGTGCGGCCTCCACGTGCCTGTATGACCTCCCTACAACACCTGGGCATGCTCCTGATGAGGTTGCGGATGGTCTCCTGTGGGATCTCCTCCCAGACCTGGACTAAAGCATCCGCCAACTCCTGGACAGTCTGTGGCGCAACGTGACGTTGGTGGATGGAGCGAGACATGATGTCCCAGATGTGCTCAGTCGGATTCAGGTCTGGGGAACGGGCGGGCCAGTCCATAGCTTCAATGCCTTCATCTTGCAGGAGCTACTGACACACTCCAGCCACATGAGGTCTGGCATTGTCCTGCATTAGGAGGAACCCAGGGCCAACTGCACCAGCATATGGTCTCACAAGGGGTCCGAGGATCTCATCTCGGTACCTAATGGCAGTCAGGCTACCTCTGGCGAGCACATGGAGGGCTGTGCGGTCCTCCAAAGAAATGCCACCCCACACCATTACTGACCCACTGCCAAACTGGTCATGCTGAAGGATGTTGCAGGCAGCAGATCGCTCTCCACAGCGTCTCCAGACTCTGTCACGTCTGTCACATGTGCTCAGTGTGAACCCGCTTTCATCTGTGAAGAGCACAGGGCGCCAGTGGCGACTTTGCCAATCCTGGTGTTCTGTGGCAAATGCCAAGCGTCCTGCACGGTGTTGGGCTGTGAGCACAACCCCCATCTGTGGACGTCGGACCCTCATACCACCCTCATGAAGTCGGTTTCTAACCGTTTGTGCAGACACATGCACATTTGTGGCCTGCTGGAGGTCATTTTGCAGGGCTCTGGCAGTGTTCCTCCTGTTCCTCCTTGCACAAAGGCGGAGGTAGCGGTCCTGCTGCTGGGTTGTTGCCCTCCTACGGCCCCCTCCACGTCTCCTGGTGTACTGGCCTGTCTCCTGGTAGCGCCTCCAGCCTCTGGACACTACGCTGACAGACACAGCAAACCTTCTTGCCACAGCTCGCATTGATGTGCCATCCTGGATGAGCTGCACTACCTTAGCAACTTCTGTGGGTTGTAGAGTCCGACTCATGCTACCACGAGTGTGAAAGCACAACCAACATTCAAAAGTGACCAAAACATCAGCCAGAAAGCATTGGTACTGAGATGTAGTCTGTGGTCCCCACCTGCAGAACCACTCCTTTATTGAGGGTGTCTTGATAATTGCCAATAATTTCCACCTATTGTCTATTCCATTTGCACAACAGCATGTGAAACTGATTGTCAATCAGTGTTGTTTCCTAAGTGGACAGTTTGATTTCACAGAAGTTTGATTTACTTGGAGTTATATTCTGTTGCTTAAGTGTTCCCTTTATTTTTTTGAGCAGTGTATAAATGGAGGTGGGAACATCATGGTGTGGGGCTGTTTTTAAGCATACGGCACTGGCAAACTTCGTATAACTGAAGGAAGGATGAATGGACAAATGTACCGAGACATTCTTGATAAATATCTGCTGCCATCTACCAGGATGATGAAGTTGAAACAAGGGTGAACATTTCAGCAAGACAATGATCCCAAACACACAGCTTCTAGAATGGCCCAGCCAACCACCGGACCTGAATCCAATAGAAAATTTATGAAAGGAACTAAAACTCAGAGGTGATAGAAGGAGCCCACGGGACTTTCAGGATTTGAAGAGTGTCTGTGTGGAAGAATGGGCCAAAATCACACCTGAGCAATACATGCGACTAGTTTCTCCATATAGGAGGCGTCTTGAAGCTGTCATCGCCAACAAAGGCTTTTGTACGAAGTATTACATTTCATTAAGTGTGTTCAATACTTTATCCCTGTGTCATTTTTCATTATTACAGATAACTTAATTTATAGACTTCTATGGTTTGCTTTCTTTGCCTGTGTGGATTGGATGGGTTGTTACTGACATTTGGTGAGAATTTCAGATCAATAGCACTTTTAGAAATATACAGTCCGGCTCATCGTTATTGGCAGCCATGAAGTTTAAGTACATAATGTGGAATATTTCCTGAAAAAAATGAATCAAGTGAAACAGTTTTTTGTACACAGCACTTGTGCTAAATACAAAAAGGAAAATGATAAACAATAATTTTAAACAAAAAACAATGGAAGGGAAAAATAGAAAAACTTAAAGCTTGCTGTGACACTGGTATTGTCAACCCTTTACATTAATTTAGTATACAAACACATTTTGAATCGCCTGTGATAAATCACAAAAGAGATTCTCCTGTGATTAATTGTTGGTGCCCATGTGACTTGAATTAGCCAATGAATGATGACATCAGTGTTTTAAAAAGCCACATGGTAGGCCCTGTTCCTTAGTCAGGATGGTGAAGACAAAGGAGCTGTCTGAGGACATCAGAAATGCTATTATTAGCAAACACAAGACTTCCAAAGGGTATAAGACCATCTCCAAAGACCTCGGTATCCCAGTTTCAACAGTGCACAATGTTATTAAAAAGTTTGCCAAGCATGGAACGGCCAAGAGCCTTCCTGGAATTGGGGGAAACAGGAAAATTGACAAGAGATGTCTTCGAAGGTTGGTGCGAATGGTGGAAAAAAACACCACGTCAAACATCCAAAGGCTTAAAGGCCAACCTGGAACAGTCTGGGGTCATGGTTTCAACAAGTACCATAAGCTGCATACTAAACCAAGCAGAGCTTTATGGGCGAAGGCCAAGGAAGAAACCATTGCTGAAGAAAAGACATAAAAAGGAATGACTGATCTTTCCCAAAGAGTACCTTGACAAACCACAATCCTTCTGGGAAAATGTTCTGTGGACAGATGACACAAAAATAGAGCTTTTTGGCAATGCAAAGTAACAATTTGTTTACAGATGGCGCAATGAAGTTTATAAGGAAAAGAACACCTTACCAACAGTTCAGCATGGTGGAGGATCCATAATGCTGTGGGGTTGCTTTGCTGCGTCTGGTATTGGAGGCATTGACCGTATCACAGGATTCATGAAATCTGAGAATTATCAAGAGATTTTAGAGCGAAATGTCCTACCCAGTGTAAGAAAACTTGGTGTGAATCGAAGATCATGGGTCCTCCAGCAAGACAATGACCCAAAGCACACATCCAAAAGTACATAGGAATGGTTGGAAAAGAAAAAATGGACTGCTTTGAAATGGCCAGCAATGAGTCCTGACCTCAATCCCATTTGAAAATGTTTGGGGTGAGCTGAAATCTGCCATTGGGAAAAAGAACCCTGCAAAGATTCAAGAGCTTGAACCAACTGCAAAGGAAGAGTGGGAGAAAATCCCAGCTGAGAAGTGCAAGAAGCTTATAGATGGCTACAAGAAACGTTTGGAGGCTGTCAGCAATGCCAAAGGGTGTGCAACCAAGTATTAATTAGGGGGGCAACCAAGTATTAATTAGGGGTGCCTTCATTACTGCACATGCTGTTTATTCTGTTTCTTCTTTGAAATTGCAACATGGAAGTTGAAAAACAATGTTTTATTGTTGTATTACTTTGGACCACTAATTAAAAAATCCTGAGGATATAACTTTGGTACATTTCCATTTATTTCTGAGGATATTGTACAGTCTGTGAAAAAAATGAAGGGGTGCCGATAATGGTGAGCAGCACTGTATTTAATTAGCAAATTGGTGACTTGTTTAATATTTATTTCACCCACTATAACATGGATCATCTCTAGAGGGGAGCAAAAGCTGTGATTGCAACTTGGACTTGGAGCAAAAAGGGGCCCAATAGGACCCACTGTTATCTATGAGAAGACCAGTATTATCAATTACATATTATGGTTGGAGGTTCTGTTACAGACTTTGCATTGTAGCACTGGAGCTGCAATTTACTTGTTAAAGGGGTAGTCCGAAACTAACATTTATTTTAATCCTAAATGCCTTTCTATTTAATGTCATAATCTAATCTATATTTAATATACTTTAATTAAAAAATCTCTATTGTTGCCTCACTGCACTGTCTGTTTATTTTTTTTACCACTTCCTCTTTGATGATGCTTCATTTGAGAATCCCATTCAATGCTGGGATAGTCAAGCAAGTTGTCATCAGTGGGCATAGGCTACTGTCACTGTCGCAGCTTCCGCCACCTCCCTGAATAAAATCGCCATCAGTGACGTCTGTTTCAGAGACTGGGCTATTCCATTCTCTACTGAGCATGCGTCGGTTAACAATTGCGAAATGTATGGTCACTAGATTCTTGACACTGTGCAATATGCACAGTGACAGTGCGCTCTCTCGATGGCTGTGATGATAAGTAATGAGTTGGCAAGAGAGCGCACTGTTAGTGAGCTTTGTAAGAAGAAAACCCAGCGTGCAAGAAAAGCAGAGAGCAGCACCTCCCGCAAGTGACGTCACTTGTCCAGCCCTTGAAGTGGACGTCACTGATGATGCTTTGCTTCAGAAAATGAGTAGAGGCTGCGGCTGTAGCCTGATGATGACTTGTTTGACTATCCCAGCATGCACTAAGAATTCCCAAAAAAGAAGTGTCATCAAAGAGGAAGTAGTAATAAAAAAAAAATAATAAAGAAGTTAGCAAGAGTAGTGAGGGAACGCTAGAGAGTTTTTAATTAAAGTATATTACAAAAGAGATTAGATTATGACATTAAATAGAGAGGCATTTAGGATTAAAATAAATTGTAGCTTCGGACCACCCCTTTAATAAAAAAAACCCTCTCCGTTGTCAAAAATGGAGAGATTTTTAATCTTACTGTTAACTGCTCATGGCCAAGGATACCTAGGCAAGAAGTGCAAGTGCTTACAAGCTCTTTGCTGTACAGCTTGTAAATGCTGCTCTGAAGTATGAAGGATCTGGCCAGTTTCAGTTTCCCTGCACTCTTTGTATGCGGCCGAGGCAAAATTGCCTCAGTTTGCAGCATTGGACAGCGCACGGTTAGGAGCAGTGGCACAAACATTTTGGTGGACTGAGCTGTCAATCAATCAAAAGTACAACACTCCCAGCAATAGGAAGCCGGGACGTAGAGGAGCACTTTGTTCCTGGGAACTACACTAATAATACTAAATGTGGCGCCCAAATGTGGGTGTGATTTTGCACAGTCCAGCTCCTGTCTGGTTGGCACTGTTGGCAAGTGTTAGACTGGCAGAGACCCTTGTGCAAAATACTTAACTGGGCTCCACCTAATTGACAATGCTGAAATAAATAGCTCACAATGGTCCCGGATCAAGCGGGACTGTCCCAATTTGGGGAAGCATTCCCACTGTCCTGGGAGGTCAGGGCTGTGTCCCGACTTCTACTCACTCTGTGCGATGGCTTCTATCTGTCCGACTACATTGCTCCGTAGCTCCTCTTTTTCAGGGGTGGAGCCGGCCTCTCTGCTCTTTTCATACTAACATTAAATAAACAATTCATGTATTTTCTTGAGATTCAAACTCATCAAGATTCCAACCCCCCAACCTGTATCATTGTAGACAGTAGCAAAACCTATAAACCACAGCCTTCACTGACAACTGTGGGAGAATTCTCCTAAATTACAGGCAAATTGTACTGATACATAGAGATACATCTCTATACACTAGTGCATTTCTATGTTACTGTATTCTAGAGGGGAAATAAAAGTCAGATTTGTTGCTTTCTATAAAATTACTAAAAAAATAATGAAAATCAAATACAGTAGTGAGATTTTAATGCACTTTTTTAAAAAATAAATAAACATCACAAATCAGCAAATAACTGACTCATTTGGTATCCCTGCAATTGTAACAACCCGCACAACACAGTGAACGGATTATTTACAATGATGATGAGAAAAATTGCCACAACAATCTCTTCTGATTATTGCGTTTTTACTGCATTTTTAATGCATTTTCTCTTGTATTTGATGCGTTTTTGGTGCAGATTTTAAGCAGCATTTTTAAGGGTTTTTATAGTACAGAAAGCTTCATTCTGAGCTTAAAAATCGAGCTGTGTTTTTTTTTTACATGTTTTTTTTTCAGGTACCAAAGTTGCACAGTTCAAGTGCGTCTTTAGACGCACCGTGGGTGGAGTTTTCATCAAATCCCATCCACTATGCTTGGACATTTAGGCCGTGTTCACTTTTAGCTTTGATGCATTTTTTCTGCTGCTTTTTTTTTGGTGCAGAAATTCTGCTGCGTTTAACTGTCCTAGAAAATTGGATGTGATTTCATGACAACTCCCCCACCGTGCATCTAAAAACGCTGCTGAACTGAGCAGTTTTGGTGCTTTTTTTTTTCTCTATAAGCTTCTATGTAGAGTCTGAAGAAAAGCATGTAAAAAAAACGCAGAGCAAAATCAAAGCTTTTCTGTACTTTAAAATTAAATTAAACATTAAAAACGCGGCTGCATCACAAACGCATCAAATATGGAGCAAAACGCATCAGCAGAAATGCAATAACCAGAGAAGATTGTTATTTCATAGTTTGGTGCGGACACATGCAGAAAACTAAAGACACAGTATTTATGCAAAGTGTGAATACGGCTTTACAGACACAAATAAAGAAGATCTCATACAGTGAAGCTTATGTAAAAATGAAAAAGTTCTGGCTGCTACAACTATGAATGAATTAATGAACAAAAAAAATAAATCCATAGGTCCCAACTGTCCCAGATATTGCAGAACGGTCCCGGATTTGGGTCTAGGTCTTGCACTCCCGGCCGTCTGTTGAATGTCCTTTACTGCTACCATGCCCCCTCTGTAAGATTATGTCACAGTATGATCAATAAGCATTACAAAAAGGGGTTAGACACCATAAGACACTATTGGACTTCCGCAATAACTGGCAGCCCCTTATGCCCTGTACCAGTGCCAGCTGCTCTCTTAATTTTAACGCCAAGATACCTAATGTATTTCGATATTAAGCTACAAACCGGCCAGCGCTACAGCTGACAAAACCATGCAAATTTTCCATATTTGCAGATGAAATTCAGCCGTAGGGTAAGTGACACAGAGGATATTATATTACAGAGGGACTTGGAAAAGTTGGACGCTTGGGCAGTGGCAATATTTCACCAATATACATTCCACAGTAAAACATCAGCCAAAATTGACATTGAAAAAGGATTTGGGTTTTTAAGTAGAATTTTAAATGAAGTTAGCAATCAGTGCCAGGCAGCTGCTGCCAAGGCAAATAAAATTGTAGGACACATCAAAAGAGTTCCAACTTGAGAGCACAGTTTCACCTCTATACAAGTCAGACTACGCATGTGAATAAGCTAAAGTGGGTTAAACACTGATTCACAGACAGCCCTGGATAAAAGAGGTTAATAATACATGCCCTTGAGGCATCAGCGTCTGAATCCGAGCAATGTATGAGTGAGATATACTGTCCCCCGGGGGGATTTACAAGTTCTAATAATCATCACATGCTCAGTCTTGTCACAGTCCTGAAAAGTGTGAACCGCATACATGATCAGGTCGCACCCATTACATAATGTAATCATTAAAGATCCATTTACAAGAAGCGATTATCATCATCCATGATTACGTGAGTTTGTAATGGGAGTTGCCATGTTAAAAGGCTATGGACATAGAAATTATTTTGACATATGTTTGAGGTTACCTTGAGTTTAACAAATTGCATTCAGTTTCAGTCTGCAATTTTCATTCCTTCATTCATTTTTAATTTTCATACCCCCTGATATAAATTACTGTATGCAGGATGTGAGGTCTATGGGTCCGGGATACTGTTGTCTTCACCAGCTCTCATGTTCCAGCACAGTGTAATGTATGGAGATATTTCCTTTTCTACAGATCATGAAATATTACATGCTTTTCCCCCTATCTACAGTCTCAGTGAGCAGTCTTCCCGAATAACCTGAATGCTTTCCCCCTCTCCACACTCTGATCTTCCCTGTACAGTCTCTCATTCTCCCTTATGCTATCTCTAACACTAAGAGAAGGGAGGGGAGAGCAGAAAGCGCAGAAAGAGCCATCAGAGCCAGGAGCAGAGCTCTGACTGATATGTGCCAGATTTTGCAGACCAGCTTGTTAAGGGAAGGACTTACACACACTTTGCAGTAGAAAAATGGTGAGAAATTTATAATAAATAGTATTTTCATCGTTGTTTAATTTTACATCTTAGGAAGCAAATAAACAATACAAAAAAATAGTGCAAAGATGTTCATAGACTTTAATTGATCAAAAAGTGATATTTTTATTAATGAGATGTGCTAATGAGTAATCTACTGTATTGTTTTGTGCAAATGGAACTTAAGGTGTATCTACAACGATGAGAGGCGCTTCTCCCAACAGAGGTTAAATTAAATCACTGTGGGGGACCCATCAATAAAAGTGTGCCTAGTCTCCCTTGGCTATGTCCATCAGTCCCATAGATGTAAATGGAGCCATGGTCTTGCATGCACACAGCTGCTCTATGTACACAGGGCAGGATATTCTTAGAATTAAGGAGGGGGCACAGGTAGGGTCTAAACCGTCTTAGCCCCAAATTACATTTATCACCTATGTTCTGTATATAGGTGATGAATGTATTTAGTAGAAAAAAAACATTAGCCTAATGTTTCGCTCCCCTTGCTCCATCTAGTGCTCCAATGCAAAACTATTAGTGTGCAGAATTATTATTCAACTAAATGAAAAACGTAAATTTTCCATCTCACTTATTTATTTTCATCTGTTAAAATGAGAATAATAACCAAACAACTCAAAATGTACAAAAATACATTTCCCCAAAAAAATCTCAGTGACCAATATAGACGCCCTTCTTTCCAATACCAGACATAAACTCCATCCATGGAGCCTGTCCATTTCTTAGTCTGTTGATGATCCACTTTTTGGTCAGCACCAATCACAGCCTCCCAGACAGTGATCAGACAGGGGACTGATTTCCTTCACCATAAATCTCCTGTTTAAGAAGAGCCCAAAAGTTTCCAATAAGGTTTAGGTCAGGTGAGGAAGGGGCCATGTCATTATTCTTTCATCTTTAATGCCTTTACTGGCAGCCGAGCAATGGAGACTTCGATGCTGTGATGGAGCATTGTCCTGCAGAAAAATCACGGTTTTCTTGAAGAACAAGTGTATTTTTGTATTGTGTGATATGAATTGTGACATGAGATTTAGAGTTAATGATTGGAACTAGCCCAGAGTGGGAGGGGTTAAGGTAAAGGGACAGAGACAGTTTCCTGTCAGGACGTCAGGTAGGGTCCAGTGTGAGTCTGAAACAGACCTAAGGTCTAGACCGTAGCCGTGCCGCATGAAGCAGGTGTCCTGAAGTAAGGGGAGACCAACACGGTGGTGAGTATGAACTGAAGCAAAGAGGAAAGGAGAACCGACGGAAAGACAGAGTGGTTAATCGGAGACAGGTCCCAGGAGAGAACACCTTGCAGTATGGCCCTGAGTTTACAACTCAGAAAGGTAACGGGCCAAGATGGGACAGAGAAAGAGAGATAGAGAAAGTGAGATGAAGAGAGAGAGTGCTCCGGGCGAGAGTTCCAGAGCGTCAGTGACAGAAAAACTAAGCACCGGCCATGTTGGGTTGTGGTGATGTAGAGAGGAGAAGTAAAGATAGAGAACAAGCGAGTAAAGAGGAAGGAATTGGAACTGTGTGTGAAAAATGCTCCGTATTGGGAAGGAAACGTTCATAAAGTTGTGTACCTGCTACCTGTTTTATATAACCCCCACCATGTTATCCTTCAGTAAAAGTTTATTTTTGACTGGTGGTCTCCCTCAATGAACTGTTTAACATCTGGTCCTGGCCAGCCGAAGTCATCGGTAACATGCGGTCTGCGAGGGCGTAGTGCCCCCATAGCACAAGTCCACACACCTTGCCAGGATGTAACCTGCCAAGGCGCAGGAGATGAGTACTTCACCCATGGCTACCACCCGTGCCACATTACACAATAAGCATTGAGGTTTATACAGCTCGGAGTTAGAAAATCTGCATAAAAATGGTGATAGGGTCAAAATACCCACTTGTCTAACAACTGTGCTCACAGTTTACCATACCCATTTACATATCAATTGAAATGCTGATTTCTCAGTAAAGGAGGGACTGGCCATGTATTGATGGACATGTCTTTGAAAGAGAGTTTGTGGGGGGTGATGACTGCTGACAGATTCCCTTTAAGCGTAAGAACGGCCGTAGATGTCAAAATTTTGCCCCAATTTGACAAAAGTTACATTTTATTTTATTAACTGAAACAATCATTGAAGAAACACAACAGATGGGAGTATTAAAGGGATTGTCCACTACTTACACTGATGACTTATGCATAGGATAGGTCACCAATGTCTGATCAGTGGAGGAGTAACACCCAGCACCTTTGCCGATCAGCTGTTCTCGGTGTCGGCCAGAACTGCTCAGCTATGGAGCTGCATATCACAAAGGTCTGAAAGAGGTCTAACATTTATTTTCTCCATGAAAGCAGCAAAACAGTGTAATCAACCCTATTACAAAATGTATCCAAATTACACTTTTTTAAGGATGGAAACTCCTCTTTTAGGGTTTTCCAAACTAGACAACCCCTTTAAAGGGAATCTGTCGGTAGGATCAACCCTCCTAAGCCGTCTATATAGGCATGTACTGTAGGTCATAGGACGCTGAATAAAATGATACCTTAATATTTGCAATCTGATGTCTTATTCCAGAGAAATCCATGATTTTCAGGGAGATCTACATCCAGCCCATAGATCTTAACAGCTCATTTACATATTGAGAAAAACGTGGATTTCTCAGGAATAAGACATCGGATCGCAGATATCAAGGTATAATTTTATTCATCTTCCGATGACCAACATCCCCATATAGACGACTTTGGAGGGTTCATCCTACTGACTGATTCCCTTTATTGTTCAACCACTTTCACTGTCAGCAGTGAAATCACAAAGACACAAACTCCGGGTAGATGTGGCCTCATTTTCTTATTAAGAGGAGTCCCACGTCTTCTCATGGAAGAAGAATCCTCATGAGGGTCTCCCCATTTATTAATGATGTGAGCACAGGTCCCTTTTCCACAGCTCTTTACAGGCCATGTGTTGTGCTATGAACAATGTGTGGGCAAAGAATACCAAATCGCTTGCCCGGACAAGCTCTGAAGGGTTTATGTGCCAGTCAAGCCCAGTTACTCGTGTGGATGTTCCCACTCTTTACATTCTCAGTCCAGGATTTCACAGCTGAGATTGTGGCAACCACCTGGGTTTATTTAGGTGAAGCATCTCCTCCTCGGGCGCTGACACCTTATAGGGGGGAGGTCCGACGCTGCGACCCTGCGGAGTTTGTCATGTGGATATCTCATACAGGCGCTCGCTATGTCTGATCCGAGGCTCCAGTCAAGTAGGGTTATTGGGAATAATATTAGGATTTCTTTATCTACTAATAATAAAAAATGGGTGAAGACCCCACTGTTTCAGGGGGTAGACTCCAATTAGATCACATAACCCATTGGGGCAAGATATGTTAATGTAACGGGGGGCCAAGCCCACCTCAGACCGCTGAGATTTCGTAAAGCTCTCTGCTTAAATGACTAGTTACCTCCTTCACATACCCCAAAATACCAACCACCCTATAGGATTATTAGGTACTAACCCCTAAATCTGTCCCAACCACAACAAACCGATCCAGGAACTCCTCAAATGCAACTTGGGTGGTATCTGTGTCCTGTCAGTTCAGATCACAGACCCCTCGTCACAAATCGGACATGTCATCGGCTTCTCATGGGCTACAAAAATAAAAGCGTGAAGACAGTCATAGGCTATAATGCCAGTATGAGAAGTGATGCTCTGCATGCACCTGTCCAGTATGAGAAGTGATGCTCTGCATAGACCTGTCCAGTATGAGAAGTGATGCTCTGCAAGCACCTGTCCAGTCTGAGAAGTGATGCAGTGCAAGTACCTGACCATTATGAGAAGTGATGCTCTGCATGTATCTACCCAGTATGAGAAGTGATGCTCTGCATGTATCTACCCAGTATGAGAAATGATGCTCTGCATGTACCTGGTCAGTATGAGAAGTGATGCTCTGCATGTACCTGTCCAGTATGAGAAGTGATGCTATGCATGTACCGGTCCAGTATGAGGAGTGATGCTCTGCATAGACTTGTCCAGTATGAGAAGTGATGCTCTGCAAGCACCTGTCCAGTCTGAGAAGTGATGCAGTGCAAGTACCTGACCATTATGAGAAGTGATGCTCTGCATGTATCTGTCCAGTATGAGAAGTGATGCTCTGCATGTATCTACCCAGTATGAGAAGTGATGCTCTGCATGTACCTGGTCAGTATGAGAAGTGATACTCTGCATGTACCTGTCCAGTATGAGAAGTGATGCTATGCATGTACCTGTCCAGTATGAGAAGTAATGCTCTGCATGTATCTGTTCAGTATGAGAAGTGATGCTCTGCATGTACCTGTCCAGTATGAGAAGTGATACTCTGCATGTACCTGTCCAGTATGAGAAGTGATGCTATGCATGTACCTGTCCAGTATGAGAAGTGATGCTCTGCATGTATCTACCCAGTAAGAGAAGTGATGCTCTGCATGTACCTGGTCAGTATGAGAAGTGATGCTCTGCATACACCGGTCCAGTATGAGAAGTGATGCTCTGCATGTACCTGTCCAGTATGAGAAGTGATGTTCTGCATAGACCTGTCCAGTATGAGAAGTGATGCTCTGCATGTAACAGTCCAGTATGAGAAGTGATGCTCTGCATGTACCTGACCAGTGTGAGACGTGATACTCTGCATGTACTGGGTCAGTATTAGAAGTAATGCTCTGCATGCACCTGTTCAGTATGAGAAGTGATACTCTGCATAGACCTGTCCAGTATGAGAAGCAATGCTCTGCATAGACCTGTTCGGTATGAGAAGTGATGGTCTGCATAGACCTGTCCAAAATGAGAAGTAATGCTCTGCATGCATCAGTCCAGTATGAGAAGTGATGCTCTGCATGTAACCGTCCAGTATGAGAAGTGATGCTCTGCATGTATCAGTCCAGTATGAGAAGTAATGCTCTGCATGTATCAGTCCAGTATGAGAAGTGATGCTCTGCATGTATCAGTCCAGTATGAGAAGTGATGCTCTGCATGTACCTGGTCAGTATGAGAAGTGATGCTCTGCATTTATCAGTCCAGTATGAGAAGTGATGCTCTGCATGTACCTGGTCAGTATGAGAAGTGATGCTCTGCATGTACCTGGTCAGTATGAGAAGTGATGCTCTGCATCTATCAGTCCAGTATGAGAAGTGATGCTCTGCATGTACCTGGTCAGTATGAGAAGTGATGCTCTGCATGTATCAGTCCAGTATGAGAAGTAATGCTCTGCATGTATTAGTCCAGTATGAGAAGTGATGCTCTGCATAGACCTGTCCAGAATGAGAAGTGATGCTCTGCATGTACCTGTCCAGTATGTTAAGTAATGCTCTGCATGTATCAGTCCAGTATGAGAAGTGATGCTCTGCATGTACCTGGTCAGTATGAGAAGTGATGCTCTGCATGTACCTGTCCAGTATGTTAAGTAATGCTCTGCATGTATCAGTCCAGTATGAGAAGTGATGCTCTGCATGTATCAGTCCAGTATGAGAAGTAATGCTCTGCATGTATCAGTCCAGTATGAGAAGTGATGCTCTGCATGTATCAGTCCAGTATGAGAAGTGATGCTCTGCATGTATCAGTCCAGTATGAGAAGTGATTCTCTGCATGTATCAGTCCAGTATGAGAAGTGATGCTCTGCATAGACCTGTCCAGAATGAGAAGTGATGCTCTGCATAGACCTGTCCAGAATGAGAAGTGATGCTCTGCATAGACCTGTCCAGAATGAGAAGTGATGCTCTGCATGTATCAGTCCAGTATGAGAAGTAATGCTCTGCATGTATCAGTCCAGTATGAGAAGTGATTCTCTGCATGTATCAGTCCAGTATGAGAAGTGATGCTCTGCATGTATCAGTCCAGTATGAGAAGTGATTCTCTGCATGTATCAGTCCAGTATGAGAAGTGATGCTCTGCATGTATCAGTCCAGTATGAGAAGTGATTCTCTGCATGTATCAGTCCAGTATGAGAAGTGATGCTCTGCATAGACCTGTCCAGAATGAGAAGTGATGCTCTGCATGTATCAGTCCAGTATGAGAAGTAATGCTCTGCATGTATCAGTCCAGTATGAGAAGTGATGCTCTGCATGTATCAGTCCAGTATGAGAAGTGATTCTCTGCATGTATCAGTCCAGTATGAGAAGTGATGCTCTGCATAGACCTGTCCAGAATGAGAAGTGATGCTCTGCATGTACCTGTCCAGTATGTGAAGTAATGCTCTGCATGTATCTGTCCAGTATGAGAAGTGATGCTCTGCATGTACCTGTCCAGTATGAGAAGTAATGCTCTGCATGTATGAGTCCAGTATGAGAAGTGATACTCTGCATAGACCTGTCCAGTATGAGAAGTGATGCTCTGCATGTACCTGTCCAGTATGAGAAATGATGCTCTGCATGTATGAGTCCAGTATGAGAAGTGATGCTCTGCATAGACCTGTCCAGTATGAGAAGTAATGCTCTGCATAGACCTGTTCAGTATGAGAAGTGATACTCTGCAGATATCTATACAGGCAGAGAAGTGATGCTCTGCAGATACCTAAACAGGTAGGGAGGTGATACTCTGCAGATACCTAAACAGGTAGGGAGGTGATGCTCTGCACCAACCCATACAGGTAGGGAAGTGATAAAATTACAGATACCTATACAGGTATAGAGGTGACACTCTGCATATAACTATACATGTAGGAAAGTGATAGTCTGCAGATACCTATACAGGTAGGGGAGGGATTATCTGTGGGTACAGAAACAGGTAAAGAGGTGATGTTCTGCAGGTACTTGCACAGGTAGAAAGGTGATACTCTGCAGATTATTTTACATTTAGGGGAAGTATGATCTGCAGATACAAATACAGGTAGAGAGGTCATACTATACAGTTACCTATACAAGTAGAGGAGTGATGCTCTGCAGATACCTATGCAGGTAGGAAAGTGATACTCTGCAGATACTAATACAGTTAATTAACACATATGTCCTGATACCCAATTAGCGCATATCACTTCTAGACACAACATAACACCACAACCCAGGAATCTTGGTTCAAGAGTTTATGAAGAGACATATGCTATAAATACGTTAAACGAGTCATTTTTATTGAAAATACTGTATATTTATTAAAACAATACCATAAAAATCAGGGAAATGCCTGAGCTATTACACATAATGTGGAACACTACATATAACGCAGTATGCATGGCTTCATTGCATCTAAATCCAGAGTATAGTAATCAGATGTAAAGTGAAGTGCAAGTGCAGATCAGCATACTGCAAAACATGTAGGCTATTAGATACGGCTTCATAGTATCTAAATCCAGAGTATAGTAATCAGATATAAAGTAAAGTGCAAGCGCAGATCAGCATACTGCAAAACATGTAGGCTATTAGATACGGCTTCATAGTATCTAAATCCAGAGTATAGTAATCAGATATAAAGTAAAGTGCAAGCGCAGATCAGCATACTGCAAAACATGTAGGCTATTAGATACGGCTTCATAGTATCTAAATCCAGAGTATAGTAATCAGATATAAAGTAAAGTGCAAACGCAGATCAGCATACTGCAAAACATGTAGGCTATTAGATACGGCTTCATAGTATCTAAATCCAGAGTATAGTAATCAGATATAAAGTAAAGTGCAAGCGCAGATCAGCATACTGCAAAACATGTAGGCTATTATATGTGGCTTGAAAACGCTTAAATCCAGAATATTCCAATCAGATGTCAAGTAAAGTGCAAGTGCAGATCAGCATTATGCAAAGTGCTTAGTGCAGTCTTTGGAATATCCCTATCAACATCCACAGGTCTAATGGGGTCCAAGGGGCGTTGGAAAAAGCATTGGTGAAAAGACATCGTCGGGGTGCAGCTGCTCACAGCATGTGGACACGGCTCTATAATTACTAATAATTAATTGTAAGTCTATGTGGCTTTTTGTCATACTTATGCTCTAACCCATAGCTCAGGCTTTTCCCTGCTTTTTATGATGTTTTTTTTAATAAATATATTTTCAACAAAAATTATATATTTACCGTATTCATAGCTTATGTCTCTTCATAAACCCTAGAAGCAAGATTCCTGGGTTGTGGTGTTAAGATACTAATACAGGTAGAGAGGTGATGCTCTGCAGATACCAAAACAGGTAGGTAAAGGTCAGGATACTTGGCAGATACCTATACAAGTTGAGACGTAATGCTCTGCAGATACATGCACAGGAGGGAAGTGATGCTCTGCACATTCACACACAGGTAGGGAAGTGATGCTCTGCAGATTCACACACAGGTAGGGAAGTGATGCTCTGCAGATACATGCACAGGTAAAGAAGTGATGCTCTGCATATACATGCACAGGTAAAGAATTGATGCTCTGATTATACAAACCCAGGTAGGGAAGTGATGCCCTGCAGATAAACACACAGGTAGGGAAGTGATGCTCTGCAGATACATGCACAGGTAAAGAAGTGATGCTCTGCATATACATGCACAGGTAAAGAATTGATGCTCTGATTATACAAACCCAGGTAGGGAAGTGATGCCCTGCAGATAAACACACAGGTAGGGAAGTGATGCTCTGCAGATACATGCACAGGTAAAGAAGTGATGCTCTGAAGATACATACGCAGGGAGAGAAGTGATGCTCTGCAGATACATGCATAGGTAGGGAAGTGATGCTCTGCAGATACATGTACAGGTAAGCAAGTGATGCTCTGCAGATCCATGCACAGGTAAGGAAGTGATGCTCTGCAGATCCATGCACAGGTAAGGAAGTGATGCTCTGCAGATCCATGCACAGGAGGGAAGTGATGCTCTGCAGATACATGCTCAGGTAAGGAAGTGATGCTCTGCAGATACATGCACAGGTAAGGAAGTGATGCTCTGCAAATACATGTACAGGTAAGGAAGTGATGCTCTGCAGATACATGCACAGGTAAGGAAGTGATGCTCTGCAAATACATGTACAGGTAAGGAAGTGATGCTCTGCAGATACATGCACAGGAGGGAAGTGATGCTCTTCAGATACATGCACAGGAAAGGAAACGATGCTCTGCAGATACATACGTAGGTAGGGAAGCGATGCTCTGCAAATACATGCACAGGTGGGGAAGTGATGCTCTGCAGATACATGCACAGGTGGGGAAGTGATGCTCTGCAGATACATGCACAGGTAGTGAAGTAATGCTCTGCAGATACATGCACAGGTAGTGAAGTGATGCTCTGCAGATACATACACAGGAAGGGCAGTGATGCTCTGCAGATACATACACAGGTAGGGAAGTGATGCTCTGCAGATACATGCACAGGTAGTGAAGTTATGCTCTGCAGATACATGCACAGGTAGTGAAGTGATGCTCTGTAGATACATGCACAGGTAGTGAAGTGATGCTCTGCAGATACATGCACAGGCAGTGAAGTGATGCTCTGCAGATACATGCACAGGCAGTGAAGTGATGCTCTGCAGATACATGCACCGGTAGGGAAGTGATGCTCTGCAGATACATGCACCGGTAGGGAAGTGATGCTCTGCAGATACATGCACCGGTAGGGACGTGATGCTCTGCAGATACATGCACCGGTAGGGACGTGATGCTCTGCAGATACATGCACCGGTAGGGACGTGATGCTCTGCAGATACATGCACCGGTAGGGACGTGATGCTCTGCAGATACATGCACCGGTAGGGACGTGATGCTCTGCAGATACATGCACAGGTAGTGAAGTGATGCTCTGCAGATACATGCACCGGTAGGGACGTGATGCTCTGCAGGTACATGCACAGGTAGGGAAGTGATGCTCTGCAGATACATGCAGAGGTAAAGGAGTGATGCTCTGATTATACATACGCAGGTAGGGAAGTGATGCTCTGCAGAAACATGCACAGGTAGGGAAGTGATGCTCTGCAGACACCTGTCCAAGTAGAGAAGCAATGCTCTGCACAGACTTCCACCTGGCAGGTCCCTGTGTCCAATGCAGCAGCTCTCTCCATAGAAGTGCGATGCTCTGCAGGAGCCGTCCACACATACCCCCATTCCCTGAGGACCCCTCACGCTGCGGGTGCAGGACCTGCCCGGGCTGAGAGGTGAGAGGTCCCGGCCGCTCTCCTCCCTCCCCATTAGGCTGGCTCTTTCCCAGGGACACAATGATATCCCGGGGCTGGAGAGGGGGCAGATCCGCAGGAATCCCGCCTCCTCCGAGCACAGAGCAGAGGAGGCAGCAGCAGCCTGAGACAGAGCAGACAGCCTGGGACCGAGCTGCTGCCGGGATGCCCGGGACAGGCAGAGCTCCACTGCTGCTGCTGCTCCTGCCGGGGCTGCTGCTGCTGCTGCTGCTGCGGGGACAGGGGCAGGAGCTGCCGGACTATCAGCTGGACGAGCCGGAGGACGACATCGACTACAAGGACCCCTGCAAGGCTGGTGAGAGGGGGAGCCCTGGGGGGAGGAGGAGGAGGCGAGCAAGAGGGGATAGCGAGGAGGAGGGGGAAGGGAGAGAACTTTGGACACTTCACATATGACTTTATATTCGGCTCTGTGACAAGTGTGGACTTCTTTAAAAAAAAATGACAGCCCCTGGGCTCTCAGAAAGTTTTCTAGGTCGCCTCAAATGATTGGACCCTCTGATTTATCACCATTAACAATGATAAAAGTCCTGGTCAGCCATAACAAAAGTTCTGCTGTATGCTGGCATAAGGGTGACATATATACTTTTAAATTTTAATTTATTTTATTTAGTTATTTTATATAGTTTTTTTTTTTTGTACTTATTTATATTGCTATATTTTTTTATTTTATTATATATAAATATATATTATTCTCCATCTGATCCCATTGTATTTAGTGAATCACTTTTATGGCCACAGATTTTTGTGCATTTTTTTTTTTATATATACCTGACATCTGTCAAAGTCATTTTCTACAGTTTAGCCATATAATTTCCACTGATTTATTTTTTTATTTTTTTGCAAATATCCGCACCATTTATAATATATACTGATAGACCGGAGCAGCACTTTTAAGTACGGTGCCTAAAATCCTGACGCATGGCAGATCTGAGTGCTCCTGTGTATGGAGGGGTCGGGGGGCGGATAGCTGTCTGCAGCTCTCTAAGGTGTCACTTTAACGGCGCGTTCACACATTGCGGTCACTTGGTATTTTGAGCTGCGGTTTTACTATAACTTTGCACACAAATGTATCCTTAGGCTTCGTTCCCACGATGAGGTTTTTTTTTTTTTTTACGCTGTGTATTACTTAATGGGTGCAGAAAATCTGCTACCTCAGAAGCTTGTGGTGTGAACGTAGCCTTAGAGTAGGAGATCTGGTTAGTTGCAGCTGAGCTGAATTTGTCGTTTAGCTCGGTCGGCATAGTATGGCTTTCCTTCACCCAGGGCAAAGATTCAGTTTGGTCCGGTCATAGTTGCACCCAGGGGCACGTGCTCCTCTAGGGTTATCAATAGCTGCAGTCCCATGTAAAACATAGCCATGGCTACAAGTTGTGCCAAATGTCAAACCGAGCTCTGCTACATCTGTACACGTTTATATTGCTGTTCGATCCGAAGCCGGCAACATCTGGCGGTAGCTCTATTGTTTCCAGTCCGGGGCTTCTTTGGTCATTTTGATTTAGTGTTGCGCTCTGCTGGATGTTACGACCTGATGTGTTGTGCTGGAAATCTGGTCCTGCCACACAGACATGTTCTACCCACATGTATCCAGAGAGGGTGCTCTACCTATGTGATTGCATCTATATAACGCTGGTGACAGTGGGGTTATATATATTTTACGTAACACTGTGTTATAAGGACACATAAGGTCCTGCTTGTGTAGCGGCTCTTGTGGTTCTGGGATTTTGGACACTCAGACTTTTCTCCTCCATCGCAGACTCCCCTCAACTCTCCTAACATGTCGCACACTGGTGTGAATGTGCACAAGGAGCCGCTGGTGGCTGCAGTGGAAATAGCTGCTTAGAAAGGAAATGCTGATATTTGTTACAATGTATCTGAGTATTTATTCTGTCTTTTATTATTTATTTTTTTAAATTATGTGTCAACTTGGATTTAACTCCTGGTGGCCACATGGACTTTACATCTCCGGAATGTCCTGTCTTCTGTTTGGTTCTTTATGATTTTAATGGCACGTTCTTGAGGACTGTAGTTGCCTCCATTCATCTTGTTGATTTTCATGTCCCCTGCTGCAGACTGCAGCTCACTTCTTTTACTGATCAGAACACTGTTCAACCTTGATCACCGCTCTATGACGCCTGGAACAACCATGGAGAGCGGCACACGTGTCGTTGAATCCCTCTTTGGCTGCAGCTCACGGAGTATAGTAAACGGAGCTGTTCCGATCAGCCAACCTTTTATAACAGCTGTACCTTCTGCAGACAGTGGCAACGAATGGGCCCACCGGAGAATCCTCCGGTGGGCCAGTCCAACTCTGCCTCAGTGAATCTTGTGAGACTGCTGCTCACGTAGTATACTAAATGGAACGCTGTTCTAATCAGCTGACCTACACAGCTGTGCCTGCAGTAGCTGGAGACAGTGCCAGCGAACGGGCCCACCGGAGAATCCTCTGGTCCTCCGGTGGGCCAGTCCGACCCTGCCTCAGTTAAACTTGTGAGACTGCAGCTCACATAGTATACTAAATGGAACGCTGTTCCGATCAGCCGACCTTTTATCACAGTGAATGGGCCCACCGGAGATTCATCTGGTCCTCTGGTGGGCCAGTCTGACCTTGCATGTACCCCTATGCCTCATTGTAGTTCACAACTCTGTGAATTTTCTAAAATAGAAAAATAAAACACCTAATTTGAGGACTTTGTACTTTGTACATAGACTTTCCAATACGTATTGGCAACTTCAGAAGTAAAAGAAGGGATCCCCAGTTTATAATCCTCTATTAGCCATAGTAGAGAGTAGATTGTCTCTTATCCAGCTCGTCTATATTTCAATTAGTACTGTGTAATGCCTAACTTCACCTGTGGAGGCGCTATAGGTATGGGAGAAAAAGTCTACTCCCTGGTTCTCGCCACCCAACACGCCATGATTGACAGCTCGTTCCCTTGTTTCATATAGGTAAAGACTTCTCAATCAAAACAGGTGGGAAGCAGCGGGACGGAGCCACCCAGAGCAGACTGTATTCCATGGTGCCCATGATTTGGGCAGCATTAAAAAGCCTTGTCAGTAGAGATGAAGAAATCCATTTGTAGGACCACATCACTATTCCGTGGCCACTGGGCGGGCGCCCTGTGAACAGACTCCTACTTGACTGCATCCCCAGTTCGACTTTTGATTAGCCGGCCTGCTAATCATAAGAGGAGTTGGGGGCAGTTTTTAGGGCTCCGGTGCAGCGATCCTCTACATATTTATATATTTGGCACCAGAAAACTTAAAGGAGTTGTCCATTTTGGTCAATTTTTTTATTGTGGGAAGGGTGTCCCAATCGCAAGTTCTGTGAGAGCTCCCAATGACATAGAATCTGTCAGCACAGCATCCGTTCACTTTTCCTGCAGAGCCTTCACAGAGAAAATATAGCATTACATGGTGCCCACTGACATTGTTTTATCTGTCCATGTCATGTATGAATGTGTCCGATCCTCCAAAAAGTAAGATGCTCGCTCTTCTGAACCAGACCCTTGTTGACTTCTGGGTGCACAGAGGAAAATTAATCTGACAAGTTGGATGTTTCCGGTCAAGTTTTGTTGTTTACGAGAAGAGGGAACATGTGCATTTTATGGGGAGTTGGCCAGTCCTACTTTTCTTTACACAAGCACATCATCAAACAGATAGTCATTGCATAAGTCTAGGTTCCCTTCTCAAACAGGATAGGTTTACATAACGGGAAGAGAACCGATTCTTGCACAACGTGGTACTGATCCGTACCATGGAACCTATACAGTTCTTTATGCCCAAACTGTCTCTTGTGTGACTCCCTAATCTCCATAATTGCTTCTAGAGCATACATATCAGACTCTGGCCCATGGGCCAAATGAGGTTTAGCATTTCCACCATGTCCATGTTAAAAAATGTCTGTTCCAATATTAATTTGTATACATCACCAAATTAACTTTTGGCAATGAGTTGGTCAGCGGCGTGCGTGCACAGCAAAACGAGGTGCACTATTCTCTTTTTCATCTGTGCAATGTGCATGCAACTTCTGCTTGTGTACTCTTCTCCTGATCATAGTTTGACAAAGTATGAGTTCATTAGCAGTGGTTGCATCCGCAATGGAACCAGGTGTACAGTCCTCGACGCGCATGTGCCCACTACTGATGATCTATTACTGAAATGAAGTTGGGAGAAGGGTGCACTGTCAGTGAGTACATACACGGTGAAACCAGGGGTACTCCGTTGTGCCTCATCTGCACAGTGCTATGCACCCACTGCCAATTAACTCAGATAATACTAAATTGAGTTTGGGGGAAGTGTCTGACAGTGGTCGCATGCGCTGTGAAACCTGGGGTACTGTCCTCTGCCTCATCTGCACAATGTGCTTGCACCCACTTCTGTTGAAACTTTTTCCCCAGCTCACATCCGTAATATACAGTATTAATCATTTTACTTTTACTACCTGATTCTGAAATGGCAGGTTTTACCATGATCATAGTTGAAACAGCTATGTCTTGGTGGTATTGTAGTCCCAAACCCTGGGACAAGTTCCCTTCTAGTTGTTCTAACTATCCAACTGTGTATTTAAAAAAAAAAAAAAAAAAAAAATCGTTTAAATGTAAGAAATTAACTTATGGAATATAGTTGGGAAATGATGAGATATCTTTGCCAGTTTAGGAATTATTTAGGAACCTTACTTGAGATAAACAATGCCAGATATGTTTGTGCCATGCGCATTTGGTTGCGTGGAATAAGCACGGTAATGGTGAAGTTTGGGATTTCTTATATTTGTAAGTACCTTAAGGATCTATGTGAGTTAACCGTCCTTTTCCCCTATTAAGAAACGGACATGTTTCTGTTCTGCTGTGTGAGAGTTCAAGTTCGAGTCACAAATGAAAGTTTGCTGGTAAGAGACTCTCTCTCAGGAAATCTCAGGTTGAAGTGGGTTATCCTTTCTGTTAAGAAGATTAATGGCATATTTCCAAAAGTCCTGCATCCTTGACCCCTGCTACTACATAGTGGGAAAAAAATCTGCAAGTGAAGAAAGATAAAGGTTATAGTTCGGCTGCAGGTATTAAAGAGGCTCCAAGTACAATTTTCTTCATTAATCCAAGACTTGGTTGTGAGAAGGGATGGAAACTGCTCATTGTTCTACATACAATTATGTATTGTAACGTCAAAGACTAAATCCTTAAGTGCTTTTAACTGTATGTCTGCAGTGTACAGTGCTTAAATAAAAGAGTTAATGACTGCATGTATGGAGCCAGGCTTGGACTGGCCCACGGGTGAACAGGGCAATCCTCTGGTAGGCCTCTTTGCAGGAGTTCTCTCTCACTGCTATATATGAATAGTAGTTTGTCACCAGGGCTGTGGAGTCTGTAAGCCAAACCTTGGACTCCTCAATTTCCCTGACTTCCGACTCTTCACTACTGAGCATGTACTTAAAGTGCAGCACAGATTCATCTCAACTAAAAGCCTAGATCCTTAGATCAGGAATAGGATAGAACATTTCATAACTTTCCCAAATTCTTCTGAAAATTTTACAGCACTTACTGCATTTAACTACTGAACCCAATTTATTATTTTTCAGAGTCTGTCCATTTTTTTTCCGACTCCACTATAATGGCCACAGACTCCAACTCCACAGCTCTTGCTGTCACAATGCAGTTGTACATGTGCGGACAAAGCCAGTGTCTCATCGTTAATTTAACATACTACCCAGTTTATTCTCTAGAAGCATAGGCAAATTTGTGAATGAGGGGCGTGTAAATTAACAGTGGGCTCCCAGAGTCAATGTTATGGTGGACACTGTATGGAGTCCTCATCTACCATGACATAAAACCCACCCTCCCAATATTGTTTCCATCTACGTTGGCAGTAATTATATTTTAGGGGGTTGGCAATTTGGAAAACGATAATGGTTATTCTAAACCAATGGATGAGGGTTTGCTCGGGGTTTCCATTGCATTGGGGGTTGAGCGTGGCTGCTGACGTCACATCTACAGGTATCTGCCATGGAGTGTGCGCATGCGGCAGGTATCTTGCACCTGCGCTATTCATTTTTATAGAACAAGAAGTGTATTGGATACCTCAAAAACTTGGTTGTGTGAAATAGGACTTGTGAGATGGTGTTTGGCAAAATTGTATGATATATCTGCCCTTTTGAGGCTTAAACCTCTTTAAAATAGAATGTTTATGAGATATATTCTCAGCATGGGTCATCTCGTGTACCACCGAAGAGGATACATGGAGTACCGGATGTGTTCCCAGCATCCTTTTTGATGTCTGAGGTTATCTTTTCATGAGTTGCCTTGATTCACGTGATCTCCTTGCTTTTACTGACCAGGACAACTTAATTTACAAGCGGTGAGATGGTTTGTCAGAGGCTGGAGTCAGCATTGATATCATTTGTCGTTCTGTTCCTTGGCTCTTCACTACAAGTTATAGAGATGACCTTCCAGCACTGTAGAGAGGTTTCGATAACTTATTTTAGGGACAGCATTGAACTTTTGATATTCTAAATATCTCATAGTAGCCTTGACCACCAAGAACCCACTCTCATGCACAAATTTTTCATATCATCATTTGCTACCTTTTCCCCCCTTCAACTTGCAGACAAATTTTTTGTAAACCGGTTAATAAATATGAACCAATTTTACTAGAAATTTGCCACTGGAACCTAAGTTTGTTTTTTGTGTTTTTGGTAGTTGATGTGGAGAACTCACCATGAGAGGTGGTGAGTTCTCCTTCAGTGGAAGCCTTCAAACAGAGGCTGGACAGACATCTATCTGAGATGGTTTAGTGAATCCTGCATTGAGCCGGGGGTTGGACACAATGAACCTGATGGTCCCTTCCAACTCGAATATTCTAGGATTCTATGTTCTCAATTAATACAGATACTAAAAAAAGATTTCACCGCCATAAATCCATTTTGCCCACTCTTGCTTGAAGGCTGCCCATTAATATTAGTATTCCCTACTAATTTGTTGATTTGCCTAATATCAATTTTGGGGAAACAATTATCAGAAATGTTGGATTTCGACACTCTCCCAATCCTTTTTGTCGTTTTGGAAGACCAGCTTGGCTCACTGTTCCCAAAGGAACAATGTACCTTCTCAGCATGGCGATCCACCATACCTGGATTGACTTCACGCATGTGATATTCATGGTCTGAATACAGACCGTGCTATCTGGACTGGGCTCAGGTCTCCTGACCTGAACTCAACAGCTTCATGGGCAAATCTGAGGATATTGAGTTTGGGTCAGGAGACCCACAGCCGGTCTAGACATCGCAGTCCTTGTGAAACCGACCTTATCGGAAGGTCTAGGAATGATTCCACTATCTTATGTGTATAACCAGGTAAGAGGTGAGTATTCATCGAACCTATTGTGTGAATCTCCTATGTAACGGGATCTGCTGGCATAGGTATGGCACTAAATGCTCTATCCTACACAGGCCTCATCTCAATATGTCTCCATCTCTCTCTGGCACACTTACACACCACTCGTCTCCTTTACACACAGGCTGACACATAGACAGTTCTCTCCCCTCCCCACATGTGCGGAAAGTATCTGCCACATAAACACAAAAGGCAGACAGGCAGATACAGGCTCCAGCACACTCATTCATACGAAATGCAGTGATTCACCCATGGGAGCGTGCATACGCTGACTCAGGCCTGGCTTCTGTGAGTGTATGTAACACACAGAAAGGTTGTGGGGTCACACTGCGAGATTCCAAAGCCCCACTTCTTACAGCTGCCATATAACTTAGTTTTTGGTATGTTTGTCCTCTCGTTTTGAAGCCACCCCCTGCTTTTATCAGTCGAGAAACTTGGTGACCCAGCTGCCGTGATTCATCAAATATTGTAGTAAACAGAAGCAATTTTGTTGTGCAATGATTCCCCGCAGTATTCAACGCTACCCCTGCAAGGACATAGAGGAACTTGCATTACTAGTGATTCTCTAGTCCATTGAATCCAGAATGCTTTGCTGGACCACTCAGCTGAATATGCAGATTTTCATTTTTGAAAGTAATTTTTTTTTAATGTGGATTTTGGAGCCGATTACACATGGTAAAAAAAAAAAAAATTGTATTCATTACAATGGGAAAACGCCCCAATTTTATCATATGTAGGGTTTTTTTGTTTTTTTTTGTTCGTTTTTTCTTCTTCTCTAGTGGTATTTGTTTCTCTTTTTTTCTTTTTTTTTGCGGCAGTATCTTAAAAATGGTGCACACATTTAAGAAATTTTGCGCAAACTAAAAAAATCAACTTTATTTGTCTTTTAACACATTTTGCTAAATGGAAAAACTGGGAAAAGAAAAATTCTGCTGAATTTCATGAAATAATTTTATAAAAAATTGACGTGCGGCTTCGCCCTATTTATGTGTCCAGCCAGGTACAGCAGGCAGGAAAGGGCTGCCACCAACCACCAGCTGCCTATTTGTACCTGGCCGGACACAACAATATAGGGAAGGCCTTTTTTTATTATTATTTCATGAATTTCAACTAGGCAGCTGGGGGCTGGAATCCGCAGCGCAGGGAGGCCCAAGCTTTCTGCCCCCCCCGCTGCAAATTGCAGTCCGCAGCCACCCCAGAAAATGGCGCGTTCATAGAAGCGCCATCTTCTGGCGCTGTACCCAACTCATCCAGGGCCCTGGTGCGGTGGCTCACTGGGTAATAAAGGGGTTAGGGCCAGCTTGGTATTATCTGCTGGCCCTAAGCCTGGAATTCATGGGGTCATGCCAATATTAGACATGACCGCCATGAATTTCTAGTAAAGTATTTAAAAAAAAACAACACCCGGAAAAAAGTCCTTTAATTGAAATAAATACACAATTTTTTAATGTTCTAAATTAAACCATACTTACCATCACGCCCATTCCAGCTGAAGCCAATGTCTTCTGCAATAAAAGTAAAATAATAAAGCAACCTCATCCTTACCATTCCATGGTTCCCAGGACAGCTTCAGCTCTGCTACATTCACATGACAGGCTGGATCGCAGCCGAAAGCTGCCATCCAGCTGGCCATGCCGCAGACACTGAGAAGCGCAGGCATGCTTGCACTCCTCAGTGTCTGGCTGTGACGGCATCCAGATGAGCCGAGTTCATGTCCAATGAACTCAGCTCACCTCATGCACGTCACTGACAGCGTGGGAGAATTCTCCTGGGCTCAGCGCTTCAGCAGGAGAATTCTCCCACGCTGGGATGGCATTGAGATGACAGGCTGGATCGCTGCTGAGCGCTGCCATCCAGCTTGTCATCCTTCAGCGACACTGCAGAGCACAAGCATGCCTGCGCTCTGCAGTGTCTAAGAAGGGATGGCATGCTGGATGGCAGCGCTTAGCCTTTGCTAGCTATTAAAATAGGGGGGACCCCACGTCATTTTTTTGGGGGTCTCCCATTTTAATAGCTGGTAAAGGCTAGGTATTCAGCTGGGGACTGATATTAGTAGCCTGGGAAGCGCCGTGGGTATTACCCCCTTCCCAGGCTTGAAACATCTGCCCCAGCCGTCTGCTTAACCTCCACTAGAGACTAAAATTACAGGGAACCCCACGCCAATTTTTTTAAAATAAATCCTTTATTTTAACACTAAATGACAAGTACAGTAATCAACACTATCACTGTACTTATTATATATGTGACTGACATGTTTCTATCTATCTAATCTATGTGTGATGCTCTATTCTTTCTGTTCTAAATTGCCTGGTACCGGTGTATGCCGCTGATGAATTGCCGGCCGTCTTTTTTTAAAGAGACGGGTGCATGAAAATCGGAGGGCACTAGTGTGTTCCAAGTGCCCTGCTATGTTTTTCATGCACCCTCCTATATACCCTGTCTGCCTATATATTCTGCCTGCCTGACGTTTAATTGAGCACCGTTCCCATCGATTTGGGCAATTTTTGACCTTCTGCAGACCGCCGGGGAAGGGGGGGGGGGACCACCAGAAAAATGCTCGAGTTTCCCATAGACTTACATTGGGCTCGTTGCTCGGGTCGAGCACCCGAGTATTCCAATGTGCTCGACCCGAGCTTCGAGCACCCGAGCATTTTAGTGCTCGCTCATCACTAGTGATTGGCAAAAATAGATTTAATAGTGACGCTCATTTGAATTTGGCCCAACATAATACTACATTTTGTTTGGCCAGCCCCCATTTTCCTCCAGCTGTTTGTTGGAGCCATGTCCCCAGATATAGCCATGGTAACCAAAATGACAATAACCACTGTGGCCTGCATTCAGGGACCAAAACCCGTTAGTTTGCCTTCTTTACATATCATATTGTCTATTAGTACATTTTTTTTAGAAACTAGTGGTGTTCTTGTGATGCGCCCCCTGGGCCGTGGGGTACCCGGTGCTGGGCCGGTAGATGCTGGGGGTGATATCACGGTGGCTGGCCCGGTCCGTGACCCAGGGCGGTCATTAAAAGGGGGATTATATTTATAAGGGATTTTTAAAGTGTTTGTGACGCCACCTGTGGAATGCGGCTAAAGGGAGCCGCCGCTGCAGAGCAGTCCTCTGGAGCTGGTGTTACGGCAGCAGGGATGGTGTGTCTCTCCACAGGTAGAGCTAGCTCCAGGGCAGTGTAGGTAGTGTGAGTTGCGCTGGGCGTTGTAGTGCAGGGAGGGAAAGATGGCGCAGATGAAAGAATGGATGGAGGCAGTACGGTGCAGTCATCCGAGTCTTTACTCACAGTTCTTATGACAGTTCCACTGGTGCACTGTTCAGGTGTCAGCCTCCCACGTCGCACTGCGTTCACCAGGCAGGGGTTCAGCTCTTCCTCTTGCCTACGATCCCTCTGTCTTCTGACAGATTCGGGGTGTACGGGTGCTGTCCTGCACTCGCCGTACCCCCTAGGATCCCTGCTCCCCTCCTGGGCCTCTAGGACTGGGCCCTATTGTGGAGCAGAGCTCCTAAAGAGACTCTGCTCCCAGACTGTTCTCCACTGACTGTCCTACTGTCTGATCTGCCACCGTAAGATGGCTTCCCATTATATACCTACTACTATGGTGCTCCTCTAAACTGCTTCCTCCACCCACACCCACTACTGGTTCCCCCTACCTTTTGGGTTCCCCCCCCCACTCCAGCCAGGGTCAGGGCTCAGCTCTGCGTACGCATGTTGCCCCTCCAGCCGGCCTGGAGCAGTGTAGTGTTGGATGCAGGTGTTGGGGTTCCGGGGAGCACTCCCTCCTTACCTGAGAGAAGGAGACACCACACCTCTGGGTGAGGTGCAGTACCTCTGTGGCGACTGAACCCTCAGGGGCGCCACACTTGCATGGGTACTGACGTGTTGGGCCAAGTTCACGTTCAGGATTTTGGATGGCCATAAACATTAGATGAACATAGGCCGAATCCACCCATTTCGGAGCTTCCTGCATAAGGGTGTCCCGATTCTAATGCCTCATTCAGACATCCATGTATACCGATACGAGTAAGGACCGTGATGACCGAACTTGACACGATCAAAATCTATTGTCAAGTTCAGGTCAGGAGAGTCGCGGCCAGTTTGGGTATTGTGGTCCATACACGAACGTCTGAATGAGACTTCTTGGATATAACCTCTTCTTTAATGCTTTAGGGCTTGTTCACATTTATCTGGAGGTCAAGCTCAGTTTCAGTGAAAATTAATGTCAACCCAATGCTAGACCCATAAGACCGATGTCCTGCCGTAGGGAAAAACCTACGGTAAGTAGTTCTAGCTGCCATTTATACACTTGCATAACAATATATATATATTTTATTATGGACAGCCCTGGTCCACCAGGACCATTATGGTCTGAGGGCAAAAATATAATTTATATTAGATGATACAGGTTGTGTTGGGTTTTATTGGTGCTATATCATCTGAAAAATATGACTAATTGTTTAAACTATACTTTTATATTAACTTTTTTTCTTTTTGGTGATTGATATTTTAGTTTTTTGATCGCTTTCTATATAATTAATCCCTGAAAACTTGACATTTTCACTCTAATTACTAGGACTCCTAAACCTCTATTAAGAGTCCTAGTGAACTGAGTGAAAATGTTACGTTTTCTGCATTATTCTATAGAATCTGATGGAAAAACTAAAATATAAATCACCAAAAAGGAAAAAGTAGAAAATAGACTGAAACTTCCCGTTCTGTAGAGATCACTTCTCAGCAGTCACCTTGTATCCGTGTCGTAGCTCGCCACCTCCCTGCATAGGGATGTCTGCACAGATCACAGAGCATGCCCACGAAACTCTCCCATAAAGAATATCTTCATTTATTTTTTTCGGTCACTGCAACACCGCCAACAAAAACAAAAAATAAAAATGCAATAAGAAGCGATCAAAACGTATGTACCCCAAAGTGGTATCCATAAAAACATCAGCTCAGGGCACACAAAAGCAAGCGCTTACACAGCTCCATTGACAACAAAAATTGGAAAGGCTACTGGTCTCGAAAATCGGCAACTAATTTCCAAATTATTTTTTCACAACTGAAAAAAAATATGCATGTTTCATATCTCAGTAATCGTCTAACTGCAAAATTTTGCTGCCATTTTTACCATCTAATGTGCAAATTGCCTCTTCGGAGAAAAAGAGGACTTGTACTCTATAGCGCCACCTATTGGAAGTAGCGATCCTACAAGTCACTATCAACCCCTTAACGAGTCGTGCAATACGACTTAAGATAAAAGCCAAATCAGAATAGTCATACCATATAATGAAAACTTTAAAAACAAAATCCAAACTGTGATTGCAGAATTTTTTTGCAACTTCGCTGTAAATAGATTTTTTTTTTTCCCCTCGTTCCAGTATATTACATGATTAAAATGAATGGTATCATTTAAAAATACAACTCATCCGACAAAAAAACCTCACATGGCTATATTGCCAGCATAATAAAATAAAAAAAAAAAAGTTATGGCTCTTGGAAGAAGGGGAGGGAATAAACGAAAACTCAAAAACAGGAAAACGCCCGATCAGTTGGGGGTTAAGCTGGACTTAAAATCACTCCATTGGGGACTGCAGTACGCTTGCACCAAATTTTGAGACTGCGACATGTCCGTTTTCAAACTTTCCCATTCAAGTCAATGGGTCCGTGAAAAAAAGCAGGCCGAATTCTGATGCCATCCGTGTATCGTCACAGCGCTGTTTCTTACTGTTTAATGGGTAGGATATATTTGGAAATTTAATTTTTTTTTGGGGGGGGGGGTTGATATGCGAAAAACAAATGAAACTTATGTACATTGGGGAAAAAAATGCCCGTATGAGACCTTAATGTGCCGTTTTATTGAATGTGGGTAGAGTTCACATCATCATGAGAATTCTGCCTTTTTTTTTTCTGCATATCTGTTATGATAATCTAATTAGATAATGGGACATATGGTCGTGATTTAAATTAGGTTTTGCAGCAAGATGTGATACATGCCAAGAATATTATATCTGCCTCTAATATCCTGCAAGAAAAATATTTGATAGTCCGCAGAATATGAGGCCCCGAGTAACAAAATAAGCTTCTTTTACTACTTGCTGCTGTACGTTTAGTATTGCACCACAGTACGGCTCTGTTCACACAATTGTCATCTGTATGCCATCCGTTTTTATACATCGGCACTTAGAAAACTGTACTTAATGTGAATATGTTTTAAAGGATTGCAATGTACATGTCGAACGCTATACAATTGATCTATATGGGAACCGATTATTTTTTTTTTATTTGCGTACTCATAGGCGAACCTTATCGGAAATGGCGGAAGAAATTACTGCATGCTACGGTTTAATTTTTTTTTATTTTTATTTTTTTTCACGGTCACCATACTGTTGTATTAACTTGTCTTATGTGTGGCAATGGCCTAATTCAGATGTCTGATTTTTTCACGTAGACAAAAATATGGTCCAAGAGTCATTTATCGTTGTTTTGGATTCAAGTTTCATCGGTGTTTAAATTTTTCCCATCCGTTTCATCAGTGATTTTTTTCACACGATTTGCAATTTATTTATTTTTTTTAATCTCCTATCATTACAGTGTGATCAACGGAGAGTACACGGATGTCATCTATTTGTGTGATGTTCGCATTTAACTGCATAATTGATAGGAGAAGCTAACATTTTCATTTATTTTTTTTTTCTGTGCGAAAAAATCGAATGAAACAAAGATTATAAAAACCGACATATAGACCAAAAATGGGTCCAGCGCACTGAAAAAGAACGCCAACAGTTTTTCGTGTATAAGAAATGGGATGATTTCAGAAGGCTAACACTTGCCGACTGCCCATATACATGTTTGGTGACGCTCGCTTATTAGCCTGTTTACACCGGCCAACTAATATTGATGGGAACAGAATAATCGTTGATACCTGTTTTACGAAGGGCCATGTGCTGCTGATGACAATGGATCATTTACACCGGCAAAAGGTCAATCACCCAACGAATGCATGCTTTGTTCATTAGTCCGAAGAAACATGTAATTTTTTTTATTGATTTATTTTTTTCCCCTTTGGTATTCGCTGACGTATCTTGCATTAATTCTTCAGAATGGCACACTTGGTTCATGAATTTGGAGCAAAATAAAGTCTTGTATTTGCCGATTTCCAGGCCATGCCAACTATCTGGTTTAATGATAGATCATTGACATGGACAGCTGGTGGTAAAATCCAAGTGCAATACGATGTTCGGGCTGGTGAAGGCCAGTAGAATAAGGTTTAGATATGCCCGTACTTACCAATTCTCCCGAAACGTCCAGGTGGATGGGGAGACCTCATGGAACAGCTGCCAAGTCTCCTCCGACAAAGCAGCGCTTCCCCCTATGTTTCCGTTGACCTGATGCCGGGATTCTTCTGCATTGGGCTTTGCCGTGACCCATAGATGAACCCTTAGTTGGTGGGAATTAATGCGTTCAGCATTAATGGAGGCAAATTCAAAAATGCCCAATCTCCCAGAGAGGAATTTATAAAAGTTAGCAAGTATGGATATGCCATAAGTGTCTGAGATGGGCATATACTTTAAGTTGGCGCTGTACAACTTTTAGTAGCCAATGAACTTTAAATATAGCATCTGGTGTCAAACTTCTTGGCAGTATTTTTTTTTTTTATTGCCATCTATGGAATTCACACAATTTTCCTAACTTGCCCCTACAGTAATTTGCCCAACCCTGCTCTGACAATAAGAGCCCTGGATGATATCACTTGCTTTACATCATTGTGACTCCTACTGTCCATGGAACTAGAATTGGGATTATAAGGACATGAATCATATGGAGAAGAGCATAGGGACACCTACTGGAGTTCTTAAGCCATCAATGCCATTTAAACCCATAGGCATTAATATGCAGGTAGAACATCTTCCACTCTTCTGGGAAGTCTTTCTACAAAATTTTGGAGGTTTGGGAATTTTTGTCCATTCATCCAGAAGAGCATTTATGAAGTCTGACACTGATGTTAGACGAGAGATTCTGGCTCACAATTTCCATTTTGGTTCATCTTAAAGGTATTTGATGGGGTTAAAGTCTTTGCTCTATTTTGGCCTGTGCCTGTGGGTCTTCTGCACCAAAATTCACCAATCGTAGCTTTAGGGTACCTTGCATTGCGCATTAAGCACATTTATGTTAGAACATAAAAAGGTTTTCCCCAAACTGTTCCCACAAAGTTGGAAGTAAACAATAGTTGAAAATGTCTGGTATGCTGAAGCATTAAGTATTCACTTCACTGGAACTAAGGGGCCAATGCCGACCACTAAAACCAAAGCCGATAATAATATCCCTCCTCCACCAAACCTTACAGCTGGCACCATGCAGTCAGGCAGGTTCTCCTGCCATTCACTAAACCCATACTCATCCATCAAATGTGAGATGGAGAAGTGTGCTCCGTCACTGGATAGGACAAGTTTCCACTGATGGAGTCCAGTCGTGGCAGCTTTACGCCACTGCATCTGACGCTTGGCATTGTGCTTGGTGATGTAAGGCTGCAGGCAGCTGCTCGGCCATGGAAACCCATGACCTGAAGTTCCTGGTGTGCAGTTCTTGTCAATGCCAAATACTTTATTGGTATTGCCAAATATTTAGCAGCCAGCTACATGACTAATTACATCCTTGTTGTAAGTCCTATTACATGATCTTTAGTTCCCTTTTGATTACCATGCATATGTTGCACTTTTTTGTAGTTATACCATTGTTTTTCCATGGTGATATTTGTGGGGTTTTCCAATAAACCTGAATTAGGTGCAGGAGAAACGAGCTCGTGCTCCTGCAGTTTAATGCATGTCCAGACCATCAATTTGGGCATATGAACACTACCCATTTAATAGGGTTTGTTTGGTATATTTTAGGTATTAGTTTGAGATGAAATCAGCAGCTCTGCCTAAGCAGTAAAACTGCTCAACAAAGGGACTGTAGTGCACTCGTATCATAAATTGGGAAACCTCCGCACAGGAATCTTGAATAATGCTCAAGTTTATTAAGATCTGGCACCAAGAAATCAGACATGGTCCAACATTTCAACCTACATTGAGGTCTCAATGGCATCTGTATGGCGTGATCCAGGCTGGAGACGAGAGGTGGACTCCGCGGCTATTAAGCCCCTCTATGTAGTTTGAAATCTCGGACCACATATTGATTGTTGGCCCTTTTTGGCTGTTATTTAGGTGATGCTTCAAGGCTGACACTTTTGTCTTGTATGGTCCTTGTCCTTGAGCTAATTGAGGAATGATTGTACTGAATCTTCAGTCCCACCCTAGGCTAGGACATATCGTACACTAGGAAAATAGGGACTATATATGAGAACTTAAGACTTGGCATACCGTAAGAAATACTACAGCAAGTGTTTCCATTGGGGTCAGCTCTTTTTATTGGCAATTAAATAAGTTTATGATTTATTTCTTTATTTTATTGTTTAACAACCTTCGGCTCGATCTCGAGCCATGGCGATGGATGAACGATTTGTAAGAAGATCAATCTTGTCCAAGCCTGGATAGGTCCACCTGGGTCTTCTCTGCCGTTATCTTGATAGTGTCAAGCCATCAGGTTGCTTGTCTTCTTCGCCTTGCTCCTTCTTTTCTTTCTACCATGATGTCCTTTTCTCTTTTGTATGATGTGTCCAAAGTAGGCAAGTCGTATTTTGGTGTGCCTTGCTTTGAGTGACATGTCTGGTTTGATTTGTTCCAACATTGATTTGGTTGTTCTTCTTGCCATCCATGGTATTGATAACATTCTTCTACAGCACCATATTTCAATTCTTCTTCTGCCTTGCTTCTTGTCCAGGTTTCGCTTCAGCGTGTTACCACAGAAAAGACCAAACTATGTACGAGCCGTGTCTTTGTCGCCGGTGAAATGTTCCTCTGTTTGAAGACCTAGTCCAGTGACTTCATATTTCTTTAAATCTTTGCATAATCTAGGGAAATTGTAAGGGATTAAATTGTCTAATAATTGGCTCTGGAGGATTGTGAGGATGCTTCCATTTTAATCTAATGTGGGGATTTGTGTATCAGTAGCAAAAATAACGGTATTTGTAATGACAGTGAACCCATATAGTAGGGTTATTTATCAGAAATCTGCCAATTTAGTACTCCCTACACTATTAAACCATGTTCTTGCACCTAAGAACACTTCAAGTCCCATAGCATCCAGGGCTGTGGAGTCGGTAAACCATACCTTCGACTCCGACTCCTCAATTTCTATGATAAATGTTTAAGTGATAAATTTATGGTAGTGTAATAGTGGGGAAGGACGTAGCCTTCCTTCGGTACTGAGGTAGTTAAAGAAAGTGTTCCCGTAGTTAGACCTCTCTGAACTGTTGGTAGGCCAAGCTAAGGGGTTAGCATCAGTGGTCCAGTCAGTAGAGTAGAAGGGGAACTTAAGGCCCCGTCACACTTAGCGACGCTGCAACGATCCCGACAACGATACGACCTGTCAGGGATCGTTGCTGCGTCGCTATGTGGTCGCTGGTGAGCTGTCAAACAGGCAGGCTCACCAGCGATCAGGGGAGCAGCGACATCATGGAAAGAATCTTTCCACGATGTCCTGCTCCTGGTTACCAGCCTGCTGAAGCAGGAGCAGGCTGGTAACTATGGTAAACATCGGGTTACTAGGGGCACACGCGCTTCTAGTAACCCGTTGTTTATCATGGTTACCACTCTGCTACAGTGAGCGGGAGGTTACCGCTCACTTTAGCAGGCTCGTAACCATGATAAACAACGGGTTACTAGGTGCGCGTGTGCCCCTAGTAACCCGATGTTTACCATAGTTACCAGCCTGATCGCTGCTCCCGCTGGTCGCACACAGCGATGTGTGCTGACCAGCGGGAGGGCAACGACCAAAAAATGGTCCAGGACACTTTGCAGCGATCAGCGACCTCACAGCAGGGGCCTGATCGTTGCAAAGTGTCACACATAGCGACATCGCTGGTGAGGTCGCTGTTGCATCACCAAAACCGTGACACAGCAGCGATCTCGCTAGCGATCTCGCTATGTGAGACGGGGGCTTTAGTGCCCTGACCAAGCCTTGAGTGTTCTAGAGCTTGTTCCCGGCATAATTCCTTGTGGGCTGCAGTACTTGTAACCAGCCACAAGATGCCACTGTCCCGGGTGCAAATGTCAGGTTGAGTCTGCCAACAGTGTTGCAGACAGTGATGGGGTTAATGCTGTGTGATGACAGTCCACAGAGGGTGGGCACATTAGGAAAATCTCTGCTTAGTTTCCAGAAGCAGGAAGTAATGAGTAGTAAGAGATAGGACAGTGAACTGTACGGGCAGCCTGACTATATGGTGGCTGCTAGGGTAGACCGGAGCTCCATACCCTCAGACAGTGGGATCACCAGTGTAAAAGTCTCCCTACGCAAGAGTCCTGTTAGCCGGCCGGAGAAACTCAACAGAGGTATTGAGGACCCGGGGGACTTCTAGTCTGCAGGAAGCAGAGGAAGATAAATAGGACTCCAGGCTAAGACGTGGGGGAGATATTGGATCCGGAACACTGTTGGTATTACAGAAGAGTCTCTTGGGCTAGAGATTAGAGTCACAGAGATGCTTCACTTAAAGAGGGAACCAGGGCTGAAGATGTTGCCAGCGCCTGTGAGGGAGATAATAACCTGTCGGGCCTTATCCATTATATCTGCCTGTAAATATTGTACATATTCCTCTTCCCCAAGTAAAGTCCAAGTTATGGTTAAGAACCTCGTGTCCTCTGAATTTATTGCTGCCCTGGTCCCAGAAGAGAAATGCCTGGAGACAGCCGCGATCGGATGGTTTGAAGTACGTGGAGAGCCCCACATACACAGCCATACACCAGAGGGAGGACACGAATTGTCTGTAGGGTGCCAGAGCAAGAGGGGGCTACAGCTCGCCCACGACTACCTACTGGGGCACCTTACAGTAGGACACATTTTTCTCCGCTAAAAGTCTAGACCCTTGGATCAGGAATAGGACAGACATTTGTAGGACATTTCATAACTTTCCCAAATTCTTATGAAAAATATTCCTCACAAACTGCATTGAATTACTGTACCCAATTTATTATATATTTTAGGAGTCAGTCGGTCCATTTTATACTGACTCCAACTCCGACTCCACCAAAATGGGCACCGACTCCACAGCCCTGGTAGCATCTGCTGTGAACGGTCTAGCTATAGTTCCGCTCGTACTTTCTTATCGTGGACAACCCCTTTCAATCAGCGCTAATTAAGGCTGTAGCATTCTGTGGTTTCAGCCTTAAGTGAAGTCTAGGTTAATATTTGGTGAATTTATAAGGAAACTGACTTATGGACTACCTGCTCGCTGCTAGGCCTCATTGAGCTACACAAATTGCGTGGATCACTGAAAACGAATTGGCCACATCTTCTTCACCAGACGTTTCATGTAGACCTTATAGCTTCTTGTGGCCTCTTTCTATGTGCACCGGTGGGATATGTCCATCTTGCGTTTGTGCACACGTGGACGCCGTGCAGTATTTGTCACTGTCCGGACCTATAAAGGGTTACACCTCGGCGTTTGCACAGTGATTGTCAGTGTCCTGTCCATATGTTTGTCCACTTTACACAGCTCACTCTGTCTGCGGCTCACATAGCCTGGTCTGTTCTGCTATAGAGAGGCTCTGTAGTTACAGCTAATGGCCTATTCAGCCTGGATGCCACCATGTTAAAGTCGTTTGTACGACTGGGAAGGAAAAAGGCAAATATGGGTCACTGACCTGAAATCATGGTGTCTGAATTTCCAGTGTGATCCCGATGTTCTGCCTTCACATTTCATAGTGTTGATTTGAATGAATAAGTCACTTTGTAATGCAAATTTTCTTTCAGATGTGCACCATTTTCTAATCTACAGTTTAAGGGTCCTTTTACATAGGTAGATTGTTCCCAAAACTATCACCGATTGATGAGCCAGTAAGCCATTCTGCGCTCTTTACCTCCATTTACATGGGGCTCTTATGGGTTCTGCATACACTCGTTTGTTAGCATACAGTTTAATTATTGTCGGCAATATACTCCATACGTAGAGCAGTTTTAAAGACGTTTATGGCATAAGCTATGCCATAATCGTCCCAGCTCTGGGACTGTCAGGAATGGAGAGGCGGCTGCACATGCACAGCTCTCCATTATGTATATTGAAGCTCTGAAAATGGCAGTAATGGGGGACTGCATCTGTCAATATTCCCGAAACACCTTGTGGGGACAACCCCCTTCCCCACCCCCCTTTTTTTTTTCCCCTTTATATATATGTAGCACCCTGAGGATTCGGCTGCTACAGGAGTATTGCACCTCCACCCAGAGGTGTGATATTCCACTCCCGGGCAAGGATGGAGAGTGGAACTGAGCTCGGTAGGCTGCATGCACTACACACATCCCATTTCCGAGGAACAGGCCGACGGTACTCCCACTTAGAAATGTGCAGGTACGACCGAGTCTGTTCCTGGCTGGAGTGGGAGGGGGGTGGTACATCCCAAGTAGTGTAGGGGCAGATAGGGGGAGCAGCCTGGGTAAAGATAGGAGCTCATTGGGTGCTGGTCACCTGAGCTCACACATAGAGGGTGTATATAAGGTGGGCACCAACTAAGAACAGGGTCAGATGCAGAGAGTCAGATGCAGAGAGTCAGTCGGTTGCAGAGAACAAGTCAGGAGCAGAGGAGAGAAGAAAGACCCAGAGTGAGAGAGGAGAAAAGAGAGAGACCCAGAGGCACAGAAGAAAAGGACTCCAAGATCCCAACTAAAATCCCCGGGTGAAGAGTCGGCATCAGGGTACCGGAACCCAAGCTGGTGGGGGTAAAAACATTCCCCAGCCAGAGACCGGAGACCGTGGGCAGCATCTGCCACGGTCACCCACCACATCCACCCCGAAGGCACACCACATGAAGGGTCAGGGAACCCAGGGCCAAGGGTGTCCCAACAGAAGGCCCGAGGGAGCTGGACCTAGGTGGATTACTGGTGGGGACGGCCAGAGAACGGGACAGAAAGAGAGCTCAGGGCCACGCTCCGGACTTGTTTGGGGGTTGGCTGGATCCAGGACCTGGTGGACGCAGCACGGCTCGGGTGGTCACTCGCAGCTGGAGTGACCAGTACAACATCTGCAGTAAGTAAACACCCTTAACTGCACAACCCGACTCTGTCTTCACTGCCGTCTGCACTACACCACCACAACCCCCATCCTCTGCACCTGTCCCCTCTGAGGCTATACCCCTCCCGTTGGGGGTTATCCCACCAAGCTGCGCACCCACCATCAGCCTCAGCGGACCCTGCTGCAGCGGCGGCCACAGTGACCGCATCACAACGGGTGGCGTAGTCGACACAAAAGAACTCTTAATAACATCTGTAGGACTGCCACATAACACTGAGCTTGACGCCCTGGGCACGGGCCGGGTCACAGCCGCTCGGAGACTACAACCCCCCCATCTGATCCGGTGCCGGGTATTCCCCTCAAAAAGGAATATGTCCCAGGGGGTGCGTCATATACACATCATTGGATCCCTATGTATGTTGTCATGAACAGAAGCAGCTGCGCATGTGCAGCACTCTGTATTATGTCCATGGAAGCCTTGGACAGGTTAGCAATGGTGGGACCATATCTACCAATATATGCTCTAAATATGGTATATTGGACAACTCCTTTTTTATCGACCTTTTGGGCGCATTGCGCACTGCTAAAAATAGAGAAGTAGCTGCACATGCTCAGATTTCTGAGTTTATTTCTATAGAAGCTCATAAGCATTGGCTCATTTATCCTTTGATCGTTCAACATATTGTGGGAGTTTCAGCTCTCTGGTAGCCGCTTAGACGCAGGGTTTTTATAACAGAATAAATTTTATTGTCCTTCACAAACTTTACAGCTCCAAAGTGAGAAACAGTCCTCTCTTTGGGTAAAGCAAAGTAAATCACACGGTCTCACCAACTTGGTATTACCTCTCAGGCTGCAGTACAGACTATCCACCGGCTCTATCTTTCTCCAGCCTCAGAACACTACTCCCACCTGAGTTAGACCAGGTGCATTATTTAGGCCCAGACTGGAGTATGGGAGCGACCTTTCCCACCCAGGATCTTTTAGTCGCTCCTAAATCCTGGACCAAAAATCCAGTCAAAATAAAACCATATCAGTAAAACATACCTGCCATCCAGGACTTTACCTCCTGCCTTCTTACAATGCGTACACAGACGAATGGTGAGATGCAAACTTAAATCTGCTCAATCATTGGCCCACAAAAGCAATGGACGTTTTCAGTCTTTTTGCTGCAGTTGTGTCCAGAGTCATATACTGTATATAGCCCTGATGTAAAGTAAGTTTGTTTTTTCTTTTTCTTTTAGGTATGGTTATAACAACATAAGCCACAAATGTGGAGTCCTGACAACAAGAATAGTTCTTATTGTGAAGTGTGGCAGTTCTTACGACTATATGAAAAAGTTCAAAATGGTCTAAAAATGACTTCACTCTGGCTTCTGTTTTTAAATGGAATAGGTAACCAGGTTTTTGCTATTTAATCTGAGAGCAGCATGATATATTCTCTGAAACCCTGATTCCTGTGATATATCACTTGTTGGTCTGCATGCTGTCGTTTTGACTGGCAGCTTTCTGTCAATGAACAGTGTACATAGAAAGATGCTAATCAGTTGTTTGGGCTGGGTTGCACAGAGCAGTTGACTAGTAGGCACAAGACACTTAGTCCTGTAGTGATAATCTACTGATAAAATAACTGCTTTTATTGAAACAGCAAAACACAGCTCAGTAAGTGACATATTGCTGGAATCGGGCTTTTCACGCTGACATCATGCTGCTCTCAGATTACTTAGTCAAAATCTGCTGACAGACTTCCTTTAAAAGAATATAATCTATTTTCCTCCTAATTCTTTAATTTACATAATGTAGCTCAATTTGGAAATGAACTAACATGATGTCATACTTGGCCATAGTATGCTCTTTCTATATAAAATACTCAACATAGTAAATATAATAAATACACTGAATGGCCACTACATTAAAGACACCGGACATTGGAGCAACCCTGTATGAAAATTAGACACTTGACCACCGAAGTAGAACATAAAATCAAGTGACCAAGTTTTCATGGATCAGTGTCGGTGTGAATCCACATTAGAATGGGAAAATAATGTTGTCTGAGCGATTGCAATGAGGCCTGGTCGGAGTAGCCAGGGTTAGATTTTCAAAAGCTGTCAGTCTTTTCAAGTTTTCTTATGTAACGGTGTGAAAAGTCTACCAAGAATGGTGTGATCGAGGAATAACATCCAGAGGACGTACTCAAGTCCGAGAAGGATGTCAAGAATTGTTCTGATGACCAGGTGATGCACAGTCAAGACAATGCTGGTGTCTCCAAGTCTAAGCAGCAATAAATCTGTCAACCATTTCTGTTCGGTGGTAAGGCTGCTGGAAGTGTAGTAATGCTGTAGGGAGTGTATTTTTGGCAAGTCTTGGGTTCTCCGATACCTGTTCGTGGACCGTAAGGCTTACCTAAGCTTTAAGACCAACCAAATTCATCTCTTCATGGCCGAAGGACGATGCACCATGCCACCAGGGTTGTATAATGATGGATTGGTTCCAAAAACATGACCGAAACTTTCTTCTCAAGCTTCCACAGTCCCCAGATGTTAATCCTATAGAACATCTCTTTTACGAGGTACAACGGGAAGCTATGAGCAGGTCGTTACCTCCACTAGAATAGAAGTTGTCCTTTCCACATGGGCCAATTATAGTGGAGAACAATTTAAATGCCATGTGGAATCTATGCCGCGATGAATAGCTGCGGTTTCGAAAGCCCAAAGGAGGTCCAATTCGAAAACTAGATAAGGGGTCTCTAATAAAGTGGCCATTTTTTTTTTTTTTTCCCCCATCACAATTCCAGAAATGTCGCAGAACTCAATGGACTCAAGTACAGCACAGACCAAAAGTTTGGACACACCTTCTCATTTAAAGATTTTTCTGTATTTTCATGACTTTGAAAATTGTACATTCACACTGAAGGCATCAAAACTATGAATTAACACATGTGGAATTATATACTTAACAAAAAAGTGTGAAACAACTGAAAATATGTCTTATATTCTAGGTTCTTCAGAGTAGCCACCTTTTGCTTTGATGACTGCTTTGCACACTCTTGGCATTTTCTTGATGAGCTTCAAGAGGTAGTCACCGGAAATGGTTTTCACTTCACAGGTGTGCCCTGTCAGGTTTAATAAGTGGGATTTCTTGCCTCATAAATGGGGTTGGGACCATTAGTTGTGTTGTGCAGAAGTCATGTGGATACACAGCTGATAGTCCTACTGAATAGACTGTTAGCTGCTTTTTTCTTGCCATAATACAAATTCTAAGTAAAAAAAAAAACGAGTGGCCATCATTACTTTAAGAAATGAAGGTCAGTCAGTCCGAAAAATTGGGCAAACTTTGAATGTGTCCCCAAGTGCAGTTGCAAAAACCATCAAGCGCTACAAAGAAACTGGCTCACATGAGGACCGCCCCAGAAAAGGAAGACCAAGAGTCACCTCTGCTTCTGAGGATAAGTTTATCCGAGTCACCAGCCTCAGAAATCGCAGGTTAACAGCAGCTCAGAATAGAGACCAGGTCAATGCTACACAGAGTTCTAGCAGCAGACACAACTCTACAACAACTGTTAAGAGGAGACTTTGTGCAGCAGGCCTTCATGGTAATATAGCTGCTAGGAAACCACTGCTAAGGACAGGCAACAAGCAGAAGAGACTTGTTTGGGCTAAAGAACACAAGGAATGGACATTAGACCAGTGGAAATCTGTGCTTTGGTCTGATGAGTCCAAATTTGAGATCTTTGGTTCCAACCACCGTGTCTTTGTGCGACGCAGAAAAGGTGAACGGATGGACTCTACATGCCTGGTTCCCACCGTGAAGCATGGAGGAGGAGGTGTGATGGTGTGGAGGTGCTTTGCTGGTGACACTGTTGGGGATTTATTCAAAATTGAAGGCATACTGAACCAGCATGGCTACCACAGCATCTTGCTGCGGCATGCTAATCCATCCGGTTTGCATTTAGTTGGAAGGCAAAAGGGCCAACAAGTGCTAAGCATCTCTGGGAACTCCTTCAAGATTGTTGGAAGACCATTTCCGGTGACTACCTCTTGAAGCTCATCAAGAGAATGCCAAGAGTGTGCAAAGCAGTCATCAAAGCAAAAGGTGGCTACTTTGAAGAACCTAGAATATAAGACATATTTTCAGTTGTTTCACACTTTTTTGTTAAGTATATAATTCCACATGTGTTAATTCATAGTTTTGATGCCTTCAGTGTGAATGTACAATTTTCATAGTCATGAAAATACAGAAAAATCTTTAAATGAGAAGGGGTGTCCAAACTTTGGTCTGTACTGTATGCCAGCAGGGTCCATCAGGCTCCACAGGTGTCTGTCTATGATAATGGCAAAGTATATAACAAGTCTCCATGGACAGAATTATTTTCAATGTTTTCTGTTTAGAAACATTTAAAGGGATTTTCCATTCTTTAAACCGATATTGCTTATTCCTAGAATCGGTCAGCTACGTTAGATCAGGGCTTTCCCTGGAATCCTGGCAGATCAGTACAATGAAGGCGGGTGGATGCAACTGCAGCTCCTTCCCATTTACGTGAATTCGCGTTAAACTTTGTTGCAGGGGTATTTCCATCTCCTGGATTTTATCCCAATATGTAGTAGGTGTAATATTAATATTAGCAAATACCTCCAATTAGAAATATAGTATAGTTCTTCTGATTCGCTATGTATCTTTCCTCATGTGCAGGGCATTGCAGTAGATATGTGGTTATGACCACTGATATAGTGACAGTTGGCTAGTTGCTTTTGGTCGTAGTCATGGATATCTAAGGTCCTTCAATGCACTACACATGAGGAAAGAGACATAGCGAATCAGAAGAACTATACTATATTTCTAATTGGCGTTACTTGCTATTATTATTAATAATAATAATAATATATTACAACTACTACATATTAGGATAGGATCTGACTTGCCTGGCTGAGTACGATCCAAATATCGGATGGAACTCATGCTGCATTTTTTATTTTATTTCTTCCCCGTGCTGGGCGTGTCCAAGGAAAAAAATCGACATATGCACAGTCCCACTGCCCAGCATTGGTTTGAGCACGATCCGATGTTTTGTTGGATCACGCTCAGACCGAAAATGTGGTCGTCTGCAGGAGCCCCAACACTTTAACGTCATGGCTTCTGTTTTTAAAAGTGCTGATGCTATGATCAGTGCATAGTGCCGTTCCTCTGTTGTTCTTCATGAACATGCATGACTACACCTTCATCACTGATTACACTGTGCCAGGGACACTCTCCCAAAGAGTAACTCCCAACAGTCAATTTATTTAAATTTATTAATATTTTATATACACACATCCAATGACCTTTCAGGAGAGCTGGAGGACCACTTTATAACTGTCTGTATTCTTTTAAAAAAATAAATAAATAAAGGATTGGGTGTGTTGACACCAATATGCCTAATCCCTGTTTCAAATTTACCTTTAGATCAGACATTCCCGAACTTTAAGTCAAGAATCATTTTTAAATATTCAGATACTGTAGCTTATGTTGTGTCCTACTGATTGGTCGAGTCTTTTTAGTCTTTTTCACTTTTACAAATTAATGTTTTTTTTTATACTCTAATGGTAACCAGTAATATGATTTTGACCCTACTTCCAAGTCCCATTAATAGTATGGTATCCGTGATGTCACTAGTGCACAATAGTGAAGCAGCTGCTAACAGCGGGGGAAGCCACATGAAAGGCTCCCGAGATATTCGGTCAATCAGCCAAAATTCTGCCAACTTTCATGTTATTTTGTAAGAATCCAGGAATGAAAAAATGTATGAGAAAACTGCTTAAAATATTATAGAATAAGAGAAGGCCATTCACCTTTTTCCATCCTCTGTCTCTGTGTCCGATGCTCCTTGGTCCTCCCCTAGTCTCTGTACTGACTGCTGCATCAATGATATCCTGGCACAGACATATGACCGCTGCAGCCAATCAAGTGCTGCAGTCGGTCACGTGGTGTACTAGTGACCGAAGATGCCAGTGACCACTGATTGTTTGTTTGTTTACAGGCGCACAACACATGATTGCGGCAGCCTAAGATTGGGAGGACTGCCAGAGAAGGGACTTTTTGGAAGAGTTTTTTTTTTTTTCTTTTCCGAAGCAGTTCTTACAGCCTATTGATCAGGCAGTGTGTAGTTTGGAGAGATTCTCATCAGGATCTGCTTTAAAGAAGTGAAATGTACTACTTTTTTTTTTTTTTTCTCAGCTGGAGTTTTTCAAAACTTCTCCACAAAAAAAAGCTGAAATACATCCTAATATGACCAAAAACTCAAGTGGATTTCCCATAGAAATTTAATAGAGAGAATTTTTGAACTGGTTTTTCAGGAGGATTCCTCTCCCAAAAAATGTCTCACAAAGCTCCATATAGGCTTAAAAAAAAAATTGCCGGGGGAAAAAAAAATCCTTTGGCAAATGATGTACCATAGGCATGGTTTCTCATTTACTTGAAAGGAGAGCTTGTTGCAATCAAATTTGAACTGTTTATTGATCTGGATTTTAATGTAGATTCTGTGCAACGACAAAAAAAAAGCTCGGGGGAAAAATCTGGCTTATCTCATATATATATATATATATATATATATATATATATATATATATATATATATATATATAATATTTATTTTTAAGAATTAATGCATTTTTAGTACATTTTCAACAGCATTTGTTATGTGCTCTTCATATTACAAATTATATCATACATCATGTGTTTTTAATGCTTTCTGTTAAAGGAGTTATTCATGGGTTAAACGCCTCTTACACACCCTCTGATTGCCTCATTGGTCTCCTTGTTTCACCTTCTGGTGTTGACGCACGTAAATAAACTAAACTGCTGTAAATTCTACACTGTAAAATGTTCTTGAATGTAAGGAACAATGCAGTGTTTTTTTACATATTTGATTTTTTTTTCTCAATTCCCCCTCCCCTAATGTATGACCAATATGTATTATACATGGTGACCGTTCAGATGAAATCCACCAGAGCCTCTATTCATCCTGGCTAATAGAGCCTTTCTCCGAAATAGCTCCTTTTATGCTTTTTTCTTTTTTTTGGGGGGTGATCTTAATTCCGTTTTGAGTATGCTAAGAACGTTACTGTGTTTTTGGTTAAAGGATTTACTGGTACGTTTTTTTTTTTTTTTCACTATTGGCCGAAGAACTAACAGATAGGTAGTTGCCAACTACTTGCCTGTTGTGCCCAACACTGATCTCAGCTGGTACAAGGCGGTTACAAAACACTCCTGACGGTGATTCTGCGGCTTCCACGGACGTCGACAGAACAGCGGCTTCTCTTCTGCTCTGTTGACAGGGTGTGACTGCCAACGTCCTGCTGATTGACATCTGCTCCCTGCTGCCTAAATGCAGGGAGCCGGCTGTCAATCAGCATAACATCTGTAGTCACGCCCTGTTGACAGAGCAGCACGGAAGGAGAAGAAGAGCTGCTCTGATGACTTGGAGCAGCTGAATTGCCGGCAGTAGTGGTCATCGAACAGGCAAGTATTTGCCTCTGTTAGCAGCTACCTGCCTGTTAGTTTTAAGCTTTAAAATGGTTATGGAAATCCCCTTTAAAACCACTTGTACCGCTTTGCTTAGGTGGCCTCTTGTGGACTTTCCCACTTTATAGATTGAGAGTTGTGCCAAAACATAGACAATTTCTCACTGGTCCATTGAGCACTGGAATCCGTTGCGTCGTGTACTGGCTTAATTAGGCCAAGTTTTAATGTATTGTTATGTCCTAGTTTGCATTCATAACTTTGCTTTCCCTATGAAGTCCAAAAATTTTGTTTCCACAACTAATGTAATAAGAACATCCAGGTGAGGAGGACGCAGCTGTTGCATTCTTCCATGTGTTAAATCAGGGTTCCCCAACTCCAGTCCTCAAGGCCCACCAACAGGTCATGTTTTCAGGATTTCCTTAGTATTACCCAGGTGATAATTGCATCACCTGCACAGGCAATAATTCCATCACCTGTGCAATACTAAGGAAATCCTGAAAACATGACCTGTTGGTGGGCCTTGAGGACTGGAGTTGGGGAACCCTGTGTTAAATGACTGCTTCCACACAGAATAGCGGAATTCTTGAAACACTTTGCTCGTAGCTAAAAAACTGAGTGAGGTGAGTGAGGTGAGTGAGGTGAGTGAGGTGAGTGAGGTGAGTGAGGTGAGTGAGGTGAGTGAGGTGAGTGAGGTGGGTTTGGATTTTTTTTTTTTTTTTTTTTTTTTTTTTTTTTTTTTTTTTTAGATTGGGGGACAAAAAAATAAGATTGCAAACTGAGAACATTTCTGAGATTCATCATCTCCATTCTTGAATACTATCTCAATTTTGAAGATGTTCTCCGACTTCATGTATAATTTTAGAGTGAAAAATTCTGATTGAACATCTAGGCAGAAAGATGGAGTTGACGGTTTTTTTTCTTCTCTGGAATCAACACAATGCCATTTAACCTAGTTATTTCTGATCGGTGGTTAATAGGAAGGTCAACTAGGGCCCATACCTACCTCAAATGTCAACTTTAGTGCTTCTCCTAACAAAGAACTTTTGCCTGCAGTAGGTCATGGCTATCTAAATACGGTGTGTGGCTGCTATTTGTAATAGTTTGGGTGCTATATCCCCCTTTATTTAGACCCTACATAGTCTTGACATTTGCACAACATGTGGCACTGGCTTCTTTTTATAAATGAAGCCTTCACAGAGCCGTATCCCGCAATAGTTTGTTTCAGGTTACTCATTCCCTCAAGGCAAAATTTTTACTGAACTTGGATTAGAAATGGAGAAAGGAGAAAGGAGAATATTTTTTCTAATGGTGTCCATGAAAATTAGACCAGGGTTGTGTAAACCCACTAATTTTGTCAGGACCGGCCCATTATATTGTGTATATAAACCTCCTAATGCTCCTCTGACTAATGTCACAACAAAGAAAGATCGGGCGCAATAAATTTCAACGCCCCGTCCTATGTTTGCACCAGAGGTGTCTGGTAGCATCTGAGTTCTCTCTCCCCATTGAAAACGCATGCCTGCGTGGTCGGACTGAGCGTGTGGTGGGGCCAGGAGGAATGAGTGTTGGCTGAACACTTTGATCGAGTGCCAACCATATGACTGTCTCTTCCAGACCGGAAAAGATGAAATTGCTGGCACCAGTCTCCTGACCGCTAAGCCAATCAGTGGTCAGATTACAGGTGTTAATGACTTTGTCTCTTCTTGTCTGGCGGTGATGGTCAGAGAGTCAGCGAAGGAGAAGACAAAATAAAGAGGACCCATCACCAGGTCAAAAGTGGCCAGTTTTTGCTCTTATTTTAGTCTCACTGCTCACCGGAGTATTCCGTGCTTTCTTTTATTTAATTTTTTTTTTTTGTGCTTTTTAAAAGTCTGCTATATGGTTTCCAGAGATGTAGACCTTTTTATTTAGTGCATCAAATATGCTAATGTTTATGATCTTTACCAAGGGGGTGTTGCTCACAGGATCCTCTGGGGCATGTCTCCAGGCTGCTCTGCGTTATTCCCTGTGAGCACCACCCCCAAAGACCATAAAAATCAGCATACTGGGCCCAACTAAACAAAAGGGCCCTTATCTCTGCAACCATATGGTGGATTTTTAAAAAGAGACAAACTGAATACTCCTAAGAGGCAGCAGGAATAAAATAAGGGTAAAAAAAGAGTTTCTCTATTTTTTTTAAAAAGACCTGAACATCGTTTTTTAAGCCTTTGTTCACATTGGTTGTGATTTCTGGTATCAGTCCTTTAGTCTGGAAATAACTTTTTAAGGGTTGCTGTCCATAAAACTTTTTAATTTTATGAATGTTTTTATAAATGTCTTAATCATCACTGCCAATTATTACCCAATGCTCCTGAGTGACATGTGAGGAGGCTTCTTGAGGGTCTTCTGTTATGACCTAAATCTCATGATGTGTCTTTCCGGTCTTGAGTTGTTCTCGGATTGAGATCTCCATTTACTTAGAGTTTAGGTATAGAGAGTTACATTCAATTTGCTGGTAATTGTAAGAACGTGCCCGTCAAGCATGTTGTCTAATTTTGTGTCTTTCCTTTTCCTTCTTTTTTCTCACTTGTAGTCGCTTTCTGGGGGGATATTGCTTTGGATGAAGAAGATTTGGCCAACTTGAAGATAGATCTACGTGTGAGCTCAAGGAACAGAACACGCTCTTCAGGTCAGTTGTGGTATTTTCTTGTGTAGCCTCCAGGTTTATTCTTCTTTTTTTTTTTTTCCCTATTGTGAAGATTTTGTAGGTATTTTGCTAAAAAGATGTCCTATATCTATCCAAGATCTAACGAGACAAGAGACAGTCTCTTAGATGTCCTAAATAGCTTCACCATTCCATGGACCCCTGAGTGCTGTACCAATACAGCTCTGCCTATAAGCGAATGATGGGGCTCTTCATGTTGATTTTTGACAAGGAACCATGTAATTGTATTCATGTCATCTTGGCAATAAAGGCGTTAAGCATGCGAGAGCCCAGGGGTCAAATGATTGGCACAGAACCTGTGCTTTGCTCCGGCGCTCCCAATCAGCAGTTCACTATATAACTCTTGATGGTCTCAATTTGGGCATTAAAGAGGTTGTCCATACTTTTTCATTGATGAACTATCCTAAGGATAGGTCATCAATGTCTGATCAGCCAGGGTCTAACACCAGGACCCCCGACGATCAGCTGTCAACGGTGGGGGCGGCCGCCGGCCGTAACCGCTCAATTGCAGAGCCGGCTATCTTCTGAATGATAGGTAGTGGACAACCTCTTTAACGTCTTTTTTCGCTTGGGCTGTATGTGGGATTGCAGCTTATTTCTGCTGGCGTGTATGGGATTGAGTTACAATACCAGGGCACAAAGTTTTCTCCATCGTCTTCAGCAAATATCTTCATGGCCTGGTGGGTGGAGCATTTTTTTTTTTTTTAATTAATTAATATAATCCATATTTTGAAAACCTGGAGTGGTACGGCCATTGCATAGATGACCTCCTCCACATATGAAGGGGTCAACTATGTGACATCATACTGTTCCTGGACTATATTAACAATAATAACTCTAATCTTCACTTTACCGCCCACCATGACAAAGTTTCCATTAATTTTCTAGGTCTGTCTCTGAGAGCAGTAGGGAGTGAAATTAAATCTGTGAGCACAACACCAGATGCAGCCTCTTGTCACACATTTCATATCATCAAAAATGAGATAAAAGCTTGGCGTAACTGGACGGATGATGACCGCTGTCTGAGTGCAATAATATCAAACTGAAATTGAAGAAAAAAAAAGAATGTAAATATACAGAATGAGCCCCTGTTAGAGCAGATAACCTATTTAAAGAGCTTGTAAGCGCTGCACTCATTGCCTGTGAGATGTGCTACTGCTGAAAAGATTGCAGAAGTGGCCGGTAACCAAGACAACTAGCAGAAAACTAGAATTTAAAAATCTCTCAGTTCTTTGTTGTTTTCTTTTAGGCCAAAACAAAAATGACAAGTATCATGTAACAAAAGTATTATTCCCATTTTTGAAACTGCATGCAGTAAGCAATTCGGGAAGATTTCGAACATTGTCTAAAAGTTTTTACCAGTCCTGTTTCTGAATAATGTATATTTCATATGTTAAGCGCCATGGAATAAATGGCGCTTTAATAATAATTCAGAGTTAATAAAAAATTGTATTAAAGCGAATCTGTCAGCTGGTATGTAATCTCAAGACAGGCAATGGGGGCTGAAACACAGATTTCAGCGATGTGTCATTTATTAGGCTGTGTGAGATTGTTTCCATACAATGAATGTTATATCACCAGGAGATTATCAATGCCTGGATTACAAGGCACATCAGCCCTGATCCAACTATACCCCCTCCTCTGATAATCTGCATGCTGTGACTAGACAATGTACATAGAGAGCTGCAGTGTGGGTGGGGAAAGCATTCTGAGCTCTGCTACATCTAAGAACTCTGATACATGGTTGGAATCAGGGTCTCTTTTCCTACATCAGGCTGCTCTCGGATGAGATGGCAAAAACCTGGTGACCAATTCCCTTTAAAGGAAATTTGCACTTTCAGCAAATGCCCCCAAGCATTTAAAATATCCATGCCAGATGTTACTAACCCTCCACCCACTTCAGCGCCTGCACTTCACTGCTGCAGCCAATCCCTGAGTTTAACAGTTCTGCCAAAGTAGGGTGTACTAGTTGCTGAGCTCAGTGATTGGTTGCAGTGGTGATGCGCAGTGTGGTAGTGACTTCACTGCTGCAGACATAGGAGCAGCGGTGGAGAGCCCTCACTGGAGCGGAGGAGGGTGACTACCTTCTGGCTTTATTTTGCAAGCATTTAGTCTACTTTGCTGAAAGTGGCAAAACACTTTAAATACATTCCCTGCAGAGCACCCACTATTGGCAATCTAATTTCCCCTAATTTGTTATTTCATAAATCAATAGTACATCTGCAAATGAGCAATTTTATGATATATTTTATCGGAGAAATCTGCTTCTTTCTCTGCCAGAATTGATCAGTCATCATCAAAATCCAACTCCCCCTGCATATCCCATACTTCTGGCATACGGCGCGTTTTGGTCCTATGGACGTCGTTGTTTTTTTGTTTTTTTTTTCTTGGTGTTTCTTCCATCCCTGCAGTTGCCGTCCTCCTGGCTTGATTGATGTGGCTGATGTGTCCTACATCATCCACAAAACGCCGCAAATCTTGCACCAGCCTGCGCAGGCGCTCTATGCTCTGCCCTACTAAGTCCTAAAATGCGCCAGCATCTATTAAACCAGAAGTGAAGTCTGTGCCGGCGCAGTACGGGACTTTGCTCCTCACTTACTAGGGCCGAGCATAGAGCGTCTGCTCTTCAACTACAAGAGTCAGTACTGTAGTGGCTGAGTTTTAGGGTTGCTTTGCATCCCCATACTTTTTGTTTTTTTGGGGATTTTCTTTTTATGGTGTTGTATGTAGCTGTGCTGACGCATTTCGGGTAGAATTCTCCTAACCCCTTCTACATTGTGTATTAACCACCCATTGCACTCTCGCTCGCTTTCTCTCGCTCTCCATATTATAGGGAGAGAAATGGGTGTTACGTATAAAAGGGGTTAAGAACATTCTACTCGAAATGCGTCGGCCCAGCTATTTGTTGTAATGCAATTTTACACTGTTACTATAAAGTCACAGATCGATGCAGTGCTAGATTATTCGTCATCTTTTATGGACAAGAGTTCTGCCGCTCCTACAGAAAAAAAAAAGGACTTTGCCTTTTACATCTTAGAGAAAACCATCTAGGCCTCTTTCCATTGCCTTTATCTTTGTAAATCCTCTCTGTAACAGTAGGAACTTCAGCTCTGGAGTACAAACTGCTGATTTAACAAGTAAAATACTACTCTTTTTATACTAAAGAAAAATTAAAAGTGAGTGAAGAATTTTATAGCCTGACATTCACCTGATTCTTTTTTATTTTTTTTTGTATTTTGTAATGACTTTTGATAACATTGCACATTCTCACGCAACTTGTCCCATATGTGAATGTCGCTCCCTGACCCGAACAACCCTCGGTTTCCCACAACCCTTGTCCCGATTCTTGATTCTCGGATATCAATGTTCTCGTCCACAGTTCAGTCTCTCCCTTCCTGTGATTTCTGACTTTTCCTCCATCCCCGAAACGCTGTTTTATCTAATTCCTACTATATGCCCCCCCCCACACGCTCATCCTGTTGTTCTCTTTAGTTTCCTGTTTTGATAAGCTGTCATGGAGATGATTTTATACAGCACAGACTTATACACACACCTACACCCGGCCAAAGCCGGCGGTGAAGTCACCCTGCTCCTTGTAAATGGGCATGGTGTGTTGTTTCTATTTCAGCTGGTGGTTAACCGTGGATGGCATGACACCGCTTACTGGTTTTCTTCCAGGATTTTACGAGAACGCGGCAATAATACTAAAAAGTAGATTTTCCACCAACCTAAAAGTTATCATGTAATTCTGCACATTGTGTAAGTGCAGTGATGATGCCCTCCGGGACCTATGAACATAACTTCCTACAGATGGCTTATGTCAGCAGCTACGTTACTTACTATGAGTAATTATCATTGCTCGCCTTTTATTAACTGGTTGCATTCAAGGATTTTTCCCTGTATGGAATCTGATCGGACAATCCCTCCAAACCCCAAATCATGTTTTTGCTCTCTTGTCTGTGTTTTTTTTATGCCTGTAGACTTCACAGGAGAGTGTCCAAATATATATCACTTGTTCACCAAGGGTGTGGACCATAAAACTGTTTTAGGGTATGTTAACACCGGTCGGATTGTTCGGATCTCTAGTGATCTGAGAACTGGGCTCTACTAATTGGAGCGTGTCAGGGATTCCAACACACAGGGACGACACCGGGGAGATCACGCGATATCTCACCGTGCCGTCACACTGTCAGTATTTCGTCCAGAGTCGCGAGCACGCGATCAAGACTACTTGCTGCGTAGGTATCGGTAAGCGACCAGTGAGCGTAGGGCGTCACACCTCTGGGTTCCAAAGCCTGGAATCCGTGTTCATCGCCCTCCGTACGGTCACTGTCAGCTTCACGATAGCCCAATTAATATTATTTTTATTATTAATAGTAATAATAATAAATATTTATTCTCTGCCACCATCGACAGAGTTTGACATATAAAACAGGCCTGGCCGGACGCCTGCGTTTTGGTAGCGGGTATGGCTTCTGCGAAGGGAACGATTACAGAACAAAAGAAACAGACCTATTAAATTTTATATTTAATCCAAAAGGGGGGCAGTGTTTAGGAAAAATATATACAAGGATGTTACAAAGGAGACATTAAAATACATAAGCAGTTACAAAAAATAAACTGGATAAAAAAAGACAACTTACACTATACAGTTCGCAGGGACGAATCAGCATAGGTGGAGGAGGGGCTCCCCAGTTGATTTGAGCGTTTTCAAACGCAACTCATTGCTTATAATCCTTATACTCCCCTGGCACTGAGTGCTCCTGTCTTCTCTTATACCTAAGGGGAGATCTGGCCACATGCCCTCTGTGTTGATATCATGTGTGCCGGTGTCCAGCCTCTGTTTTTATTAAAAACGCTAACTTCTGCTATAACTCATCGCTCATTGATCGCAGAAGCGTGCAGACAACGCCATTTTTTCCCTTATGATTTTATCTTTATTTAGAGACCACAGAATCGCATAGCTGCCATCTGCTATTCTGGGATTTTTGCCCTACAGCTCTCTGATTTGGCTTGCAACAATGAAAAACTATGTATGCATTCCTCGGCTGTTTCTGTCAATAGAAATATAGGTCCCATTATTGCCGGACGTATGGAACTTACAATATTTCATATTTCGTTTTGTAGTCAATTGTCTGGAGATTTCTTTGTTAAGCTTGGGAAAGCAACTTTCCCAGTTACAAGCAAATTAGTGCAATCCTGCCAGTAATTACCCCCTGCGTGTGCCAGGGGCAAGAGGCTGGCATCTTAACGAAGTGTGGTGACACCTCTTGGCTGGCATTTGTTTGTGTAAGGCCTTTTGGCTGTGGGTGATAATTTGCAGGACGATACTGTATGTTTTCATGGAGACTGCTCTCAAAAGATGGATAAGGGAGGGGATGAAGAAAAGGCCTGAGAGAAATGGCCAATATCTGTCAGACTTTCAATATTCCTCAATATCTACCTGACAGAGCGGAGTTGTAAATGCTCGACCTCCACTCTATACGTTGTCTATGGGACTGAAGGAAATAGCCGAGCGCTGTTATCGACTTTTCTCCAGTTGACCCATAGTTGTAGGTTGACCATGTGCACTTCCGATCCATTCAAGACTGGACTGGAGGCTCCTGGGTTCCAGAGCCCCATTCTTCAGATTACTAGAGGTTTTTATCTTCTATCCTATATATTGGGGATAACTTAATATCTTGGGAATCCCCCTTTAATTCCATTGTTGTCTAATCTTCTACTTTAATGTTAGAAATCCGAAGAAATGAGAGGTATGCTATTGTCAGTGCCAAAAATTTGCTAAGACAAGTTGCGTGCAAACATAGCCGTACTTAGATACACCTCTATAAATGTCTCTAGTGGGAAAACCTTTGTGTTGACTTTGCCAGGAGAAGCCCAACAACCGAATGGGATTTGTACAATGGCCATCCAAATGTGGGCACTCCTTCAGTATTTTTGGGGCATTTCTGGAAAGTCCCAGCGATGCGGCTTAAATATTCTGACCTGGGCCATTGAAATGTTGGTAAGTATGATATAGTGAAGGAGGCCCATAGCAAATATTAAAATGGGTCCCGTTATGTTCTTGGGTTTCACCATCCAGGACAGAAGGGTCTGATGTTTGGACCACCTCTGTGCTTCATACACCCTTGTTTTTTTTTATTTTTGGTTATCTAATTGGACAGGACTGAACGCCTTCGATAATTGTACCATTTTATACCATTTTCTATTGATTCTTCTATCTCTATGGCGTTTCTTAAAATGAACACACTGTATATGATGATCACATTTTCTGATTTTATAATCAGAAAAACTGATTTATAATTGTCGTACAGACAAATTGTACAGTCCATGAAGACATATCACCTTCACATTGAACATATGGAATTAATTACAAGCAGGGAAGTGAAAAAGAGCTGACCCTTCAACACCCATTGAAGTAGGACCTTCTGTTGTGAACAGTTAATTACAGCAGCAGATCGGCTGAGAGACAGTCAAGTCTAGGATTTGTATACTCAAAGGCGGAGAAGTACTATCCCTGAGGCTGAGGCTTCCTCTGCTCAAAGGAATTATCTCCAGACCCTCTGGAGCCAGTGGTCGGTGATTAATATTGGGGTTTGCATCTATCTGATTTTTATGGGAGATATATTTTCCGCATCATGGCGAACATAATGCATTAACTTAACATCACCGTAAGGCCAGCCTAACGCCTCCAATTTATCTGAGAGATGAAAGATGCTATCAATGCCATGTTTTAACAATATCGTCCGCCTGGGATCTCCAGGTATGAAGATATCCTGAAAGTTGGGGATCTCATAATCTTCTAAAGACCTAGCACATCCCACAACCAGCCCTCCATATGAGCTCACCAAGGGGAGGTATGTGGGCATAACCTTGATCTAATAAAAATCAGAGTTTGGGTTTTTGTCATTTGTCAGTTCTGGAAGATACAGTGCTCTGTGATTCTGTCCGATGCTCTAAGGAATGCTTTCCTTCCCTAAGCTCTGAGCCATTTCTGTGACCCAGGTTTAGTACTATTTCTTTTGTTATCCATTTTAGTACATGTGATTGTGTATGCTGTATTTTTTTTCTTCACATTTTGTAATATCCTTGTATATTTTTTTTATAAATGCTGCCTACTTTTTTCCGGATTTAATTATATAACATTTAATAGCTTTGTTCCTCCTGCTCTGTAAACCGCACCTCTGAAGCAATATGCTATCTCAACGGGTGTCCAATCGGCTTGTATAAACGATTGGTGACGGCAACTAGTTCCTCTTGTTGTTGAGTTGGCAGTGAGCGGATCAGGGTATGTATGTATGTATGTATGTATGTATAGGTGCATCTCACTAAACTAGAATATCATCAAAAAGTTAATTTATTTCAGTTCTTCAATACAAAAAGTGAAACTCATATATTATATAGAGTCATTACACACAGAGTGATCTATTTCAAGTGTTTATTTCTGTTAATGTTGATGATTATGGCTTACAGCCAATGAAAACACAAAAGTCATTATCTCAGTAAATTAGAATACTTTAGAACAGCTTGAAAAATGATTTTAAAATCAGAAATGTTGTCCTACTGAAATGTTCAGTAAATGCCCTCAATACTTGGTCGGGCTCCTTTTGCATCAATTACTGCATCAATGCGGCAATGTGGCCTGGAGGCGATCAGCCTGTGGCCCTGCTGAGGTGTTATGGAAGCCCAGGTGGCTTTGATAGCAGCCTTCAGCTCGTCTGCATTGCTGGGTCTGGTGTCTCTCATCTTTCTCTTGACAATACCCCATAGATTCTCTATGGGGTTAAGGTCAGGCGAGTTTGCTGCCAATCAAGCACAGTGATACTGTTGTTTTTACACCAGGTATTGGTACTTTTGGCCGTGTGGACAGGGGCCAAGTCCTGCTGGAGAATGACATTTCCATCTCCAAAAAGCTTGTCAGCAGAGGGAGGCATGAAGTGCTGGAAAATCTCCTGGTAGACGGCTGCACTGACTTTGGTCTTGATAAAACACAGTGGACCTACACCAGCAGATGACATGGCTCCCCGAACCATCACTGATTGTGGAAACTTCACACTACACCTCCAGCAGCTTGGATTGTGGCCTCTCCACTCTTCCTCCAGACTCTGGGACCTTGATTTCCAAATGGAAATTGTAACTCTGGGACCTTGTGGAGTGTCAATCACTGCCTTCTGGACATCTGTCAAGTCAGCAGTCTTCCCTACTGAAACAGACTAAGGGACCTTTTTAAACGTGTAGGAAGCCTTTGCAGGTGTTTTTTGTTAATTATTCTAATTTACTGAGAGAATGACTTTTGTGTTTTCATTGGCTGTAAGCCATAATCATCAACATTAACAGAAATAAACACTTGAAATAGATCCCTCTGTTTGTAATGACTCTATATAATATGAGTTTCACTTTTTGTATTGAAGAACTGAAATAAATTAACTTTTTGATATTCTAATTTAGTGAGATGCACCTGTATATGTAGAGATACAGACCTACATTGGGTTGTCATTGGAGGTGTATATACCATACGATCGCTGTGAGATTTCCAATATCTGTCCTAGTTGGGAAAGCAGCCGCGGCCTCATCTATCGCTCGTTAGTCAATTGCATAATTGTCCTGACGATTGGAGGCAGAGAAGTTACGTCCCTTCGACAATTATCATTTGTGTCCATATTAAATCCAACTGTTCCTCGCACCAGGCCTCAGGATGGATTAAAAAGGCAATTTTTTTTTTATTTTTATTTTTTTCTGGTAGGAGCTTTCTACTTTGGTCATACTCGTCCCCCCCCCTCCCAACCCCTGCTAAATAACTCACTTTGTATAAAGAGAAGTAGCGTTAAAGGATTGATAACTGCTCACCAAAACTGTCTGTCTATTTTACGCCAATTCAGATGTTGGGCTGGTAAGATCACCAATACTCACAATATTGCTAGAACACTGCCCCCTACGGGCAAAAAAATGAGAAAATTTTCAGATTTCTTGAATTATGTAATCCAAATGAGACGATGACATTAGCGATGGTCTTGGTGCATATAACACCCACCTTTTTTTTTAATAAAAAAAATAGCTTAATCTTTATTTATTGCACCGATATTCACAAAGTAGGAGCTAACCTAAACTGGGAATGAAGACATAAACTAAACTTTTAGTTGATTTTATTCATCGGTTATCCTATGTGGGCCTGTGCCCTACTATCTATATATGATTTTATAATTCGGGAGCTTTTATTCTTTATGCTCTCGCTTGTACAGTTGTAGACTGGGATTTTAAAATGTGATTTACGGGGACGTCACCCGGAGCGGTCCTGTATACATGTATATTTACAATCTAGATGTAAGCGGAATATAAATGTGCCGTCTCAGAGATGTTAATCCCACGCTCATTCTGCATTTCACCCCACTCGTTCCCTGCTTCAACCACATTCCTTTTTTATGGCTGCCTTTCCTCGGTTTCTCTTGCCCCCACCCTTCCAATCATTCTTTCCTTCCTTCATGTATATTCAGATTCACTTATTACTTTGGCTACCTATTCATCTCCAACAAATATATTGCTATGTGTTTCATTCTCCCCGCATATTCCTTTCAACAGATTTTACCAGACATTAATAATGCTGGTCTGAATTACGACCAAAACTCATCCGGCCTTAGTCTTTCATCCCACACACCTTTTATTATGCTCTGAGTATATCGGCCTGATTTCTGGTAGCCTTTTAAAAGTAGCACTTCTTAGAAATGGGAAAAGGCAGCATTAAAAGGAGTTGTCTCATGAAGACTTGTCCTATATATGGAAGCTGATCACTTCTATAACCCATAGTGGCAGCCTTGTGATGTGTTGATGGACCAGGCAATTTAAGCAGGACCAGACAACCATCTAATGTGATTGGGGCCTCCTGTCTGTTTTCGGAATATAAAACTTTCTCAGTTGCCCTATCCCTTAGGTCTAGGAGAGATATGTCACCTCCAGAACTTGGAACACCTGCACCCTTGGCCAAATTGTTTGGAAGGATCAGGTAGAAAGTTTGATCGTCAGACAACAAACATTCAGCTGACTACTTTTGGACTGGCCACCGGGGAGCTTGTAAATTCTCCGGTGGGCCACCAAAGCAAATAGACAAGTCTCTGAATGCTTTCCATATAGATGTCCACTAAGCTCTTCTACCGAGCGTTGCACAAGCTATGGCAATGACTGCTAGTCTTTCGTAGTCTGCACAGCAGGGCCCATCCCCTTCTGCCATAGACCAAATGCCCGCCAACTTTTAGATCAAGCATTAATGCTAAACGCCGTTATTACGGAACAGGGCAGCTGATTCATTGGAGGAGGAACAGGGCAGCTGATTCATTGGAGGAGGAACAGGGCAGCTGATTCATTGGAGGAGGAACAGGGCAGCTGATTCATTGGAGGAGAGAGCCGTTCAGCACTTTCGAGTGTGAGGTGCTCTTCCAAACAGCACTCCTGGCCAGTAAGGATGTGTTCACATGCTTTGATTTTCACAATTGCATTAAAAAAAGTGCCTGATTTTGCAGCAATTTTTAAAAGAAACACAACACCTGGACACCTAATTACTGTGAAGTCCTGCTAATAAGTGGCAGGAGGCTGTATCATTACTGGGTGGCCTCTTATAATACATCTTCAGCTAACACAACCCACATACACCTGCCAGAGGGTCATTATTTGATGCCTGTAAGGATTGTATGTGTGTATCTATGTGTAATATATATAATATTTTAATGTACAATATTGACAACGTGTGCTTGAGTCTTCAGAAGTATATGTAGTATAGCATAGCTGGGAAGGACAGGGTTAAAACCCAGCTCTGTAGGGTATGATTTGAAGCACCTTCATAGTTTCTCCAAGAAGCAGGAAGTAGATTCATTGTGAGACAAACCAAGATGTGAGCTGTAGCTTAGAGAGAGAGACGTGCAGCGGTCTCTCTCTCCCTGAACGAAATGACTGAGGCGTCAGTCTGCTGGATATAGCGAAGGCAAATGTGTTCGCTCATTAATGCACAGAACGTGGACATCAGACTGGATGTGTCTTGGAGATGAAGAGAGAAGAGTCTGCACAGAACCACAAGTATCACTGGTTGCTATTTATAATAGCTGTTTTGTGTGACCGAGCTGGGGCTAGCTCAGCCGTGTAGGAGTAGCCAGGGTCTGTTCTGTTTAGTTAGCACCTGGAAAAGGCTAGGGATTTATGTTTAATTTTTGTTTTGGTGCTGTACGACTTGTGGAAAGCAATTAGTACTGCATTGCCTGTGTGAATCCTACCTAAGGTCTAATGCCTACAAGAGAGAGTGAATCTCTACAGTATAAAAATGCGCGCGAATGTGTAGGTATGATTCTAAAAGTATATTGGTGCAAAAGCATGTCTGCGTTTGTAGAAGCATGTGTCTAAAAATGTTCAAGTGTGTGTAAAGGCATACTTTAGCGCCCCGAGGGTTTGGTCGCTACAGAGGTATTGCATCTCACCCAGAGGTGTGATATCTCACTTCCAGGTAAGGATGGAGTGTGGCTCAGGACCCTAACACCCACATGCACTACACCACATTTCCGGGGGACAGGGCGACAATGCTCCCAAGAGTGAGCACAACTGTCCCTGTCCCTGGCTGGAGTGGGGGGAGGGAACACCTAGAAAGGGGGAACCCAGTAGTGTGTGGGTGGGGGAGAGTAGATCCCGGGTGCACTGTATAAGAGAGTATATAAGGTGGACACCATCTTAGAGTAAGGGTAGAAAGAGAAGAGTAGTAGAAGTAGAGAGAGAGAGAAGGAGGCGGGGAGCAGAGGCTCAGCATGGGCTCTGCTTCGCAGGCAGGCCAAGTCTTAAGGCCTGGGCCTGGAGGAGAACGAAGGAAGGGAGAAGAACAGAGGAAGCTCTAGGAGAAGACTGAAGGGACCCCAGGGGTGCGGACCGGCCAGCCGCCGCCGCACGCCCGCCGCTACCAGAGTAGGGGGGTCAGGCCAGGAAAAGGGAACCAGATCCCTCATCTAGTGGAGGAGAGCAACTACCCTCAGCTAGTAACCGGAGGCCGTGGCATTGTACATGCACGACCCCTCACTACACCCATTAGGAAGGCACCACAAAGGACCCAGGGAAACGGAACATACGTTTGCCCACCAAGGCCCGAGGCAGCTGGACAGAAACGTGGTCAATTGTGGGGTACGACAGGCCAGAGAAAGGACACACGAAGGGGGTCCTGAAAAGCATTCCAAAGGTGCCTGGGAGTTGGCAGAGCCCCTCACCTGGTGAGCACAGCACGACGTGGGCAGCCATTACTTGGAGAAGTGGTTTGGAGTGTAAAACTGTGAGTCAAGACCCTGGACTGCATCACTGGACTCCGAGTCATTACTGTTGCTCCTGCGCACCATCACCCCCACCATCTGCACTCACTGCCCTGAGGCTATACTCCTCCCGTGGAGAGTTATACTACCCCCTGCTGCACATACAACATCAGCCTCAGCGGTCTGCCCTGCAGTGGCGGTTCTCAGTGACCGCAATCCACGGGTGGTGTAGGCAGACATTTAAGCATTACAAAACCAAAGAGACAGATCCGCCACTGGTTTGACCGCCCTGAGCCACGGGACCGGGTTGCCGCCACGGAGACTACAACCCCTAGCGTTACGCAGAGGCCCGGCTCCGGGCATTCTCACACACACACACACACACACACACACACACACACACACACACACACACACACACACGGCCCAGGGGGCGCGTCAATACCTATGCGTGTATGTATGTATGTATGTATGTGTAAAAGTGTGCCTGTGTATGTAATAGCATGCGTGTAAGAATGTGTGTAAAAGTAAGCATCTCAATGTATGAGCAGTTGTAGATCTGCCTGGATGAGTAAACTTTTATACTTAGCCAGGTAGGCGAGGGTTAAATCATAGCACTAATGGTCTTGATTAGATGCACCTGGCTAGCTTGGAGTAAAAACCATAGCTTGTGTTCACCTTGGGATGTGTCCGTCTGCTGGATGAACCAGAGTCAAGTGTGCTGAAGCTGGTGAGTGACCAGCCAAGATGTGAGCTTTAGCTGAGAGAGAGACGTGCCAGTGTCTCTCTGTGCATGGAGACTGCACAGGTTGAACACTTCTATTTGATGCTAGAATGTGCTGGAGCTCAAGCTGAAGGGAATTCTGAGAATAGTAGGAGTGTGCCTCTTCTGTGTATAACGTTTGCTCTGAGAGAAAGGACTGTAATCTGTTCTGGTGAGCCCGTACTCACATACTGTTTATTTGCTCTGATACCTTTGCATCTTCGAAGAGGCTGTTTTTGGTTTTGAATTCCTTGGAGTATTATGAAAGAAATGAAACTGCACGTTTGGACTAAACCTTATTGCCTGTGTGAATGCTATCTAATGTCTACCTGAGAGTGTGAATCCATATGGTATGAATCCATATGGTATGTACCCATGGAGTGAATAACCAGCTGTCATGTGTTCACCACGGTTGAGAGGGACCAGAAGACTGCGGCGTCTGATTTCCCGTACTCCTGCAATGATTAGAAGCATTTCACCATCATGTTAAACGGTGCAGGTTTCTGCTAGCAGTGCAGGGGTTAAACTGTTCAGTTGACAGCTTCTAGAGTTTTCCAGCATTGGTCTCAGCTGTTCAGTGCTGGCCACTCCACTATGCCATATATACTCTCCTCTGGCTATCAGGGATGCCAGTGTTAGTTTCATGCTGCCTGGTTCTGGAGCTGGAGGAGTTGGTTGTTTTTAGGAGGCGTTTTGAGTGTTGATCTGTGACTGTTGCTTGGTGTTTCGGCTGTGTGCAAATCCTCATCCTCTCCTGTTTGTTTTTTTCCCTTCCTTCACTCCCTGGTGTTCCACTCTGTTTTTTTGTGAGTGCATATTTGTGTGATTGATATTTTCATTTATCCCTGTACATCGTTCCCATTGTTTAGTATGGTTTGTGTATTCTCATACACTACTACTCCCTACTTCCTACTTCCTTAGCTGGGGGATGGAACATATTAAGGGCTGATTCAGGAGCTCAGCAAGGTACGTGTCCCCGGTGTCCTCACCATTTGAAGTAATCTGGGGAGCAGGGATAAATAGGGTGCCCCTAGTGTTTGAGACAGGGAAAGACCCCTGGCTATGGAATATTTGACAACATAGCTGTGACACCAGCTGATTTTTTTTTTTTTTTTTTTGCTTACAGATGGTCCACAGTGTACCACAGTGTATTACAGTACTATCGGTATGAAAGAGATTTCACAAAATCCTGTGTATATCCTGTGGCGAAAATCCCTAGTGTCAATGGTCAGGTGCTGCAGATTACAAATCCGCAGCATATCAATTTATTCTTGTGATGTTGCCACAGATTTTTTTTGCAGTGCATAAATATGTGGCAAATCCTAAACAGTTCTGCTACAAAATACAGTTTCTTTTGCTACACGGTGTTCAGCTGCAGATTTTTTACTTGCCCTCCTTCGGCTATATTGGAAGAAAAATAAAAAAAAGTTATGGCTCTTGGAAGGTGGAGAGGAAAAAACGAAGGCGTGGGAAAAAACCCAACTAATACTTCTAATACTAATAAGAATTCTTCAAGACTGGCATTGTTGACACCAGTCTTGATGAGGAGGCATGCTGGAAGCAGAAATTTTTAGTTCATTAAGAGGCGCCTCCATGTATGCCTAGCCACAAAGCCTACTCCACTCTCTGACAGAGTAAGATTTGTGAAGTAGCCATGCCCCTGACCCATCCCAGTTTCATATACATTTTTGGCATTGGGATGCCAAAAGTCACAAAATTTTAGCGCACTTTCGAGTTGTGCCAAAACTCTGCAACATTTCAAAGCTTTTTACTCCACAGTACTGTCCTAAAAGCTTTGCTGAATCTGGCCCTCTGCTTTTAGGGTAGGGATGAGGAACCTTTTTTCTACTATCTCCGCCCACAAAGTACGTCGTGGAACTGGCATCAGGGCGTAATCTTTCATTGCACGTGCCTCAGTGTTCAGTAGTGAGCAAGAAACAGCTGCCGGCGCGAGAAAAAGGTCATCGCGAGCCGTAAGCTGCCGCAAGCCTGAGGTTCCCCCACCCCTGTTCTAGGGGGATTAATAAATGTCCCCTATAGAACTTGTATACCGCGTTCCAAATTATTATACAAATGCAATTTTTCTCTTGATTTTCCCAAATAGTCGATGCAAATAAGTCAGTATAATGTTCAAATAATCAACCATTCGAGGATAAATCACAATTCATTAGACAAAACATCCCAATGATAACCTGATTTTTTTCAAAACTGTAAAAACTCTGTTGTGCAAATTAATTTGGAACCGTGCATTTAGAGTGTCCAAACATTGTTTTTTTCTAGGTTGTAAAGAGCTTGAAATGGTCATTTGTTGAATTTGTACCATTTAGAGGTCTAATTTACTGAAATGAAAAAAACTTTTTCAATCAAAAACATCTCAAAGTGAACCCGTTGGTATCGGCCCCTGGCTGTATCCCAGCCTTCTATGTTTGTCTCTGAAGCGCTGCGGTGTAATTGTCGTGCATGAAGATGATTTTGCTACAGATAGCACGGTTCTTCACTTTTTTTTCTTTTTTCCACGGTACAAAAAGGTCCGGCAGAAATGCTATATGCTTTGCCAAAGTCATTTTCACACTTCAGGGACCCTAAAGGGGCCTACCAACTCTCTCCCCATGAGTCCGGCCAAAAACATGACTCCTCTACCTCCTTGCTGACCTGGTGGCCATCCAACAACCATCCACTACTCCATCCATCTGGACCATCCAGAGTTGCACTGCATTCCTCAGTAAACAAGGCCGTTTTAAAATTAGTCTTCATGTATGTCTTGGCCCCCTGTAACCACTGTTTTGTGGGTGGCCAAACAGTAGGTTTATGCACAACTGCAAGCCTCATGAGGATCCTACAACTTGAAATTCCTGGGCCTTCAGAGGCACTAGCAGCTTCAAATATGTTTGCTGCTTTATGGTATTTTAGCAGCTACTCTCCTAATGCGATCAATTTGTCTGGCAGAAACCTTCCTTATTACGCCTTTATCTGCACAAACCCGTCTATACTCTGTATCCACCACAAATCTCTTCACAGTACGATGATCACGCTTAAGTATTCGTGAAATATTTGTTTTCATACCATGTCCAAGGCATAGAACTATTTCATGGTTTTTGGCAACAGAGAGATCCTTTTTTCTTTACCATATTGCTTGAAACCTGTGTCTGCTTAATGTGCAGCATCCTTCTTAAGTAGTTTTTCTTTTAATTGGGCTCACCTGGCAAACTATATACCTCAGGTATTTGAGATTGATTTCAATGATCCAAAGACCCTGAGACACAAACCATCCATGAGTTTATTGGAAAAACCAAAAATTACATCTTTCACACTTAAATCCAATTTGCATAATAATTTGGAAAGCGGTGTATATCAATCAAACTAAAAAGGCCGGTTCTGGGCAGGAAACAGCCTGGAGAGGCAGAGGCTCGGGAAGTGCTCTGCCACACTCATAGCACTTAATATCTCCTTTGCAAATTAATAAAAATACTGATTTTTCAGGAATGCAACAACAGACAGAAGACCTGAAGATGTCAATGGATTTAGCTTATAAATATCTGCTTAACAATATATGCAATTTGAGAGTTGGGAGGAAGGATTGATCTTAATGAGATTCTCTTTAACAATGGTAAAGAGATTGTGGGCGCAGTTATCAGTCATCAGGCTGTGTACCATATAGGAACCACAGCACTGATTAGATGCAGTTAGTAGCAGGTTGGTGGTGGGGGGAGGTTGGGTTTGCTCCAGAGACCCCCACTGATCACTCGAGACCTCTTAAGCATATGCAGCTCAGGAAAGAAAAGTGCACAGAAGGTTATGACTTCATCTGTATTCCTGTCAAGTGAGCTGCGCACTTCTAAGGGTGTGTGCACACGGTGCGGAGTTGCTGCGGTTTTGACGCTGCAGAATTTCTGCACCATTTCAGCACCTAATATGCAAATTAGGTTACTTGTGGTTTTTGGTGCGTTTTTTACATGCGGTTTTGCCGCATGTGTTTTTTGATGCGGTTTTTATGCATGTGTTTTTCATGTCTTCATGTTGAAATTAGAGAATATTTTTTTTTTAAACAAACTTTATTGATCATCATTTAGCTTTTTTGTGTGCGTTTCCGCTGTGGAAACGCACACAAAACACACATGCTGTTTTTACGCATGTGGATTTTCCTCATCTAATGCAAGTCTATGGGGAAAATCCGTATTCGTTTCCGCAAGAGAAATAGACATGCTGCGGATCTGAAAAAACGCACCTCATGTCAGTTTCCGCAGGTGCACAAAAAACGCATAGTGAACATGGGATTTCTAGAAATCCTATCCACTATGCTGTAACACCTGGTCGATGCGGTTTTAACGCACCGTGTGCACATACCCTAAGAGGTCTTTTGAGCAGTTGGTGGGGGGACAGGACCTAGACCCCCATAAACAGTCGAGAATTGAAGGGCTTAAAATATACTCTCAAGTAACTCTTTACTGATAATCAGGAACTGATCAGCCTACCTAAATAGCTTGCTTAAATATCATTGTTCTCAGCAGCTCATCGTCCTGTGTAAACAGGACATGTGCTGCCGAGAAATAAGCTATTAAATGCTCAAAGAATAATCAAGTTAACACATTCACAGCTTGTCTTGGCACACTTCCCTCGTGTCTGGAGTACGGATCTTGCAACAATGAGCAGTCACTGTGACTGTATAGAGAACAGGCTGCAGTCACAGTGAGAGCGCTGTGTAGACCCGGCTCCTGCGCTCCTCTCACTGTGACTGTATAGAGAACAGGCTGCAGTCACAGTGAGAGCGCTGTGCAGACCCGGCTCCTGCGCTCCTCTCACTGTGACTGTATAGAGAACAGGCTGCAGTCACAGTGAGAGCGCTGTGCAGACCCGGCTCCTGCGCTCCTCTCACTGTGACTGTATAGAGAACAGGCTGCAGTCACAGTGAGAGCGCTGTGCAGACCCGGCTCCTGCGCTCCTCTCACTGTGACTGTATAGAGAACAGGCTGCAGTCACAGTGAGAGCGCTGTGCAGACCCGGCTCCTGCGCTCCTCTCACTGTGACTGTATAGAGAACAGGCTGCAGTCACAGAGAGAGCGCTGTGCAAACCCGGCTCCTGCTCTCCTCTCACTGTGACTGTATAGAGAACAGGCAGCAGTCACAGTAAGAGCGCAGTGCAGACCCGGCTCCTGTGCTCCTCTCACTGTGACTGTATAGAGAACAGGCTGCAGTCACAGTGAGAGCGCTGTGCAGACTCGGCTCCTGCGCTCCTCTCACTGTGACTGTATAGAGAACAGGCTGCAGTCACAGTGAGAGCGCTGTGCAGACCTGGCTCCTGAGCTCCTCTCACTGTGACTGTATAGAGAACAGGCTGCAGTCACAGTGAGAGCGCTGTGCAGACTCGGCTCCTGCGCTCCTCTCACTGTGACTGTATGGAGAACAGGCTGCAGTCACAGTGAGAGCGCTGTGCAGACCCGGCTCCTGCGCTCCTCTCACTGTGACTGTATGGAGAACAGGCTGCAGTCACAGTGAGAGCGCTGTGCAGACCCGGCTCCTGCTCTCCTCTCACAGTGATTGTATAGAGAACAGGCTGCAGTCACAGTGAGAGCGCTGTGCAGACCCGGCTCCTGCGCTTCTCTCACTGTGACTGTATAGAGAACAGGCTGCAGTCACAGAGAGAGCGCTGTGCAGACCCGGCTCCTGCGCTCCTCTCATTTTGAATGCTATATGCAAAGAAAACACCTATGAAGACTCTACTCCCCCCACCGCACTCAGTGTATGGAGTACGGGTCTATGCACTTGGTAAAGCACACTTTAGCACCTTTTTTTCCATGATGGAACCTAAAAATGGTACTTTTTGCAATAGGGTTAATTATCAAAATTTCAAGTTAAGAAAATTAGATATAAAAAGTTAAGTTTCTAGGTCACTCCCTCTTAATTCTGTGGGACAGAGCTGCTTGCATCCGAGCTGCAATACCAGACACAACCCATGGATGAGAGTGGCGCTGTTTCTAGGGAAAAAATGCTATTTTTTTTTTTTTTGTAAGCACCTTTTAAACTGAAGCCTGTGGGTATAATTGTTAGCTATGTGAAGTAAGAGGATGTCTTGGCTTTAGTTAGAAAATGGGGGGAAATAATCCCCTCAGTTGTATTACATTCCCAGTTTCTTCTAGTACTGCATTATCTGGTAAGAAATCCCTGAATGACCCCGCTTATGTCAGGCCGCTGAATATTTGTTATGTTCTGTCCTCTACATATCCAAGAGAAAGGGATTTTATTCTTTGTGAATACAAGGGAACAGAATGTAAACCGAGCAGCGAGCGCCCGCCTGCCTGATGTATACTCAATGGTTGCTTAGATACAGAATTCGGGATCATGGTGGCGCTGCGGCCTGATTATCCAGGGATTCCTGCCTCCTTCTATTGAGTTTCCTTCCCATGATCCTGTATATTAGATGCCTCGGATATGGCTCTAATGTGTTTTTTTTTTAATAAGCATATGATGGGAGAAGTAGAACTTAAAGGGATTCTCCACCTAAATTTACTTTAAGAGAAATCTCATGGGGGGTGGCTTGGGGTAACTGACCAACTTCCAACATGCTATTTCTTGTAGAGTCTTGGACACCGGCATTGGGGAAATCTAACTCAAAAGTCAGACATTTCTAGCAACGTATAGAGGCAGATTTATCAAGTGTAACCTATAGCAACCAATCGCAGCACAGCTTTCATTTTACCTGAGCAGTTTATAAAATAAAAGCTGCACTGTGATTGGTTGTTACGGGCAACAACGAGTTTCTTCTTCTTTTAAACCTTTTTAATAAATGAGGGCTAGTCTTTTTTTATGTATATATTTCTAGGGTTGCCAGGCAAGGTGTTCCTAGCAACCAAACTGGCGATCGTCTTCGGTTCGATTTGGTACAGATTTGCGGGCAGAGCAAGGCTTAAAGGGGTTAACGAATCTTAAACTACAAATCTGCAGTCACTGTATGTAACTTCAGACTTGTGAACCCTGCGGCCCCGTGAGGTTATGTGACTGCAAGTATGCGATTTTGCATATTCCCAGCCACATTCCTACTAGACTGTTTCCAGCTTTGCTCACTACACTTGCATTGAGCGTGGCTGTGCACGTCTAGTCGGCATGTCACTGTATGTATGGAAATCACATACTCGCGGTCACGCTCCCGACGCTGGCACTGAAGAACCAGTACATCCGGCCTCACAGTATGAGAAGCCCCAGTATAAACCAAATAGTAGGGCCAACACTATTCATATCAACACAGAATTACCCAGACAAATTGTGCCCGCCCCATAGCAATTACTATTTAATTGCTTATAATAAATATCCAAAATAATGCGCCTAACACACAGTGCATCCACGTTCAGCCGCTATTTCATTTTTCTGCATGCACAAATGGTATCCATCACCCTGTATGGGAAATTATATAGGATTACGTACTTCTTGTATGGCTTGTATAGATCATGTTGGATATTTCCATTGCAATGAAACTTTAACTTGGTATTTTCATTGCCAGGCATTCAGTAACCTGATGATAAATGCCGGGTTCCTGGAGGAGTTACAGTATAAGTCCTGACGCCACCAATAAAGTTTATTTAAGGCCAGTCTAAGGAGGCGCAAGTGGGGGCTCCAGTCTAGATGCCTGGCATAGCCTTATAAGAGTAGATCTGTATAAAATGAAGGAGATGTCATTCCCACACATGTCGGCACCAAGGAACCAATTAAATGTAAATTGATAATGGCGACCACCGTGAAGTTTTAATGGCATGCAGACAATGAAAATTTTGGAAGTGTGTGTGTGATTATGTATATAGCAAAATTTTTATATGCATACATACATACATACATACATACATACATACATACATACATACATACATACATACATACATACATACATACAGTCAGTAAAGGAAATAAGTATTTGATCCCTTGCTGTTTTTGTAAGTTTGTTCACTGACAAAGACATGAACAGTCTATAGTTTTAAGGGTAGGTTAATTTTAACATTGAGAGATAGAATATCCCCCCCAAAAAACAATAAAATCACATTGTATAAATTAGATACTTATTTCTCACTGCAAAATGCAAATAAATGTATTTGATCCCCCTGGCAAACAACACTTAATACTTGGTGGCAAAACCCTTGTTGGCAAGCACAGCAGTCAGAGGTTGTTTGTAGTTGATGATGAGGGTTGCGCACATGTCAGGAGGAATTTTGGTCCACTCCTCTTTGCAGATCATCTCTAAATCATTCAGATTTTGAGGCTGTCCCTTGGCAACTCGGAGATTCAACTCCCTCCGTAAGTGTTTTATGGGATTAAGGTCTGGAGACTGGCTAGGCCACTCCATGGCCTTAATGTCCTTCTTTTTGAATCACTCCTTTGTTGCCTTGGCTGTATGTTTTGGGTCACTGTCTTGTTGGAAGACCCAGCCACGACCCATTTTTAATGTCCTGGCGGAGGGAAGGAGGTTGTCACTCAGGATTTTACGGTACATGGCTCCATCTATTCTCTCATTGATGCGGTGAAGTAGTCCTGTGCCCTTAGCAGAGAAACACCTCCAAAGCATAATGTTTCCACCTCCATGCATGACAGTGGGGACGGTGTTCTTTGGGTCATAGGCAGCATTTCTCTTCCTCCAAACACAGCGAGTTGAGTTAATGCCAAAGAGCTCAATTTTTGTCTCATCTGACCACAGCACCTTCTCCCAATAACTCACAGAATCATCCAGGTGTTCATTGGCAAACTTCAGACGGGCCTGCACATGTGCCTTCTTGCGGGCACTGCAGGATTTTAAACCTTTAAACCCTTAAGGTGTAATGTGTTACCAATGGTTGCACCCTCGTTCCGGATAGGCCCTTTCGTAGCAGCCTGTTTCTTTTTCTTAAAAGTACACTAAACAAATATATATATAAAAATATACACTACCGTTCAAAAGTTTGCAGTCACCCAGACAATTGTGTTTTCCATGAAAATTCATACTTTTTATTTATCAAATGAGTTGCAAAATGAATAAAAAATATAGTCCAGACATTGACAAGGTTAGAAATAATGATTTTTATTTGAAAGAATAATTTTCTCCTTCATACTTTGCTTTCATCAAAGAATGTTCCCTTTGCAGCAATTCCAGCATTGCAGACCTTTGGCATTCTAGCTGTTAATTTGCTGAGGTAATCTTGAGAAATTTCACCCCATGCTTCCTGAAGCCCCTCTCACAAGTTGGATTGGCTTGATGAGCACTTTTTTCGTACCATATGGTCAAGCTGCTCCCACAACAGCTCAATGGGGTTGAGATCTGCTGCCTGCGCTGGCCTCTCCATTACAGATAGAATACCAGCTGCCTGCTTCTTCCCTAAATAGTTCATGCATAATTTGGAGGTGTGCTTTGGGTCATTGTCCTGTTGTAGGATGAAATTGGCTCCAATCAAGCATTGTCCACGGGGTATGGCATGGCGTTGCAAAATGTGCAAAATGGAGTGATAGCCTTCCTTATTCAAAATCCCATTTACCTTGTACAAATCTCCCACTTTACCATCACCAAAGCAACCCCAGACCATCACATTACCTCCACCATGCTTGACAGATGGCGTCAGGCACTCTTCCAGCATCTTTTCAGTTGTTCTGCATCTCATAAATGTTCTTCTGTGTGATCCAAACACCTCAAACTTTCATTCGTCTGTCCATAAAACTTTTTTCCAATCTTCCTCTGTCCAATGTCTGTGTTCTTTTGCCCATATTAATCTTTTCCTTTTATTAGCCAGTCTCAGATATGGCTTTTTCTTTGCCACTTTGCCCTGAAGGCCAGCATCCCGGAGTCGCCTCTTCACTGTAGACGTTGACACTGGCGTTTTGCGTGTACTATTTAATGAAGCTGCCAGTTGAGGAGCTGTGAGGCGTCGATTTCTCAAACTTGAGACTCTAATGTACTTGTCTTGTTGCTCAGTTGTGCAGCGGGGCGCCCACTTCTCTTTCTACTCTGGTTTGAGCCTGTTTGTGCTCTCCTCTGAAGGGAGTAGTACACACCGTTGTAGGAAATCTTCAGTTTCTTGGCAATCTCTCGCATGGAATAGCCTTCATTTCTAAGAACAAGAATAGACTGTCGAGTTTCACATGAAAGTTCTCTTTTTCTGGCCATTTTGAGAGTTTCATAGAACAAACAAATGTAATGCTCCAGATTCCCAACTAGCTCAAAGGAAGGTAAATTTTATAGCTTCTCAAATCAGCCAAACCGTTTTCAGCTGGGCTAACATACTTGTGCAAGGGTTTTCTAGGGTTTTCTAACCATCCATTATCCTTCTTACACAGTTAGAAAACACAATGTACCATTAAAACACTGGAGTGGTGGTTGTTGGAAATGGGCCTCTATACACCTATGTAGATATTGCAATAAAAACAAGATGTTTCCTGCTAGAATAGTCATTTACCACATTAACAATGTATAGAGTGTATTTCTGATTCATTTAATGTTAGCTTCATTGAAAAAAATGTGCTTTTGTTTCAAAAATAATGACATTTCTAAATGACCCCAAACATTTGAGCGGTAGTGTATATAAAAAAGAAAATTCCCAACAATTCTTTATATTTTTTTGTTTCTTGTACATAAAAATAAGCCACTCCTCTTGTCTAAGACCTAAGGCCTCAATCAGATGTCTGTTTTTCACAGTAGCCATTGAAGTCTGGGCTCTCGTATGTTTGTGTTTTGTGGGCCAAGTTTCACTCGCCAACCCAAAAAAAGGCAAACCAAACCTGCAACATGTCATTTTGTAATCTGAATTAAGTAATAAGCTGATCAATACAAGTCTGAGTCTCTTAAAAACTCAGCACACTCATGGCACTTCGTTACATTTTAGTCTTGTCTGTTTTTCACTGACCGGTTATGAAAAACTTGTGAAACCTCCATTTTTTTCCCTTTCTTTTTGTGTGTATACAAGAACATCCGATGAAAGTCTGATGGTAAAAAAATGGCACACAGACGAAAAATTGTTGAATATCTGATCTTTGTCATCTTCAAACGTTCAAGTCAAAAGTTAATGGGGTTGCAAGTTACTTAGCAATTTTATAATTTATTGCTTGTAGCCTTGGTTACCGGCCACCTCTGCATTATCAAACTGGATGGTTTTCTAAGTAATCTCTTGCAACCTCCTTGCTACACAGCTTGCATGCAGTGCTCTGAATCTAACTGGATCCAGCCAAGTTCAGTTCCCCTGTGCTCCTCTGATGAAAAGCCACCTCTCCTTGCAGCACCAGAGAATTCACAGTTGAGAGTGAACTGCTAATCATCAGGAGTGCACAGTTTTCCCAGCAAGCAGGAAACTGGAGGCCGGGACAGTGCGCTCCTGAAGGTAGAAGATAAGATGCTCCAGAAACAATCCAGGTAGCACATTGGGTAGGAAGGAAGGGTTTACCTCTACTTAGTGCGAAACATTCAGATCGAGAAGGTGTTGTCCCAATAGTGGACAACCCCTTTTAAGCTAAACAATAATGCAAATGTACAGTACTGGTCAAAAGTTTAGATACACCTATTCATGCAATGGTTTTCCTTGTTCTTATTGGAATGTGCGCATTGTAGATTCAGCAAAACCCCCAAAGGAACACATGGAAATAAGGAATAAAGCAACATGTGTCAAACAAACCAGAATATGTTAAACCTTCCTCAGTACTCCCTGATGACCTTTTCACACCCCTTTTGGCGTTCTCTCAAGCAGCTTCATTAGTCATTGAATGACTTCCAATGAATAGCTATACCTCGTCAAGAGTTAATTTGTAGAATCATCGCCCTTCTTTAAGTGTTTGCGACCATCAGGTATATTTTGCACACTCCATGTTGGCTACCGCAGCATTCTGTAGTGACATGCCACCTATCTGGTTTGCACTTTGGGACTATAATTTGTGTTGCAACACGACAATGACCCCAAAAAATGCCTTCGGGCTGTGTAAGGACTATGCGACCAAAAGGTAGAGTGATGGAGGCTTCATCAGATGATATGGCCTCCACAATTCCCCATTTCAACCCAATTGAGGTAGTTTGGGTTGAGTATGACACAGTAAAGGCAAAGCATCCAACAAGTGCTCGGCACCTCTGGAAACCATTCCTTGTTTCTACATGATGAAACTGATGGAGAGAACTTCCAGGTCATCTGAATAATAGGGGATACTTTGAGGAATCTCAGGTTTAACGCCTTCCCTCTTGGTTTTGGTGCCTCCAGACTAAGTGTGCAAAGTGCACTTTCCAATACGAGCAAGGAAAACCACTGCATGAACAAGTGTGTCCAAACTTTTGACCGATACTATATTTTAGGTACCTATTTATTTACTGGTAATTTCTTTGGCTATATCAGTATTGGGGTTAGTTACTGTCAACGTGGTGTAGTGCTTGTATTTTGCAATAATTCCTACAGTCACGCTGCACGGTCAGCAGTTCTCATAGTGGGCAGCCAACAGTTCTGCTAATTGACCTTCCACGGTAGGAGGCTCCTTCTTGGAATGAGAAGAATCATTACATGTTATGAAGGAATGAAGAGGAGTTAGTGATCCTGGGACAGGAAAGGCACGACGCATTTCCCTCTGCTCCACAGAACATGCTTGGATTTGCAGCTCCTCAGCACCTGGTGAGATGTGGGCTGCTTAATCTAGAGTATAGGGAGAAGACTTGCTTTAAAGTGGTCTGCAAAAGCTTATAAGGAGTACTTGGCGAGATGAGCTACACAAGGGATTATCGCTGAAGTGTGGCTCTTCAGGATATGATCTAGCTGACAGGCAGCAATTTGTAGTTTGCTAAATCAGCACAAATTCAAGATATTCTCAAGTGGCACCAACAAGAAATAAGACCTGAAAGAAAAATTAACATTGTTTGAGGATTTTCTAAAGCCTGAAATGCGATGTTGTGCCAGAGAGATCTAACTGGGGGATTCTTCTTGGAAGAGATACTCTTTTACACGTGGATTCCTCCAGACATGAAGAAGCACTCCCATCAAAGTTTTATCCTCTTAATACAATCATCATATTATATAGCACTGTGTACTTACAATTGCTCATTTTGCCTTTCTACCCAGTTAATTCTTCTCTTTTCACTGCTCTATTTAGAAACCGTAAGTCTCTTTTTCCCTTCGTTTATCATTCCCCTCTTCAACTCCTGACCCAGCTGCTCCCTCCTCTCCCCTGCCAGGGACTTTTGCAGTGATTCATGACTTGTGCAGAAAAAATTGACCTCCTGTTTCTACATAGATCTTAGAAGGATTCAGCTGGTCAGTTTTTAATCAGGTGATGTCATGTACTTAATGTAAAAGAGAAGAATTAACCGGGTAGAAAGACAAAATGAGCAATTGTAAGTACCCAGTGCTGTATAATATGATGACTGCAATATATTAGGAGGATAACAATTTTGATGGGAGGAGTGCTGGAACTTTGACAAGAACCAGTATGCAAATGAAAAGAAAAAATTGGCTAAATCTTGGTCCGATAAGATGCTTAGGAAAAATCTGACTTTTGTTTGTGTGTGTGTGTGTGGGGGGGGCATTCTCTCTCCCAATCTGCTTCAGAAATTTTTGGGTGGATATCTGTCGTCAAAGTAGAACTCAAGTTTTACTTCAAACGTAGTAAGTAGGACCACATTTTATGTTGACTTAGGGCTTATTCAGACCACAGTTTTTCTCATACAAATGCTGTTCGCTTTTTTTCCACTGATGGCTCTTGTGCCTATGATATTCTATGGTGCTGTTCACATGTCCAATATTGTTTTTTTTCTTCGGACCAAGTGGTCCATGGGAAAATATTCAAGAACAGTCCAATTTTTTTTTTTTGATCTGAACGTCTGATCAAAATCTGCAATCCAAGTCTATGGGTCCATGAAAAAAATCGGGCTGCACTCGGATGTCATCCAAGTGTGGTCCGTTTTTCATGGCCTGTTAGAAATGAGAAGGTGAAGAAAACATTTTTTTTTTTTTTTTTTCCCCCTTCACGTATGAAAAATTTATGACTCTCGGACCACAATCTGATCAGATTTAATTGACCGTGTTGGAATCGCGCTTCACTTGGACTAGCATTGCCTTGTGTGGAATCCTGTGCATGCGCACATTGCCGCGCCTCGAAGAAGGCTGTTCTGCACATGTGCAGTATTTCAGGCGATGCAGCTCTGGCCCAATGTCAAGTTGAGTATTCTTTATCCCAAACGAAAGGCAAAAGAAGATAAGGACTTTACTGTGCAGAACATTTTGGCCGGGTAATCCTTATATATTGTGACACTTGGGTGAATTCAAGGCATTCTCTTTTTGTTGGCGCATGGAATCGGTAGAACCTGCAGGAGCCTGACGGGTGTAGGAAATTGTCATTCCTTGTCCAGATGGTCATGTGATCATGCGCAGCCTTTTATTATTCTCTTTGGTCCATTATAACTGCAGAGTCATCTCTGACTTAAGTCATGACGTAGTTTTTGTATTCTGCCGAGAGCAAAACAGATGGCGGGTTGTCTGCTACACTCCTTAAAGTACATGGTGGCCCACACACCATGGAAGCCAACAAGAATTTTTCAAAGAATTCTCTGTGTAAGTTAGGTAGATCCTAGCAAATTGACCGACTAAGTACTGGATTTAGCTCACAAGTGGCTGCCGCAAGAGAGGAAAACATGTTAACCCTTTGTGCACGTTGTATAGTATATATCTAACATATTTGTGTGTAAATATACGTGTGTATATGTACAGTATATACAGTACAGACCAAAAGTTTGGACACACCTCATTTAAAGATTTTTCTGTATTTTCAGGACTATGAAAATTGTACATTCACACTGAAGACATCAAAACTATGAATTAACACATGTGGAATTATATACGTAACAAAAAAGTGTGAAACAACTGAAAATATGTCTTATATTCTAGGTTCTTCAAAGTAACCACCTTTTGCTTTGATGACTGCTTTGCACACTCTCGGCATTCTCTTGATGAGCTTCAAGAGGTAATCACCGGAAATGGTCTTCCAACAATCTTGAAGAGTTCCCAGAGATACTTAGCACTTGTTGGCCCTTTTGCCTTCACTCTGCGGTCCAGCTCACCCCAAACCATCTCGATTGGTTTCTGGTCTGGTGACTGTGGAGGCCAGGTCATCTGGCGTAGCACCCCATCACTCTCCTGCTTGGTTAAATAGCCCTTACACAGCCTGGAGGTGTTTGGGGTCATTGTCCTGTTGAAAAATAAATGATGGTCCAACTAAACGCAAACCGGATGGAATAGCATGCCGCTGCAAGATGCTGTGGTAGCCATGCTGGTTCAGTATGCCTTCAATTTTGAATAAATCCCCAACAGTGTCACCAGCAAAGCACCCCCACACCATCACACCTCCTCCTCCATGCTTCACGGTGGGAACCAGGCATGTAGACTCCATCCGTTCACCTTTTCTGCATCGCACAAAGACACGGTGGTTGGAACCAAAGATCTCAAATTTGGACTCATCAGACCAAAGCACAGATTTCCACTGGTCTAATGTCCATTCCTTGTGTTCTTTAGCCCAAACAAGTCTCTTCTGCTTGTTGCCTGTCCTTAGCAGTGGTTTCCTAGCAGCTATTTTACCATGAAGGCCTGCTGCACAAAGTCTCCTCTTAACAGTTGTTGTAGAGATGTGTCTGCTGCTAGAACTATGTGTGGCATTGACCTGGTCTCTAATCTGAGCTGCTGTTAACCTGCGATTTCTGAGGCTGGTGACTCGGATAAACTTATCCTCAGAAGCAGAGGTGACTCTTGGTCTTCCTTTCCTGGGGCGGTCCTCATGTGAGCCAGTTTCTTTGTAGCGCTTGATGGTTTTTGCAACTGCACTTGGGGACACTTTCATAGTTTTCCCAATTTTTCGGACTGACTGACCTTCATTTCTTAAAGTAATGATAGCCACTTGTTTTTCTTTACTTGGCTGCTTTTTTCTTGCCATAATACAAATTCTAACAGTCTATTCAGTAGGACTATCAGCTGTGTATCCACAAACTTCTGCACAACACAACTGACGATCCCAACCCCATTTATAAGGCAAGAAATCCCACTTATCAAACCTGACAGGGCACACCTGTGAAGTGAAAACCATTTCTGGTGACTACCTCTTGAAGCTCATCAAGAGAATGCCAAGAGTGTGCAAAGCAGTCATCAAAGCAAAAGGTGGCTACTTTGAAGAACCTAGAATAGAAGACATATTTTCAGTTGTTTCACACTTTTTTGTTAAGTATATAATTCCACATGTGTTAATTCATAGTTTTGATGCCTTCAGTGTGAATGTACAATTTTCATAGTCATGAAAATACAGAATTTAATTTAAATGAGAAGGTGTGTCCAAACTTTTGGTCTGTACTGTGTATATATAGTATAAGATAAAATTTAACGACAAAAAGAGAGAGCACACTGCTGCCGGAAGGGGAGGGGCCCAAAGGGAGGTGGAGCCCCTTATGCTTTTAAGGAATGGGAAGCTATCAAGATAGCGGTGTCTGCATCCCCATCATCATGAGTGAGGAGCCACAGTCACCTGGGCAGCAGCTGTCACCACCGCAGCAGGAGGAGCAGCAGCTGTCACCGCCGCAGCAGGAGGAACAGCAGCAGCCACAGGCGCCTAAGCAGCGCAAACAGCTCAAGCAAAATGTGAGACAACTGGCGCAACGGGAGTCTTCCCTTCATCAGAGCCACAGCAGTGGGGGTCGTACGAGTGCCGGCAGAACCGGTCAGAAGAAATCTCGTGAATCCACCTCCGCCAGATGGGAGCGTTTATGTGAACGGCAACCACCGCCTCCGGTACCCTAGTCTGAACGGCAGTGTGGTGAGTGATCTTCGTGAAAGTTCACCTTAGTAATGTGCTCTTCTCTGTTTTTTCTCTTTTCTCTTCTTTCATTTCTTTCTGGCTGTTAGGAACCAAAAAAGAGTAGTTCCAAGAATAAGAATAAGGAGTGTGCTTTATGTAAAGTTAGCCTTCCCAGCTCCTACGCTAAGAACCTTTTCTCTGATTGTATCTAGAAAACTATAGCAGAGAAGTCCCCTAGTTTTTCTATGGATTTAAAAACCTTAATCCAGACGGAGGTCAGGGATTCCTTAAAGAACTTGACCTCTCGTAAGAGGAAGAAGCAGAAACGGGTTTCCTCGGACTCGGAGGAATCAGTAGAGTCCCGTTTCACGAGGGAATATTCTTCCCCCTCTGACCTCTCTTCATCGTCTTCATCAGAGTCTTCGGATGATGGAGGGGGTAGGCCTTGTTTTTCGGTGGACAATACTGAAAGATTGGTCAAGGCTATTAGAGTGACTATGGGTGTTGCCGATACCAAAGCTCCCAGAACAGTTCAGGACGTCATGTTCGGGGGCTTAGATCAGAAGAGGAGACGCACATTCCCAGTTAACGAGAGGATCAAGACTCTTATAGATAGGGAATGGAAAAAAATAGAGAGGAAAGGCCAGCTGCCGCCTTCTTCTATGCGGAAATACCCTTTTGAAGAGGAGGATGCTACTAAGTGGGACAAAACCCCTAAAATTGATGTGTCCATCGCAAAGTCCTCGAAAAGATCCACACTGCCCTTTGTGGATTTGGGGACCCTAAAAGACCTGCTTGATAAAAAGGCGGAGTCTTTTCTAAAACAGGCCTGGGAGTCCTCAGCAGGGGCTCTGAAACCGGCAGTGGCAGCCACCTGCACCGCCAGGTCTATGATGATCTGGCTTCAACAGTTGGAGGACCAGATCAAAGGGAATGTCTCTAGAGAGAAAATTCTGTCGGATCTTCCTCTTTTGCCGGAGGCGGCTGCATTCCTTGCAGATGCATCGGCAGATTCAGTTAGGCTTGCTGCCAGGTCAGCAAATCTTTCTAATGCAGCCCGTAAGGCATTATGGCTCAAGAGCTGGCCAGTTGATGTGCAGGCAAAATCTAAGCTCTGCTCAATTACTTGCAACGGGGACTTTCTTTTCGGGAAGGCCTTGGATGACATCCTGGATAACGCTGCGGACAAGAAAGATGGGTTTCCTACTGTGTCTGTTCCCCGATTTATAAGAGCTCCTTTCGGAAGAGAAAATACAATCGGAGCAAGTTTCCCAGAGACCAAAGTGGTTAGAGAGACAGGAAGCTGAATAACAGAGGCTTCATGTTTGGGGGTCCATCTTCTGAGAATAAGAAAGCCCTTAGGTGACTGACCTCCCCAGGTGGGAGGAAGGTTGTCCCACTTCCTTCCCGCCTGGGAAAAAAATCTCATCCAGTGCTTGGATTTTAGGGATAATCAGGAGGGGGCTGAAGTTGGAGTTCAAAAACATTCCCAGAAACACCGTCAGAATTTCATCCCCCAGAGGCCTAAGGGAGCAGATGGCCCTGCAGCGGGAAGTACTCACTCTGGTTGTGAAGGGGGTTCTAGTAGAAACACCTGTACCTGAGCAAGGGAGAGAGTTTTACTCAACTCTCTTCCTAATAAAGAAGCCGGATGACTCCTTCAGAACCATTGTCAACTTGAAGAAGCTGAACGACCATTTGATTTACAGGCCATTCAAGATGGAATCAATAAAATCGGCCATAAAAATGTTGTTTCCAGAATGTTATTTGTGCATCCTCGATTTGAAGGACGCTTACTACCACGTTCCAATCTTTCCTGCACACCAACAGTTTCTGAGGGTAGCTGTACGGTTTGGCAAGCACATAAGGCATTTTCAGTTTTCAGCTCTTAACTTTGGCATCTCCATGGCTCCAAGGGTTTTCACAAAGATTATCCTGGAAGTCACAGCGCATCTAAGGGAGAAAGATATCCTAGTCATCCCTTACCTGGATGATTTTTTAGTGGTGGGCAGATCAAAACAGCTCTGCGCACTGGCTCTGGCGGAAGTCATGGCCAGTCTAAATGGCTTGGGTTGGATGTTAAATTTAGAAAAATTGAGAATAGAACCAAAAAATCATTCCTGGGTCTCATTTTGGATTTGGAAAACCAAACTTGTCTTCTGCCAGAGGACAAGAAACTGAAGATCAGTTCCCTCATATCACGCGTGATCAGTTCCCTCATATCCCGTGTAATCAGCAATCCATCCATGACCTTGAGAAATGCAATGTCTCTATTGGGTACAATAACATCTTGTATCCCAGCAGTTCAGTGGGCCCAGTTCCATTCCAGATGTCTTCAGAAGGAGATCCTGACAGCAGACAAACGTCTCAGAAGTCGCCTGGATGGAAGAATATCCCTTCCAAGTTTAGTAATCAACTCGCTAGACTGGTGGATGAATCCGGTAAATCTATCTCTGGGGGTTCCTTGGTCTTTCCAGGTGTCAGATACGATTACGACAGACGCAAGCACAGAAGGCTGGAGAGCTCACCTGAGAGATCATTCAATACAAGGCCTCTGGTCGGACAGCGAGACGGGTCTCTCCAACATGAGGCAGCTGTTGGCAGTCAGAAATGCGCTAGTAGAGTTCAGTTCTCTTCTTCAGGGTCATCACATCCGGATAATGTCAGACAACTGAACAACAGTCGCCTACATCAATCGTCAGGGGGGTACCAGATCCCTTCCTCTGATGTTATTAGCGGATCAGATCCTTCGTTTTGCGGAGAGCCATCTATTCACGCTCTCGGCGCTGCATATAAAAGGAGAGGAGAACCTAAAAGCCGATTTTCTAAGTCGACACACCTTGAAACAAGGAGAATGGGAATTGAATCCAGCGGTATTCCAGCAGATTGTCGGCCGATGGGGACAACCTCAGATAGCAGATAGATCTGTTTACGAACAAACACAATCGGAAAACCAAAATCTTTTGCTCCCTGAATCCAAAGGAGAGGCCGTTTGCGGTGACCACGCTGCAAATTCCTTGGGACTTTACCCTGGCCTATGCCTTTCCCCCTCTAATGCTGATCCCTACTATCCTAAGAAAGATCCGAGAAGAACAGGCGAGGGTTATATTGATCGCCCCGTTTTGGCCCAAGAGACCATGGTTCACTTGGATGAAGAGAATATTCCAAGTGGATCCATGGGTTCTTCCAGACACCCCAGATCTCCTCAGGCAGGGCCCAGTCTTCCATCCCCAAAGATCCGGCCTGGATTTTGAAAGGTCACTACTAACGCAGGAGGGGTTTTCCCCAGGTCTAGTTACTACTCTACTGGCGAGTAGGAAGCCGGTGACGACTTGAATCTATGGCAGAACCTGGGCTAATTTTCTGTCTACCTCGGGTCAGTCTGCCAAAGGGAGGGTTCCTATTGGGGCCATCCTGGAATTCCTTCAGAAAGACTTAAGCATAGGGTTAGCCACCAGTACCCTTAAGGTGCAAGTATCAGCTCTGGGGGCACTATATAATTGAGACTTGACAGCGAATAGGTGGATCATCAGATTCATTAAAGCTTGCAGTAGATCTAGACCCATTCCTACTCCAAGGATGCCTCCTTGGGACCTTAATCTGGTTCTAGAAGCGCTAACCAAGCCTCCCTTTGAGCCCTTAGAAGAAGTTTCGGAGAAAATTCTCCCCTTTAAAAACAGCCATGCTGGTAGCTCTAACGTCAGCTCGTAGGGTTAGTGATCTGCACGCGCTGTCAGTTAACCATCCGTTCACTCAGGTGTGTATGGATAGAGTAATCTTAAGACCAGACCCGGCCTATCTTCCAAAAGTAGCCTCCAAATTCCATAGGACACAAGTAATTGCTCTCCCTTCCTTCTATCCTAACCCTAGAGATTCAGAGATACATAAGCTTCACACTTTAGATGTTCAGAGGGTATTAGTCCAGTATTTGGATGTGACGAAGGCCTGGAGAAAAAGTGACGCCTTATTCATCTCATTTCAGGGGGCTAGGAAAGGGCTTAAGGTTACAAGGGGGACCATAGCTAGGTGGGTCAGGGACACCATTGGCTTAGCGTACTCTTCTAGCAATCTGCTAGTTCCAGAGAACCTGAAGGCCCACTCCACCAGAGCTGTAGCTGCTTCCTGGGCTGAGAAGGCGGATGTTCCCATCGACATCATATGAAAGGCGGCAACTTGGTCATCCCCCGCTACATTTTACAAGCATTACCGTCTTGACCTTTCCTCTTCTACTGATCTGTCCTTTGGGCGGAAGGTGTTGTAAGCGGTGATCCCTCCCTCTGGTGTCTGATCTCTCTAAATCTCTCAGGTGGTGCTGTCATGGGAGAAGGGGAAAAGATCCTAGTTACTTACTGGTAATGGGATTTTTCAGAGCCCATGACAGCACCCTATTAATTTCCTCCCCTTTATCACTTATGGTGTGCATTTCTTAGGCTATGTGCCCACGATGCCGAAATGCTCAGGATTTTTTCCTGAGCGTTTCTGGATCTCCCTGCAGAAAAAAACACATTCGGATTGTATATGTGTTTTCCTGCCAGGGACAAGCGTAAATGAAGCGTTCTTCACTTGCATTTCCGCATGCGGGTGTCAAGCGCTTTCCAAGCGATTTTTAGCATCACTTGGAAAGTGCTTGACAACTCGGTCACACTATATAAATCCATGCTCTTTGCATGGATTTATATAGTGTGACCCTAGAGAATGTCAAAAAATACAAAATAAACCTATACTTACCTTCCGATGGCCCCTGCAGTCTTGCTGCCCTCCTGTGCTGGCTGCCGGCAGATCGCGGTACGCTGTACTGAAGGACCTGCCGTCACATGACTGTGACGTCACCGCAGGTCCATCAGTCCTGCGCGATCTGTAGGCAAGCACAGGGAAGGAGTCTGGGGGCCGTCGGAAGGTGAATATAATCTTTATTTTTTTTATTTTATTCTTTTTTTTACAGCTTTTAATGGTACCTGGGTGTGGAGGAGAGTCTCCTGTCCTCCACACCCGGGTACCATCCGCACATTAGAACGCGCCAATTACGCAAGTACAGATGCGGTCTTGTGGAATTGGCACATTCTAATGCAAGTCAATGGCGGCGAAAACGCAGCACTTTCGCAAAATAATTGGTAGCGCTTCGTTTTTTTCCGCAATGATAATCCGCATCCGCTTAAAAAACGCATCCTGGGCACACAGCCTTAGGGTGTTTTATTAAGAAATGTTTAGGTGGCAGTTATGTACTAACCTATTTTTCGGAGGCCCTCTCATGCTTTGAAACAAAGGCTGATGCGGAAGAGAGGTATCGCCTTTTTATTTAGTAGGTTCCGGTCCTTGGTGGGCCGATACCCTCTCTCAGGTGGTGCTGTCATGGGCTCTGTAAAATCCCGTTACCAGTAAGTAACTAGGATCTTTTGATGATATTCTAATTTTGTGAGAAGCACCTTTTAGTTTAATTTATTTCAGTTCTTCAATACAAAAAGTGAAACTCCTATATTATATAGAGTCATTACAGAGTGATCTATTTCAAGTGTTTATCACTGTTAATGTTGATGATTATGGCTTACAGCCAATGAAAACACAAAAGTCATTATCTCAGTAAATTAGAATACTTTATAACAGCTTGAAAAATTATTTTAAAACCCGAAATGTTATCCTACTGAAATGTATGTTCAGTAAATGCACTCAATACTTGGTCGGGGCTCCTTTTGCATCAATTACTGCATCAATGCGGCAATGTGGCATGGAGGCGATCAGCCTGTGGCACTGCGGAGGTGTTATGGAAGCCCAGGTGGCTTTGATAGCAGCCTTCAGCTCGCCTGCATTGTTGAGTCTGGTGTCTCTCATCTTCCTCTTGACAATACCCCATAGATTCTCTATAATAGATTCTCCATGGGGTTAAGGTCAGGCGAGTTTTCTGGCCAATCAAGCACAGTGATACTGTTGTTTTTACACCAGGTATTGGTACTTTTGACAGTGTGGACAGGGGCCAAGTCCTGCTGGAGAATGACATTTCCATCTCCAAAAAGCTTGTCAGCAGAGGGAAGCATGAAGTGCTCTAAAATCTCCTGGTAGACAGCTGCGCTGACTTTGGCCCTGATAAAACACAGTGGACCTACACCAGCAGATGCCATGGCCCCCAAACCATCACTGATTGTGGAGACTTCACACTAGACCTCAAGCAGCTTGGATTGTGGCCGCTCCACTCTTCCTCCAGACTCTGGGACCTTGATTTCCAAATGAAATGCAAAATTTACTTTCATCTGAAAACAACACCTTGGACCACTGAGAAACAGTCCCGGTCTTTTTCTCCTTGGCCCAGGTAAGATGCTTCTGGCGTTGTCTATTGGTCATGAGTGGCTTGACACAAAGAATGCGACACTTGTAGCTCATGTCCTGGATATGTCTGTGTGTGGTGGCTCTTGAAGCAATGACTCCAGCAGCAGTCCACTCCTTGTGAATCTCCCCCAAATTTTTGAATGGCCTTTTCTTAACAATCCTTTCAAGGCTGCGGTTATCCCGGTTGCTTGTGCACCTTTTTCTACCACACTTTTTTTCCTTCCACTCAACTCTCCATTAAAGAAGTTGTGCACTATTGTAGACTACCCCCCCCCCCCCCAATGTATCCCCTCGGGGGCCCCTAAGACTTTTTGTAAATACCTTCCGTTGCAGAAAATGCCTGTGAGCGGCGCTATCGGTGGCAGCTCACATGCATCACGTGACTCTGTGCTGACGTCAAGACAAGTGAGGTGTGACTCGGCGCTGGGGTTCCCGCGATGGCTGCTGGGTTGTGGGTGGGGTTACCCCCCCCACCCCCCCCGCGTCACACCCAGCATCCACCGCACACTTTCCCAATGAATGGGGAGAGGCAGAGCACGCGGTGGATGCCGGGTGGGATGCGGGGGGGGGGTGGCATCCACCGTGAAACCAGGAAGAAAAAGGCCCCATGGTGCCTGTGAGCAGCCAGTGATGGCGCCACTCACAGGCATCATCTGCAACGGAAGGTATTTAAAAAAAAGTCTTAGGGGCCCCAGGGGAATACATTGGGAGGGTAATCTAAAGCAGTGGACAACCCCTTTAATATGCTTGCATACAGCACTCTGTGAACAGCCAGCTTCTTTAGCAATGATCTATTGTGGCTTACCCTCCTTGTGGAGTGTGTCAATGACTGCCTTGTGGACATCTGTCAAGTCCGCATTCTTCTCCATGATTGTGGAGCCTACTGAAACAGACTAAGGGACCTTTTTAAACTCTTTGGAAGCCTTTGCAGGCGTTTTTTGTTAATTATTCTAATTTACTGAGATAATGACTTTTGTGTTTTCATTGGCTGTAAGCCATAATTATCAACATTAACAGAAATAAACACTTGAAATAGATCACTCTGTTTGTAATGACTCTATATAATATAGGAGTTTCGCTTTTTGTTTTGAAGAACTGAAATAAATTAACTTTTTGATGATATTCTAGTTTAGTGAGAAGCACCTGTAGTAGCACTTTTGCTTCTGGAAGTTTTAGGCAAAACAGCCCCAGACCATCACACTACCACCACCATACTTTACTGTTGGTATGATGTTCCTTTTCTGAAATGCTGTGTTATTTCTACGCCAGATGTAATGGGACATACGCCTTCCAAAAAGTTCAACTTTTGTCTCTTCAGTCCACAGAGTATTCTCCCAAAAGACTTGGTGATCATGAAGATGTTTAATGGCAAAACTGAGACAAGCTTTTGTTCTTTTTGCTCAGCTTTTTTCAGCAGTTCTTTTTTTAAGGCAAATTTTTACCTGTGTTTTACTGTACCAGCAAAGTCAATGATATTTCAGAAATCTCATGCACACAGCTTGGTTTTTTTGTCCTCCGTATTTTGTGCTAAACCTTGGGTGTTTCAAAATGCAGCATGTTACTACTTTCAGCCATTTTTTCACCCATTGAAAGCAATGGGTAGTGGAATAAACACTGAAAAAATGCAAGTAACCTGAGGAAGTTGTATTAGGTTTTTGCTTTTTTTTTGGCATTAAACTTTATCAGCATGCACAAGAGACAAATGAATACTGACAAAACCACAGTAAAAACCACACCAAAAACACAGAAAACCTGCTTTTGAGGCAGTAACTTCACTGCCAAGAGAGCAGGTTTTGCTGCAGCAAAAAACGCAATGTGTGAACATATAATTATGATGGAGTCATGAACACTGACCTTAACTGAGGCAAGTGAGGCCTGTAGTTCTCTTGATGTTGATGTGGGATGTTTTGTGACCTCTTGGATGAGTCGTCTCTGTGCTCTTGGGGTAATTTTGGTCGGCCGGCCACTCCTGGGAAGGTTCACCACTGTTCCATGTCTTCGCCATTTGTGGATAATTGCTCTCACTTTGGTTTGCTGGAGTCCCAAAGCTTTAGAAATGGCTTTATAACCTTTTCCAGACTGATAGATCTCAATTACTTTGTTTCTCATTTGTTCTTGAATGTCTGGATCGCAGCATGATGTCTAGCTTTTGAGGATCTTTTGGTCTACTTCATTTCTTCATTTTGTCAGGCAGGTCCTATTTAAGTGATTTCTTGATTGAGAACAGGTATGGCAGTAATTAGGCCTGTGTGTGGCTAGGGAAATTGAACTCAGCTTCCCAAAGATGTGATAAACCACAGTTAATTTATATTTTAAGTGGTGGGGGGGGGGGGGCAATCACTTTTTCACACAGGGCCCTGTAGGTTTGGATTTCTTTGTCCCATAATAATAAAGACCTTCATTTAAAAACTGCATTTTGTGTTTACTTGTGTTATCTTTGTCTAATATTGAAATTTAGTTTTGTGATCTGAAACATTTAAGTGTGACAAACATGCAAAAGAATAAGAAATCCGGAAGGGGCAAACAGTTTCTCACAATACTGTGTGTGTACAAAGTACTAAAAAATAAATAAATATAAGTGTATATATACATACAGTACAGACCAAAAGTTTGGACACGCCTTCTCATTTAAAGATTTTTCTGTATTTCCATGACTATGAAAATTGTACATTCACACTGAAGGCATCAAAACTATGACTTAACACATGTGGAATTATATACTTAACAAAAAAGTGTGAAACAACTGAAAATATGTCTTATATTCTAGGTTCTTCAAAGTAGCCACCTTTTGCTTTGACGACTGCTTTGCACACTCGTGGCATTCTCTTGAGGAGCTTCAAGAGGTAGTCACCGGAAATGGTCTTCCAATAATCTTGAAGCAGTTCCCAGAGACGCTTAGCACTTGTTGGCCCTTTTGCCTTCACTCTGCGGTCCAGCTCACCCCAAACCATCTCGATTGGGTTTTCTACGTCGCACAAAGACACGGTGGTTGGAACCAAAGATCTCAAATTTGGACTCATCAGACCAAAGCACAGATTTCCACTGGTCTAATGTCCATTCCTTGTGTTCTTTAGCCCAAACAAGTGTCCTCTGCTTGTTGCCTGTCCTTAGCATTGGTTTCCTAGCAGCTATTTTACCATGAAGGCCTACTGCACAAAGTCTCCTCTTAACAGTTGTTGTAGAGATGTGTCTGCTGCTAGAACTCTGTGTAGCATTGACCTGGTCTCTAATCTGAGCTGCTGTTAACCTGCGATTTCTGAGGCTGGTGACTCGGATAAACTTATCCTCAGAAGCAGAGGTGACTCTTGGTCTTCCTTTCCTGACTGACCTTCATTTCTTAAAGTAATGATGGCCACTTGTTTTTCTTTACTTAGCTGCTTTTTTCTTGCCGTAATACAAATTCTAACAGTTTATTCAGTAGGACTATCAGCTGTGTATCCACCAGACTTCTGCACAACACAACTGATGGTCCCAACCCCATTTATAAGGCAAGAAATCCCACTTATTAAACCTGACAGGGCACACCTGTAAAGTGAAAACCATTTCCGGTGACTACCTCTTGAAGCTCATCAAGAGAATGCCAAGAGTGTGCAAAGCAGTCATCAAAGCAAAAGGTGGCTACTTTGAAGAACCTAGAATATAAGACATATTTTCAGTTGTTTCACACTTTTTTGTTAAATATATAATTCCACATGTGTTAATTCATAGTTTTGATGCCTTCAGTGTAAATGTACAATTTTCAAAGTCATGAAAATACAGAAAAATCTTTAAATGAGAAGGTGTATCCAAACTTTTTGGTCTATACTGTATATATGTACACACACACACACACACACACACACACACACACACACACACACACACACACACACACTACAGATTATACAGTGAAGGAAATAATTATTTGATCCCTTGCTGTCCACTGACAAAGATATGAACAGTCTATAGTTTTAAGGGTAGATTAATTTTAACATTGAGAGATAGAATATCCCCCCAAAAAAACAATAAAATCACATTGTATAAATTTATTTGCATTTTGCAGTGAGAAATAAGTATTTGATCCCTCTGGCAAACAACACTTAATACTTGGTGGCAAAACCCTTGTTGGCAAGCACAGCAGTCAGACGTTGTTTGTAGTTGATGATGAGGGTTGTGCACATGTCCGGAGGAATTTTGTTCCACTCCTCTTTGCAGATCATCTCTAAATCATTCAGATTTTGAGGCTGTCCCTTGGCAACTCGGAGCTTCAACTCCCTCCATAAGTTTTCTATGGGATTAAGGCCTGGAGAAGGGTTGTCCACTCCTTGACCTTACTGTGCTTGTTTGTGAGCCACTCCTTTGTTGTCTTGGCTATATGTTTTGGCTCATTGTCTTGCTGGAAGACCCAGCCACGACCCATTTTTAATGTCCTGGCGGAGGGAAGGAGGTTGTCACTCAGGATTTTACGGTACATGGCTCCATCCATTCTCCTATTGATTCGGTGAAGTAGTCCTGTGCCCTTAGCTGAGAAACACCCCCAAAACATAATGTTTCCACCTCCATGCTTGACAGTGGGGATGGTGTTCTTTGGGTCATAGGCAGCATTTCTCTTCCTCCAAACACGGCGAGTTGAGTTAATGCGAAAGAGCTCAATTTTTGTCTCATCTGACCACAGCACCTTCTCCCAATAACTCACAGAATCATCCAGGTGTTCATTGGCAAACATCAGACAGGTCTGCACATGTGCCTTCTTGAGCACCGCGACCTTGCGGGAACTGCGGGATTTTAAACCTTTAAGGCGTAATGTGTTACCAATGGTTTTCTTGGTGACTGTGGTCCCAGCTGCCTTGAGATCATTTACAAGTCTCCCCCTCCCCTGTTTAGTTTTAGGCTGATCTCTCACCTTCCTCATGATCAAGGATACCCCACAAGGTGAGATTTTGCATGGTGCCCCAGATCGATGTTGATTGACAGTCATTTTGTATTTCTTCCATTTTCTTACTATTGCACCAACAGTTGTCTCCTTCTCACCCAGCGTCTTACTTATGGTTTTTTAGCCCATTCCAACTTTGTGCAGGTCTATGATCTTGTCCCTGACATCCTTAGAAAGCTCTTTGGTCTTGCCCATGTTGTAGAGGTTAGAGTCTGACTGATTAATTGAGTCTGTGAACAGGAGTCTTTTATACAGGTGACTATGTTAGACAGCTGTCTTTAATGCAGGTAACAAGTTGATTAGGAGCGTCTAACTGGTCTGTAGGAGCCAGAACTCATAATGGTTTGTAGGGGATCAAATACTTAATTTTTTTTGCATTTTGCAGTGAAAAATATCTAATTTATACAATGTGATTTTCTTGATCTTTTTTTGGATATTCTATCTCTCAATATTAAAATTAACCTACCCTTAAAATTATAGACTGTTCATGTCTTTGTCAGTGGGCAAACGTACAAAAACAGCAAGGGATCAAATAATTTCCTTCACTGTATGCAGTATTATAATATAATACACACATGTGTCATGGATGGAGATAGATATATTTGTTATTGTAAGGAGATTTATTGTAGGAATTCTGACCTTCTGGACAGCCTGTCATCTCAAGTCCGGTCTTCATAATCGGGGTCATGGCAGGATGGCAGTGAAGCACACAAACATTGTACTCTATTTGCATCATCAGTGACAACGATATCCTGTCCTGGTCCGTTGTCCCAGGTGTTTGGCAGCATTTGTTGGTATGTGGCCTTGCCATCATGTAATGTTTGAGATTTACACCTTTTAAAGGAAAAAATAATGCTGTACATTGGAAATGAGTTATCTAATCTGTAGTGTCTAAAACTACGTTGACATCTGATTTCTGAGTCTGTCGACATTTGGCAATATTCTTAGGCCACGTTCACACTATGAGTATTTGGTCAGTATTTTACATCAGTATTTTTAAGCCAAAACCAGGAATGGAACAATCAGAGGAAACTTATAATAGAAACACGTCTCCACTTCTGTATTTTCCACCCCATTGTAAATATATAATTTTATCCTGTTTTTGTTTATCCCACCACCGGAAAAGCTCAATATAAACGGTAACAATATAAACGGTAACAAGAGATATGTTTCCCGAAGAGGTACCAATGAAAATGACCCTTATATCAGAATTTTAATCATTTATACCACATTGTAAATACCTTTAAAGATAGAACCTCAAAATAATCGCTGAATTTCTATTGGTTTTCACACAACCCCACCAAAAAAGAAATTGAGCAATACATTACATGTACGCCAACATAATGCCATTGAAAACCACAACTTGTTTCCCAAAAACAAACCTTCATGTGGTTCTGTGATAAGAGGTTGTCCAGGTTTGGGGCTCAACTATGTGTGACTGCAGACTTGTGAATCCTTGCTTGTGCGCTGTCAAGATTCTCTGGTGCAAGCAAAAGGAGCAGGCGGTCAAGTGACCGCAAATATGTGATTTGCATACTTCTGGCCACATTTCGACTAGACTTGTCCAGTCTCGCTCAATTCACTTGTGTTGAGCAAGGCCTTGACCGCATGTATGCAAATCAGAAGTCCTGACAGCGTGCACTATGCGTGCTGTGATGATTTACAAGTCTGCAGTCACATAGAATGACTACAGACTTGAACCCTAAGCCAGGACAACCCCTTTAATGCAGTAGTCTAAGAATAGATGGCTTTCTAAAATGCAAAAATGAAATACTAAAAAACAATTGCTTGGTTGTTAAGTATCAAACTTGTCCTTTTCCTAAATGGAAAATATATGGCTTTAAAGCAAGAGCATAACATTTTTAAAGGGGAAGGCTAGTTCTAATATTCTTGGAATTCCCTAGCTGGCTTCCCAGGACATAATGAGAGTTGTAGATCTGCAATAACTGTAAACCAGCAGATTGTTCAGATTGTTGACCACTTCCGTCTGCATTTTTTTTCTTTTGTTTAAAGTTTTTGTATTTCCCCAATTCTCTTTTTCGTGCATTGTTTTGTAGCTGCCTTTTTTTGCACCTGTCCAATATTTGTTGTCCTTTTTTTCCTCCAGGGTCTAATCCTGTAAGGAATAGTTCATTGTCTAGGACAGGCAGACGTGCACGGACAGACAGACGGGTCTCTCGTGGCAGGCGAGCCGCTACCTCTCGGCCAGAACGAGTATGGCCACATGGCATTATTCCTTTTGTCGTGAATGGGAACTTCACTGGTGAGTATTGGGAGGCAATTAGATGTAGAATAATAACAAAGTTGTGGAATTGTTGTAAAAATTGTCGCTCACACTCCCTCCCATTTTTTTTCCACTTAAATACATGTATTTCGTGCTAAAAATAATTTTTGCAATTGGGTTCTATATAAACGTTTGCACTGTTTTGGCTATTACAGGCTCATAGTTTCCCTGCACACTAAACTTTGATGTGGTCTGTGGTCTTAAATCAACTGAGAAGAGCTCAGAGAAAGGCAACTAAAAGTTACAAACATAGCGAGCGGACTGACAGATTCTCTACTAACTCATTCTGCAGCCAGCAATAGACAGCATAGCATAGGGGCTGTAGAAGGAAAACTGCTAAATTATTACTGAAATCCAACTGCAAAAATAATTTTTGGCTCAAAATATGTGCATTTAAGTATAAAAAAAGATAATAAAATTTGTCCCCAATGGTGGATTGTTTAGACACTGGTCTTCCGTGGGCATAATACTACTCAGACAACACAGGGTGAGGGTAAAACAGTGTGGCAATACTTTATTGAACCACCAGACAGACAATAAACATATAGAACAGTTCCAGCAAATACCCAAGATGGTGCAAAATTACACAGTCTTACCGTTCCGCTGGCCCGCCAGGAATTGAGCAGCTGCGACTTTGGGACTTCCAGGCCCAACTACCTCAACCAGTGGCACCCCGCTTTGGGTGGTCACCCACAGAGAGGAGGTTACGGCAAGCTTTGGAAGCCGACAGTCCATTGAAGTACTTGGTCAGGAGACCAGAGGGTCCCACCCTGGCTCCTCCGAACAGATACATGGAACCTGGTGACCAGATGGTCCCAACCAGGCTTTCTCTGAGCGTATCCATGGGTTCCAGGTGACTGAAGGTTCCCAACCTGGCTACCCCAAACATCTCCATGGAACTAGGTGACCGGAGGGTCCCAACCTGGTTTCCCCAAATGTATCCATGGGTTCTATGTTAGTTAATGGAGCAGATCTGTATCCCTTCAGCTTAGGCTGGGGTCCCTTAAGCGGACACCCTGTAGAGTCACATCTGTATCCCTCTTGATGGCGCCATATGCGCTGGTTGTTGTCCTGAAGAGTCTCCCTGATTCTCTTGCAGCACAATAGAAATCCCTTTTTATATTTACATCTGTGACTCAGGTTATCATTCACAGGTCAGGGGGAAAGGTGGCAGGGTCTCATGTCTCATTGTTTGTTTGATCATTTAATCAATTTGCATAGTTGGTAGCCCACTGCTCTGCAGATTAACAAACTACCTGGCCTAGTATAATATGTAATTTAGCATATTTACAAACATCACTACTCCGACTCCGAGTTGCAGCCTTGCAAAACCAGCAGACAATACGTTGTAGGAGCTGATATAAGATGTAAATAACAGCCATTCATCAATTACCAAATATCAACGCTGCATCCAGGCTTATACAAACAATAGTCTGTGTTGATCAAAAAAAGAATATCACAAATTAAAAGTCAACATAAAGATAAAGGTGTATGACTGCTGGCCTACTGAATTTACATGCCAGGGTAACTCAGATTAAAAGCTGTGTCCTCACATGGGCAATGCCTTTTTAGCTGTAGTCATAGAAGGGCATGACATTTCTCAGTAGCCAGTCACTGTTAGGCTTCCCAGCATACACTTCTCCTTCATTGCCTCCTTTGGTGGCAGGAAGCTATATACAAGTAGGCTGTTGCCAGCTCTATGTAGGTTTATTTGATTATTACATGGCAAGCACGGCGGGCTTTTCTCCCTCCGGCACCGTGTGGTCGGTGACCACTTATGCAAATAGAGAATATGCTTGATGCTCTTTGTGAAGGAAAACTGTGCCGTGATCAAACTCCCTGGTTCTGGTTTAAGTTTTTTAGGCTGATGATCTCACTAACCTTTGAAATAAGCATTGTTGTCCATTGCAGGATCTCAGAAAGCAATATTCAGGCAAGCCATGCGACACTGGGAAAAACATGTTTGTGTCACCTTTGTTGAGAGGACTGAGGAGGACAGTTACATTGTCTTCACCTACAGACCTTGCGGGTAATATCTTGATACCTTTTTCTAAAATGAAACCTGCTGTCTACTATAGAAAGTCCTGTGCACTCTGTCTTTCTGTAATTGTAGGTACTGTTTTTTATCTCCTTCTGCAGATGCTGCTCGTACGTGGGAAGACGTGGGGCAGGACCACAAGCCATATCCATCGGAAAAAACTGTGATAAATTTGGAATTGTTGTTCATGAACTGGGACATGTGATAGGATTCTGGCATGAACACACGAGACCTGACCGAGATGACCATGTTTCAATCATCCGTGACAACATTCAACCGGGTACTAGAGAAGATTTAACTGGTTGCATTTTTGGCTGCTCTGTTGGGGTGTATCCAATATTACAGAAGGAACTCACAAGTGTTTAAATGTGGAATAAACAAATATAACTAAAAATATATAAATAAATTGAGAAACGAGACTCCTCAGGGGCGCGACCTCTCACCTGCTGCTTTCCTATTGGTGGAGGGGTAACAGGCTTGTATATCTAACTGACTGTTTTTTCATCAGGACAGGAGTATAACTTCCTAAAAATGGAGCCTGAAGAAGTTAACTATTTAGATGAAACTTATGACTTTGACAGTATAATGCACTATGCTCGCAATACATTTTCAAGGTGAGGACTATCTAATTGTAAGAAGAAATTAATTGTATAAAAAAAAATATTTTTTTATTTTTTTTAGGGGAGCTTTATATTCTTGTACCATTTTATTTTTGTAATCTTCAAAGGAAAAAAAAAAATAATGAAGCCAACGATCTTGATTGTAAATCTCTACAAATTTGTGTTTGCAGCTCTTATGCATAGCCATGTGTCTCAATGGCTACAGACTACTAAGAAACAGTGTGTAGTCAAATAATGCAGTCATGTGTTATCCCATTCAATTTGCACACTTTTCTTGCATAAAAAAAATCATCTGTAGTTTAACAAGAACATATGGAGTAACGCATGACGGCAGGATTGGGGGCAAATCTGCACCCTCATAACATAGTAGATTGACTATCTTATGGACAATTGTGTACACCAGTGATGGACTGCTGGCTCTAAGGCTTTGTTCACACCTCATTCAGGCAAATGCTTTTCGTGTATGCTCCTGGCGCATTCACCAGATGTAGCTAAGGGCCTTCATTAACTCAAAGGAAGGTCTCAGTCTTGAGACACAGCCATAACGCTGCCCAACTGTGGTACCATCAAATTCATGTGGCACCTAGCTAAAGCAAATGAGGTCATAGTCTAGTCTCGCTCTAATAACAAGAACATCGTGACAGCTGTAAGGCTGAGTTCACACTTGCTTTCAGGAATTTCGTTTGTTCCATTTTAGGATTTACTGTAATGTCCAAAAATTATCCCTTGTATAACTGAGGTAAACAAAAGGAGAGGGGCCCCTTTGACTATTATGGGGTCTGTCTGGTTTCCATTATATGCCACTTTCTGAATTCCCGAACACAGGTGTGTGTGAACCCGGCCTAAGACATCTAGAAATTAGAAAGCTGCCCCAACTTTTTGCTGCCCCAACTTTTTGCTGCCCAGTCACACGGACCTATAAATCTGAACGGGATCGAAACGCAGTGCACAGACTTTCACCCTCTTGTCGGGAAAGCCACCAGCCAGTCTGTGCACTGCGTTCCAATCTCGTTCCGATTCATACTTCTGTCTGACTTGACTCTTCCTTGGTCAAAGCGTGCTACAGGTGTGAGTAGATCCAGATGGTTTTTAATTTTCATTTCTGGGTTATTTACAGGGGAATTAATTTGGACACAATTGAACCAAGATATAAAGTCAATGGAGTGAAACCATCAATAGGACAAAGAACGAGACTCAGTGCTGGAGATATTGCACAGGCCAGGAAGCTTTATCAATGTCCAGGTATAGTATGTGTGTAATATTATTGCTCCCGGCAGATTGGGGCTGTGAAGGGTTGTGGCGAATTAATTATGTACCGTACACCATCTTGATTGAACCACTCATTCTCTTTGTGAAGTGTTTTTCGGAGTGCACTTGATTAAGGCTCCCCGCCGCGTTCATAGCTGGTAGCGTGGGTTTTCTTTCTCACCCTTGTGTCTGTTCTTGGCATCTCCTCCAGGCTTGCCCGGCAGTCTCTCTCGCTTTCCTAATGCCCATCAGTCATGCCCCGTACAAGATGTTTTTATGTCTCTCCGTGGAAGTTTCCCTGACAACTGTAGGAACGATGTGTCTGCAGCAGCCGGTGTTTAGAAGTGCCAGGGCCGTGTTACTCTGTATACTGTGCGTGTAACCCCATCTTGTCCAGGAGGAATAGAAGATTTTGGCAAAGTTAAAATAACTGTACCACCAGCTAGTGTTCCCACAAACAGTGCTGAAGATTTCCTTCGCTTTTACCTAAGGTGTTGCGAATGCACGAATGGACCTTTAATGGCCAGGCCAAATTTTTTAAAACTGACTCGTCACTTTATGCAGCAATAACTCTGGAACGCTTCAACATATCCCATTGATTTTGACATTTTTTTTTTTTTTTTTCGAGACACATTCTACTTTATGGCAATTATAAATTTAGGTTGATATGTATTGTGTGTTTTTATAAAAATGTCAGAAATGTTGACAAAAATTGTAAAAAATTTAGCAATTATCAAACTTTGAATGATTGTCCGTTTTTAATACAGCTACTAATACCACACAAAAAAAAACATTAATAAATAACATTTCCCTCATGTCTGCCTTACGTCAGCACCATTTTTATTTTGTGAACATTTTTTAGAAGGTTTAAAAAATGTAGCAGTAATTTTTACATTTTTTTTCCAAGGATATTTACAAAACTTATTTTTTTAGGGACCTATTTAGTTTTCAAATGACTTTGGGGGGGTCCTATACATTGGAAATCCCCAAAAGTGATACTATTTTAAAAACGGCACCCCTCAACATATTCAAAAAGGCTTTCAGGTAGCTTATTAACCCTTCGGGTGCTTTTCAGGGGTTAATGCAAAGTGACGTGACAAGAATGAAAAAATGTATTTTTACCACCAAAATGTTTCTAACTTCTGAGCAGGCCACTATAGTTGGAAGACTTTAACCCCTTTAAAGCCCAAGACGTATTAATACGCGTCTGTGCCCTGGGCTTTAAGAGCCTGACCCGTATTAATACGTCATTGTGATCACGCGTGCACACAGGCTGTGCAGGCGCGATCACCGCCGGGTGTCAGCTGTGACAATGTGCAGGGAACAGACCTGCACCGCTCCCGGCACATTAACCCCCGCAATGCTGCGATCAAAATCGATCGCAGCATTGCAGTGGCTAAGGGGAGGTGATCGCAATACTCACCTCCTCTTTCGGCCTCCAGCACTATCTGCCGCGGCTTCTCGGATGTTGCCATGATGACCCGATGTCGTCATGACAACATCCGGGTCACCAGACTGCAGGAAGATTTTTTTTGGTCATGCGCAGTGCACGACCAAACTATCTTCTCCTTGTGCAGTGCTGACAGCCTGCATAGCACTGGGATGGTGCTCCATTCCTGTGCTATTCAGGCGATCAGAATAAAAAAAGTGAAAGTACCATAGTGGGACAAAGAATAAAAGTAAAACTGTCAAAGTGAAAAAAAAATTGTAAAAATATTTAAAAAATAATAATAATCCACCAAGAATAAAAATATAATGTACCCATCAATAAATATTATTATGGAAAAAAAAAACAATAAAAGTACACATATTTGGTATCGCCGCGTCCGTAACAACCTGACCTAGAAAATTGTCCCACTAGTTAACCCCTTCAGTGAACACGGTAAAAAAACTAAATAAAAAACAAAGCAAAAAACAATGCTTTATTATCATACCGCCAAACAAAAAATGGAATAACACGTGATCAAAAAGACGAATATAAATAAAAATGGTACCGCTGAAAAACGTCATCTCGTCCCGCATAAAACAAGCCACCATACAGCTCCATCAGCCGAAAAATAAAAGTTATAGCTCTCTGAATAAAGCGATGCAAAAAAATATTTTTTCTATAAAATTGCTTTTATGTAAATGCGCTAAAACATAGAAAAACTATATAAATGTGGTACCGCTGTAAACGAACTGACCCGAAGAATAAAGCTACCTTATAAATTTTACCACACGCGGAGCAGAATAAAAAAATTTTTTTAAAAAAATTCCTGAATTGGTGGTTTTTGTTTATTCTGCCTCCCAAAAATCGGAATAGAAAGCGATCAAAAAATGTCACGTCTGAAAATGGCACCAATAAAAACTTCAACTCATCCCGCAAAAAAACAAGCCGTCACATGACTGTCGGCCAAAATATGGAAAAATTATAGCTCTCAAAATATGGCAATGCAAAAACTAGATTTTACAAAAAATGCGTCTTTTAGTGTATGACAGCTGTCAATCATAAAAACCCGATATGATTCTGGTATCTCTGTAATCGCACCGACCCGAAGAATAAAGTCGTCTAATCACTTATACCGCACAAGCAACGGCGTTAAAAATAAACTCTCGGTTTAGGGTTGGGATTGGACTAGGGTTGGGGTTAAGGTTGGGGCTAGGGTTGGGGCTAGGGTTGGGGTTAAGGTTTGGGTTGGGGTTGGGATTAGGCTAGGGTTAGGGTTGGGATTTTTTTCAAAAGATAAAAATAAAAAAAAAATGACGATATGGCAACTAGTGTTGAGCGCAAGTGCTCGCTACTTTAGTTTGCATCGGGTGCTCGGGTATGCATTGAGTATCGCGGGTGCTCGAGTCTCTGCCCCATATGCTTCGCGGCCAAAAAAAACTCACGAGGATTGCCTGCCATGCACGAGCGATCCCCGCATGGTTTTTTTTCGGGTGTCTATTAACCGTGAAACATGCGGGCGGGGACTCGAGCATTTCACTTGAGCACCCGTGATACATGGTGCATACCTGAGTACCCGATGCAAACTCAAGTAACGAGCACTTGCGCTCAAGACTAATGACAACTTATTCAATATGATGTCCTAATGTTATCAAATTCTGTGTCGTACCTCTGGGTTCAAAATGTTCAGTATACCCCTTGATGAAATCCTTGAGGGGTGTAGTTTCCAAAATGAGGTCACTTGTGGGGGGTTTCCACTATTTGGGCACATCAGGGGCTCTCCAAACGCGACATGGCGTCCGCTCTCGATTCCAGACGATTTTGCGTTCAAAAACTCACAGTGCTCCTTCCCTTCTGAACTCTGCCGTGCACCCAAACACTGTATTTTGCCCACATATGGGGTATTGGCGCACTCAGGAGAAATTGCACAAAAGTTTTTGGGGTCCATTTTCTCCTCTTACCCTTGTGAAAATAAAAAAAATTGGCGCTAAAACATCATTTTTGTGTAAAAAGTTTGATTTTTTTTTTTTTTTATTTTCATGGCTCCATGTTATAAACTTCTGTAAAGGACTTGGGGGGGGGGGGGTGCAGGGTGCTCACCACACATCTAGATAATTTCCCTGAGGGGTCTAGTTTCCAAAATGGTGTCACTTGTGGGGGGTTTCCACTGTTCAGGGGCTCCCCAAACGCAACATGGCGTCCGCTAATTAATTATTCAAGCAAATTTTACATTCAAAAAGTCAAATGGCGCTCCTTCCCTTCTGAACCCTGCCGTGCGCCCAAACAGTGTTTTTTCCCCACATATGGGGTATCTGCGTGCCCAGGGGAAATTGCACAACAAATTTTGGAGTCCATTTTTTCCTGTTACCCCTGTGAAAATAAGAAAAAATTGGGGTGTAAAGTAACATTTTTTTGTGAAAAAAGTTAAATGTTAATTTTTTTTCTTCCACATTCCAAAAATTCCTGTGAAGCACCTGAAGGGTTAATAAAGTTCTTGAATGTGGTTTTGACCACCTTGAGGGTGCAGTTTTTAGAATGGTGTCACTTTTGGGTATTTTCTGTCATAAAGACCCCTCAATGTGACTTCAAATATGATGTGGTCCCTAAAAAATGGTTTTGTAAATTTTGTTGGAAAAATTAGAAATCGCTGGTCAACTTTTAACCCTTATAGCTTCCTAATAAAAAAAAAAAAAATTGGGTTCCAAAATTGTGCTGATGTAAAGTTGACATGTGGGAAATGTTATTTATTAACTATTTTGTGTGACATATGACTCGCCCAGGGGGATGGGGACGACTCTTTACCCGGGCCTTTGCCTGGCCTTGGGGATGTCGCGGTGGTCGGCTCCCTGGCCCGTAACCTGGGGTCAGCTTTTAAAAAGGGGATTATTTGTTAACTCTATGAAAGTTCGTGACGCCACCTGTGGTTTCTGGTGAGAATCACCAGCGCTGCGGCAGTCCACTGAGGCCGGTGATAAGGCAGCTCGATGGTATAGCTCCCCACAGGTGGAGCTAGGCCTCAGGGCAGCGTACGGAGAGGGGGATGCAGGACAGGCGAGACCCAGCTGGGTCAGAGCAAGAACGGTGACGGACATGGTAGTCACTTCAGTACCTTTTACTGGTGGTAGTTCAGGCACATCCCGGAGCACTGTAGGGTGAAGGGTGCATATCAGGATCCTCCCCAATGAGCGGGTGTAGGGCCTCCTGTTTCTTGCCTCTGCGTAGTAAGTTTCTGACCTGCCTGAAGCTAGGCCTAACTTTTATCACTGTCCTGCACCCGCTGACGTTGTGGTAGGGCCTTCTCTTGGAGTGCACGCTCCCAGCTTACGGGGCCTATGTGTCTCCTGGCTCTGTTACGTATCAGCTCTCTGGTGAACCTGGGACCTGTAGTTCTCCAGGGATTCCAGTTATGCCTTACTGGGTTGTAGAGATCCCGGTAAGCTCGGACCCGGTGTCCGGTATATTTTTCGGGGTGAGCTGGGTAAGCTCCTCTGCTCCCTCACTTTCCACTCTCCTTCGGCCACGCTCGGGCCCTCACTAGGCTACTCACACTAACGGCAGCTTGCCGCTCTTACAGGCGTCTGCACACCTTAAGCTCTAACTGAGCTCCCTGAATCTAGCTTGCAGGAGCCTCGTGCTCCACTGATGAACTAATAGTGGAGTTCTCTAAACTAGACTGAGCTCCACTGCAGACTAACCTCTCTCAGGCTTCTCTACTGCAGGAACTCTTCAGAGTAACTCCCAGACTAGACTAGGCTGCCTAGCTCCACCTTCACTATTTATATCCCTAACTGGCTCCCTCTGCTGGTCTGAGGTGGAAGGTGGAGATGTGTGAATGTTTATGGGGGCCTCTTGTGGAGGATTCCATCAATACACCCTTCTAGCATCTGTGTTCACAAGCGCAGCTGGGCGCCACACATCTCTCTCTGATTTAAGGGCATAAAAATTCAAATATTGAAAATTGCTAAATTTTCAACATTTTTGCCAAATTTCCATTTTTTTCACAAAAAAACACAAGTGATATCGAAGAAATTTTACCACAATCATGAAGTACAATATGTCACGAAAAAACATTCTCAGAATCAGGGGGATCCGTTGAAGCGTTCCAGAGTAATTACCTCATAAAGTGACAGTGGTCAGAATTGTAAAAATTGGCCTCGTCATTAACGTGCAAACCACCTTGGGTTGTAAAGGGGTTAAGGCAGTTATTTGGCCATGAACTGCCATGGCAAACATCAGTACCACACGATTAAGATCTCAGGGTTCCGATGGGGTTAAAGAGGGAGACCCCACACTGTTAACCATCTAGATGCCATAGTCACTATAGACAGCCGTATATAAGGGGTTAAACGGCCACGGTCGGTGCCAACACTGATCGTGGCTGATGGATTGTCACCCGTCAGAAGATGCTAGTTTTATATTACATTTTTAAGTCATTAAGGGGTTAAAGTATAAATCATTTTCCTTTTTTTTTTTTTACCAAGGGGGATACATCAGGTTTCCTTGTTCAAATCCTGTACCACCTAAAATTAGCTTTTTAACAACCTATTTTCTCTCCCGCTCCGCAGCCTAGCAAAAAAGGACCTTGTAAAAAGAGACTCCTAGATCTCGCGTGCGGTACGCCGATGAGCTTTGTTGAGTCCCATAAACATCTCCGAACTATGTCCACCACCCAAAGTCAGCCTTCCTTAGCCTTTGACGTGGATGAGGTTCTCTACATCATCCATGCAAATAAAACTCTTGCTCCACTATCTGTGAAGACTGGGGCATGCGTAGTCCGCTCAATCAATTCTCTAAGTCAGAAGATGCACTAGGCCTCTGTTCAACAGTCTGGTCTGGTCGGGGTCGGTCTGGGTCGGGGTCTGGTCTGGGGTGGAGAAAAAAAGAAAAAGTCTCTCCACCTTCTCCATTATGTCAGTCCATGAAAACCTGACTACACTCTGATGTCACCCGAGGGTGGTCCGATGTTTTCTATGGACCCATAGACTTGCATTGCCGATTTTTGATCCGACACGCAAATAAAAATTGGACATGTTACCGAGTAGTCCAAGTGAAAAAAAAAAAATCAGACATGTGCACAGCCCCATAGAATAACATGGGTGCGAGTGCTATCTGTGACAACCTCAAATGGCACTCGTCCGATATAATCTGTAATGTGCACGACCCCTTACAGTGGTTTAGTGAAGGAGGAGAGAAGCTTAATATTGCAACATATCCATCAACACCATTCAATGTTAATATGTGTAAATTGCCCATCATGTACACTGGACGAGACCTGCCGTCATGAAAGATTCCCTGCTGTGAAGGTTGCAAGCTGTTAATAAAAAAAACAACAAAAAAAGGCATAGTGTATAACGCTGGCTGTAATGGTGACATATCAGCCCCCATAGAGGTGTGCATAGCTCTCCTAATTATATTGGTATATGCAGCCACTTGGGGACCATGGATGACCTGTATTGGCCCTTGTACACATTCATTTCTCCCTGCACTCGCAGCCTCTAATGAAGCCAAAAGAAATCCTGTGTTTGGTCTTTTTGGACGTGGAGTCTGCCGCACGGCGCTCCGGCCAGTTGGCAGGATCTCACAACATGTGTTCAGCATTATTCTGAACTTGCAATTACCACATGTGTACAGTGTTCAGAATTGTGTGAGCCGCTGCAAAGAACAGGTATACTTAAAGGGAATGTGTCATCAGAAAATAACCTATTGTTTATATCAGGGTTTTGTTTTATCTAATCTTGCAATTTTCACATTTGCGAATGGTGCTTCTTTCGCACCCTGATTCATTAAAGAGATTATGGCTGAATTTTCTTCCGTAAATCTATTTTTTTTTTTTTTTTTTGGGTCACAAAAATTTTGCACAATGCGGCGTTGCAAAACTTTTTTGCAACTTTTGCCATCTTAACATTTTGCCCAGCTGAATTTGGGGTATGACATAGGAGTCATTCCACAGCTCATCAACTTCATGACGAAATGTGGCATTCCTTACATCAGAAATCTTATTCCAGACACCAACTGGAGTAAGATATGTTGGAAGGTGCACACCATTTTATAGACGCGCCTGATTAAGTGTATGGAGCAAGGCTGTGCCCACTAGACAGACTTCTGGCCGGGAGTATGCATGACACATACATCACCTCCGTCCCCGGCTCACGAAGCGGCAGATCCTCGCAGCACACAGTGCGTGCGCTGGGGGGATTAACTGCAGACTTTTTCATTGTAGACCGGACAACCCCATCGTTGTCCATTCGTTGCACTGAAAGCGTGGCTACCGGGAAGAAATGAACTGTTTCTCCCAGGAGCCGCTGGCTTTCAGTCATAGAGGTGTGCAGGAGCACCTACATCACCGCTCACTACACTAATGAGGGGCGGCATAAGCATCTCCCGGCACTTTAACACTTAACTCTGCAGCGCATCTGATGAACCCTGTGTCTACAGATTAATAGCGGTTGGGGACAAGACATGTTCTTTTTAAACAATCAGTCATTTTCTGATGACACATTCCCTTCAAAAAGGGTCAAGGATTACTAGATGGTCACCAGTGATCAGCTGCAAATTCTGATGGGACCTGGCAGCAAGTGTTCAGTTTTCCTGCAGTGCCCCCACTGGAGAAGTGAGGCACTACGCATTGCTCATTGATATCAGTGGACTTTTTATATAATGCATGATATTCCTGGTCCTCCAGAGTGACAGAGACCCTCTCTTTGTTAATGGTAGCTGCTGAATATTCCAAATTGTCCATATTTACCTTAGAAGTCCAAGCAGTTTCCATGTATAAAAGTGGGCTGTTCCCCACGAGATCTACTGTTTGCGGCTTTTCACCCCGATTGTGTATTTTTGTTTGTTTTGCATAAACATGGGCAGTTTGTTTTTTTTCCCCCTTTTTGGTCTTCAGCTGACATTGTCTGTCTACCAGCTTTTGGAGTCCAGATTTCTATGAAGGTCCCTGGCATGTTGACCTGTTTTCTCAATCTACATGTCATAGATTCTTCTCTGTAGGATTTCAGTTTTCTCGGTCATACAGATTGCTTTAATTGAGCTTGATGGTTGTTTTGCAACTGTGAAAAAAAAAAAATATTGGCATGCTTCAAATCTTGCGTTATATCAGCTGTCATTAAAAGTGCTGCAGACTCCAGTGTGGTTCAACGCGTTTCATGTACAATTTATTTGTTGTTACAGACTCCTGTTGTAAAAAAAACATTAGCAATAGTTCACATATGCAGGGCTGAATGTAGATTATTTTAGGCTGCTGGGCCAAAAAGTATATGGTGGGTAGGGGGGTCTCTAATGTTTGGTGAAGGGAATAATCCAGTTTGTACTCCCATAAAACGTCCTATAAAATTGTACCTTATATTGCCTAATTTTTCACCATTTCTTCATGTATGCAATGCACAGGCAGGTACAGTAACCGTGCCCGAATAATACCATAACCCAAAACTAGACATAAATGTTGATATGTTATTGGTATAGATTTCATTCATCTGCTGCATATATCTTGCAATCTCATTTCCATCTTTGCAAGACTGTTAATCGTATATATTTCATTCATCTTATTGAGCTGTTCCCTGATGCTATAAGGTCATCCCACTTGCTCAAAGAGTTTTATGATCCATGTTGGCCTGCAAACTTGTTTATCTCTGTATTTATTGTCTCCTGCTGTCTTAATTTAGTTGATTGACTGTTAATGAGTCTAATTAGTGATAGATCTAAGAAAAAACCTCCTATATCACAGAATCCTAGACTGTTAGAGTTGGAATGGACCTCCAAGGTCATCGTGTCCAACCCCCTGCTCAATGCAGGATTCACTAAACCATATATATTCAGAAAGAGCTTTGGGGAAGCATTTATGCACATTTTATTCCAAGTGCATTTCTTCAAAGTGCCTGGCAGTTAAACATGGCAGGAGACAGGGAAGTCGTTCAAAGAAACCAACTTCCAGAACATTTGTATTGCAACAAATACTCACATCCACCATTCTTGCACAAACTCCGTCCATATCAGCCCCTCTCTCCTATATGTACAGCACTCTCGCTCTTTTCACAATCCTAAACTGCATAGATCCATTCACTCTCACCATACAACACAAGAGATGCTCTCAGAAATCACTTAACCATCTGCTCACTCTCTCTATCATCCTTCTCCTAGTCGCAGGAGACATCTTTCCCAATCCCGTCCCTTCTTGTAATAGTAAGTCGAACCCCTCCACTACTACACTCAGAAACCCTGCGAATCTCATTAATATTTCCTACATGCCTTCTGTCTCTTTTAACTGTGCCTTCTGGAATTCACGCTCTGCGTGTAATAAACTCTCCTACAGCCATGACTTTTTCCTTTCAAATTTCCTTTAACCTTTTGGCTCTTACTTTTATACCTGGACCACTGCGGCTCTTTTGTATGGTGGCCTACATTTTTCACATACCCCCAGACCTGAGAGCAGACCAGGTGGAGGTGTTAGTCTGTTCCTATCAACCAAATGTATGTTTCACGTTATCACCCCAGTACCCTCACTTATCTTCCCTTCTTTTGAGGTCCACACTGTCTGACTCCTACCTGCCATTCTCCCTGCGAGTGGCAGTTGTGTATCTTCCTCTGGGCCCCTCCCATCAGTTCTTGGATCACTTTGCCACCTGGCTTCTACATTTTCTATCCTGTGACACCCCCACCCTAATCATGGGGGACTTGAACAACCCCATTGGTGACACCCTTTCCCCATCTGCCACTCCAATTTTATTTCTAACCTCCTCCTACGGCCTTTCACAGCTTACTAACTCTCCTACATATGAAGACAGAAATGCGCTGGACCTGATCTTCTCCTGGCTCTTCTGAGTGCATGACTTTGCTAACTCCCCGCTCTCTGACTACAATCTTCTTAATTTTATGTCAAGAACTCAGCCCGCTCAGGACACCTCCACTTACAACACTTTTATACTAATATACGTGCCATTAATACCCAGAAACTTATGAAGACTCTGCAGTCATCACTGGCCCCAATCTCCTCCCTCTCATGTCCTGACTCTGCACTGAAACATTATAACGAGTGCCCTGGATGAAGTTGCATCTCCTACACATAGAACAACTCTGCACAGACGGCGACAATCCTGGCACACACCTCAAACACGTTTCCTATAGCGGTGTTCCAGGTGCGCCGAACGTCCATGGAGAAAATCCAATCTGGCCAAAGATTTCATCCATTCTAAATTTATGCTTAAAACATACAACTCTGCCATTCACCTCTCCAAACAAACCTATTTCAACAACCTCAGTACCTCACTATCCAACAATCCTAGACGTCTGACACTTTTCAATCCCTCCTCAATCCAAGAGTGCAGGCCCCGACCACCAACTTCAGTGCTGACTATCTGGCCAATTATTTCACACACACACACACACACACACACACACACACACGCACTGCATCTAGCTCACTCTGTCTTTGAACCAGTCACAGAAGAAGTGACCAGTCTCCTTGCGTCTTCTTGCCCTACTACTTGCACAAGTGACCCTATCTCCTCCAGTCCATTACCCCGGCTGTCACCATACACCTAACTAAAATATTCAACCTCTCTCTCTCATCCAATATCTTACCCTCGTTTAAACACTAGCATACAGTGGGTACGGAAAGTATTCAGACCCCTGTAAATTTTTCACTCTTTGTTTCATTGCAGCCATTCGGTAAATTCTAAAGTTTATTTTTTTTCTCATTAAAGTACACTCTGCTCCCTATCTTGACTGAAAAAAAACAAACAAATGTAGACATTTTTGCAAACTTATTACAAAAGAAAAACTGAAATATCACATGGTCATAAGTATTCAGACCCTTTGCTCAGACACTCATATTTGTCACATGCTGTCCATTTCCTTGTGATCCTCCTTGAGATGGTTCTACTCCTTCATTGGAGTCCAGCTGTTTTTAATTAAACTGATAGGACTTTATTTGGAAAGGCACGCACCTGTCTATATAAGACCTCACAGTGCATGTCAGACCAAATGAGAATCATGAGCTCAAAGGAACTGCCCAAGGAGCTCAGAGACAGAATTGTGGCAAGGCACAGATCTGGCCAAGGTTACAAAATAATTTCTGCAGTACTCAGGGTTCCTAAGAGCACAGTGGCCTCTATAATCCTTAAATGGAAGAAGTTTGGGACCACCAGAAGTCTTCCTAGACCTGGCTGTCCAGCCAAACTGAGCAATCGTGGGAGAAGAGCCTTGGTAAGAAAGGTAAAGAAGAACCCCAAGATCACTGTGGCTGAGCTCCAGAGATGCAGTAGGGAGATGGGAGAAAGTTCCACAAAGTCAACTATTACTGCAGCCCTCCACCAGTCAGGCCCTTTTTTCAGCAGAGTGGCCCGATGGAAGCCTCTTCTCAGTGCAAGACATATGAAAACCCGCATAGTTTGCTCAAAAACACATGAAGGACTCCCAGACTATGAGAAATAAGATTCTGTGGTCTGATTAGACAAAGATAGAACTTTTTGGTGATAATTCTAAGCGGTATGTGTGGAGAAAACCAGGCACAGCTCATCACCTGCCCAATACAATCCCAACAGTGAAACATGGTGGTGGCAGCATCATGCTATGGGGGTGTTTTTCAGCTGCAGGGACAGGACGACTTGTTGCAATTGAAGGAAACATGAATGCAGCCAAGTACAGAGATATCCTGGATGAAAACTTCTTCCAGAGTGCTCTGGACCTCAGACTTAGCTGAAGGTTCACCTTCCAACAAGACAATGACCCTAAGCACACAGCTAAAATAACAAAGGAGTGGCTTCAGAACAACTCTGTGACCATTCTTGACTGGCCCAGCCAGAGCCCTGACCTAAACCCAATTGAGCATCTCTGGAGAGACCTGAAAATGGCTGTCCACCAATGTTCACCATCCAACCTGACGGAACTGGAGAGAATCTGCAAGGAAGAATGGCAGAGGATCCCCAAATCCAGGTGTGAAAAACTTGTTGCATCATTCCCAAGAAGACTCATGGCTGTACTAGCTCAAAAGGGGGCTTCTACTCAATACTGAGCAAAGGGTCTGAATACTTATGACCATGTGATATTTCAGTTTTTCTTTTTTAATAAATTTGCAAAAATTTCTACATTTCTGTTCTTTTTCAGTCAAGATGGGGTGCAGAGTGTACTTTAATGAGAAAAAAATTAACTTTTTAGAATTTACCAAATGGCTGCAATGAAACAAAGAGTGAAAAATTTAAAGGGGTTTGAATATTTTCCATACCCACTTTACATCCATTACTTAAAAAAACATCCCTTGACCAAAACTGTGCTGCTAACTATAGACCTGTCTCTAATCTTCCCTTCATCTTTAAACTCCTGGAACGCTTGGTCCACCCGTCTAATCCACTATCTCAGATAACTCACTTCTTGACCCTCTGCAATCTGGTTTCCACTCTTTACATTCTACTGAAACTGCCCTCACTAAAGTCTCTAATGATCTACTAACGGCCAAATCTAATGGTCACTACTCCCTGTTGATTCTTCTGGATCTCTCTGCAGCATTGGACACTGTGGATCACCAGCTACTCCTCACTATGCTCCGCACTATTGGCCTCAAGGACATTGTTCTCTCTTGGTTCTCCTCCTACCTCTCTGACCGCTCCTTCACTATCTTTTTTGCTGGGTCCTCTTCCTCTCCTTTTCCCCTTACTGTCGGGGTTCTTCAAGGTTCAGTCCTAGGCCCCCTCCTCTTCTCCTTATACACCGCCCCTATTGGACAAATAATCAGTAGATTTAGTTTTCAGTACCATCTCTATGCCGATGACACCCAGTTATACACCTCTACTCCTGACATCACGCCTGCATTATTATAAAATACCAGTGATTGCCTTTCCTCTATCTGAAACTGAGCCTGTTAAAAACTGAACTCCTTGTGTTTCCTCATTCCATTAACCTACCTATATATTGCCATTTCAATGTGTGGTTCTACTATTGCTCCCCAGCAACATGCCCGCTGTCTTGGGGGTTATACTTGGTTCAGATCTTTCCTTCACTCCCCACATCCGATCACTCATCCGCTCATGTCCTCTACACCTCAAAAACATTTATAGAATTCAACCTTTTCTTACCTTTTGACTCTGCAAAAACTCTTACTGTAGCTCTCATTCATTCTCGTCTGGATTATTGCAACTCTCTACTAATCGGTCTCCCTCCTACTGGGCTCTCCCATCTCCAATCCCTCCTGAATGCAGCAGCCAGGATCATATTCCTCTCCAACCGCTACACTGATGCCTAAACCCTGTGCCAGTCACTACACTGGTTACCCATCCGATATACAGTTCAAAATAAACTCCTCACTCTCACCCACAAAGCGCTCCACGCTTCAGCACCGCCCTACAACTCCTTCCTCATCTTAGTCTACCACTCCACCCGTGCCCTGCGTTCTGCTAATGAACGAAGATTAACATCCTCAATAATCCGGACCTCCCATTTTATTTTCCAAAACTTCTCATGTGCTGCACCAATTCTTTGGAATGCACTACCCAGGACACTTCGATTAATTCCCAATACCCACAGTTTTAAGCGTGACCTAAAACGCATTTCTTTAGACTGGCCTATCAACATACTAACTATCCCTATTTTGCCCATACAACATTTTCTTCTAAACCAGGACCCTCTTATTTGTTAACACACTCTACATGCACATAATGGTCCTCTACGTCCGTACACCTACTGGTTGGTGACTGGTCCATGCAGCATTACGTGAACACCCTTTTTATTATATTGATGGCTGGACCATACAATACAAGCAATTGTTACCATCCGCCTTTCGTATCTCTCCTATTTCCTCATAAATTGTAAGCTTGCGAGCAGGGTCCTCACTCTTCCTGGTATCTGTTGATTTATGTGATAATTATTCTGCAATGTCTTTTATTGTCTGTACAAGTCTCCTCTAAAATGTGAAGTGCTGCGGAATATGTTGGCGCTATAGAAATAAAATTATTAAAAAAATATTATGGAGAACCTCCCAGGGAAGAAGTTTAGAAAAGTCTTCATGAAATAGGAATGGGGAGATTGAGGCCCCTAAAAGGTAAAAGCAGAGACGGAACTATAGTGGTCTCACCCAGACTTTGAAAACCTATAGGGAGGCTCAAAGGTCCGTTTGGCCCATATTAAAAGACCAGTACTATTAAAAAGCCATCATATTTGGAGACCCTATTGGGGTATGTTGACACTGAGCTTTGTGCTGAGTTTTTGGAGCAGAAACTTTCAAATCCTCCTCAAAAACTTTGGATTTGCCATAGAAATGAATTGAAGTTGAGTTTTGTTTAGTTTTTAAAAAAGCTCCTGAAAAAAAATTCACCGTGAACACACCCTTAGAGATTTTGGATTGGGTTCCATGAGCTTCAAGTGAAGTCTTCTATTGAGTGAAGAGACCACTGGCATTTGCTTTTCTTGCCAATGTTGCCCCTTTAAATAGCCCATTAATGGGGTTGTTTTTAAATGAAACCATATTAGGGCATTAAGGCCGATCACTTAATAGGAACCCCCTCTTGTAATGAGACGCTGTACACAAGTGGTTACAGCTCTGGTCTTCCCGAATCATCATTGTATTACTTGTATGACCATTTATCTTAAAGGAACCAATGTACTAATATCAGTCCCCTCCAGGGTTTTTACTGGGGAAACAAATACCAAGTAATAAGTTAAAGGAAGAAATTATAATTGGTTGTCACTTGAAGGCGTAAAAATTTAGATCTGTTTTCATCAGTCACTCTTTCAGTTTTTCTGAAATGATGTAGAAACATGTGTGAGACATCTGGAAGTCGCACAACCGAGATGTCGTGAAAAGGGAAGACCGACCACAGTAGGGTGGAGGGATGAAAGCCAGAGAACAAGCTCTTAGGAGAAAACGAGGGTGGTAGGGAACATGTAATTAGATGATTGGTAACCTTGCGCCCTTTCCTATCCAACTAATGTGTCTGATCTATATATAACTTTGTCTTCATTCATTTTATTTTTTGTTTTTCTCGGAAATATCCCACAACAATGTTGGTCATGTTGGAACCATTCATGGCAATCAATCAAAGCCTTGTTTCACTTGTTCATTTCCGTCTCTGCCCTCGTATTAGTGCCAGTGATTAATCTGAGTTTTGTTGTTATGGAGGGAATGCCTGAAGATGGCAAGCAGTGGAGCCTCAGCAACCAGTCTGCCTCAGATGACTCCTAGTGGTCATACTGAGAAGACTACAATCCCCAGCCTAACTGGGTTTAGTATAGTGGGTTTAGCATAGTGTTATATGGGAGGGGTACCCTAATGGAACATGCAAAGTCTTTGGGAGGGCAGGGCGCTTGTAGTACGTGCCTCCGCTGCTACTATCTGTATGTCAGATGATTCACAATAACAATGTGCGGCTATGAAGGTCTGATTCCTTTTGGAGACAAAAAGCATCGGAAATGATTGTTATGCTACAGAAGGCCTACAAGGAAGCTGCCATTAGTAAAATACAAGTTTTAGGAATGGTTCGCTTGCTTTAAACTAGGTGAAATACCAATGGATGATCAACCTTGTTCCGTACCTTCTTCGACCTACCAAATTGATGAAAATATGACGCAAATTGGTCAAGCAATTCTGGTGGATGGCCATCAAACCTCATGGAGTTAAGGAAACAGAACTTCGTAGTTGCACTTTTGTTCATGTGAATCAGCATAGGTGCAAGGTTGGACAATTCGCCGGAAAAAAAAAATCACTGGAGCCAAACGCAATCTTCCCCCAATAATGTTGGCTGGTATACTGACTCCGAAAGAACATTCACATAGCCACAGAAGTCCGTACTTCATCCACCCTCCAGATGACCATTTCTGTTTCTTTTCCCTAATATTAATGCTCTCCTCTGGGGTATATTATCCAGTGTTATCCTATTGTTGATCTATTCCTAAATAAGCCCAGGTTGGACCGTTCTTACAGGCCATCTCTATCCTGTGGATAGGCAATCATTTTGGATAACCCTTTTGAGCCCTTGATCATTTTAGACCACCACAAATGTTACTATTTACATCGCCTTTCTACTTATGTGGAGACTATACTGTTGGGCGGACACAAGGCTGTATTATTTTGGCACCATATGGTATTCTTTCAGGGCACCTAAGTAAACTACTCCTGCTTTTGTCATGCTCTGTGTCATAGAGAAAAAAAAAATCCATAAGACTCCGGAGAGGGGACATATCGCCCTCACATTTAACATATGGAACTAATTAGAACTAGGGAAGAGAGAAACTAATTAAAACAGGGAAGTGAGAGAGAGCTGACACTTCAACGTCCATTGAAGTAGGGGCCTCCCACAGTGACCGGGTAATTACAACAGGATATCTACTCTGGGAGCTATACACCAAAACGTGGATTCATTTACTCAAAGGTGGAGAAGTACCCTTCCACGGGAAGCACTTCCTATGATCAAATCAATGGTCCCCAGACTGTTTGGAACCAGTGGTCAGTGATGAATATTGGGGTTTGCATCGATCCAATATTTGTGAGATATATTTTCATCGTTGCAGCAAAGAGACGTACAGAACACCTTTACTCACATTACCGTAAGGGTGGCAGAACCCCTCCAACTTAATATTGGCCCGATAGATGGTGTTACCCATGCCATGTTTCATGTCACCAGACAGATAAAATCGCGATAAGAATCATGACGACAATATCTACCACGTGTAAGTTGGGATCTCCTAAATTTCTGAAAAGACCCAGCACATCCCACAACCAGCCCCCATATGAGCTCCCCAAGGGGAGGTATGTGGACATAACCTTTGATCTAATAAAAAGCAGAAATTGGGTTTGGTCATTGGTCAGTCCTGAACGGTACAGCTTGGCTGTAGTTCTGCCTGTACTTCCATCTGCTAAGCTCTGAGCCATTTCCTTGACCTCAGGTTTAGTAATTTTCTTTTGTTCCGTTTATCCCATTTATTTGTGTATACCGTATTGTTTTGTTCCCATTTTGTATCATCTTTGCATATTTTTTTTATAAACAATGCCTACCTTTCTGAATTAAATATATAAAATTGAATTGGTCTGTAAACCGCAGCCCTGAAGCCATACGCTACCTATAACTGGTGACATCTCTACTCTAGGGAGGTCTAAATCTTTCTGAAGCTTGTCTAGTCACTTCGTAGGCTTGTTTTCTCTCATGGAGTAGCTGTGATGGGAGACTTTTTTTTTTTACCACAGTGCCCCCCTTGCAATATCATCTACAATAGTTTTTTTTTTTTTTCATCAAAATCCTTGCTGTCACCTTCATGACCTTCCCATTATTGCAAAGTCTCCAGATGCTTTTTTTCCCACCATCCTGCATCTTCTCCATCCCCCTACATTCTTAAAACATGAACCCTAACCCTTATTCATCTTGGTAAACATTGCTTCTTTTGTAAGAGGCGTTGAATGGAAGTTTTTAGCAGAATTGCTCCATCCTTACAATATTAAGAAACGTCTCCCCTAGTAAAAGATTTGTGTGCTTGAGGGATTTCTTTCCAAAAACCTACATGGGGTTAGTGGGCGTCCTAGGGATTTAGCCCCTTTTTGATGTAGATTAATATTTGGCCACAACTGGAGAAGGGACAGACCTGACTACATTCTATGTGCACTGTTATGGAATATGTTGGTGCTATAGAAATACTGATTGTCTTGTTTGATTTTGTCATTACAGCCTGTTGGGAGACTTTGCAGGACAGTCAAGGCAACTTTTCATCTCCTGGTTATCCGAATGGTTACTCAGCATTTGAGCATTGTGTGTGGAGGTTGTCTGTCACCCCAGGAGAGAAGGTAGAGAGTATACGATCATATAGCTATGCTTTTTTGATATTTTTTACTGATGAGATTTGATTTTGTGACCTCCAGCTTTTGGGGGATATTGTATGTTTTCTTATATGGTTTGTATGGATAAGTGGAACATGCATGGATGCCTATGGAAATATCCAATGTCCTACATGTAAGTAGAGGAACATTGACATTCTTCATCCCACAATCCAAGGAGACTTGCACCTTCTGTAATAACTTCACACCATCCATGAGTCCATTTTCTCGAGAGGCATGACAATACGGAATGCAATTATTGTAGTTGTACCTAATAACCACCCGCAGCTGACACTTTTTTCAATAACTATATCACCCCAGATCCGTAGTTGTCCTGCCTCATTTGGACCTAGTTCTCGTAGTTCTGAACTCTGGCACAATATTCGCAATAAGGCTCAAGAGTTTAAAGAGAGTGCATCATCATAAAATGAGCTTTTCTTTAAATCAAGCTTTAATCTTAAAACAAGTTATTGTATTTTTTTTAACAATCTTAATTGTGTTTATAATTTTCCATATCGGAGTCTATATAAAACAATCAAAAATCATCCAGTTTTCACACTTGGCACTAGGTTTATTAGACTCTCACTTCGACTCATTGACTTCTACATAAGAGTTTTCTAGGCATGCTCTGATCTGGGCTGAGGTCATTAAGGGAAGGGGGAGCAGGTGAGCAGTGACATCACCTATTGGGTGGATCCTGTGGTTTCTCCAAATTCAGCACAAAATGCAACTTTTACTGATTACTGCAGTCACAGAATTACTTGCCCCTTCATGACCAGTGCCTTTAGTACTTGGTAGAGCCCCCCTTGCTGTTATCACCTGCTGCAAACGTGATGCAGATCCAAGACACTAGCTTTTGTCAGCGTTCCTGAGGAGTTTTAGCCCGTTCCTCTTGGACAAAGGCCTCCAGTTCAATAATATTCTTGGGTTAAGAGTGGTCCAACAAGTTAATCATTGCCTTCTACAAACAAAGAACAGGATACAAGGGTACTGAATGTTCCTAGAGATGCAGCTGGAAGCAGAGTTGTCAAGTTCAAAGTTACAGGTTCACCTGCTGCACTACCCAGATGTAGCAGAAAGAGGAGGCAGTCACCTGCTTCTAATATGCTCAAAACCCTATAAATAAGCCACAGACATTTTGGGATTCTGTTGTGTAGACTAATGAAACAAAACTGGAAGTTTTAAGGCCTATGGATCAGCTGTATGTCTGGAGGTAGAAGAATAAAGCATATGTTTGTTTGAAAAGAACACCCAGCCTACAATGAAGCATGGTGGTGGCTCGATGATGCCTACTGTGAAGCATGGTGATAACTCTGCATACAGTGAAGCATGGCTGTGGCTCTCGGCTTCCTACAGTCAAGCATGGTGGTGGCTCAATGATGCCTAAAGTGAAGCTTCGCGGTGGCTCGGTGATTCTTTGACGCTGCATTTTTTCTCTGGCATTGTAACCCTGCAGCGTTTGGAGAAGGCAAAATGGATTCAATCATGTATCGGGAAATCCTAGGAGAAAACGTCATGTCTTCTGTGACTAAGCTGAAGCTTGAGCGCACTTGAACCTTCCAACAGGACAACAAAGTTCACCAAGGCTTGGTCTCAGAAGTCCTAGAAAATTCTGGGATGGCCACAAGTTGTCTGACCTGAATCCCATAGAAAATCTTTGGTGAGATTTCAAGAAGGCAGTTGCAGAATGCAACCCCAAAGGTATTAGTGACCTGGAGGCCATTGCTGGTGACTAGCAGACTTAAGATTCCTCATGAACACTGCCAGAAGCTGGTGCAGCAGATCATAACAACCAAAGAATGCTTTAATAATTTGCAAAGGGGGTTAAAAAAATTAGTTTAAACTCTAGGGGTGCTAGCTGTCAATGTGATCCATTTTGTGATGATACAGAAACAGCCGAAAAGTCATCTGTACAGAGAAGGAAGAGTGAATTTAGTATTAAGCCCGGTGGCCAGCGTGAAAATTGCAAGATTGTTTATTTATTATTTTATACATCGATAGTGATATGAAAAAATGTAGAAAAAAATCCATTTAAGAAAAAAAGAATATAAACAATAGATCATTTTCTGATGACACATTCTCTTTAAAGTGATGCCTCTGGCTCTGTAATCTAAGAGATACTGAATGGTATGCGCCCTTTTGAGGGTGTCGTATTACTTGAAATACACAAGCATTCTCATTATGCCGACATCAGCATTTTTCATATTTGGATACATTATTACCAGAGTTGGAGGGATTTTTCGGGAACATAAAAATTTACTTAAATTAACGCTATCCTACAAAATACTTTACATTTACGCCTTGCTCCCCTTTTGCCACATCACTCTATATGAAGATAATGGTATTCCAATTATAAAAGGTTAGTACCAGCACTTGGTCAAAAACATTCCCCCCCCCATACACTAAGATGGTATTCAGAAAGATCAAAATCCAATATGAAAAAAGAGCATGAACAGATTTTATCCCCAACAGTACAGAACATGGACAACAGTCGTTTCGCAACAAGCAGATGCTTCTTCTTAGTCCCGGGACCAGGAAGAAGCACCTGCTCAGCGCGAAACGGCTGTTGTCCATGTTCTGTACTATTTTACTTGCTTGGAATAAAGTCTGCTTAAGTTTTTTTTACACGGGTGAGTGCCACATATTCATGCTTTCTCCATATGACGGTAATGATGTGTTACTTATGGAGTGATTTTTTTTTTTTATTTTTTTTTTTAAAGTGGCTGCAAGTGAACGAAGCATCATTTATAAAGGTGTTTATATGGCAAATTTTATTATTTCGCTGTTTTAGCCTTATTTACACCCTCCTTTACAGTAATGAGCACCCTATAATCTTTTATGGATTCTAACTCGCTATGTTTTCCCCTAAGATCAGGCTGAATTTTACCTCTTTGGACGTGTACCGAAGCCGACTGTGTTGGTACGACTACATTGAAGTCCGAGATGGACACTGGAAGAAAGCTCCGCTCATCGGTATTGTCCCATGGTTAATAATAATCCTGATTTTGGAAAAAACATGTATATCCATGTATGGCCGCTAATGGTTCCCATACGTCTTCTTTTTTTTTTCTTCCTTAGGCCGTTATTGTGGTGACAAAATCCCGGACTCCATATTATCTAGTGACAGTAGACTCTGGATTGAGTTTCGAAGCAGCAGCAACTACGTGGGGAAAGGATTTCATGCCGTTTATGAAGGTATAGTGATTGTAAGCTGATCATGGTGTACATCTAATATGCCTGTCTGGTGATGCTTGACGTCCCATGTCTCGTTGCCTAGGAGACCGACCACCGCTGCTGTCTATCTTGTAATCGCACTGAAGCTGGAGGTATTAGGAGCTAACCCCATGTTCCAGCAATCACTACCTGTTTCAAAGGCATGTTTACAAGCTGAAAGCGCTTGTAAGCACTGTGAATGTTTTGCCGTCGCTGTTTAAACTGTAGTGGTGGTCCGTTTCCTAGCTGTAAACAATAAAATGGTGTTAACATTTTCACTCGTTCTTGAGATATTAACAGACGGTAAATTGCAAAAGTGCTCATTTTACAAGCAGGATCCAACAATACCCATCTATGAAGATGACAATAACCCTTTTAAGACTTCTTTAAGACTTCTCACAGCTGGAAGTTTGCTACAAATGCATCGTTCTGTGAGACCAACAGTCTGGACTGAAGTAACTAAAGGCTGTGTTCACATTGAGTTTTACCCTCACGTCAGAGGCTCCGTCCATGCTTACGGTTGAGGCCCAGAAGAATGGGGCTCGCAGGCCCCCCGTGGGGGGGGGGGGGGCACAGGATTCTGAGGTTTGCGATGATGGAACTATTGACTTTAATGATGCAGACGTAGTCACATTGGAGTCTGTCGGACATCATTTTAGGATGTATTTGACTATTTGAATAGGGGACCAAAGCACAGTCAGCCGTGTTTTGGTGTCTACTTTCAATAGGCGGATACTACTGAAAATCATGTGTGACAGAACACTGTGTGACTCTGTCTGCATCATAAAGCACCTGCAGCGTGCTTTTTTTTTTGCAGCGTGCTTTTTTTTTTGCAGCGTGCTTTTTTTTTTTGCAGCGTGTTTGTTTTTGCAGCGTGTTTGTTTTTGCAGCGTGTTTTTTTTTTTTTGCAGCGTTTTCTTATGCAAATAAGCAGCCTTTTTCAGCACCAGCAAAAGCTGAGATTTTTTTTATATAATGTTGAATTTGAGAACTGTGGCGCTTTTAAAATCTGCAGCATGCCAATTCTTTTTGCTGCATTTTTTTCACCCATAGAAAACGAGAAAGTGCAACAATGTTTCTGCAGCGTTTTTTGCTGCATATTTTGTGAACAAAACTAACTTTATTAAATGTGTACTGTAGACAAAGCACGCATGCAATCCGCACCCAAAAAAGCTGAGAGAACACTGCAAAACCTGTTTCATACGCAGAGTTTTTACTGCCAAGAGAGCAGTTTTTGATTGCGGAAAAATATGCTGCAAAAAAGTTGCATGGGAACATAGCCTTAAAGTCCATGTCTCCCTTAGCGCAAGCATCCGAATATCATTTTCCGGGACATAATTCTGATATAAAGCCTCTGACAATAGGATAAAACCCAGTGTGAACATAGCCTTAGGGCTTCTGTATGCTGCCGACTTGTTATAATTCACTCACCGAAAGCTGAGATCTTAAATTGATGATGAAATTGAAGCATAAAGTATGTTAGATGGTAAAACTTGCCATGAGGCAGAGCGTCTGTAGCAATTGAGAGACTTCTAAGTTGTCCTCACATGGACATTGGTCTCTTCACCGAAATCGTGGCATCTGCCCTGCAAGCTACCCGCCTGGCAATGATCTCAATGCTTGTGCTCTTCTGTTTTGTACGTCGCTTCCTTTCTCCATGATGTCTCGTTTCCATTTTTTTATTTTATTTTTTACCTTTTTAATCTCCTTTGTGTACTTTGTAGCCGAGTGCGGAGGTGACGTGGCTAAAGATGAAGGTCACATCCAGTCTCCAAATTATCCTGACGATTACCGACCCAACAAGGACTGTAAATGGAAGCTGCGTGTGGCTGACGGCTACAACATAGGAATCGTGTTTCAGTCCTTTGAGGTTAGAGGCCCAGGAGTCTCATCACCAGGATTGGGGGAGGATGGGGAAAACCTCCGAAAATGTGTTGTAGGAAGCGAAACCTACTCTTGAGGGGGAAGAGTTAAACAACGAAATGTCCAACTTCCTTCAGGATGAGCCATGTTTTTCCACTCCATATATTTGTGGAAAATCGTAGACATTGGTTGGATTAAATTAAGACGTCACCCATGGGTATGAAAGGGGTGAAGATGACAAAAATTGGCACACTCATCTGCAGGCACCCCGTGGTTCCAACACAGGCCCTCTGGTGGTCTGTGCAGGCACCAAACGCGATGATATCACTGTTCTTACGGGACCACTGAGGTTGTTATTGCTTAGTAAGTGATTGTTGAGGCTACTGAGAGACCTTCATCCAGTCTCCATACCAAGCCGAAATAATAAGCTGAGTGGTTAGGTTCTCAGTAGTGGAACTCTAGATGTACAGAAAGGGAACCCATTTTGGAAATTGGCTTTCGAAAGTAGTCACCACCCCCTTCTTAAAGCGAATCTGTGAGCAGGTTTTTGCTATGTAATCCAACGAAAGCATGAAGTGGGGGTTAAAACACAGATTTCAATGATATGTCACATGTCGGGCCGTGTGCTGTTGTTTATTTAAAACCTTCATTGTATCACCTAGTAATTATCATTGCCTGGACTACAGCAGAGCAAGCTTGCTTATCTGGCTCCGCCCCCTCCTGTTATAAGCAGTTCAAGGTCTGTAGAGGAGAACCTGGTGTGGGCGGGGTTCGCTTGCTCAGCTCTGCTTCATGCTAAGTCTAAGAAGTCTGATTTGTATCAGAACCACTGCACCCAGTAATATAAGTGATACATTGTTGGATTCAGGGCCTATTTGCATACATCATGCTGCTCTCAGATAAGGTAGCAAAAACCTGCTGACATATTCCCTTTTAATACTCATACTAGTTGATGATCCAGTGTATCTATTAGTTTGTCCAAAATTAGGTAAAAGGATCTGCTTTTTTTTTTTTTCCTAAGAACAGCGCCACTTTTACACATAGGCTGTGTCTGTTACTGCAGCTGAGCCCTATTCACCATTTTTAACCGGGGGTTGGCAGGGGGAGCAGACGCCTTGACTAATATGTGTATGATGGCTATGGTTTGCAGATTTTCCCTGGATAACACTGCTTTATTCCACAGATTGAGAGACACGATAGCTGTGCATATGACTTTCTGGAGATACGCGACGGCGACTCAGAAACCAGCCCCCTGATTGGCCGCTACTGTGGCTATGACAAGCCAGACGACTTCAAGAGCTCGGGCAATAAACTATTCATTAGATTTGTATCTGATGGGTCCATTAATAAAGCTGGATTTTCTCTACATTACTTCAAAGGTCAGTAAAACCGGCTCATAGATTACGTCTGAACTCAATTGGGTGGGCTGCAACCTTTTATGATTTGTAATATGAAGGGGAATTAGAATTTTATTGGTTGCAGACTACTGATTGACTTTGATGGTCCAATAATAGGACATCTAAAAAAAAATCCAAAAAGTTACAGGGTTTTGACGTATTACAAAAAAAAAAAAATGTGATGGTGTTGCAGTATTCACTAGAATTGGAATGAGCTGCAATATCAGGCACAGCCAATGGATACGGGTGGCTCTGTAGCCTAAATACAAACATTTAAAAAAAAATTATATATAAATAATATATAGTGTGTGTGTGTGTGTGTGTGTGTATGTGTGTGTGTGTGTGTGTGTGTGTGTGTGTGTATACACTGCTCAAAAAAAATAAAGAACACTCAAATAACACATCCTAGATCTGAATGAATGAAATATTCTCATTGAATACTTTGTTCTGCACAAAGTTGAATGTGCTGACAACAAAATCACACAAAAATCATCAATGGAAATCAAATTTATTAACCAATGGAGGCCTGGATTTGGAGTCACCCCCAAAATTAAAGTGGAAAAACACACTACAGGCTGATCCAACTTTGATGTAATGTCCTTAAAACAAGTCAAAATGAGGCTCAGTATTGTGTGCGGCCTCCACGTGCCTGTATGACCTCCCTACAACGCCTGGGCATGCTCCTGATGAGGCTGAGTATTGTGTGTGGCCTCCACGTGCCTGTATGACCTCCCTACAACGCCTGGGCATGCTCCTGATGAGGCTGAGTATTGTGTGTGGCCTCCACATGCCTGTATGACCTCCCTACAACGCCTGGGCATGATCCTGATGAGGTTGCGGATGGTCTCCTGTGGGATCTCCTCCCAGACCTGGACTAAAGCATCCGCCAACTCTTGGACAGTCTGTGGTGCAACGTGACGTTGGTGGATGGAGCAAGACATGATGTGCCAGATGTGCTCAATCGGCTTCAGGTCTGGGGAACGGGCGGGCCAGTCCATAGCTTCAATGCCTTCATCTTACAGGAACTGCTGACGCACTCCAGCCACATGAGGTCTGGCATTGTCCTGCATTAGGAGGAACCCAGGGCCAACCGCACCAGCATATAGTCTCACAAGGGGTCTAAGGATCTCATCTCGGTACCTAATGGCAGTCAGGCTACCTCTGGCGAGCACATGGAGGGCTGTGCAGCCGTCCAAAGAAATGCCACCCCACACCATTACTGACCCACTGCCAAACCGGTCATGCTGAAGGATGTTGCAGGTAGCAAATCGCTCTCCATGGCGTCTGCAGACTCTGTAACGTCTGTCACATGTGCTCAGTGTGAACCTGCTTTCATCTGTGAAGAGCACAGGGCGCCAGTGGCGACTTTGCCAATCCTGGTGTTCTGTGGCCAATGCCAAGTGTCCTGCACGGTGTTGGGCTGTGAGCACAATCCCCATCTGTGGACGTCGGGTCCTCATACCACCCTCATGGAGTCGGTTTCTAACTGTTTGTGCAGACACATGCACATTTGTGACCTGCTGGAGGTCATTTTGCAGGGCTCTGGCAGTGCTCCCCCTGTTCCTCCTTGCACAAAGGCGGAGGTAGCGGTCCTGCTGCTGGGTTGTTGCCCTCCTACGGCCCCCTCCACGTCTCCTGGTATCTGCTCCATGCTCTGGACACTGTGCTGACAGACACAGCTACCCTTCTTGCCACAACTCGCACTGATGTGCCATCCTGGATGAACTTCAGTACCTGAGCAACTTCTGTGGGTTGTACTGTAGACACCACCTCATGCTACTGTACCTCTAGGGGTGAGAGCAATGGCAAAATGAAAAAGTGACCAAAACATCAGCCAAAAAGGAAGAGAACAGAGAAATGGTCTGTGGTCACCACCTGCAGAACCGCTCCTTTATAGGGGGTATCTGGCTAATTGCCGATCATTTCTACCAGTTGTCTGTTCCACTTGCACAACAGCAGGAGAGATTGATTCACAATCAGTGTCGCTTCATAACTGGACAGTTTGATTTCACAGAAGTGTTATTGACTTGGAGTTACATTGTGTGGTTTAACTGTTCCCTTTATTTTTTGAGCAGTGTATATACATAGATAGATAGATATACAGTAGATAGATATAGATATAGAGAGATTATATTATATTATTATTATTTTTTTTTTTTTTTATATCCCTGGACAATTCCCCTTTAAGTTCTTGTATATATCTAGGATCTTCATGGTTTTTGGTAGAATAATTTAATATTTTGAAAATATCCCTTTATCTTCCATTTTTGATTACTGGGGAAGGGGTTCAGTGGATGCTGATATGACCACTGAACGCGGTCCTGCAAATCGATTTGTTCATCTCTATTGTCCCCTATCCTTTGGAAGGGTATAACTTAATATTTTGGGAATAACCCTTTTAATCCTTTTTGGTAAATGTTTGCCCATGAATATATTTGACGTATGTACATAATCCTGAAGGACCCTGAGACCATGAGCCCAACACCTTTTTAATTTACCAAAAGTGGGTTATATTGTCATAATCCAGATATTGTGTCTTTTTTGGTGTTTTTTCTTCTGCATTTTCATGGCGACATTGTGGAGCTCCTCTACCATAGTTTGGGCCTAGGATTAGCAGAGTCATGAGAGACTTGGGACTTCAGACATTCTTGTGGTGATATTCCCAGGAGTTCATTGACCACTGTGTCTTTAGCCAACAATGTTTCCTGAGTGCTGATGTTCGAGGTGATGTCATTATGGAAGAAAAAGAAAATCTCACCAACGGGTGTAACCACAAAGTGATGAGGTCTTCATGTTCCTTTTAAAGGGAAATTCCACCCTAGCTATTTTATACAATTTGTCATGAAAGCTTCAGCCTAGGGGATGGAGGACTTAGGACATCCACCCATCATGGGAGTCTAGTAAAACCCCTGAAACCACTTGGGTAACAGTGTCGGATTTTACAGGCACCAAATGACAGGTTTTAAGTGTCACAACTCCACCTGCCCCCAAAGAGATCTGGTGCCTATTGCCCCTTCATCTCTGAATTAGGGTTCTGCCTTTTGAACAACGTAACTTGTGGTGAATTTCATGATAGCAAGTGGGATCAAAGTGGTAACGTTTGTGGAGAGTGACAAGCCAGGCCTGGCATGTCAGAATGAGGAGACTTATACACCATGCATACTCCTCTGGGAAATTGACACTCTTCACTCTTCACCTTACCCCTTAGATCCCAGTCTTAAGCCTCTCATACTTGGCACTGATGAGGGGCAACACAGTGTCTGCAAATTGAGATTTTGGTTTAGCTTTTATCCTAAGTAATATGGCAAGGCTCGATATTAACTTTTAGTATTGCTACTTCCAATAGGTGACACTACAGTTCTAGTCATTTTCTAGTCCAATTTGCATATTTAATTTCCCAAAGGAGCATGCATGGCCTATAAGTCTCCTTACTCTGACATGCCAGGTTTGCCTGGTCACTCTCCACAAAGAGAAACGTTGCCTCTTAGATCCGAGTCTTAAGCCTCTCACCTAGCCAAATCAAATCTCATACTTTACACTGATGAGGGGCAAGACCCCTGAAACACTGTAAATTGAGATTCCGATTTGGCTTTTATCCTAAGTCATATTACAAGTCTTGTTAAAGGGTCGATAATGACTTGTAGGATTGCTACTTCCAATAGGTGGCACTAGAGTTCAAGTCCTCTTCCTTCTAAAGAGGCAATTTGCATATATGATTGCAAGTGATAAGTTATAATATAAGAGGGGATTTCAAATAACTTTTATAGAGGAGGTCCTTCATTGGAAGTGGCTACAAGAGTATCTTGCACTGTCGAGGATCCAACGCATTCATTTATTACATCCATCAATAGGAATTGTGCTATACCTAATCTCTCCTGCGGAGGCACTGTAGAGAAATTAAACACTTCCTGCTGAGTTCACCGATCACAGGAGATTTCAACTGTGGGGGAGACTGTGATATTGTCAGTTTTAGTGTGTGTTGCGAGATGATTTTGGTACTCGGCTGTTTTTTTGTTTTATTTTTCAGCTCTGATAGAATACCAAAAAAGACAACATAAATGTGAACACAGCCCTAATTGTTAGATTCAGTATGATTGCTGTAATATGCTACTAAATTCTATATTTTTTTTTACCTTTCGCCCTCAGAGGTAGATGAATGTTCCCGACCGAATAAAGGTGGCTGTGCGCAGCGCTGTGTGAACACGCTTGGCAGCTATAAATGCGCCTGTGAGCCAGGTTACGAGCTCGCTTCAGACAAGAAGTCGTGTGCAGGTGAAATGCGCTGATCTATTATAATCTTATAATCATCCAGCGTTGGTACATAATCCCGTAGTTTTGGATACTCATCCGTATTGTTCTTCTTGGTTTCCAGCAACCTGTGGTGGCTTCTTGACCAAACTAAATGGCACCATCAGCAGCCCGGGGTTTCCCAAGGAGTATCCACCAAACAAGAACTGTGTCTGGCAGCTGGTGGCGCCCACGCAGTTTCGCATCACGCTCACGTTCCAACATTTTGAGACAGAAGGCAATGACGTGAGTGTAAAACTGCTGCTCTACACACTTCTCAGGGCAAAAACTCAGTTTTACCATCATTGCCAGGAGGTCACTACCACCTCATAACTCTTAACCACTCATGGGTTTCCGATTTTTACAATTTACCCTAATATCCATCTCTGCTACATCATACTCATGGGGGATCCAGGAGGCTGAGATTTCGGGAGTGGTTTGGTGTCTGTGTCAGCAGTGATCAATGTTTCCACCATGTCACAGGCGGGTAAAGGGATAGTGTGAGTGTCACCTACAGCCGTGCCACGTATCTCAGCTTCTTGATGGATGTCTCCTATTATTTCTCTATATGGGAAAGTGTCTATTGCCTATTGTACAAAAACATGCTGCGCTGTATCAATTTTTCATTTTTTTTTTTAACAATCATAGTCAATGGCCAACGTATACTAATGCATATGTAAATCTTTAATTTTTTTTTGCTTTTCAATTTTCCATATTTAAGGGCCCATTCGCATGTAGTGCTTTTAATGCATTTTTACATGCTTTTTTCATGCACATTTTACAGTGAATGCAAAATTGGTAACATTTAGAAGACCTCATTCACACTGTTTTTTTGATCTGTTGTGTTTGGTGTTTTTTTTTTAAAAAAGCAGCATGTCAATTCTTTGTCTTTTTCTTCATTTCTCCCCATTGATATCAAAATGGCTTAGCACCCAAGAATGCATTAAAAAATGTACCAAAACACGTGAATTTTACACTGTGCATTTCTAACTTGCATTTTTCACGAGCAAAATGCAACATTCCCTAAAAAAAATTGCAATTTTAACAATGGACAAGTGTAATGCCAGACTCATATTTTCTGTTCTGTTCATAAGACTTTCAGCAGCATCATTATCATCACACAGGATTAATCTTTAAATCGAACACATCCTAAATACAGTAGATAGCACAGGATCCACTATTCACATTAGGTGATGTCACAGCTCACCTCCTCCTCCTCCTGTACAATGACTGATAACACCTCTATATACAGTAGATAGCACAGGATCCACTATTCACATTAGGTGATGTCACAGCTCACCTCCTCCTCCTGTACAATGACTGATAACACCTCTATATACAGTAGATAACACAGGATCCACTATTCACATTAGGTGATGTCACAGCTCACCTCCTCCTCCTGTACAATGACTGATAACACCTCTATGTACCGTAGATAAGTCTTCTTTGCAATTTTTGGGGCCTTTTAAAATGTGTCCCCCCAACGTTATAATCACATTTCTTGAAAAATAAGGACACATTGGTGACTCTCCACCCTAAACACTGCTATTTGGCTGCTCGGTGTTAACCAGTTGCAAGTTTTTTGTATTGTGCATGTGTACGGTGTGTACATTTACATGTGTTTTATCTAAATATTCCGCAGCCCTTTCTCCTCCCTGCAGGGATGTATATTTGGGCTATGCTTCTTATTATCTCTGTTCTCCCACCAGGTCTGCAAATATGATTACGTGGAAGTTCGCAGCGGTTTGACATCAGATTCAAAACTTCTCGGAAAGTTCTGTGGTCAAGAGCTCCCCCCGGTGATCAGCTCCCAGTACAACAACATGCGGATAGAGTTCAAGTCTGACAACACTGTATCCAAGAAAGGCTTCAAGGCGGCTTACTACTCAGGTGAGCCTCCTCCTCCCTGCATGCTCTGCTCCCCGCCCGTCCTTCCTGCCTGTGTACCGCGAAGGGTGGGGATGCTCTGTATAGGGCTTTATGTGGAACCAGGTTTTTTTAACCTTTGCTTGGCTTGCTGACGGCTCAGCCTTTTGCATTGCTTGGATTATTCGGCGGTGCAGCGCGGCGCACACATCAGACTTAGTACCTGTAAGCCACAGACACATGGATGTATACCTAGAATCAACCCTTGTGATAAACCAGACACCCACTAATATATGGTATCTGCTACTGGCTGTATGCATGTGGATATGTAACCCCTTAAAGGCTACGTGGCGTCTGATTCATGCTGCCCGAAACACGAGATGCCTGAATTGGACACTGGCTGCGTTATTGCAGTCTTGTATGTTCTTACTATGAAATGTCTCAGAGAAGGTAGACTGAGAAAATCCGGGCAGGGACCGTGCATCTCAGATGACCAGTCCGGGGCAGGTCCCTGGCAGCTTTTCCCCACCCCAATCCCTAAGACTGACAGGTCTCCCCCCTATGTGTGTGTTTGCAAAGATCTGTCAGTCTAGGAGAGTTGGCCATGAAGAAGCCATAGGGGGCCTGCCTCCTCGTACTAGTTATCGGAGACCCATATCTCCTCGCCAACTTTCCAAATACGTTTTCTCTGAGACATACGTACATGGAGGAAATAATACAGCCAGGCTCTGATTCATTCTGTCCGTGGTTCAGGCAGCGAAAATCAGACGACAGGTTCCCTTTCTTTTCAAGGTGTATCCAGGCAACTTGTTTTTTATTTTGCGTTCCGATTCCAAAAACTTTTTAATTTTTCTATAGAAATTGTTGTATAAAGGCTTAACTATTGCAAGACCAGCTGTATTTTTTTTTTAATGCCAGAATTTTGAAAAATAGTTTTTTTTGTTTTAGTTTTGTTTTTACAGTGTTCACCTTGCGATATGAAAGACACATTTTTATTCTATGGGTCCATATGATGGCAATGATACCAAATATACTGTATGTATGTATGAGTGTGTGTGTGTGTATATAACACTATCGTTCAAAAGTTTGGGGTCACCCAGACAATTTTGTGTTTTCCATGAAAACTCATACTTTTATTTATCAAATGAGTTGCAAAATGATTAGAAAATATAGTCCAGACATTGACAAGGTTAGAAATAATGATTTTTATTAGAAAGAATAATTTTCTCCTTCAAGCTTTGCTTTCATCAAAGAATGGTCCCTTGCAGCAATTACAGCATTGCAGACCTTTGGCATTCTAGATGTTAATTTGCTGAGGTAATCTTGAGAAATTTCCCCCCATGCTTCCATCAAGCCACAAGTTGGATTGGCTTGATGAACACTTTTTTCGTACCATACGGTCAAGCTGCTCCCACAACAGCTCAATGGGGTTGAGATCTGGTGAATGCGCTGGCCTCTCCATTACAGATAGAATACCAGCTGCCTGCTTCTTCCCTAAATAGTTCATGCATAATTTGGAGGTGTGCTTTGGGTCATTGTCCTGTTGTAGGATGAAATTGGCTCCAATCAAGCACTGTCCACGGGGTATGGCATGGCGTTGCAAAATGGAGTGATAGCCTTCCTTATTCAAAATCCCATTTACCTTGTACAAATCTCCCACTTTACCAGCACCAAAGCAACCCCAGACCATCACATTACCTCCACCATGTTTGACAGATGACGTCAGGCACTCTTCCAGCATCTTTTCAGTTGTTCTGCGTCGCATAAATGTTCTTCTGTGTGATCCAAACACCTCAAACTTTGATTCGTCGGTCCATAAAACTTTTTTCCAATCTTCCTCTGTCCAATGTCTGTGTTCTTTTGCCCATATTAATCTTTTCCTTTTATTAGCCAGTCTCAGATATGGCTTTTACTTTGCCACTTTGCCCTGAAGGCCAGCATCCCGGAGTCGCCTCTTCACTGTAGACGTTGACACTGGCGTTTTGCGTGTACTATTTAATGAAGCTGCCAGTTGAGGAGCTGTGAGGTGTCGATTTCTCAAGCTAGAGACTCTAATGTACTTGTCTTGTTGCTCAGTTGTGCAGCGGGGCGCCCACTTCTCTTTCTACTCTGGTTAGAGCCTGTTTGTGCTCTCCTCTGAAGGGAGTAGTACACACCGTTGTAGGAAATCTTCAGTTTCTTGGCAACTTCTCGCATGGAATAGTCTTCATTTCTAAGAACAAGAATCGACTGTCGAGTTTCACATGAAAGTTCTCTTTTTCTGGCCATTTTGAGAGTTTCATAGAACAAAAAAATGTAATGCTCCAGATTCTCAACTAGCTCAAAGGAAGGTACATTTTATAGCTTCTCAAATCAGCCAAACTGTTTTCAGCTGAGCTAACATACTTGTGCAAGGGCTTTCTAGGCTTTTCTAAACATCCATTAGCCTTCTTACTCAGTTAGCAAACACAAGGTACCATTAAAACACTGGAGTGGTGGTTGTTGGAAATGGGCCTCTATGAACCTATGTAGATATTGCAATAAAAACAAGACGTTTGCAGCTAGCATAGTCATTTACCACATGTGCTTCTCTTTTAAAAATAATGAAATTTCTAAATGACCCCTTTGAATGGTAGTGTGTGTATGTATGTGTATATGTATATATATATATATATATATATATATATATATATATATATATATATATATATATATATATATATATATATATATATAATATATATAATATATTGGTGTGTATATAGTTTTTTGTGTATGTATGTGTATATATACACTGCTCAAAAGAATAAAGGGAACACTAAAATACCACATCCTTGATATCACTGAATGAAATATTCCAGTTGCAAATCTTTATTCATTACATGGTGAAATGTGTTGAGAACAATAAAACATAAAAATGGTCAATGTAAATCAAAATTAATATCCCATAGAGGTCAGGATTTTGAATGATACTCAAAATCAAAGTGGAAAATCAAATTACAGGCTGATCCAACTTCAATGGAAATGCCTCAAGACAAGGAAATGATGCTCAGTAGTGTGTTCTGCCTCCACGTGCCTGTATGACCTCCCTACAGTGCCTGGGCATGCTCCTGATTAGGCAGTAGATGTTCTCCTGAGGAATCTCCTGCCAGACCAGGATAAAAGCATCAGTCAATTCCTGGACAGTCTGTGGTGCAACGTGACGTTGGTGGATGGAGCGAGACATGATGTCTCAGATTTTCTCGATTGGATTCAGGTCTGGGGAACGGGCAGGTCAGTCCATAGCTTCAATGCCTTCATCATGCAAGAACTGCTGACACACTCCAGCCACATAAGGTCTGGCATTGTCCTGCATCAGAAGGAACTTTGGGCCCACTGCACCTGCATAAGGTTTCACAATGGGTCTGAAGATCTCATCCCGATTACTAATGGCAGCCAGGCTGCCTCTGTTTATCACAGCCCTCCAAAGAAATGACTCCCCACAACATTACTGACCTACTGCCAAACCGGTCATGCTGAAGGATGTTGCAGGCAGCAGATCGCTCTGCATGGCGTCTCCAGACTCTGTCACTTCTTTCACATGTACTCAGTGTGAACCTGCTCTCATCCGCGAAGAGCACAGAGCGCCAATGTCTAATCTGCCATTCTTGGTGTTCTCTGGCAAATGCCAATCGCCCTATACTGTGTTGGGCTGTAAGCACAACATCCACTTGTGGGCATTGGGCCCTCATACCACCCTCATGGAGTCTGTTTCTGACAGCTTGAGCAGACACACATCATCTACTGGAGGTCATTTTGCAGGGCTCTGGCGCTGCTTCTCCTGTTCCTCCTTGCACGAAGTAGGAGTTAGCGGTCCTGCTGCTGGGTTGTTGCCCTCCAACGGCCCCCTCCGACCCTCCTGGTATACTGGCCTGTCTCCTGGTATCTGCTCCGTGCTCTGGACACTGTGCTGACAGACACAGCTACTCCTCTTGCCACAGCTCTCATTGATGTGCCATCCTGGATGAGCTGCATGGATGAGCTGCACTACCTCAGCAACTTCTGTGGGTTGTACTGTAGACACCACCTCATGCTACTGTACCTCTAGAGGTGAGAGCAATGACAAAACGCAAAAAGGACGAAAACAGAGAAATGGTCTGTGGTCACCATCTGCAGAACCTCTCCTTTATAGAGGGTGTCTTGCTAATTGCCGATCATTTCTACCTGTTGTCTGTTCCATTTGCACAACTACAGGAGAAATTGATTCACAGTCAGTGTTGCTTCATAACTGGACAGGTTGATTTCACAGAAGTGTAATTGACTTGCAGTTACATTGTGTTTAAGTGTTCCCTTTATTTTTTTGAGCAATGTATATATCACACACATCTAGATAGATACACACACTACATAAAATATATATATATATATATATATATATATATATATAATGTGTGTGTGTGTGTGTTTATACAGTGTGGAAAATAAGTGTTTGATACTGTCGATTTTGCAAGTTTTCCCACCTACAAAGAATGGAGAGGTCTGTAATTTTTATCGTAGGTACATTTCACCTGTGAGAGACAGAATCTAAAAATTCTATGATTTTTACCTAATTAAATTGCATTTTAGTGCATGAAATAAGTATTTGATCACCTACCAACCAGCAAGAATTCTGGCTCTCACAGACCTGTTAGTTTTTCTTTAAGAAGCCCTCCTACTCTGCACTCATTACCTGTATTAATTACACCTGTTTGAACTTGTTACCTGTATAAAAGACACCTGTCCACACACACAACCAATCACACTCCAACTTCTCCACCATGGCCAACACCAAAGAGCTGTTTAAGGACACCAGGGACAAAATTATAGACCAAGCAAGCAGCTTGGTGAGAAGGCAACAACTGTTGGCACAATTATTAGAAAATTGAAGAAACACAAGATTTATTTTACTCACTTATATAGCGCCATTAATTCCACAGCGCTTCACAAACAATATTGGCACTGTCCCCATCGGGGCTCATAATCTAAATTCCCTATCAGTATGTCTTTGGAGTGTGGTAGGAAACCAGAGAACCCGGAGGAAACCCATGCAAACACGGGGAGAATATACACACTCCTTGCAGATGTTGTCCTTGGTGGGGCTTGAACCCAGGACCCCAGCGCTGCAAGGCTGCAGTGATAACCACTGAGCCACCGTGACTGTTAATCTTCCTCGGTCTGGGGCTCCATCTAGAATCTCGATTCATGGGGTAAGGATGATTCTAAGAAAGGTCCGTAATCAGCCCAGAACTACACGAGAGGACCTGGTCATTGACCTGAAGAGAGCTAGGACCACAGTCTCAAACTTTACCGTTAGTGACACACTACGCCATCATGAATTAAAATCCTGCTGGACACGCAAGGCCCCCCCTGCTCACACCAGCACATGTCCAAGCCCATTTGAAGTTTGCTAATGACCATCCGGATGATCCAGAGGAGGCATGGGAGAAGGTCATGTGGTCAGAAGAGACCAAAATAGAACTTTTTGGTATCAACTCCAATCGCTGTGTTTGGAGGAAGAAGGATGAGTTCAACCCCAAGAACATCATCCCAGCCTTGAACCATGGTGGGGAAAACCTCATACATTGGGGGTGTTTTTCTTCAAAGGGGACAGGACGACTGCACCGTATTGAAGGGAGGATGGATGCGGTAATGTATCGCAAGATTTTGGCCAACAACCTCATTCCATCAGGAAGAGCATTGAAGATGGGCGGTGTCTGGGTCTTCCAGCATGATAATGATCTGAAACACACAACCAGAGCAACAAAGGAGTGGCTCTGTAAGAAGCATTTCAAGGTCCTGGAGTGGCCTAGCCAGTCTCCAAACCTGAACCCAATAGAAAATCTTTGGTGGGAGCTGAAACTCAACGTTGCCCAACGACAGCCTGAAATTTTAAAGATCTGGAGAAGATCTGTATGGAGGAGAGGGCCAAAATCCCTGCGGCAGTGTGTGCAAACGTCACTACAGGAAACGTCTGACCTCTGTAATTGGAAAATAAAAGGCTTCTGTACCAAATATTAAGTTCTGTTTTTCTATTGTATCAAATACTTATTTCATGCAATAAAATGAAAATTAATTATGTAAAAATCATACAATGTGATTTTCTGGATTTTTTTTTTTTAAGATTCTGTCTCTCACAGGTGAAGTGTACCTACGATAAAAATTACAGATTTCTCCTTTCTTTGTAGGTGGGAAAACTTGCAAAATCGGTAGTGTATCAAATACTTATTTTCCTGTATATATAATGTATAATTTTTATTTTTTCACTTTACGACTTTGATCTATTAAAAAGATTTATTTTCATGACCTTATAAGACACACAACTTTTTATTTTTCATTGTCTGATCTGTATAAAAGCCTTTTGAAGAGTGATTAGAAGTTTGTTAGCACCATTTTGGATAAATATGACATGACATTTTGATTACTTTTTTTTTGGGGGGGGGGGGGAATGGCTAAATTTAAGCCTTTCTGCCGTGTTGGCGTTCAATATGCAGGATAAATATTCTGCTCATTTTATAGTTCGGGTCGTTAAAGACCAGGTATTTGAACTTTTTTTAAAAATTTTTTTTTTTAATTATTTGGCATTTTTCCTTATGGGAAGAAAAAAAACATGTTTTTTTTACTTTTACATTCTTTTGTAATTTTTTTAAAACTTTTTTAAATAGATTTTTTTTAAAAACTTTTGTTTTTTTTAGGTCACAGCAGTGGACCTGGATCTGTGATCTTCTGATCGCTGATATAATACCCTGCAATACATCTGTATTGCTGTGTAACATAAAACCTTTTTGTATATGTGTTATTGAAATCTTCCACAGATCTTTCTCTTTTTTTCTGTGCTTTGCTAACTGAGAAATTCAAGCTAAATTCTAAAATCTGGAGTTAATGCCGATCTGTACTTATCGTATTATCATCCAAAGTCCAAAAATGTAAAGTACATTCATGCATGTAAACTTTTCACTGTAGATTTTCCAGCATAAATATATATTCTGCTGATTCAGGGTATGTTTCCACATTCTGTGTCTTCACCGTACATTTCACGCTATTTATTTTTTTTTATTGAAATCTGTGGTCATTTATTCTCCAGATTTTCTCCAGTGTGTGAATGGGAGTTCATAAAATGTCATCATCTTTGCTGCTTATTTAATACATTGTGGATTTCCCTCCTGCTCATCAGCATGGAAAATCCACAGCATGTGAACATACCCTATGATTGCCTATAAGCATACCCTATGCTTATCAACCCAAATATACAGTGGATATAAAAAGTCTACACACCCTTGATAAAATGCCAGGTTTTTGTCATGTAGCAAAAAAGTCATACCAAGAAGAATAATTTCAGAATTTTTTCCTCCTTTAATGTCACCCATAATCTATGCAATTCAATAGAAAAAAAGAAGAACTAAAATAATATTACAGTGGGGAGAATTATGCAACCATAACATACCCTTAAACTAACACTTTGTTGAAGTTCCCTTTGAATTTATGACAGCATTCAGTCTTTTTGGGTAGGAGTCTATCAGCATGGCACATCTAGAATTGGCAATCTCCACCCACTCTTCCATGCAGTGGCTCCACGTCTGTCAGATTTCATGGGTATCTCCTGTGTACAGCACCCCCTTCGGGTCACCCACAGATTTCTTTTTTATTGGACTCAGGCCTTGGCTCTGGCGAAGACATTCTATTTTTTTTTTTATTTTTTTGGAGGTAAGCTTAGTGTCATTATTATGCTGAAAGGTGGAATTTATATTCATTTTCAGCAGAATGATTTGTTGCAAAATTGACTGATATTTGGAACTGTTCACAATTCCTTCCATCTTGACTAAAGCCCCAATTCCAGCTGCCGAAAAGCAGCCCCAAAGCATAATCCTGCCTCCGTCATGCCTCACTGTGGGTATGGTGTTCTATTGATTATGTACAGTGTTGGTTTGGCACAAAGCATACATTTTGGAATTATAGCCAAAACGTTCAGCCTTGTTTTCATCAGACCTAACATGTTTCCTTACATGCTTTGACAGACTTTTTAAGTAGGTTTTGGCAAAACATGGCAGGGCTTAAATGTTTTTCTTTGTAAGAATAGGTTTCCATCTTGCCACAGGCCAGATATATGAAGCATACCGGAGATTATTGGCACATGCATTGCACAACCAATACTTGCCAGAAATTCCTTTAATGTTGCTGTAGCTTCCCGGACAACTTTCTCCTTTTATTGATGAGTATTTTTCTAGGGACATCCAAATCTAGGTAAAGTCAATGTTGTGCCAAATTTAATCCACTTCACAGTATACCATGGTATATCAAATAATATAATAATAATTTTTATTTATATAGCGCCAACATATTTCTCAGCACTTTACAATGCCTTGGAAATATTTTTGTACCCTTCTCCTGACAACTTTTAACAGTGTTATCCCTTTGCTGTGTTGTCAGCTGTTTATGGCTTTTGCTGTAAAAGTAACTAATAAAATGATGACGGCTGTGCACGGGCCACTGTAAGTTTGATTGGCTAATTCTGAGCATAACCACATCCCTAATTATAAGAGGATGTTCACACTTATGCCACCATATTATTTTCAGTTTATTTTTAATGATTTTAGTTTGTTTCTCAATGGATTTTTACAGATTGTTGGTGATATTAAAAGTGGAAAAAGTTTGAAATATACATTTTTTTCTTTTAATTATTTTTTTTTTTACATGACAGAAATCTGGCATTTTTAAAAGGGGTGTGAATACTTCTTATATCTCCAGTAGATCTTCAGTTTAGTTGAATTATTACTTAAACCCTTGTTGTACTAGAGACAAGATCGGGTATGTCTGAGACTATATGATCCACATTCAGTATAGTGGTATTATTGAGATGGGGGAAGGGTATTTGGGTATCTATACGCTCCCTTCTTTTGTATGGCTGCATGCAGTGCTTGGCATCTAAGCGGCATGACCCTCTCGCCCTGCACGATAATAATACTTCAGCTTCCAGCTTTGTATAGAGGATCAGAACAAGGAAACGATTGCCCCATCCCCGTCTCCTTTCTTTGACTGATCCTATCCCCTTACTTGTCTCATGTCCTCCTCTTCCCGCTCTTCTTGCCCTTTTACGCTGTGTTATAGGTCTGTACACATGCCCCCCACTTTCCACATTTTTGCTTTGTCCCTGATGTTCGTACATTCACTTTCTCCCCTTTCCCCTTTGTGTTCCTTTACTACGCTGCTATCCTCTACTACTTCTGCTTTTCTTCCTCTTTTCCCCCACCTTTATTTTTTTTTTCTTCCTCTCTCCTTCTCCCCTCCCTCTCTCATTACAGAGAAGAAGAACAAACAGAAGTTATTACAGCTCCAAAAAATGAAACAGCAGCCGCAGCAGGCTTTACCCCGGAAGCGCCCCCGAATGAAAACCAGGACGACGAAAAAGAATCGCTCCCCTTAACGAAAGTCCCCAACTTCTTATTCCCCCCCCCCCCCAACTCTGTATACGTCATTCTCCCTTACCTCTGTACCCCTTCACTGCCCCACCACCCCATTATACATTGCTGCCAAATTTTGACATTTGAGAAGTCGGGGCCCCGCCATTCTTTTGGAGACTTTTGGGATTGGTGGGGACCGTATTTCGGCAAATAACTGTTACATGGATCATTTTTATTATTATTTTAGTAAATAAATATCTATTTTTATTGTTTTTTTTTAACAAGCGGTATCAGTACGTTAGTACCTACGGTGGGAGGGTAATTGGGGGACGTCAATGCTTGGGGGAGTGGGGTAATTGGGGAACGTCACTCCTTGGGGGTGGTGATCGGTAAGGTAATAACTGAGTCGGAGTGATGGTAGGGGGCATATAACCACTGAATGTTTCCCTTCATTGATCCCCTCTCCCACTACATCAAGCTGCTTCTTTGGTCCTAGCTGGTGCCCCCCTCTGTGCTTCTCAGGTAATGCAGAGCCGGTATCGGTGGTGGGGGGGTGGGGGATGTGCCGAGCTTTCCTAACTCTTCCCCTCTCTGGTTTTTCTCCACTTGATCTTTCACTCCAGTGATCTATTCCTTGTCCTTGTGTTACAGATAAAGATGAATGCTCTCGGGATAACGGGGGCTGTCAGCATGATTGCATCAACACCCAGGGAAGCTATGTCTGCAACTGTCGGAGCGGATTCACCCTGCACGAGAACAAGCATGACTGCAAAGAGGGTAAAATAGAAAAAAAATATATATATATAAAAAAAAAATTAAAAGTACATCTCCTGAAGGGGTACAGTGAGTCTCATCATTAATTTTTATATCTGAGCAATGGAAATCTTCCTGATATCAAAACAAATCTAAATAGGTTTAAAATTCTGTTAATTAATCTTAATAACAAGGGGTTTGGTTTTCCTGACACACAGCTCCAAATTCCCTACAGCACACACATAGCTTAAAAAAAAAATAAAAAGAATATTTTGCAGCCACCACTAGGGGGAGCATGCTGCATACAACTGACTACAACGTGTAATAGTACGCAGTAAGTGCCATCTAGTGGTAGCTGCAGGAGGCTGCAGCATGGTATTATTTTAAATGGTAATTTTTACGATTTTACTAATGAAACTAGTGATGTGACAGTATAGGTCATAGTACAATAAAAAAAAAATTCTGTTTTGGACTAATCTAATGTGCCAGCACTGAGAGAACAGCTTACACCCCTTTTTCCATTTTTGCACATTAATTTCCCCCCTACCCCCTCTTCCAAGAGCCTTAACATTTTTATTTTTCTGCTGACCTAACCATATGATGGCTTGTTTTTTGAAGAACAATTTGTAGTTTTGATCGATACCATTCACGTTATTATATGATGTACTGAAAAAAGTGAAAACAAAATTACAAGTGCTGTGAATAGGTGAAAAACAAAAAATCCCGCAATTTCGCCATCCTGGTTTGGGCTTTGATTTTACAGGGTTCATAGTGCAGTAAAAATGACTTGGCAGTGTTATTTCCCAGGTCAGGACGATTACAGGGATTCCAAACTTGTAAACAATTTTTTATTTTTTTTTTACATTTTGAAAAATAAAAATTCCAAAGTCAAAAGAAAAAAAAAAAAAGATTGTATTGGTTTGTGTTGCCATTTTCTTATATCTGCTGGGCTGGTAAGTAACGTTTTGGGGCATCTACAGTGTTTGATCGCTCCTTATTGCATTTTTTTTTGTGGAGTTGCAGCAATCAATAAAACTCAAAACATATATATATGTGTGTGTATGTATATTTATTTTACATATACAGTGTGTGTGTGTGTGTGTATGTATGTATATATATATAATAATATAATATATATTGGTACAGACCAAAAGTTTGGACACACCACCTCATTTAAAGATTTTTTTCTGTATTTTCATGACTATGAAAATTGTACATTCACATTGAAGGCATCAAAACTATGAATTAACACATGTGGAATTATATACTTAACAAAAAAGTGTGAAACAGCTGAAAATATGTCTTATATTCTAGGTTCTTCAAAGTAGCCACCTTTTGCTTTGATGACTGCTTTATACACTCTTGGCATTCTCTTGATGAGCTTCAAGAGGTAGTCACCGGAAATGGTTTTCACTTCACAGGTGTGCCCTGTCAGGTTTAATAAGTGGGATTTCTTGCCTTATAAATGGGGTTGGGACCATCAGTTGTGTTGTGCAGAAGTCTGGTGGATACACAGCTGATAGTCCTACTGAATAGACTGTTAGAATTTGTATTATGGCAAGAAAAAAGCAGCTAAGTAAAGAAAAACGAGTGGCCATCATTACTTTAAGAAATGAAGGTCAGTCAGTGCGAAAAATTGGGCAAACTTTGAAAGTGTCCCCAAGTGCAGTTGCAAAAAGCATCAAGCGCTACAAAGAAACTGGCTCACATGAGGACCACCCCAGGAAAGGAAGACCAAGAGTCACCTCTGCTTCTGAGGATAAGTTTATCTGAGTCACCAGCCTCAGAAATCGCAGGTTAACAGCAGCTCAGATTAGAGACCAGGTCAATGCCACACAGAGTTCTAGCAGCAGACACATCTCTACAACAACTGTTAAGCGGAGACTTTGTGCAGCAGGCCTTCATGGTAAAATAGCTGCTAGGAAACCACTGCTAAGGACAGGCAACAAGCAGAAGAGACTTGTTTGAGCTAAAGAACACAAGGAATGGACATTAGACCAGTGGAAATCTGTGCTTTGGTCTGATGAGTCCAAATTTGAGATCTTTGGTTCCAACCACCATGTCTTTGTGCGGCGCAGAAAAGGTGAACGGATGGACTCTACATGCCTGGATCCCACTGTGAAGCATGGAGGAGGAGGTGTGATGGTGTGGGGGTGCTTTGCTGGTGACACTGTTGGGGATTTATTCAAAATTGAAGGCATACTGAACCAGCATGGCTACCACAGCATCTTGCAGCAGCATGCTATTCCATCCGGTTTGCGTTTAGCTGGACCATCATTTATTTTTCAACAGGACAATGACCCCAAACACACCTCCAGGCTGTGTAAGGGCTATTTGACCAAGAATGAGAGTGATGGGGTGCTACGCCAGATGACCTGGCCTCCACAGTCACCAGACCTGAACCCAATCGAGAAGGTTTGGGGTGAGCTGGACCGCAGAGTGAAGGCAAAAGGGCCAACAAGTGCTAAACATCTCTGGGAACTCCTTTAAGATTGTTCGAAAACCATTTCCGGTGACTACCTCTTGAAGCTCATCAAGAGAATGCCAAGAGTGTACAAAGCAGTCATCAAAGCAAAAGGTGGCTACTTTGAAGAACCTAGAATATAAAACATATTTATTCGGTCTCCCATGACAGCTCCACATGAGAGAGAGGATCCGCCCATCAAGGACAGGAAACCTACAGGTTAAAAAGGGCGGCCCTCTCTTCCCGCCTCAGTTTAGGTTTCCTGTCCATGATGGGAGACCTCGCAGGCTTACCTGCAGAAGATGGACTCCTGTCCCAGAGAGGGCCACAGCAGGTGGTTGGAGCCGGTCCGTCCCGGTCCTCTGGAGACGCCACGGTAGGGCTCAGTGGGGCGCCTCCGTGAGCGTTGCGGCGGGCGCGACATCGCCTCACGGGGAGGTAGATGTCCGCCAGGTGTGGGGCCGCTAGCGGGCTTCCTCCCCCCGCTACAAATTGCAGGAGATCCAGGTCGCGCCGGCGGGGCACGTGACAGGCGCGACCTAGTGACATGACTAACGGTGCGCCGGGCAGGAAGTCCCTGTGACGTCACCGGAAGGGGCCGGAGCTCGTTTGAATTTTGCGCGCCAGCAGCTGAACGCCGGGGGATTAAGGACCTGGCGGCGAGGAGCCCACCTGGAACCCATCTGGCCACCTGGGGAGGATGACCAAGGAGCAGGTAACGCCCTCCTGGGTTTAAAAAAAAAAAAAAAAAAAAGAGGAAACACACACCCACACATGGTACCGGTATGGCCAGTATATAAAGGGTCTGGTAACATACATAGGTGCTTCCCAGCCCATTCTTGCACTGTAAGTTATGGAAGAGTCACAAGAGTTCTCACCTAGGCTGCTGCAGGAGCAGTCCTCTGGGGAGCCCTCACAATTAGTGGCGCAGCGTCATTCCTGGCTAGGGTCTGGTCGTTCAGCTAGAAGAGCTACCACTAAGAGCAGGAAGGACGGTCCGGTGCGGCGTGATTCCTCGCCATGCATGCTGGATTCTTCTGCTTCTACGGTACCGAAGGTTCTGTGGGGTGAGTGGAATCTTTGTGAAAGTTCTACTAATGTTTCCTCCTTCTTTCTATCTATAACTTTCTTTTAGAGCAAGAAATCTTCCTCGAAATCCAAGCACAGAGAATGTGCCTTATGCAGCTGTCCACTCCCTGATTCATATAGCAAGAGGTTATGCCAGCTTTGTATTGGCAAGATAATGTCGGAGGAAACCCCAGATTTTTCCCTAGGCCTAAGAACTTTAATTAGGGAAGAAATAGGCAAAGCATTGCAGGGTTCAGAGTCTGGGCATATTCCTCAAGAAACCCAGCCGGGTTCAGACTCTGAGCTATCGGTCGCTTCCTCCTCCGCCTTCTCTTCCTCTGACAGTGAGCCAGATAGACAGTGCTTTCCCCTGAAGGAGGTCGATGCCCTAGTAAAAGCCGTCCGATCTACAATGGGGATAGTGGACACGAGAGCAGAGAAGTCAGCTGAGGATGTTATGTTTGGTGGTCTGGGGCTAAAGAAAAGAAGGGTCTTTCCGGTAAATTCAAAGGTGAAAGACCTCATTGATAAGGAGTGGAGAAAGCCTGACAAGAAGGGTAGTGTTCCTCCATCCTTTAAAAGGAAATATCCATTTGAGGATGCTATGTGTTCCTCCTGGTTAAAAGCACCCAAGCTGGATGTTGCTGTTACCAAAGCAGCGAGAAGAACTTCCCTCCCGTTCGATGATATGGGTGCATTGAGAGACCCCCTAGACAGACGGGCTGACAGTTTCTTGAAAGGGGCATGGGAGACAGCTGCGGGAGCACTGAGGCCAACAGTATCAGCCACCTGCACGTCCAGAGCCCTGATGGTTTGGCTTGAACAGCTAGACAGTCAGTTGAAGAATGGGACTTCTAGGAAAGACATTATTTCTTCCCTTCCACTGGTTCAGGGGGCGGCAGCTTTTCTTGCTGATGCATCTGTGGACTCAGTAAGGTTGGCAGCAAAGTCTGCAGCACTGTCAAATGCGGCTCGGCGAGCCTTGTGGATTAAATGCTGGCCAAGGGATTTACAGACTAAATCCAGACTGTGCACAATCCCGTGCGAAGGAGAATACCTCTTTGGTTAGACCATGGATGACTTATTGGAGAAAGCTGGAGACCCTAAGAAGGGGTTTCCATCAGTGCCTCTACCCTCCTTTAAGAGATCGTTCCGGAAGAGGAAATTTTTCCGGAAAAGATATTTCAGGGAGCAAGACAAGTCTGACAAAAGGGGTCGAAAAGGTAGAGGTCTACTCTTTGGTCCGTCTCCAAAAATTGAGCAGAAGCCAGGGGATACACAATCAGCCCAGGTGGGAGGGAGATTGTCATTTTTTTGTCCCAGCTTGGGAACAGATTTCTCATAGTAATTGGATTTTAAGCCTGATTAAGTATGGTCTTAAGTTTCAATTTAAAGCATTGCCTCACAAAAGATTCATGGTTGTTCCCTCCAGTTCTTCCCCAGAACGCCAGGCTGCCCTTGTTTCGGAAATACAAGCCCTAATAAGAAAGCACGTCCTGATTGAGGTTCCGGAGGCGGAAAAGGGTTTCTGTTTCTACTCCCCGCTCTTCTTGGTTCTGAAACCAGATGGAAGTTTCAGGACAATCATAAATCTGAAATCCCTGAATAATTTCCTTAAAATTCATACCTTTTAAAATGGAGTCTTTAAAATCCGTAATAAAGTTACTTTTTCCCCACTGCTATATGGTAGTGCTCGATCTCAAAGATGCGTATTACCATATCCCAATTCATAGTGACTATCAGAAATACTTGAGGCTGGCCATTGAAATTGACGGGGTGGTTAAACACTTTCAGTACACTGCACTCCCTTTTGGTTTAGCTATAGCCCTGCGAGTTTTTACTAAAGTAATGGCGGAAGTTATGGCCCATGTAAGAGAAAGGGACATTCTAATTATCCCTTACCTGGATGATCTCCTGATAGTGGGGAACTCGTTTGTTCAGTGCGAGACCCACCTGCGGGAGACCATGTCGGTCTTAAAGAGTTTGGGGTGGTTTCTAAATTTAGAAAAGTCTAGACTATCTCCACTCAAGGTACAACAATATCTGGGGGTCATATTAGATTCTAGGAAACAGCTATGTCGTCTTCCAGAAGAAAAGATTGATAGAATCTGAGGGTTGGTAGCACAGTGTATACGTAAACCTTCTATGTCACTCCGTAAGGCCATGTCACTATTGGGAACCTTCACCTCCACTTTTCCTGCGGTTCGTTGGTCACAATTACATTCAAGAGATTTTCAGTGGGATGTGTTGTACAATAACGCAGCTTTAGAGGGGCATCTAGACCGTGAGTTTACGCTAGGTCCTCGTGCCATACGGTCCCTTCGTTGGTGGTTACGACAAGACAATCTTGCTAAAAGGGTTCCCTGGGAATGTAGTCCAACTGCAGTTTTGTCCACTGATGCAAGTGCTACAGGTTGGGGAGCTCACTTTGAAGGGAAATTAGTGCAGGGAACCTGGTCAAGCAGTGAGCGACAGTTGTCATCAAATGTTAAGGAGCTTCTGGCGGTGCAGCATGCGTTCACAGAGTTCCTTATATATTTACAGGGCCAGCATGTCCGTATACTCTCGGACAATCAAGTCACGGTAGCTTACATAAACCACCAAGGGGGAACCCGCTCAAGAAACTTGATGAGGGTAGCGAACACACTTCTGCTGAAAGCCGAAGATCATTGTCCCTCTCTTTCGGCTACTCATCTAAAAGGGAAGGAAAACATCACAGCGGATTTCCTCAGCCGTACTACTGTAAAAGAGGGAGAGTGGTCCCTAAATACGCAAATATTCTCCAGAATCGTAGAAGCGTGGGGCCTTCTGACTGTGGACTTATTCGCAACAAGGGCCAATCGGAAAGTGGAAAATTTTTGTTCCTTAGACCCCAGAGAAGGACCCCTGGCAGTGGACGCCTTCATGGTTCCCTGGAGATTTCCTCTGGCATATGCCTTCCCTCCCATAATCCTGCTCCCAGCAGTGATAAGAAAGATCAGGGCAGACCGAGCCAGAGTGATACTCATATGCCCCTTTTGGCCCAAAAGACCGTGGTTCCCTTGTCTCCGGAAGATGTCCATATCAGATCCCTGGGTTCTTCCGGAGATTCCGGACCTCCTCACTCAAGGGCCACTTTCCCATCCTCCAACCCCGAGTCTACATTTGATGGCGTGGAATTTGAGAGGGTATTATTGACCAACAAAGGATTCCCCGCAAATGTAGTGAATACTCTCCTGGCTAGCAGAAAACCTGTTACCACCCGCATTTATGCCAGTACCTGGAGGAAGTTTCTGTCCTTTGCAGAAGTTAAGGTGGAGGAGGGGCCCCCTATTGGGAAAATTCTGGAATTTCTGCAGCGGGGCTTAGAATTAGGTCTCACTACCAGTACCTTGAAAGTACAGGTGTCGGCGTTGGGAGCTTTATTTTCTTCCAATGTTGCAGATAACTATTGGATAGCCCATTTTATAAAAGCTTCATTTAGGTGTAGACCCATTACCAAAGTAAAGATGTCTCCCTGGGATTTGAATTTTGTCTTAGATGCCTTGACCAGTCCTCCTTTTGAGCCACTAGATTTAGTCTCCCCCAAAATTATTTTCCTAAAGACGGTCCTGTTAGTAGCCCTACCTTCAGCCAGGAGAGTCAGTGACCTACAGGCCCTTTCAATATGCCCTCCATTTACGCAAATTCTGGACGATAGGATTATATTAAAACCTGATCCAGCCTTTCTTCCTAAAGTGGCCACTCGATTCCATAGAACCCAGGAGATAGTTCTCCCGACTTTTTGCTTTCCGCCCAAAAATCAAAAGGAGAAGAGGCTTTACACTTTAGACGTTAGGAGGTGCATACTAAAGTACTTAGAAGTATCACATGGCTTTAGAAAGGATAAGTCCCTATTTATTTGCTATCAGGGGGCTAGAAAGGATTGTAAGGCCTCAAGGGCTACAATCGCTAGATGGATCAAGGAGGCCATTTCCCTCGCATACTCCTCAGGGGATAAAGAGATACCGGAGGGATTGAGGGCGCATTCTACCAGAGCGGTGTCAACCTCCTGGGCGGAGAAGACAGGGCTTTCCATTGAGGAAATTTGTAAGGCTGCCACTTGGTCTTCTCCCTCTACTTTCTATAGGCACTATAGATTGGATCTGGGTGGCTCTGCAGATCTTACTTTCGGGAGAAGGGTGCTTCAAGCTGTGGTCCCTCCCTAATTTCTTTCGTCTCTGTAATTCTCTCACGTGGTGCTGTCATGGGAGACCGAATAAAGCCTTAGTTACTTACCAGTAACGGTATTTTTCGGAGCCCATGACAGCACCTTTATATTCCCTCCCTTCACTGGTGTTGTGCACTCCCGTAGAGTTGATTTCTTTTGGTGCACCCTTGCGGGAAATTGATGAAAAGTAATGTACTTAATGTGATTATGTTTTGTTATAACTAACCTTGGCGGTACTCTCATGCTCTGTTAACTAAACTGAGGCGGGAAGAGAGGGCCGCCCTTTTTAACCTGTAGGTTTCCTGTCCTTGATGGGCGGATCCTCTCTCTCTCACGTGGTGCTGTCACGTGGTGCTGTCATGGGCTCCGAAAAATCCCGTTATCGGTAAGTAACTAAGGCTTTTCAGTTGTTTCACACTTTTTTGTTAAGTATATAATTCCACATGTGTTAATTCATAGTTTTGATGCCTTCAGTGTGAATGTACAATTTTCATAGTCATGAAAATACAGAAAAATCTTTAAATGAGAAGGTGTGTCCAAACTTTTGGTCTGTACTGTACATGCACATGTGTATGTATGTGTGTGTGTGTGTATGTATGTATGTGTATATATATATATACATACATACATACATACATACATACATACATACATACATACATACATACATACATACATACATATACATTATGGAAAAGTTATTTGATCCCTTGCTGTTTTTGTAAGTTTACCCACTGACAAAGACATGAACAGTGTCATTTTAAGGGTAGGTTAATTTTAACATTGAGAGATAGAATATCAAAAAAAAAAAATCAAGAAAATCACATTGTATAAATTAGATATTTTTTTTGCAGTGAGAATTAAGTATTTGATCCCCTACAAACCATTACCAGTTCTGGCTCCTACAGACCAGTTAGACGCTCCTAATATATATAATATATGTTTGTTTTTTTAAAGGTGGGAAAATGGGTGGTCATTCAAATTTTTAGATTTGTTTCTTTTTTATTTATATTTTTACAAACTTTTTATTCACTTTTTCTTTAAGTTCCCTAGGTGGCCTTGAACCCATGATCGTCTGATTTTTTATTTTTTTTTTTTGTTTCTTTTACATACGTCAATATAAAGCTAAAATCACAGTCTCCTATGAAGCTCGGTTTGTGGATTGGCTCCACAGGAGTACTAACATGACATCCATGGGTGGTCTTCAGCAGATCCTCAGCTACCACAGCGTTGTGGAAGTAGGCATGGATCGACTTGATCCCCCTTTTACCGCTTGTCTTAAATATTGCCGTCGGAGATTGACTGCAGCAACATTTAATGTGTTAACATTAGCAATCTGAGGTTTGCTTGGAAGGGGTAAAACCACATGCATTTATTTTGACACTCCCCCAATACACTTCCAGGCTAATTTGCATATGGATTGAAAGCTTGATTTCTCAGGGCTGGCACATTTGGATTTCTTTAAAACAAGAATCCTTTTTATTCTTGCAGTAGGACTTGTCTAGCCATGCCACTGTTTCCAGGAGCAAAATCGCCTTTGCAAGTTCCCTTTAAATCTGTGTATTGCAGAAGATTTGGAGCTTAAAAAAAATATTATTTATTATTGTATTAAAAAAACTTTAAGAATATATTAGAAAATTATTTGACACATTAAGTAGAACCTAAAAACAAAATGATAGTAGAAGGTGGGCATTTAATTGAAACAGGTTTTTTCTCTTGGAGCAGTTGAGGTAAAATTGAGGGATTGCCATGATCAACTTTGGGGACAAAAAGTCAAGGGGGATTTATACCATCTTAAAAAATGTTGCATATGATTTTTTTTTTTAAAAAAAATCCGTGGGAAAACCTTGCAAAGACACAATGGTTGCTGGAACGTATTATGTTATTATAATCAGAACCTGCACAATTGTGGATTCTTTGTATTATCTGCTTCTATAATAAAGGGGGTGGGTTCTTAGGGGTTGATGAGACTCTTTTACAGATATTAATGTTCATTTCTTCCCTTCAGCGGGCTGTAACCACAATGTGACGGCCAGTAATCAGAACATCACCAGCCCCAACTGGCCAGACACCTACCCCAACAAGAAGGTGTGCACGTGGCTTGTGACTGCCACCCCAGGACACCGTGTGAAGCTGGTAAGCCACAGTCACCTCCTGAGCTATGGTGTCCACAGAAGGACAATTATTTCTCTGCTCGGTCATCAAACTAAATTTTATAATCTACTTACATCATACCGTATATTAATGGGAACCCTAAATAAATAGGTTTTGTAGGCAACAGTAATATCCTATACTCCTATGGCTTAAAGTGCCTGTGCATATAATACTGCCATGGTATCTATAGGAATTACATTATAAAGTGACAGTGTACTTACTAATTGTGACCCCTGAATTAGTGCCACTCAGATAGTGCCCCTAAAAGTTAATGCCTCCAAAAAACGGTGGCAAATATGATTTGTTATTAAAAAAAAAAAAAAAAAAAAATCGCCTCCTAAAAAGAGACACCAAAAGTGTGTGACGCGGATGGTGCCAGCCAAAAGTGTGTGTGTGTGACGCGGATGGTGCCAGCCAAAAGTGTGTGTGTGTGACGCGGATGGTGCCAGCCAAAAGTGTGTGTGTGTGTGACGCGGATGGTGCCAGTCAAGTGTGTGTGTGTGTGTGTGATGCGGATGGTGCCGGCCAAGAGTGTGTGTGTGTGTGTGTGACGCGGATGGTGTCAGGCAAAAGTGTGTGTGTGTGTGTGATGCAGATGGTGCCAGCCAAAAGTGTGTGTGTGTGACGCGGATGATGCCGGCCAAGAGTGTGTGTGTGTGTGTGTGATGCTGATGGTGCCAGCCAAAAGAGTCTGTCACTCATATGGCGACTCCCCCACGAAAGAGTGTGTGATGCGGATGGAGACTCTCAAAATATGAGGTAACTCGGATGGTGACCCCCAAAAGATGGCGTGACTCGGGTGGTTCTACTTGGTGCTCCCAATAGACAGTGCCTCAAAGAAATTGTGCCCCCGAAAAGTGTGTTCAAAATATGATGGCACACAGACATATTGCTTTAAAAAATATTTCCTCACGAAAAAGTATCCCCAAAAGATGGTGTCACTTGAATGGTGCCCCCAAAAGAAGGTATGATGGTGCCACTCGGTTAATGTTCCCAATAGATAGCGTAGCCCTCTTCTAACATTTTGCAGTCTGATGCTGGTTGGCAAAATGATGAAGGGCGAAGGGAGCCAAAGATATGTGACAGAAGGCACAAGAGTCAATGGCTGCCAAGGGAATGGGGTTGAGACTTCCTGGACCATCTGGAGGTGATTTTTATAACATTTGCATTGGGAAAACAAGGCTGAACCTGTTGAATCACGTAGTTTGGCACGGAGTGACGCCTACATTTTTTTTTTTTTTTTTTTTTTACACCAAATATAGGCAAATTGCTATTTTATTAATTAGAAAAGAATAAATCTCTTACTAAAGACACAAAATACTAATACTGATGTAAATTCAATGGAGTTATCTGGTTTACATCCAAAGTTTGTCCTACTTTTCTCAAACTGTGAGAACGTGGCTATAGAGAAATTATGGATGCAAATTTGAAGGTTTTTATGTTTTCTCAGTAGTCACTTGACGTTCCCCCCTATTTTTGGCCTGGCAGGTGGTGAAAGAGCTGGAGATGGAGTCCCACCAGGAATGTATGTATGACCACATTGAAGTTTACTCTGGTGTAAACGCTCAGGCTCCAGTCCTAAAACGTCTCTGCGGCAGCAAGGTCCCCGATCCGCTGGTCGCTCCCGGAAGCCACATGTTTCTCAAATTCGTTTCTGACAATTCAGTACAGAAAAGGGGATTTGTGGCCGAGGTGACAACTGGTAAGACCCATCACAGCTCCAATTTACTAATGAACATTAAAACTTGCCCCCAATGTTTCACATGGACCAAAACTGTGACCTGAATATTTTTGGTGGTTCCTTCCCCTCTATGTTCTGTCTGCCCTGTGGGCGGACCTTTCCAGATATGATGTCAGAGCTCTAAGCCAATCAGACGTCTTTCATTCTGGCTCCACCTCCTTCCTGTATTTTCACTACATAAGAAGCTGCAGCTGCATCTCCTCCCTCTCCCTCTTTTTTACATATTGTATTGCCCAATAATTATTTATATTTCTATTGATAGATACGTGGTCTTGTGAGGTTACGTGATGGGATTGATTAGAAATGGCTTTCTCCTTTTCAGAGTGTGGAGGGACATTACTGGCAGAAGTCCGCACCAAGGAACTATACTCCCATTTTAAATTTGGAGATGACGTGCACCCGCCGGCCACAGAATGCACATGGCACCTGCAGTCGGAGGGAAATTATGGGGTGGAACTAGTGTTCCAGAGCTTTGAGCTGGAGGAGGAGCAGGACTGTGGATACGACTACATAGAGATATACGATGGGCCTACTGAGACCTCCCCCAGGATGGGGAGATACTGCGGGTCAGGGGTACGTATATCAGCATGGCTGCATTATGTGCGCGTTTTCAACATTTGATTGTCACGTTCCGGTGCCTTTAGTTGACGCAAGTTGACGAAGTTTCTGGTTCTTTAAATTGATGGTTTGTTCTTAGGATAGACCACCAATATTAGATTGGTGGGGATCCCACCGGTCAGCTGTTTTCAAGGGTTTTGGGTTTCAGTAAGAATTTTGCACCATTTGCCTTCTATAACCTTCGTGTTGCACTGTCTAATTGCTGGCTGCAGAATGAGTTAACTGAGGATCAATCAGTGAGCTTGTTCTGAAGGTCAGCCAGCGAATATGTAACTCTTTCATCTGTCTGAGCTCCTTTCAGCTGATTTATGATGACCACAGGCCACCTTAAAGTTGAATGTGCGGGGAAACACAGAGCTTGTAAAAATCAAAAGGATGCAAAAAAATGTTATGAATCCCAATTGCAAAAATTTATTATTTTAGCCCCAAATGTATGTATTTAAGTAATAAAAAATTGTCCCAAAAAAGTGGATAGCCTCTTTATGAGTGACTCAAAAAATCATTAATTTGATAAGTGAAAGTTGTACAAATTGCACCAAATTCATACAAAATCTTGCACGTCAGATGTTGGATTTTATGCAGTCCGCTAGACATACACTTTTCACTTTGCTATGGCATCATATAGATGGCGTACTGTACAACAATATTTTGCACCCCAAAAAATGGTTCACGCTTTAAATTTTTGCATATTTCTAGCCACATTCCAACAAGATCTGTCTGGTCTCTCTCAATACACTTGTATTAAGCGAGGCTACACACGACTAGTCTGCATGTGGTCGCATGTATGCTAATTAGTGATGAGCGAGCATGCTCGGTACTCGCCCGAGCATCTCCGTACTCGAGATGCTCGGAGCTCGCCGAGTACTTTCGAGATGCTCGGGCGGGAGCTCGGGTCCCCGTCCTGCATGTTTGGCGCTCTTGAGAGCACCAATCATGCAGGGATTGTCTGCTACTCACTGTAATGTCACAGCCATGGTGGTTGTGGCATTACAGTGATTGCCCAAATCGATGGGAACAGTGCTCACAGTGAAACCTGAAAAGCCGGCAATTCATCAGCGGCATATACCGGTACCCGACAATTTAGAACAGAAAGAATAGAGCATCACACATAGATTAGATAGATAGAAACATGTCAGCCACATATATAAGAAGCACAGTGACAGTGTTGGTTACTGTACTTGTCATTTAGTGTTAAAATAAAGGATTTATAAAAAAAAAAATTTGAGTAGGGTTCACCGTAATTTTACTCTCTAGCGGAGGTTAAGCAGACGGCTGGGGCAGATGTTTGAAGCCTGGGAAGGGGGTAATACCCACGGAGCTTCCCAGGCTACTAATATCAGCCCCCAGCTGAATACCTAGCCTTTACCAGCTATTAAAATGGGGGACCCCCCCAAAAAATGACGTGGGGTCCCCCCTATTTTAATAGCTAGCAAAGGCTAGGCAGATGGCTGGGGTCTGATATTAATAGCCCAGGAAGGGTGCCATGAATATTGGCCCCCTCCCAGGCTAGAAACACCAGCCGTCAGCCGCCCCAGAAATGGCGCATCCATAGGATGCGCCAATTCTGGCACTTAGCCTCACTCTTCCCACTGCCCTGTAGCGGTGGCAGTGGGGTAATAGGGCTGGGGTTGATGTCAGCTTATAATGCCAGCTGACATCAAGCCCAGGTTAGTAATGGAGAGGCGTCTATAAGACACCCCCATTACTAACCCCATAGTCAAAGTTAAAAAAAAACACAACACCCAGAATAAAGTCCTTTAATTGAAATAAACACACAATTCTTTATTGTTCTAAATTAAACCATACTTACCATCACGCCCATTCCAGCTGAAGCCAACGATCTCCTGCAATAAAAATAAAATAATAAACCAACCTCATCCTTACCTTTCCATGGTTCCCAGGACGGCTCCAGCTCTGCTACATTCACATGACAGGCTGGATCGCAGCCGAAAGCTGCCATCCAGCTTGCCATGCCGCAGACACTGAGAAGCGCAGGCATGCTTGCGCTCCTCAGTGTCTGGCTGTGACGGCATCCAGATGAGCCGAGTTCATGTCCACTCATGCACATTGGACATGAACTCGGCTCATCTGGATTCCGTCACAGCCAGACACTGAGGAGCGCAAGCATGCCTACGCTTCTCAGTGTCTGCGGCATGGCAAGCTGGATGGCAGCTTTCGGCTGCGATCCAGCCTGTCATGTGAATGTAGCAGAGCTGGAGCCGTCCTGGGAACCATGGAAAGGTAAGGATGATGTTGGTTTATTATTTTATTTTTATTGCAGGAGATCGTTGGCTTCAGCTGGAATGGGCGTGAGGGTAAGTAGAGTTTAAATTAGAACATTAAAGAATTGTGTGTTTATTTCAATTAAAGGACTTTATTCTGGGTGTTGCGTTTTTTTTTTAACTTTGACTATGGGGTTAGTAATGGGGGTGTCTTATAGACGCCTCTCCATTACTAACCTGGGCTTGATGTCAGCTGGCATTATAAGCTGACATCAACCCCAACCCTATTACCCCCTGCCACCGCTACAGGGCAGCGTGGAAGAGCGAGGCTAAGTGCCAGAATTGGCGCATCCTATGGATGCGCCATTTCTGGGGCGGCTGACGGCTGGTGTTTCTGGCCTGGGAGGGGGCCAATATTCATGGCACCCTTCCTGGGCTATTAATATCAGCCCCCAGCTGTCTGCCTAGCCTTTGCTAGCTATTAAAATAGGGGGGACCCCACGTCATTTTTTTTTTGGGGTCCCCCATTTTAATAGCTGGTAAAGGCTAGGTATTCAGCTGGGGGCTGATATTAGCCTGGGAAGCTCCGTGGGTATTACCCCCTTCCCAGGCTTCAAACATCTGCCCCAGCCGTCTGCTTAACCTACGCTAGAGACTAAAATTACGGGGAACCCCACGCCAATTTTTTTTTCTTTAATAAATCCTTTATTTTAACACTAAATAACAAGTACAGTAACCAACACTGTCACTGTACTTCTTATATATGTGACTGACATGTTTCTATGTATCTAATCTATGTGTGATGCTCTATTCTTTCTGTTCTAAATTGTCGGGTACCGGTGTATGCCGCTGATGAATTGCCGGCCAGCTTTTTTAAAGAGACAGGTGCATGAAAATCGGAGGGCACTAGTGTGTTCCAAGTGCCCTGCTATGTTTTTCATGCACCCTCCTATATACCTTGCCTGCCTGTCTGCCTATATATTCTGCCTGCCTGACATTTAATTGAGCACCGTTCCCATCGATTTGGGCAATTTTTGACCTTCTGCAGACCGCCGGGGGGGACCACCAGAAAAATGCCCGAGTTTCCCATAGACTTACATTGGGCTCGTTGCTCGGGTCGAGCACCCGAGTATTCCAATGTGCTCGACCCGAGCTTCGAGCACCCGAGCATTTTAGTGCTCGCTCATCACTAATGCTAATCACATACTTGAGGTCACACTCCTGACAGTGGAGAATCCTCAGTGTGCAGCGATTGTGAGGATTCACAAGTCTGCAGTCACATACGGCGACTGCAGACTTGTACCCCATGGCCGGACAACCCCTTTAACTGTGCAAAATGCACCAGAATTCTGGTACAAGTTGTGCTAATCTTACTAATGTCTTTGATCACAGCAAAATATCCAAAAGCTTTAGTACGGTCTGCCTTGGCTAAGTAACATGCTGTGAAGCTATGTGTTAATTGTAACCCTCCGTGTATAATGGGCACAGCACATCTATCGCTGCCGGCCCCCGCCTGCTGACTCCTCATGTGTGGCCCTCCGCAGGAAATCAGAATGGAAAAAAAAACAAAAAAACATAAATGCTCTTTCTGCCCGCGCTCAGTACTTTCTTCCCCTACACACACTGGGTAAACCATGTAGGTGGCTCGTCGGAAATATTAACCTGGCACCAGATGGCTTTGATCCCTGTGTAATTGCTCCGTTCAGCGCAAGCAGTCATTTGAGGTCCGGTGGACAGTGACCGCCTCGGTACCTGAAAATGAATGGTTGCGGCTAAAGTCCTAGACATAACAGGACTCCATTCTGCGGCTCTGGAGCTTTCAGGAAATGATTCATCCCGTTTCTATAAAAGAAGACTGCCAGGTTTCCTACCACTGCATGTGGATAATGCAATTCTTGCTGTAGTACAGAGCCGGGTGGCAGGAATCTCCTCCTTCTACATGGTGATTCTGAACATAAATCCATTGTACATCCAGATAAAGGACACACAGGGGCATTTTTTTTAATCCCTTGTAGCTTCACCATTTTATTTAATAAACCCCTTGTGTTATATCAGCCGGAGCTACACAATTCTACATCTGAAAGATACCTGGATCTGTAGCTACAAGATCTGGTCCTGGAGGCCACACCTTACCTAAAGCAGCGAAATCAGTGCTTTTTGAAGGGGGCTGGCTGACTTCATTCCAGTAGCTAAGCCAGACCCCTTCTCTGTATATGTATTGGCTGTGACAAAGAAGGGGGTTGGCTTAGCTACTGTAATGAGCAGAAAAGCAGCCCCCCTTATAGCCGCATAATCTGCTCATTCCATTAGCTCAGCCAGCCCCCTTCTATCAGTAGTGATGCGTATACAGAGGAGGAGGCTAGCTTAGTTACTGTAATGAATAGACAAGCAGCTCCCCTTAGAGCGGTGTAATCAGTGCTGTGTAAAGGGGGCTGACTGACTGCTTATTCTAGTAGCTAAACCAGCTGCTTTCTCTGTCGCAGCCGATGCATATACAGAGGAGGAGGCTGGTTTAGCTACTGGAATGAGCAGTCAGCCAGCTCACTTCATCCGACACTGATTAAGCTGCTCTAAGGGGGCTGGCCATCTGCTCATTAAAAGTAGCTAAGCCATCCCCCTTCTCTGTCATAAGTGATGCATATACAGAGGAGGAGACTGGCTTAGCTACTGTAATGAACAGACAAGCAGCCCGAGCAGCGTAATCAGTGCTGTGTGAAGGGGGCTGTCTGACTGCTCATTCTAGTTGTAAGCCAGCTGCCTTCTCTGTCACAGCTGATGCATATACAGAGGAGGAGGCTGGGTTAGCTACTGGAATGAGCTGTCAGCCAGCCCCCTTCTATCATTAGTGATGCGTATACAGCGGAGGAGGCTAGCTAAGATACTGTAATGAATAGACAAGCAGCTCCCCTTAGAGCAGTGTGATCAGTGCTGTGTAAAGGGGGCTGGCTGACTGCTTATTCTAGTAGCTAAACCAGCTGCTTTCTCTGTCACAGCCGATGCATATACAGAGGAGGAGGCTGGGTTAGCTACTGGAATGAGCAGTCAGCCAGACCCCTTTACACAGCACTGATTACGCTGCTCTAAAGGGGCTTGCTGTTTGCTCATTATAGTAGCTAAGACAGCCCCTGTCTTGGAGGAGGAGGAGGCTGCCTTAGCTTCTGGAATGAGCAGTCAGCCAGCTGCCTTCACACAGCACTGATTATGACTACAGTATCACATACTAAACTGAAGCCATCTATAAAGAATTAAAGGGGTATTCCCATCTCCAAGATGCTATCTCAATATCTAATAGGTATAATAATAGTATTAGCAAATACCTCCAATTGGAAATGTATAGTTTTTCTGATTTGCTATGTCTCTTACCCTATGTGCAGGCATCGCAGGACTGTAGGTATCCATGGTTACAACCACTAGCAACTAGCTAACTATCTGTCACTATATCAGTGGTCGTAACCATGGATACCTAAAGTCCTGCAATGACTGCACATAAGGAAAGAGACATCGCGAATCAGAAAAACTATACTACATTTCTAATTGGAGGTATTAGATAATATTATTATTACTACACCTACTACATATTTGAATAGAATCTTGGGAATGGGAATATACCGGTGTGTGTATATATACCGTCTATATACAGTAGATAACACAGGATCCACCATTCACAATAGGTGATGTCACAGCTCACCTCCTCCCCTGCTGTACAATGACTGATAACACCTCTATATACAGTAGATAACACAGGATCCACCATTCACAATAGGTGATGTCACAGCTCACCTCCTCCCCTGCTGTACAATGACTGATAATACCTCTATATACAGTAGATAACACAGGATCCACCATTCACAATAGGTGATGTCACAGCTCACCTCCTCCCCTGCTGTACAATGACTGATAATACCTCTATATACAGTAAATAACACAGGATCCAGTATTCACAATAGGTGATGTCACAGCTCACCTCCTCCCTTCCTGTACAATGACTGATAACACCTCTATATAGAGTAGATAACAGAATCCACCATACATAATAGGTGATGTCACAGCTCGCCTCCTCGCCATCATTTTAAAATGTTCATTTTGCCACAGGAATTAGGAGTCCTAAATTAGGCCTAGTGGTTCATGTGATAATCGTGAGATTATGCAATTTTGGATTCTTTTTCTGTTACTCCATCTGTGTGTTGGAGCCCCCTACTAAACTGCGCCAAGTCTGGTGGCCACCTTATACACTCCAAGTCCTGATGATTTAAGACCCCCCAGTACAACCCAGGGGTGAAAATAATGGAGGTGTCCTCAAAATTTGTCTTACATTTCATAGTTTGTGGGTTCATTGTTTTCTCCCGACACGATTATAAATGAAAGAATAAGGAGCAGTCTGCTGGAGGTCGGCGCATTTGAGACACTTCCCCCAGCCATGAATAGACCCAGGAGCTGGGGCCTGTCGTTTTTTGTGCGGCCTTTGTGACGAGCCCCTTTTACACTGTCAAAGCCCCCGTTGCTTTGATTATGTTCCTGTCGCCTCAATGGATAAACTGCTCACGCGTTTCACTTCTTTGTTGAGTTTGTCCCCATTGATCATTCTGTATTATTCACCTGTTTTTTTTGTTTTTTGTCCTCCCGCAGCCCCCAGAGGAAGTTTATTCATCCAGCGACTCGCTGACAATCAGGTTCCACTCGGACGACTCAATTAACAAGAAGGGATTTCACATTCGATACACCAGCACTAAATTCCAAGACACTCTTCAAGCCCGCAAGTGACATCCCACCACTCCGTCCTCTGCCTCATTGGATCTGGGACCAAGTCCTTCTTCAGGGATGAATCCTGAGCTGCGGGACCCCTACCCCAAAAAAATCTGATCTGTGGATGTATGGTTGCAAGCCGCACCACATGGGAAAATGGACTAGATGAGCCTCAGGGATATCCAAGGGCACAGACTCGTGTCGGCAGAAGAAAATAGACTATTTCCATATAAATATATATTTACACACTCTATTCCATTTGTACATGCGTATACACACATGACATACACTCTGCCTAAAACATGGGTGCTGTGCTGAGTGCTAAGGGGAGGTGGATGGGGGTCCGACGTTATCCTGTGAATTCTGCTTCCTAGGTCTTTAGCCACTTTCTCTATGGAAGTTCCGCCCCTCCCCCTCTACTTTTTGTATTGACCACCCCTCTCTAAATTTTATTCTGCCCCTTTTGGGGGGCTCATATTCTTAGCTTTTGTAAAGGCTCCCCCTTATTTTATAGACATCCCCTCGCTTCATCCTATCTTGAAAAGACTAGAATTGTACTCGCTGAGCCATGTCTGCAAGTTCAGGACCTGTAGCACTCAGCGAGAGCGTCTGCCGTGAATGTGTGTAAGCTATGGACTCATTAAAGATGGTCGCCACTGTGGTTCGAAGTGTTGGACTGGTGCTCTGTTCATGGTGATAATGTGATATTAATGAAAATGTAACAACAAGAACGGCAATTAAATAGGAATGCACATGAGTGTGATGGATGCCGGAGTGTGTTGTACACTGCAATGAGAGCATATTAGTATAAATATGATATATCTGCAATCACCAGCAGGTAGGGCACCCACTGGTTTCTAATCATTCATCCATGTTACCAGTGTGAACAGCTCTAACCCTTCCCCTCTCCCCAATTCCTTTTCTGTCTGATATATGTGAGTATGGTTATATACAGCTGCAATCAAAATTACTCACCCCCCCCCCATTGCGAATTTGGTTTATTAGCAAAATGTACAAACTTTCTGCTGTTTGCAATAAACCAGTCAAACAAGAACTATGTCATGAAATGCCACGTTTAGTAAGATTTATTCACCCCTTTTCTAAAAAAAGTCTTTAGTATTTAGTAGAGAACCCCTGGCTGTTACGACCTGCTGAAAACTTGATGTATAGCCAGACAGCAGCTTCTTGCAGCGTTCCTGAGTTATCTTAGCCCGTTTCTTATGGACAGGTGTCTCCAGGTCACTAATATACTTGGGATTCCTGCCGCACTCGCCTTCTTCGCGTCCCACCAAAGATTTTCTATGGGGTTCAAGTCAGGCAACTTTGACGGTCACTCCAGAATCCTCAAGGACTTCTTCTGAGACCAAGCGCTGGTGGACTTGGAGGGATGTTGAAAAGTACAATGATGCCCAAGTTTTAGCATCTTCACAGAAGGAGGGTGTTATCTTCTAGGATTTCCTGAGATTTGATTGAATCCATCCAACTTCTTCAGGTCTCCAGTGCAAGAGAATGCAAAGCAGCCCGAGATCATCATGGAGCCACCGCTATGCTTCGTTGTAGACATCACGGAGTCACCGCTATGCTTCGTTGTAGACATCACGGAGTCACCGCTATGCTTCGTTGTAGACATCACGGAGTCACCGCTATGCTTCGTTGTAGACATCACGGAGTCACCGCTATGCTTCGTTGTAGATATCACGCAGCCACCGCCATTCTTCACTGTAGACATCACGCAGCCACCGCCATGCTTCACTGTAGGCAGGGTGTTCTTTTAAGCGTATGCTTAATTTATTTATTTTTTTCATCTAGACATCCCACTGGTCCAAAGGTCAAAGTTCCCGCTATGTTTTATAGCTCCACCGACAAGAATTCTTAAACATCTGTGGCTTATTTATATGGTTTTGAGAATATTGGAGCCAACTTTTTTTTTTCTGCTTTTGGGTCCGTAGACGTGTCATTTTTGGAGTTCGGACACGGAGATCTTAAGAGTTTAATGTGCGCCTTACTGTACAAACTGAAACCTCAGTGCATGCTGCCACCAAATCCTACAGCAGGTCTTTTGCAGTCACTCAAGGGTATTTCACCACCTGCCTCTTCAGGAATCTGGTGGCAGCCAGTGGCTGATTCCTCTTTCTGCCACGTCCAGGTAGTGTAGCCGGTGTTCCTATAACTTTGGTTATGTTAACTCTGCTTCTATTTGTATCTCTAGAAGTATTGTGTCTTTATCTATTTGCATCCTTTTCCTTGTTTGTGCAAGGCAATAATCACTTTTCTTAAATGTTTAGACCACTCTCGACAACCCAAAAGTAGTAGTGAACTGGAGGCCACTTCCCATTAGGGATAGGTTAGGATTCCTAGGGGACGCTGCCAGAAGCTGCTATCTGGCTATACATCCCGTCTGCAGCAGGTCATAACAGCCAGAGGCGATTTATGAAGAACTAAAGACGCTTGTCATGAGGGAGCAAATAATTCAGTGACGGCAGTCGTCTGTAAAAGTTGCATTTTGTGACAAGTTTGGAAAAACCACTTGTTAGTTGTTAATTACTTGCAATGTTCTTGTTTCATTGGTTTATGGCAAACACCAGAAAGTTAGTAAATGTTGCTTATAAGGCTAATTTGCATTGGGGGAGTGAATAATTTTGATTGCAGCTGTGTATACCTTAAGAAATCATTGACTCCTTACCCAATTATTACCTGTGATTTAGCCTGAAGTGCTCCTCCGTCCTCTCTTCTTTCTCCTCCTGGGTTGATTTTTCTCAATACCTGGGTAAAATCTGTGTGCGGTGATGACAGATTCCCCATTACTTAGATAGGAGATGTCAGTTAGTGCTTTTAAAATTCTATGGAGGGGGAGGAGCTATAGGCCGACAGACATTCTACTGCAAGTTCTCCTGAAATGACAGTTACATTTCTCCATAGAACTTTATGGAATGGTAGCGCCGGCATCGCTGTAAACGGTGCTGCTGTGGGAGAGCGCACGCTGATTGCTATGAACAAAACACTTTATTTTTGGTAAGTGAGGTACATTAGGTGGAAGGTTAATGAAAACATACTGTTGTCCATAGCAACCAATCACAGAGCAGCTTTTATTTTACCACAGCAGTTTAAAAGATGAAAGCTCTGTTCTGATTGGTTGCTATGGGCAACAAAGACAAGCTTTTATAAATGGAGGCCCAAATGTGTGACGGTTACAGTAAAGACTGTTTAGATGTATTACAGCTGGACAATATTTTTAAAGGGGTTGTCTCATGCCCCATTAGCATACAGACATCATGAAAAAGCCAAGCAAGTCACAAAAAGTACAACCGTGTTGGAGTTTTTGCGACTTTCTGGTTGCTGTATTGTGACTCCACTAACTTGTATTGTGCTGCAATACCTAGCGAACCTTGGCCATAAAGTAAATGTAGGTCTACACTGCGACTTTGGCCATACAGGGTGAACGTGGTTGAGTTATGACCTGCAAGTTGCCAAGACACATAAGTGAACCGAAACAGCAGGTTTTAATTCCCAGCACCTTAATCTTTATAATAACAAATCAGCTCTATGTTCCGATGTAGCAGCGGGAGTAAAATGAGAGCAAAAACTGGTTACTTCTGATAAAATTATCTTCTAAAGGTCTAAAAAAAGCAATGTAGTAAAGTTAAAGCGTTATTCCCATCTTCAAGTCAAGATCTTAGCCCAATATGCAGCAGGTGTAATAATAATAGCTAATACCTCTAATTAGAAATGTAGTATAGTTCTTCTGATTTAATAGGACGCTCACCCCATGTGCAGGGCATTGCAGTAGCTTAGGTATCCATGTTTACGACCACTCCTATAGTGACAGGCTATGTGCCCACGATACAGAAATGCTCTGGATTTTTTCCTGAGCGTTTCTGCATCTCCCTGGCAGAAAAAACGCATGCGGATTGTACATGCGGATTGTACATGCGTTTTTCCGCCAGGGACTTGCGGATGTGAAGCGTTCTTGACTTGCATTTCCGCGTGCGGGTTGACAAGCGCTTTCCAAGCGATTTTAGCATCACTTGGAAAGTGCTTGACAACTTGGCCACACTATATAAATCCATGCAACCGACATGGATTTATATAGTGTGACCGAAAGAATGGTAAAAAATAAATATATACTTGCCTTCTGATGGCCCCCGGTGTCCTTGTCTTGGTTTGCCGGCAGCTCGCGGTAGACTAAAGGATCTGCCGACGTCAGCGGTCGCTTGACCCGTCATATGACTAAATGACGTTGACGCGCCCCTGGGCCTGTGTCGCGCTGCGTTGCGCAGGCGGGAGCTTACCCGGAACAGGATCTGTTGAGGGTTGTAGTCTCGTGGCGGTGACCCGGTCCGTGCCCAGGGAGTCAGACTAAGTGGCGCTGTATCAGCAGTAGATGTAGGACGACTACGCCACCCGTTGAATGCAGCTATGGAGCTGCCGCTGCAGGGCAGACCGCTGAGGCCGGTGGTAGGATAGTGCAGCGTAGATGGTATAACCCCCAACGGGAGGGGTATGGCCTCAGGGCAGCCGACGTGGATGATGGGGGTAGCAGGAACCACTCAGAGACGATGCGGTGTGATTCAGGGTCTTTACTGGTGACAAAGATAGACCCTCCCGGAGTACTGGCTAGCGATCGGGGCCTGGTCAGTCCTTGAGCAGATGGGATCTCCCCTGGCCAGGCGGAGTTGTAGGCCTCCCAAACTGACTGTACTCTTCTGGCTACCTTGCTAGAGGCGGGTATAAGTAGCCCACGTCCCTGAGTGTACCGTGTGGTGCTCACCCGTATGGCCGGTGACTCGGGGCCTTCTAGTAGCTTCCGCTCCATGACTGCGGTGCTGGTCCCATGCGTGTGACCGTGCCTTCGGGTTTCTTGGCCAGAGGACCTGAAATCCCCTGCCTGACGGATTCTGCTGCTGGGTAGGAGTTAGTCCCCACAGCCTCGGACTCCGGGTCCGGTAAGAAATCTTCTCAGTCAGGGCGAGCTCTGCAGCTGCCAGCCCCTGACTCCTTGTAACACTGCTCCCACAGAGCTCCTGTTGTTTCTTCCCATAGCTGCTTCTCTTCTCTACTTCTGGCATGGCCCAGGAGCTGGGCCCAGCCGGAGCCACAGCTCCCTGTCAGCCCTCCTGGCTGCACTCTCCCTCTGAACTCTCTAACCCTGCCTCAGCCCTAGGTTTATATAGGGGAAGTCCTTCCCCTCCCAGGACTGGGCAGGAGGTGTGGCATGCATAGGATTCCTGACCAAGAGACCTCCCACCTGCTCTCAGACATAACTTTGCTGTTACTGTGGAAAACCAGACCCCTGGGGTGCCACTTTCCCCCCTAGTGAAATTTAGTACTCCGGGACTAAACATATTTTAGAAAAACATAACAAGATATAACAATAACAATAAAGAAACACATAAAGGTGGTCACTGCATGTCCGTAACCGGGTGCAGTCTTTGAAGAAAGCAAGGTGTCCATTTCACCAAAACAGGGAGACGTAACCAGGTAGGGGTCTGTCCTGCCCCGAGTCCTTAACAGTCTTTAGTCCGTCCTGGGTTACGCTCCAACTATATACAAAGGATTCCCGGTAAATCCACCAAGGACTCCTAAAAATAACTAGAAACACATAATTATTTACAGGATATGGCCGCTCTCAGTCCTCGGCCAGGTAGAGGGAAAGAACGACCGCTCTCAGTCCTCGGTCAGTGGGGATAAGGAATGGCTGCTCACAGTCCTCAGCCTGGTTTAAGATAGGGGCACATGGGGAACAATTCACTAATCCCAACGGGGACCATATTTTAATTAGCAGCAGTCCTTGTACCCTTACGGGTAACTATTTACAGCTCTTTATTCACGCTACTTCCCTTCAGTAGCTATGTCCTCTTTGTGCTCCCTCCTGAGGGTAGTCCTCAGACCCGTCCGGGTCCTCTTGGCTTTCCTCGTATTGGTAGTACTGCATCTCCTCCTTGGTTAGCTGGGTTAGTATCTCTGCGACAGTCCTCCCCCCAGGTGGCCAGGACTTTACCTCCCTTTGGGCTGTCCCGGTTAATTGGGCCACCAGGATGCTCACTTTTTGCTCCTCTGTGAGGGGGTACACCTGGAAGAGGCTATCCAGCTTTTCTCTAAAGTCATGCAGGGTATGTGACTCCCCTGAGTACTGGGGTAGCCAGGCTGCCCCCGGGATATAGGGCATGGTGAAAGGCATGACCGCAACAGCGGTGGCGCTGGCGGGGGTTGAAGCGGTGAAGCTCTCCTCCGTATCCGGCATCCTTCTCCCCCCTAGTGGACCGTGGCCTACCTTGCGATGATCCTCTTCCGTAGGCCGCGGCTCCGCAGTGGATCGTCAGGGTTGAGGACCTTCCGTCGCGCTCCTGTGACGTCGGCGTCTGCTGGGCTCCTTCCAGGACCTTACGCAACGTCCGGACGTGAGGCGGGGCTTCAGTTCTCGCGCGCTTTCGGAGTCCACGCCCCTCTTCTTCCCGCGCGGCGTCCTCAAGATGGCGTCCAATGGCGGGAAAACTCCACGTATGGCGGGAAGAAGGCCGAAGATGGCGCCGGATGGCGGGAAAACTCCACCGATGGCGGGAAGGAAGCGGAAGATGGCGCCGGATGGCGGGAATCTTCACCACAGGTAAGTTTGAACAGTCTTTTTCAGGCACGCAGTACCCGGTGGTTGCGGGCACGAAATCCTGCCGACTACGCCAAAAGTTGACGCGCCCCTGGGCCTGTGTCGCGCTGCGTTGCGCAGGCGGGAGCTTACCCGGAGCAGGATCTGTTGAGGGTTGTAGTCTCGTGGCGGTGACCCGGTCCGTGCCCAGGGAGTCAGACTAAGTGGCGCTGTATCAGCGGTAGATGTAGGACGACTACGCCACCCGTTGAATGCAGCTATGGAGCTGCCGCTGCAGGGCAGACCGCTGAGGCCGGTGGTAGGATAGTGCAGCGTAGATGGTATAACCCCCAACGGGAGGGGTATGGCCTCAGGGCAGCCGACGTGGATGATGGGGGTAGCAGGAATCACTCAGAGACGATGCGGTGTGATTCAGGGTCTTTACTGGTGACAAAGATAGACCCTCCCGGAGTACTGGCTAGCGATCGGGGCCTGGTCAGTCCTTGAGCAGATGGGATCTCCCCTGGCCAGGCGGAGTTGTAGGCCTCCCAAACTGACTGTACTCTTCTGGCTACCTTGCTAGAGGCGGGTATAAGTAGCCCACGTCCCTGAGTGTACCGTGTGGTGCTCACCCGTATGGCCGGTGACTCGGGGCCTTCTAGTAGCTTCCGCTCCATGACGGCGGTGCCGGTCCCATGCGTGTGACCATGCCTTTGGGTTTCTTGGCCAGAGGACCTGAAATCCCCTGCCTGACGGATTCTGCTGCTGGGTAGGAGTTAGTCCCCACAGCCTCGGACTCCGGGTCCGGTAAGAAATCTTCTCAGTCAGGGCGAGCTCTGCAGCTGCCAGCCCCTGACTCCTTGTAACACTGCTCCCACAGAGCTCCTGTTGTTTCTTCCCATAGCTGCTTCTCTTCTCTACTTCTGGCATGGCCCAGGAGCTGGGCCCAGCCGGAGCCACAGCTCCCTGTCAGCCCTCCTGGCTGCACTCTCCCTCTGAACTCTCTAACCCTGCCTCAGCCCCAGGTTTATCTAGGGGAAGTTCTTCCCCTCCCAGGACTGGGCAGGAGGTGTGGCATGCATAGGATCCCTGACCAAGAGACCTCCCACCTGCTCTCAGACATAACATTGCTGTTACTGTGGAAAACCAGACCCCTGGGGTGCCACAACGTCACCGCAGGTCCTTCAGTCCACCGCGAGCTGCCGGCAAGCCGAGGCAATGACACCGGGGGCCATCAGAAGGTAAAATAAAAAATAAATTATACTTATTTTATTTTTTTACAGGTACTATGGTACCCGCGTCTGGAGGAGAGTCTCCTCTTCTCCAAACCCGGGTACCATCCGCACATTGAACCGCATGTTATCCGCATGTACAGATGCAGTCATGCGGATATTAAGCGTTCCAATGCAAGTCAATGGCGGCGAATACACTGCTCTTCCGCAAAATAATTGGTAGTGCTGCGTTTTTTTCCGCAATGATAATCCGCAGTGGAAATTTCCATGGCAGACCTTCTACCAAGCGTTTTTTAAGCGTTTCTGCAGTGGAATTGCTGCTGCGGAAACTCTTAAATGCATAGTGGGCACACAGCCTAAGCGAGTTGTTAATGGTCGTAACCTTGGGATACCTAAGCTACTGCATGGCCCTGCACATGGGGTAAGCGAAATAGCGAATCAGAAGAACTATACTACATTTCTAATTTGAGGTATTATTATTGCACCTACCACATATTGGGATAGGATCTTGGAGATGGGAATACCCCTTTAACTTTACTATAGACAATGGTGGGGTGGCATTGACTTCGAGATCGTAGCCTCATTAGGAGGTTGCGGTGATACTTCTACATTTACAGTTCCCCCTATACCACTGGTAGCAGACTTCTGGAATGCTACAGTGGCCTCCACACAATGCAGATAGGACGCCTGGCTTTAAATGAACATAAAAATAGTATTTTCACGTTTGACTCCAAATAGATAGTTTAAAAACTGAATGCCCACCTCACCACGAACAGCTTTTATATTGGGCCAAAATATTCTATATATAAGAAACAAATGGAGTTTCCAGGGCAAAAAAAAATCACACAGCAAAAATTAGCATTTTACACAGAAAACTCTCCAAAGAATTGACATGATGCTTTTTTTTTTTTTTTTTTTACCACGTTTTAAGAAAAAAAAATGTTGGTGATTTTAAACTCAAGCAAAAGGAAACCTTTATGCCAGTGGATTTGAAGCGTGTTCATTTTATTTATTTATGCGTAATTTGGCACAGAATCCATGTAAAAAAAAGGTTTGTAGCAAAGCCCGCTAACCATTTCTAAACTGTTAGATGGGCTAAATTTTTTCATATAAGCTCATTGCATGGAAATAAAAATTTAAAATAGGAAAAAATAATAAAAATATTAATCTACTGAAGATAAAAAAAAAAAAAATAGACAACGACGCCCATCTTTTTCCATCACTAAGTTTTAATAGAAATACAGAAAATTATTGTCCATGTCCTTAAATCAAACAATAAATCTTATGTCCGTGAACACAGTTGAGTTGAAGGTATAGGCAACATTATAGCCGACTTTGCGCGCACACAGTAACATGCACATTCATGGTCTGTTAAAAAAAAAGAAAAAGTACATGACGAGAAAAGTATCATCACTATAACATGTTTAGGTGATCGTATGTATATACAGCAAATATGAGAATTGTCAATATCGCGTTAACATGGTGACATGAACGACTGTTGAACGTCTACACATAGCAATCAATACATGGCTCTAAATAGGGGTCTTTTAGGTGATCTGTATATCAAGGCGATGTACAGAATTAATATTAAAAAAAAAAAAATCTGATTTCTGCTAAACGGCGCCACGCGTGTTAACAGGTTGAGTGTGGTATTGCAATCCAGCTCCATTAACTGCAATAGGGCTGAGCTGCACGACCCGTTAATAGGAGTTGTCGGTTTAGGAACAGAATAGCCATGTTTCTTTAGTCCCTTGTTTCTTCGCTGAGGAACGAGACAATGGGTCTCCCATATCAAATTGTCCCAGAAGTTGCTCCATTACCCACTACAATCCGAGCTCTGCTTTCCTTCAGAACGTGAATACCCAACCCCAGTTGCTTCTTGTCAGCATTACTCATTGAGACTTTTTGGAAATTTGAGGCCCAATGTGTACCCATGATTGTTACCGCCATATCTCATTGTGCCAAAATAATTAATACCCCTGTGCTATCCATAACCTTCCGAAAACCATTGTTTTCTTCTCTGTTTCATCTTCTGGCGCATCTTAAATCGTAGCTTGAGATTCTCCGCTACTTGGTGCCCCAATTTTAGGAGTAGGTGTTCTGTGGGGACTGGTTTTGGAAATGCACTAATTACACTTTCAACACCATAAGCCGCACAAACAAATCCCTTTAAACTTGACGAACACTGCTGACGAACGACTACGCTTGGCTCCCTAGCGCCCACCAAAGATATTGCACACCTTACAGCTGGGGTCTTTTTTGGCGTTAGCCGTAGAAAGACTCATCAGCTGATGCCCTTTGATCTCGGACAGTTGCCCCATACCCATCGGCACTGGTTCAGTGTAGATTATCTCCAATATGAGATCCTGTGCGTGCCAGTAAGTTCCCTGCTCTCCCCAGGTCAGAAAAGGGTTGTTCTGTGGGTCTAGCAATGGCAAACGGGCACTGCAGAAAGCATCGCCTTGAGACCCTCGAGGAGCCAGCACTAGGACGACATAGTGGTAGGCACTGTACATGCAGTAGAAGTCGGCAAAGTATAGGTGCGTGTTTTCATTGAAGAGATACCCGGCTGGAATCGTCGCCCTCCATCTCCCATATGGCGAGTCATGCGGTGGCAGACCGGTGTTGAATTCTGTGTTGCAACTGAAGAAGATCCCATGGAGTGTGCCACTGATTGGTGATCCATGACTTCCGCTCTGGTCTTTTAGAGCTGGAAGCATAAGGCCTCCCCACTTGTCCCTGTCCAAATGACACAAAAAGGGGAAAAAGATAAGGTTGTTAAAATATATGTCAGAGTGAGGAGACTTATAAGCCATGCATGCTCCTCTGGGAAATGAAATATGCACTCTCCACAAGGAGAAACATTACCCCTTAGCATCTGTTTTTTGTCTAGTTTTGTGTGTTTTGCGTCTTTTTTCTTTTTTTTTTTTGCACCCAATTCATCATTATATTTGCAGTAAATTTCCAAAAATAATTACCGTATATACTCCTAACTAATGGATAATCCAAACCTCACCCTTTGCTAATATGAGAGAAAAAAAGATAATTTATAAATATACAGAATTTATAAGGAGGAGGATGTGACAAAATTGACAAATACGTACGCTCCAAATAGAATTAGTGCTGCACTCCAATTTTTGTTTTTGGACTTCTGGGGTCTTTTTTGAATTTCATTTTATACAGCCTTCAGTGTGCGGTATGACCTGGCAACATGATTCTGCAGGTCAGTACGATTACAGCGATACCAGACTTGTAATCACTGCTCAACACTGAAATTGCAACACCAAGAAGGGAAGTCTGACAAGTCAGCATGAGGAGACTTATAAGCCATGCATTCTCCACAAGATGTTACCCCTTAGTCCTCAGTCGAGAGCCTCTCACCCAGTCAAATCAGATCTCATACTTTGCACTGATGAGGGGCAACACCCCCCGAAACACCGTGTCTGCAAATTGAGATTCTGATTTGACTTTTATCCTAAGTCATATTGCACGACTCGTTAAAGAGTTTATATTGACTTTTAGGATCACTGCTTCCAATAGGTGGCGCTAGAGTTCTAGTCCTCCTCTGCTCTGAAGAGACAATTTGCATATGTAACACCAAGAAGGAAAAATCTTGAAATTATGGAAATCACAGGATGAACAGACGTGTTACTGATCTGCAAATTATGAAAATATGGAAACAACATTTTCAAAATATCTTGATTAAGGGCTCTTTCACACGTCAGTGTGTCCGGTACGAGTGGTGACTGTTTCCACACGTACTGGAGACACTGACACACGCAGACCAATTCAAATCTATAGGTTTGCGCACATGTCAGTGTGTTTCCATGGACCGTGGGCAAAACAGGCTGACATGTCTGCTCTGTACCCGCTGCACAGGCCATAAAACATCCTACACTGATGACACACGGATGACATCCGTGTCTCATCCGTGTGACATGTACCGGAGCTTGAGAATCAATGAAACAGTTAGAGCTGTTACTAAGCGCCGGGTGCTGAACACTGCCTTCATCATTGTCCACTCCTGGCGCTGCAATCAGCACCAGCAGGGACCATGATGAGAGTAGTAGTCTGCTCTCGCTATCTCCAACTGTAAAAATAAGAATAAAATAAAAAATTCTTATACTCACCTCATCAAAGATGTCCCCCGCAGTAATCCATGCGACTGCTGACGCCGGGAAGTCTGACTCGCTCCAGCGAGCAGGCCCCGGAGATGCGCTCAGCGAGCAGTGTCCTGTCACTCACTGAGCTCAGTGGAGCTCCGGGCCCCGCTCGCTGCAGGAGTCATACTCCCCGACACCTCGGCATGAGCGGTCAGATGGATTACAGCGGGGGGCACTTAGGACAGATGAGTATATGGATTTTTTATTTTATTCTTATTTCTACAGCTGGAGACAGCGGGAGCAGACTACTACTCTCATCATGGTCCCCTGCTGGTGCTGATCACAGCGCAAGCAGAGGACTATTATTATTTATTATTATATCACCATTTATTCCATGGCGCTTTACATGTGGAAAAGGGGTATACATACATGAACTATTACAAAGATCTTTAACAAAACGTGACGACTGGTACAGGAGGAGCGAGGACCCTGCGCGTGAGGGCTCACAATCTACAAGGGATAGGTGAGGATAGAGTAGGTGATGGTAGAGCTGGTCGTGCAGCGGTATGGTGGAGCAATGGTTACTGCAAGTTGTAAGCTTGTCGGAAGAGGCGAGTCTTCAGGTTCCTTTTGAAGGTTTCCATGGTAGGCGAGAATCTGATGTGTTGGGGTAGTGAGTTGCAGAGTAGGGGGAACTCTTGTATGCGATTGTGGGAAGAGGAGATAAGAGGGGAGTAGAGAAGGAGATCTTGTGAGGATTGAAGGTTGTGTGCAGGTAAGTACCGGGAGACGAGGTCACAGATATATGGAGGACACAGGTTGTGGATGGCTTTCTATGCCAGGGATAGGGTTTTGAACTGGATTCCCTGGGCAACGTGGAGCCAGTGAAGGGATTGACAGAGAGGAGAGGCTGGGGAATAGCGTGAGGACAGGTGGAATAGTCGGGCAGCAGAATTTAGGATAGATTGGAGAGATGCGAGAGTGTGGAAGGGGAGGCCACAGAGCATGAGGTTGCAATAGTCGAGGCGGGAGATGAGGGCCTGCACTATTGTTTTTGCAGATTCGTGGTTGAGGAATGTGAGGATCCAGGAGATATTTTTGAGTTGGAGTCGGCAGGAAGTAGAAATGTGGTTTGAAGGAGAGATCAGAGTCCAGGGTTACCCCAAGGCAGCGAGCTTGGGGGACAGGAGAGAGTGGACAGCCATTGACGTTGATAGGTCAGGTGGGGGGGATAAATGAGATGGGGGACAGATGATGAATACTGTTTTATCCATGTTAAGTTTTAGAAATCTGTCAGAGAAGAACGATGAGATAGCGGACAGACATTGTGGGATTTTGACATACCACAGAAGAGTCCACATCATATCTTTAGTGTATTGCCGCAATGGGAGGACTTATGGATAGACGGAAAATGGGCATCGCAGGAGGACCATGGGAAAGATAGAGAAAAACTATGCGACATAAAGCCCCACACTATAAGTCAAAGTGTAAAAAGTACAAATCTTTATTGAATACATATCACCCCCTGAAGAAGGCTCGCCGAAACGCGCGTTGGGGTGGACACTCACCCTCCAGCTGGTGGCCCACCGCTTATACTCTACACTAAGGTATTGATGTACTTTGCTTAAACCGGTCCTGTATACACTGCCCCACATGGCAGTTTGTTTGGCTAATTAGCCCATTATATATCAGGAAATATACACAAACTGAGACCATGTTTTGAGCTTTTAAATGGAACTATAACTAGTTATGTTGGGTCATTCATGCTGGGGGTTTTGAGATGTCCATTTTTCCAATTTTGTAAATGATCATTTGTGCTCTAAATTCCGTAATGTAACCTAATTGATTTTTAGTGATATATAGTGTGGGGCTTTATGTCGCATAGTTTTTCTTCTTTCTTTCCCATTGTGGGATTTTGGTTAGTAGGGAGGAGATAGAAGATATTGGGTCCAGAAAGGTAGATCTGTGTGTCGTCAGCATAGAGGTGGTACTGAAAGCCATGAGACTCTATGAGTTGTCCCAGGCCAAAGGTGTAGATGGAGAAGAGCAGGGGTCTTAGGACTGAACCTTGGGGGACACCAACAGATAGGGGGCGAGATGAGAAGGTGATGTGTGAGTGGTAGACACTGAATGTCCTGTCTGTTAAGTATGAGGAGATCCAAGATAGGGTCAAGTCTTTGATGCCAAGAGATGAGAGAATCTGTAGTAAGAGGGAATGGTCCACTGTGTTGAAGGCAGATGACCGGTCTAGAAGGAGGAGGACAGAGTAGTGTCGCTTAGATTTGGCGGTTAGTAGGTCGTTGGTGACTTTAGTCAGGGCAGTTTCAGTAGAATGGTGCGGTTGGAAGCCAGATTGGAGGCGGTCAAAGAGAGAGCAGGAGGAGAGGTGGGAGGACAGTTCAGAATGGACGTGTTGTTCCAGTGGTTTTGAGGCGTAAGGGAGAAGTGATATGTGGCGATAGCTTGTCAGAGAGGATGGGTCAAGGGAGGGCTTTTTCAGGATGGGTGTGATTGAGACATGTTTGAAGCATGAGGGGAAGACACCAGTTGTTAGTGACAGGTTGAAAAGGTGGGTTAGGGTTGGGATGAAGACTATAGTACGGTTAGGTATGAGGTAGGATGGGATAGGGTCAAGTTCACAGGTGGTGAGGTGTGACTTGGGGAGTAAGGAGGAAAGCTTATCTTCCGTAATGGCGGAGAAGCTGGTTTTGGAGGAGGAGGATTGAGTAGATATGAGAAGGGGCTGTGGGGTCTTTAGGCAAAAGCTTTGTCTGATGGTATCAATCTTCTGCTTGAAGAATGAGGTAAAGTCCTCAGCTGAGAGGAGAGGGAGGAGACGCTGGGTTACGGAGGAGAGAATTGAACGTGTTCAATAGCTGTTTAGGGTTGTGTGACAGGGAGGATATGAGAGATGAGAAGTAGGTTTGTTTTGCTGGTAAGGATGAAGACTGTGGTAAGGTTGGGGATGAGATGGGATGGGATTGGCTCAAGTTCACAGGTGGTGAGGTGTGATTTGATGAGGACAGCGTTCAGCACCCGGCGCTTGGAAACAGCACTAACTGTACACTGATTCCCAGGCTCCGGTACGTGTGCTCCTGATGAAGCACACGTGTGCCACACAGGTGCTCACGGACACAGATATCACTACAGATGGACAGCCGAGCGCCGCAGATAGGGACTTCTGGCTGGCGGCCGCCGCCACCGATAACAGCTGATCGGCGGGGGTCCAGCACGCAGTACCCCTGCCGATCATACATTGATGCCCTATCCTACGGCTAGAGCATCATTGTAAAAGTAGTGGACAACATCTTTAATGATTGTCTGAGGAATGTTCTGCCATGCTGAATGCACTTGGGCAAATCATCAAGATCCGCTGCTGGCTGCTCCTGTGTAATTGCCGACCAATGACATCCTGGATGTGCGCAGAGGGAAGCTAGTCTAGAGACTAGGCCATGGTAGCATGTTAAGGCTATGTACACAGATTTTTTTAGTTGTTTTTTTTTTAAGTGGAATCTCTCCCAAAATCCCTCCCCAAAACTGTTTCAAGAACTCTTCGAAGAGTTTTCAAATTAATTCCACTTTCGCTATTCCTATAAGGGGTTGTTTTGGCTTTTTTTTTTTAGCTTTTTTTTTCAGCTTTTTTTTTCTGAAGAAAGGTTTGAAAAATGCCTGATGGGGGAAAAAAGTGAATCACAAATTCATCACTGCCTTTGTGCCTGTTTTTTGTCTATTTTTTTGTGTTTTTTATTTTATCCCAATTCATTATTCTATTTGCACCTTTTTGGAGTCTATTTTATATGTGCTTGCCTATTTTGTTTTTTTTTGTTTTGTTTTGTTTTCCGCTTTGTGGGCGAAGTGTAACAATTCTAGATGTTTTCACCTGATTTAATCAAGTGCGACATTTTAAAAAGTCACAAAATTTGGAGCGACCCCACCCCCAGTGTATTTTTGAGTACACGAGTATTTTGGTGCAATCTTTGAGACATTTTTACAAAACGTGCAATTTTTGGCACCAAAATGTGGAAGAAAAACACAGTTCAAGGCAGACCATTTTTGACTTTGCGCCAAATTCATGAATTGCATGCGCCATTTGGCACCGAATACTAATACCACAATAAGTGGCTTTAAAAAAATGCAAATGGTGATTCAGGGCCTGCTGTCAATTTTTTAGGAAGATCCCAAAGGAATCCTCTCCAAACTAGGCACTGGCCAATCAAAAGGCTGCAAAAAAAGTGCTTAAAGAAAAATCTTCCAAAACTCTTCAAAACGCGTTCAGGAAAAGAAAAACTCCAAAAACACCCCAAGCCTGTGAGTTATTGAAAGCCTCAAAACACTCAGTGCCTCTGGCCATGCAGGCAGCTTACAGTAGGAATAGAAACATGTGGCCTGGCGTTGTCGTGTTTTAGAACAGCTCGTGGGACACTTTGAAGATATGGCCTACAGCATCTCGGGACTGGTTTCTCATCGAGCACATCTGGGAGGTCATTGGTCGATAACTGCAAAAGGAGCTGCCAGAAGTGGATCTTGATGATTTGCCCAAGTGCATTTAGCGCGGCACAACATTCCTCAGACAATCATTAATAACCTCATTGATAGCAGAGAAGACATGTAAGTGTTCTGGATTTGTGCACTTGGCTCTCATACTCAATAAATTGAGATGTTTTGAATATGTTTCCATATTTTCATCATTTGCAGATCAGAAATATGTCTATCCATCCTGTGATTTTCCATAATTCCACAACTTTTCCTTCTTGGTGTAATTTCATTGTTGAGGAGTGTAGTTTGTCTTTAATATTTTAGTTCTTTAAAAAAAATTGAAATTTATTTAAAAAAAAAATAAATAAATTAGTGTTGCTATTTTCAGATATCCAAAAATTTTAGTTTTTTTGATGAAGGTGTAAAAACTCTTACATTTTTCATGGCAATTGTTGTATTTATTGCTACTATTTTTGATCAATTTTTTATTGCATTCTTTTGGGGGGGATGGTTACAAAAAAAAAAACACCCAGTTTCAGTCGTTTTTTTATTTTTTAAAGCTTCTATATCGTAAAGGCTTATTGATTTTAGATTTTCTAGGTCTGAGAATTATAGTGCAGCAAAATCAAATATGTCTTTTTTCACATTGGGAAAAAGGGGGTGATTTTAGTTTTTACATCTTAATTCAATATCTTTAAAATCCTTTTTTTCCCACATTTCAGTCCCTATAGGGAACTTGAACTTCCTATGGTAAAAATAACTATCTCCTTTCATCCCTAATCTCAAGCGTCAGTACAGCTTCATTCCTGCACAGCATTCCCCTTTTGTAGACATGACAGATCTTTCCTCCTTTGTACACATGTAGAGGAAGGAGAGTGTGATCCCCCTCTTTTCCTGCAGCGTCTGCTGCAGGTTGTCTAATTTTTTATTTTTTTTATATTGAAGCAAAACCTGTGTGATTCATGTCTTCTCCCTGCTGACTGCCTTGTGTGCTTTGCTGTCTATCCTCACTTTGATACAATGTAGCATTTATTATCTGCAATCTCTAGAAACTTGGGTGCTTTCCCTCCTTTCCACACTCTGATCAATGTTCAGACTCCTACGCCATCCTCTACCACTGACACTTATTACACGGAGAGATGATCATGGGAGAGAATGAGAGCTCTCACAAGCAGCAGGGCAGCCAGCTATGTAAAGGAGCTGCACAGGCTCTACAACAACAACAATGGCAGACATACCGGACATGCTGGAAATATTCTGCCGTTTGATTCCGGTAGAAGACCTGGAATGACAACATACGTCCCGCGATCCCTTCAGATTTCTCTTGTAATTGTTTCACCTGCTCCATGGCATAATCTATAATGAAGACATAAAGGTCACATGTATCAGATCATATTAATGCTTCGTCCCATTCTGCGGTTTATTTTTTTTAAAAGAAAAAAAAATGTAATCTTCGCTGTCTGATTTTTTTTTTTCCCGGACCCGTAAACTTTCATTATTAATTCTGATCTGACATTTGGATCAAAATCAGGCATGACCCCTTGATTCTGCGCGGAAAAGATCACGGACTGGAAAACTGTCCCATTCACTATCATAGGTACGAGTGCTAAAACACGATAGTACTCTACACAAAAACTGGAAGTCTGAATGAGCTCTTACTGCCAGATTTCCCCAGAAACACCCCCCCCCAAAAAAAGGAAACAATTGATCAAAACATATAAAAATAGTACCAATACACACAACAACTCGCCGTGCAAAACCTAAGACTTTTTACAACTCCAATCGATGGAAAACAAAACAAAAAGTTACAGATCCCAGAAAATAGTGACACTTCTTTTTTTTTTATTAAATTCTGAATTAAAAAAAAACCTAAAATATTAAAGAAAAAGTGGCAGCTCTCTGTGTACACTGTGCATAGGCAGAAAGCTGCCAATCAGTGGTGGAGGCGGGGATATACAGAGCTCATGAATATGGAGGACTACATGGCAGCAGGTTTATTAGTCCTCTAGTCATAATCTCCTGCTGATAAAACTACAGCAAGCAGCCCCAGTAAGTGACACATTGCTGCAATCAGGGTCTCTGTCTCTACATTATGCTGCTCTCAGCTTAGGTGGCAAAAACCCGGTGACCGATTCCCTTTAATCAGCCCAAAATAGGTTTAAAGGGTTGTTCCCAAAAATATGAAGTTTTCCCCCTATCCAAGAGATAGAGGATAAATTTCTGATTGCAGTGGTCTGACCGCTGGGACCCCCAGGAATACCGAGATTGGGTTTCTGTAACCCTGAGGAAGGGGCCTATCAATCCCGTCCAGAACGGAGCAGAAGTGCGCATGCCTCCACTTTACACAATGTCTATGTGACCGAAGGAACTAGCTGAGTGCTGCACTCCGCAGTCCAATAGACCAGGAATGGCGCGGAGGCCACGCATGCAGTAAAAGCTGCAGTTCTCTTGACCGCTGCAGCAGCTTTTTTCCTTTAACCCCAAATTTCTTGCAAATATAACTGATTTCCTATTTTTCTGACTGACCTGCCACCCCTAACCACATATATATCCATCAGATGATTAATTCCTCACCTCCTGTACAGAAGCGAAGTGTCTCGCTCCAGCCGGACACGGTGTATTCCCCGTCACTGCGCTTCATCGCTGTCTGTACAGCCAGGGTATACTCCGTGCGGGGGCTCAGGAACCAGTGTCCTCGCACGGTCATGGGCAGCACCACAGCTTTTGCCACCAGTTTTGTTGGCACATCCTTTGAGAAGGGCGATAGAAGGACAGGTTTAGTTATTCACATTAACAGACTTGGAATATGGGCTTAGGGAGGTCAATGACTGGAACAGGCGGCCACGAGAGGTGGCGAGTTCTCCTTCAATGGACGTCTTCATACAGAGGCTGGACAGACATCAGTCTGAGATGGTTTAGTGAATCCTGCATTGAGCAGGGGGTTGGACACGATGACCCTGGAGGTCCCTTCCAACTCTTAACATTCTATGATTCCATGATTCTACGGCGTGGCTTACCCGGTGCTTGAACTTGTTCTCCTTCTGCCCTCCAGTCTTATTGAGGTCTATGAAGTAGTGGGTGACCCGCCTGGCATCATAGGGTGGCATCTCCCAGGAGACACGGAATGAGTCGCAGCTTATGTCGCTGATCTGAATCCCATGTGGTGCAGTGAGAGGGGGCTCCATGACTGACCTGTACAGGAGGAGGTAACTTTAGGAAAGGGGTTTCTACAAGTGTGACCTTCACAGACTTAACCTAGAAGCTCCAGAGCCTCAATGATGGTGTTTTTTTGGGGGGCCCCTTCCAGTACTGAGGCCTGGGTGACTGCCACCTCTATCCTCCCTATAGCTATGCCCCTGGTAACCATAATTTAAAGGAGTGTTCCTAAAAGCTCACTTCCAATTTGGGAGGCAAACGGTGCTGACCAGGACTGCAATGGACCAGGCAACTGTTAGGTGGATTCATAACTGGCTTAGTGATCGGACTCAAAGGGTGGTTGTAAATGGCTTCACATCCAGCTGGATGAATGTCTCAAGTGGGGTACCACAGGGCTCCGTCCTGGGACCTATATTGTTCAACATCTTTATCAATGATTTAGATGAAGGAATTGAGGGTAAACTGATTAAATTTGCTGATGACACAAAGCTAGGAGGGATAGCTAATACTAGAGAAGAGAGAGAGAGGATTCAAAAAGACCTAAATAAACTGGAGCAGTGGGCAGCAACCAACAGAATGGTTTTTAACAGGGAAAAATGCAAAGTACTACATCTGGGCAATAAAAATGAAAAAAGCATATACAGAATGGGAGGAATAGAGCTAAGCAACAGTACATGTGAAAAAGACTTAGGTATACTAATAGATCATAGACTGAACATGAGTCAACAGTGTGATGCAGCAGCAAAAAAGGCAAATACAATTCTGGGATGTATTAACAGAAGCATACAGTCTAGATCACGTGAAGTCATTATCGGTCTTTACTCCTCTTTGGTCAGACCTCATCTGGAATACTGTGTACAGTTTTGGGCACCACATTTTAAAAAAGACATCGACAAACTGGAGCAAGTTCAGAGAAGAGCGACCAGAATGGTGACTGGTCTGCAAACTATGTCCTATGAGGAACGGTTGCAGGATTTGTGAATGTTTAGCTTGCAAAAAAGAAGACTGAGAGGAGACTTAATAGCTGTCTACAAATATGTCAAGGGCTGTCACATTGTAGAAGGATCATCTTTATTCTCATTTGCACAAGGAAAGACTAGAAGCAATGGGATGAAACTAAATGGGAGGAGACACAGATTAGATATTAGAAAAAACTTTTTGACAGTTAGGGTGATTAATGAGTGGAACAGGCTGCCACGAGAGGTGGTGAGTTCCCCTTCAATGGACGTCTTCAAACAGAGGCTGGACAGACATCTGTCTGAGATGATCTAGTAAATCCTGCTTTGAGCAGGGGGTTGGACCAGATGACCCAGGAGGTCCCCTCCAACTCTACTATTATATGATTATATGATTATATATGATGACGTCACATCTACAGATACCTACTGAGATGTGCAACTTTAACAATCATTAGGGTAGACCATCAATATACAGTGAAATTGTACCCAAAGATGAGCCAGACTTGTGCAAGTCCTCAATTCTCTTCCTAATATCTTGGCTGATTTCTTGAGACTTTCCCATGATGCTACACAAAGAAGCAGTGTGTTTCAGGTGTGCATTAAAATACATACAAAGGTGTGTCTCTAATTAACTCAGATGTTGCCAAAAAAATCAGAAGGTTCCAAACACATGACATCATAATATGGGCAGTCCAGAATTGTTTAAAGGCATAGTAATCTTAGTGTATGTAAACTTTTGACTTTACAGTGATAAAAATTCCTTAAAACATTCTCTCTCTCTCATTATTCTGCCATTTGTCAAATATTAAAAATTATGGTAATCCTAATTGACCTAAAACAGGAAAGGTTTATTCTGATTTCATGTCAGATATTGAGAAAAACATGAATTTGTGTCTTTTTATATAGAGTATGTAAACTTCTGGTTTCAACTGTAAGATCGTGAGGGGCCTGACATCCCCATGATCTGCTGACTTTCAATGTTTACCAGGCACAGCGCCACACCTTCAGTAGTGGCTGGGTGTGGTATTGCAGTATATTGTTGCTCAGGCCCATTCAAGTGAATGGGACTGAGCTTCAGCATCGGGAACATCCATTATCCTTCATTCTTCTGATTTCCACCAGACTGGTAATAATGGCCTAGAAGGAAAAATATGGACACCTGAGACGCCTTTATGGCTCCTTAACCTTCAATATCTCAGACTTTGTTAGACATAAAATCTTCAGCAACCAAAGATCTTTCCATGTCATAAGCAGGGACAGGGCGGCCAAGGTAGAGCCCCCTGATATAAGGACCCAATGAAACAATTTCTCAGGTTCTTTGAGTGTTGTATAAAAGATGGTGGAATATAACAGACGGGGATAAATGTGACAGCAGGTCCTGTGTCCATGTCTGACGGACGTCTTTATAGAGGGACATCAAGTAAGGTAAATTCACCGCACACTCTAATGATGAGTGTAAGTTCTTTTTATTTCCAAATTCAAGTGCAGGTAGACAATAAGCTCGGAATAAGCATAAAGTGCAAGTTATAGATGCCTGCACTTCTCCTGGACTACTGTGTGTGTACACCAATTCTCTTCTACTTTATAGAGGGATAGTCCTTGTTTCTTTTTTTTTTTCTTAAGAGGGTTGTTCAGGATTAGAAAAATATGGCTGCCTTCTTAAAAAAAAGAATAAAAAAAAAACAGCGCCACTCTTGTTTACAGGTTGTGTGTGATAGATAATAGATATATATGAGATAGATAAATAGATAATAGATAGACATAGACAGATTATAATGAGGGCAATCTGGGCTACCGCCCGGGGCCCGAGGCTCGTGGGGGGCCATGGCCAGATTGCCATCATTATAATACGTGCGGCGCCAATGTGGCACACACCGGCAGGCAGAGGCACTGCGCAGGGCCGCTGCTTCTTCTTCGGCCGGGCCAGCACTGCACCTGTTAACTTCCCTGTGTGCTGGCCCAGCCTCTTCGCGGCCGTGTCTGCTAGCATGATGTCACGCAGTATGCGCCCTGCACTGCTGCACCGGAGAGGAGCTGGACGACTGGAGCCGAGCCAGGGGATGGTGAGTGAGTGTGTGTGTCTGTCTGTGTGTGCAGATATCATTGTGTGATGTCTGTTTATATGTATATTTGTGTTTCAAATGTGTTTATGCGTGTATGTATATGTTTTTGTGTGTGTGTGCGTGACTGCGTGCGGCCTCCCGTTGTATCTGGGGGGCGCCGTGCGGCCTCCCGCTGTGCATGGATGGCACCGTGCGGCCCCCTGCTGTGTATGGATGGCGCCGTGAGGCCCCCTGCTGTGTATGGATGGCGCCGTTTGGCCCCCTGCTTGTCTAAATGGCTATGTGTGGCCCCCTGCTGTGTATAGATGGCGCCGTGCGGCCCCCTGCTGTGTATAGATGGTGCCGTACGGCCCCCTGTTGTGTATAGATGGCGCCGTTTTGCCTCCTGCTGTGTATAGATGGCGCCGTGCGGCCCCTGCTGTGTATAGATGGCTACGTGGGGCCTCCCGCTGTGTATAGATGGCTATGTGCGGCCTCCCACTGTGTATAGATGGCTACGTGCGGCCTCCCACTGTGTATAGATGGCTACGTTCGGCCTCCCGCTGTATATAGATGGCTACGTTCGGCCTCCCGCTGTGTATAGATGGCTACGTGCCGCCTCCTGCTGTGTATAGATGGCTATGTGCGGCCTCCTGCTGGGTATAGATGGCTATGTGCAGCCTCTCGCTGTGTATAGATGGCTGCGTGCGGCTCCCTGCTGTGAATAGATGGGTACGTGTGGCCTCCGGCTGTGTATAGATGGCTACGTGCGGCCTTCCGCTGTGTATAGATGGCTACGTGTGGCTCCCTGCTGTGTATAGATGGCTACGTGCGGCTCCCTGCTGTGTATAGATGGCTACGTGCGGCTTCCTGCTGTGTATAGATGGCTACATGCGGCCTCCTGCTGTGTATGGATGGCGCCGTGCGCCCCCCTGCTGTGTATGGATGGTGCCGTGAGGCCCCCTGCTGTGTATAGATGGCGCCGTGAGGATCACTGCTGTGTATAAATTGCACCGTGCGGCCCCCTGCTGTATCTGTGGGGCGCCGTGCTGCCTCCCGCTGTGTATAGATGGCGTCGTGTGGCCCACTGCTCTGTATAGATGGTGCCGTGCGGCCCCCTGATGTATCTGGTGGGCGCCGTTCAGCCCCCTGCTGTGTATAGATGGCACCGTGTGGCCTCCCGCGGTGTATAGATAGCTACATGCGGCCCCCTGCTGTGTGTAGATGGCGCTGTGTGGCCTCCTGCTGAGTATAGATGGCGCCGTGCGGCCCCCTGCTGTGTATAGATGGCGCCGTGCGGCCCCCTGCTGTGTATAGATGGCTACGTGCGGCCTCATGCTGTGTATAGATGGCTACGTGCTGCCTCATGCTGTGTATAGATGGCTACGTGCTACCTCATGCTGTGTATAGATGGCACCGTGTGGCCTCCCGCGGTGTATAGATAGCTACATGCGGCCCCCTGCTGTGTGTAGATGGCGCTGTGTGGCCTCCTGCTGAGTATAGATGGCGCCGTGCGGCCCCCTGCTGTGTATAGATGGCGCCGTGCGGCCCCCTGCTGTGTATAGATGGCTACGTGCGGCCTCATGCTGTGTATAGATGGCTACGTGCTGCCTCATGCTGTGTATAGATGGCTACGTGCTACCTCATGCTGTGTATAGATGGCGCCGTGTTGCCTCATGCTGTGTAAAGATGGCGCCGTGTTGCCTCGTGCTTTGTATAGATGGCACCGTGCGGCCCCCTGCTGTGTATAGATGGTGCCGTGTGGGCTCCTGCTGTGTATAGATGGCTACGCGCGGTCTCCTGCTGTGTATAGATGGCGCCGTGCGGCCCCCTGCTGTGTATAGATGGCGCCATGCGGCCTCCTGCTGTGTATAGATGGCTACGCGCGGCCCCCTGCTGTGTATGGATGGCAACGTGCGGCCCCCTGCTGTGTATAGATGGCGCCGTTCAGCCCCCTGCTGTGTATAAATGGCACCGTGCGGCCTCCCGCTGTGTATAGATGGCTACGTGCGGCCCCCCGCTGTGTGTAGATGGCGCCGTGTGGCCCCCTGCTGTGTATAGATGGCTACGTGCTGCCTCACGCTGTGTATAGATGGCTACGTGCTGCCTCATGCTGTATATAGATGGCGCCATGTTGCCTCCTGCTGTGTATAGATGGCGCCATGTTGCCTCGTGCTGTGTATAGATGGCGCCGTGCGGCCTCCTGCTGTGTATAGATGGCGCCGTGCGGCCTCCTGCTGTGTAAAGATGGCTACGCGTGGCCTCCTGCTGTGTATAGATGGCACTGTGCGGCCTCCTGCTGTGTATAGATGGTGCCGTTTTGTCTGCTGCTGTGTATAGATGGCGCTGTGCGGCCTCCTGCTGTGTATAGATGGCGCCGCTTTGCCTCCCGCTGTGTACAGATGGCTACGTGCGGCCTCCCACTGTGTATAAATGGCTACGTGCAGCCTCCCACTGTGTATAGATGGCTACGTGCGGCCTCCTGCTGTGTATAGATGGCTACGTGCGGCCTCCTGCTGTGTATAGATGGCTACGTGCGGCCTCCTGCTGTGTATAGATGGCTACGTGCGGCCTCCTGCTGTGTATAGATGGCTACGTGCGGCCTCCTGCTGTGTATAGATGGCTACGTGCGGCCTCTCGCTGTGTATAGATGGCTGCATGCAGCTCCCTGCTGTGTATAGATGGGTACGTGTGGCCTCCGGCTGCGTATAGATGGCTACGTGCGGCCTCCCGCTGTGCATAGATGGCTACATGCGGCCTCCCGCTGTGTATAGATGGCTACGTGCGGCCTCCCGCTGTGTATAGATGGCTAAGTGCGGCCTCCTGCTGTGTATAGATGGTGCTGTGCGGCCTCCCGCTGTGTATAGATGGCACTGTGCGCCATCCCGCTGTGTATAGATGGCTACGTGCGGCCTCCCGCTGTGTATAGATGGCTACGTGCGGCCTCCCGCTGTGTATAGATGGCTACGTGCGGCCTCCCGCTGTGTATAGATGGCTACGTGCAGCCTCCCGCTGTGTATAGAATGGCTATGTGTGGCCTCCCGCTGTGTATAGATGGCTCCGTGCGGCCTCCCGCTGTGTATAGATGGCACCGTGTGGCCTCTCGCTGTGTATAGATGGCTACGTGCGGCCTCCCGCTGTGTATAGATGGCGCCGTGCGGCCTCCTGCTGTGTATAGATGGCTACTAGTGTTGAGTGAGTATGTTCTATTAACCCTTTCGCCGAGTATGCTTGGGCCGAGCTCCAAGTATTTATAGCTGCTCGGTGATATGGTTGAATCGCTCCCGTGTGCATGATTTGCAACTGTTTGACAGTTTTATTACATGTGAGGAATGTCTATTTCTTACACATTCCTCACATGTAATAAAGCTGTCAAACAGTTGCAAATCATGCACACAGGAGCGATTCAACCATATCACCGAGCAGCTATAAATACTCGGAGCTCGGCCAGAGCATACTCGGACAGAACATACTCGCTCAACACTAATGGCTACGTGTGGCCTCCTGCTGTGTATAGATGGCTATGTGCGGCCTCCCGCTGTATATAGATGGCTACGTGCGGCCTCTCGCTGTGTATAGATGGCTACGTGCGGCCTACTGCTTTGTATAGGAGGATTGTGGCAGCTCATATTGTGTGTAGGGTCTCATACTGTATATAGGGGATGTCAGCATACTTAATTGTGCTCAATATTATGTCATACAATTAATGTAAAAAAATTATTATAATTAATATATTAATAGTGCCACATTAATTTCACGTGAACTATCACATGATCTATCAAAGGGGATCATGTGACATGTCACGTGATACATCAGGGGTGTGTGTGTGTGGGGGGGCCCACGCCTTCTAAACTGCCCGGGGCCCTTGCTACTCTTAATCCACCCCTGTAAGATAGATAATAAATAGATAATATATGGATAGATAGATGATAGATGGATAAATAGATATGTGATATATATAATTGGACAGAGACAAATTATATCTAAAAGCTATAGGTTGCAATAGATATGTATTATTCCATAGAATAGTTGTAAATTGAACTGTGTTTTTTTTCTAGTTTTATTTGGGGTAATAATAAGTTTAATAATAATTTTTATTTCTATAGCGCCAACATATTCCGCAGCACTTTACATTTTAGAATTGTAGACATTTTTTTTTTACATATAGGTGTTTTATTATGGTGAGAGAATAATGGATTAATAGATAATTATACGTCTAATATCTATTTATCTCTCTCTATCTCATATCTATCTATCCAAATCGATTTAATATTCATCTAATTATCTTCTAAATATCTATTTGATATCTATTTGTCCATTACAGCCTAATATCTACCTGTTTATTCATCCAGCTTCTCTCCAGACTAAAATGTCTATCTGCTAAAAATTCATGTCAAAGATAGAAATAAATCGCAATACCACTTCTTACCACAAGATGGAGCTGAGCGGTGAGCACATTCTGTTGTGCACTTTGTAGACTATTCTATGGTACAATACATATAGGCCCCGAATCATCATTTGCTGGTTTTTTTTTGGAGGGGGGGGGTTAAGTGATTTTTCTTTTTTCTGTCTTGAGGATTGTGGCTGACATTTATTAAGCCAAATTCAACATAATGGCGCACACGGTTCATGAATTTGGCGTAAAGTTTAAAAAAAGGTGGTTTCTTACCTGCCATTACCTGTTTTCGCACCTTTTCAAGCAAAAGTTGCATCTTTCACAAAAATATAGAAAAAGATGCTACTTTTTTTTGGGAAACCTACAAAAAACTACACCAAGGAGAGGGGCGGCTGGAGTAGAGTTGTGTTGAATTTTGCAACCTTTTAAAAAGTCGCCATTGATGAATCAGCTGAAAACAAGAGGAAACTTTAAACTTTGACCACAAAGCAAAACAATAAACCCCAATAATGGGAGCACATATAAAGTAGATTAAAAAAAGGCACAAACCGAATAATGAATTTGGTGCAAATTAAAAAAAAAAAGGCGCAAAACACACAAACTATAGAAAAAACAGGCGCAAAGGCAATGATGAATCTGGGCCGTAATGTCCATTATTCCACTTATGTAAATGGAGGCTGGGTCAGAATAAAAGGTAACCTGACATTGGGGATATTACTACCCCTGTTCTGGCATTTGACGCCTGGTTACAACAGCCGCACGGTCTGTAGGAGGGTGTTATACATTAATCGCTCTATCTCTGCTTAAAAGCCACCCACACGGGAAAAATATTCACAACTGGCCTAGATTTTTCCTTACGGGCCACCATTTTTCCAGCCTGTGCCCCCTAAAAAACTGGGATACAGATGCATTGTGGCCGCTCTTGTATCCCATCCATCCAAGGGGCTCCCAAAGTAAATTATTGCAATTTCCTTAGGGCAGAATGGATAAAATCCTCCCTCTCCTAACTATTATCCCCTAGTACAAGATTATATCCCTGGGGACCTGCTCAACTTAACTCCGAGACGACTCAGAACCTGGGAATGAGCTCATTGAGCAGTGCGTCACAGGCTGTGCAGAAAAAAAATCACATGCTGTGCAGAGCATCGCACATACTGCAGATCATCATTATCTTATGTAATACCTGCAGAGCATTGCACAGCTTCTCCCCACCAAGTCAGATTTTAAAGATACAGAATAGTCACGGGAAATTCTAAATGCACCCGTGTCGCAGAGCATTGCACAATTGTCAGGTAAGATGCAGAGCATTGCAACGTTAAAGAATCCTAAAACAGGTTGTCATGACGGTGCAGATGGCAGAAAAGGAGCTAATTAAGCTCTACACCAGGACAATACAAGGCATGCAAAGAATCGGCAGTCCCCTCGTAGAGCAAGTCTCCCCTTTCCCCCTGCAGAGCATTGCACAAGTATAAAAAGTTCAGATGCAAGGTGCGGCGATCAGGGAACGATGGGCATTGCGCAAGATGTAAAGATTTGGCAGGTGCAGATGTGACATACCTTGTAAATGTGCAGGTACCTCGCTGAAGAATGAGAGTGCGAAGGAATGAGAGGAAGGAAAAAGGGGCGAGGAAGAGAGAGAGCAGGAAAATAGTGAGTAGGAGGGTAACAGCAAAGACAGAGAGAGAGAGAGCGAGAGCGGTGGAGAATGAGGGAGGTGAGAGATAGAGAGGGGAGGCGAGACCGAGAGAGAGCGGAATCAATGAGATGCATCGAATAATAATAATAAAAGTATGAGAGTTCTAGAACCCACAGGTACTGACCAAGAGCGCCAACCGAGCACCAACCTGGCACCGCAGCCACTAAGGGGTTACACAGCCGTGTTGTGACGCAAGTCGCACATGGCACAAGCCTATTATTAAGAGGGGGTGAGCCATCCGGCAGGTTGTGGGTTAAGAGAACCGACAGCGTGGACCCACCATCACATGCTGACGAGCGTCACTGGCACTGTGCCCATCTGAAAGGGAATAATTAATCTCATCAATGCTGCCAGTAACGAGAGGCCAATTCTTATCTGTACCCAGATCCAGCAGCCAAAATCGTCGTGAATTACCAGATGGACGGCCTAAAATCAGAACCCGAAGGAAAAAGGAGGTGACCCCCGGGGCTCATGTTGTTGCTTAAACAAAACTTCCATATTTTTTTTTTTTTCCCAATGTTACAGGAAAATTCCTTTAATCCGGCATCTGATAGTCCAAGAAACAGAATTGAGAGATAAAATTAGCAGTGAATGAAAAGGCAAGTATCTCAGACGGATTTAAGAAGAACAACAAATAAAAAGGGGAGAAGCGGGAATAAAATAAGAGCAAAAAACTGTTCACTTATGACCTGGTGACAGATGCTATTTAAATGGCCCTTTGGGGTTGCCATACTGAGAAAAATTTTAAAAAAAACCATTACGCTACAACATTGGGCAGAAACGGAAGAGAGCTCATCGCCTAATAGAGATATAGGATATTGTGAACAGAGTCCTTGGTTTCCAAGTAATCAGTCCAGTAGAAAATCTGTGGTGAAACAGCCCGATTCAGGGTTTCGCCCTACAAGTGATGGCTTCTTCCGGGGCTTCAGCCTGCCTGAACTCTATACAGTAAGCATAAAATGGGTCAGTGCAGTGAGTCAGCAATTAGCACTGTTACTTTGCAGCGCTGGGGTCCTGGGATCAAATCCCACCAAGGACAAAATGTGCAAGGAGTTTGTGTGGGTTTCCTCCCACACTCCAAAAGACATACTGATAGCGAATTTATATTGTGAGCGAAGCCCCAGAAGAAGCCATCATTTGTAGGGCGAAACCAATGGTCAGACCTACACATTCGTCATCTGCATCTGTTTTAATTGCTTTTGTGAGAATAATAAATACATTTTCACTGCTTATCCAGTCTAGTGGATCCACACCATATTCTGTTTTATCGGTTTTGTTGTAGCATACTTGTTTTATCTTTGGGATTGAAGGACTGATCCCTAAAACCGCATTAGGTCCATTGGGATCTTGTTTGGATTGATCCAGTAACACAATTTCTTTATCTCTCATACCGAGAAGTCTTTCTTCTCGCCAGTAAATTCTTATAGTGTCTGTTGGATAATCCAGAATGTCAAATAATCTGGTATACAGTAGGTAACATTAATTCTGATAATCTGGAATGCAGTTTCCAATAATTCCCGGTTAAACACCTTCTACTGGATACCTACATACGGTTTTATAGAGAAGAGGCCTTAAAGGATTTATCCATCAGCTCTGCATGCCACCTCACGATAGGGGCTTGTCTCCACAGACTCCACATTGGAGAGGAGGCTTGGAGGTTCAGAAGGCCGGTATCAAAGGCCCACGTGATATAACATTGGCATGTCAGGACATTTTGTGCTCTGTTACACAATATGTCTTGGTACTGCATGGTGCCATGACCTACTACGGTAGCTGTGTGCCGCCAACATCACCATAGAAGTAGGAAGGGAAACATCCGTCGCCATTGGTCCGTGGTTGTAGATAAGCAAAGGTGAGTTGTGTCTGCTATCTGATTTCTGGCTGTCATAAGTAGCATTATTGCTGTCATGGCAGCTTTTTGTATAAGTGATCAGACAGAGATGGCGGTCAGCAAGCCTTGCAGTGGAACATCATAGCTAGAAGAAGCCTTCATGAAGGTCTGAGCTGGATGGAGAACACAGGGAAAGTGAATGCCTGCAATCAGAGAAAACTTTGTATTTAATTATTGCTTATTTTCCCCTGTTGCTGTCATGGCAGCTTTTTGTATAAGTGATCAGACAGAGATGGCGGTCAGCAAGCCTTGCAGTGGAACATCATAGCTAGAAGAAGTCTTCATGAAGGTCTGAGCTGGATGGAGAACACAGGGAAAGTGAATGACTGCAAACAGGGAAAACTTTGTATTTAATTATTGCTTATTTTCCCCTGTTGCTGTCATGGCAGCTTTTTGTATAAGTGATCAGACAGAGATGACTGTCAACAAGCCTTCCAGTGGAACATCATAGCTAAAAGAAGTCTTCATGAAGGTCTGGGTTGGATGGAGAATACGGGGAAAGTGAATGACTACAATCGGGGAAAATGTTGGATTTAATTATTGCTGGTTTTCCCTCTGTTGCTGTCATGACAGCTTTTTGATGTATAAGTGATCAGACAGAGATGGCTGTCAACAAGCCTTGCAGTGGAATATCATAGCTAGAAGAAGCCTTCGTGAAGGTCTGGGTTGGATGAAGAACACAGGGAAAGTGAATGACTACAATCAGGGAAGACATTAGATTTAATTATTGCTTGTCTTCCCTCTGACTATGTCTCACCATTCCCGTGTTTGATGGTAATAATAGGCCATGGTATGGTGATATTATTTTCATGATTTTTATCTGGATGCATGCAATATGTGCCTATTACGGGGTACAACATTTGGGATTGATGCTAAAGCGTGATGCAGGTTTGTGAGGAAACCGCAAAAACAGAGCCCTGGGTGTTTCCGAGGTCAGCAAACCGGCAATCTATAGCATCTAATGCACATTAGGGGGCATCTAAGGTCGGCAAACACCTTTAAGGGAACCTCTGTTGTCTTAAATTTTGTCTTTTCACTTGTGGGGGTGCGGGTGATGCTGAGCTGAAGGAGCAAACAAGGACAGCAGATATGAATTTGCTAACACAATCTTCAGGCATAAATTCCAATACAAAAACAGGAAGCAATTTTAGATACAGAATCCGAGGGATCGGCGCAGTCTCTGGATTCGCTTGGATACTAAGTTAAAACAACAACAACACGGGAATCTGGTTTTATCCAGGAATAGCAGAGCGGAGTCTATTACATACACAGGTAAGTACAGTGCAGGAACAATCACCAGGATGACAGCAATCCATGTTTTGAAAACGGGTCTCGTTAGACTTATCCTTAGGATACAAGGACTTACGTTCAGATCTTGGGTTTCATATTTAGGACTGTAGGACCAGATAAAAATTATGTGGTATTGGTTGGTCAGTCCCGAAGCTACAGGTCTCGGCTCCGAGACCTCCTGCTCAGATGGCCGACCCCCACCTAACAACACCTGAGCCTTTTCTATCCCGTCCTGCAGCCCAGAAATTAAAAGATCCATTGCATTCAAATGAACACTGTCCTGCAGTAGAATATCCTTATTATGTCCTTCCAGCATTATGTGCTTCACTGCCACCCCCAAATGTGGACACTCTAATCTCCAACTGCTTTCTTGCCCGCTCTATAGCGGCCAAGTTCCTAGCAATATGCCATACTCTTCATGGAATTGTATTAATGTCTGGTCGGAAATAAGTATCAAAAAAACCTTTAAAATTCTCCATATAAGACTTCATCAAAACCATCACCTTCGTCAACTTGATGTGTCCCAAATAATTACCCGGGCATGAATCACCAATACTAACAAGCCGGTTGTTAATTTACTGACCGCTACTACCTACGGTAAGAGCTCTTGCAAATGAAGGACACACTTCCAGAGCACTGTCAGGTTGTATCAAGTGTGACAGACAGTCACTCTGGATCCGGCTGTAGAAGGTCACTGCGCTTGGCATTGCAGACGCCTTCTTGATCCTCTCAGCTCTGTAGTGTAGTGATATGCTTCTTTCTTTAGGACCCAGCAGCGACCTCCACCTTCTGCTGCTAATTGACACACCCTTGCTTGGTAGTTAAAAACTCTCAGTGTCTCCAGAGAGTCGCCGGTGATAGTTCTATGTTTTTCTGTCCATACCTGGAGTACTAGTTGTCGGCTAGATTCTTCTTGGACATTTCTTGGTGGACAGTTGGCGTTATCTCTCTGGTGTCTTCTCAAGCTAAGTATATCCCCTTTGTTCGTTTACCTTGTTGTCTTTAGTTACAGTGGGGCCTGACTAGTGTTCACCCTGTCCCCTCCCTACCTAGGGCCTAGCTCTAGGGACATTCAGGGAATAGGTCTCCTGCTCGGCGATAGGTGCGGAACCTATATAGGGACGATAGGGTAGTCAGGGTGATATTGGATCAACCTAGGGGTCTCCACTCCCCCTTTCCCTAGTTGTTGGGCTCCCTTCCCCCTCTTCCCGTCGTTGTACACTTGTTCCTTCCCTCACCTTGCGTGACAAGCACCTCCATCTCTCCAAATCCTGAGTTGGTGAATTGTCCTATTCGCATGAAGGAATAACCCATAATCCATATCGACAATCGACCCTCACTTAAAGAGAAACAAAATTCAATCAATAGCCAAACTGCAGCGAATGTATGCCTTAAAAAATCTGACTTCCACCTTACAAAACGCGGAATCCTATTTTCAGCAGAGTCTAGCACGTCAGTTTCGAAGGCTGCCCCCAATTCTGAACATGTGTATTCTGAAGTCTGATGCCACCAAATCTAAATAAGATTAAAAACCACAGAGTTAAACTGAAATTGGGACAATGGTAGCCCGGACACATGAAGGAGAAAAGCTGAACCAGGTGCCCTAAGAGCTAAATAATCTTGCAATATCTTCACCGGACAATGATGCCCTTGTAACGTTCCCATTCAACCTTGCCCTATCTGTCTGTCTTCGAACATCGAATGCACACTTTTACCTGCCCGACAAATACCACCACATCCGAAACACCAAGACACCATGGCTTGTGTGCGCTAGGTGCCACCAGTTCAACGACCTGGGTGCCGCAAAAAAAGCTAACGAGAAAGCAGATTGTAAGGACAAATATGAGCGGAGTCCCCCTCAAACAGCTTTGGCCGGTCACAACAAACGCCGTAACAGAGTAAATAGCACTGGCCTTCTGGTGTTCCTGCCTTTTGACCCACTCTTTCACATTTGAGAATCCGTTGAAACATACATTACTTACTAACGTATCTCCACCCGCGAAGCTTTAACTTAAAAGCCACCCCAGCTAAATGTTTTTTTTTACATTCCCCGCTGATACCCCTGCTACGCAAAGACCTCAAAAATTTTACCACGTACATTATAATGGTCGCCGAAACCATCCCCTGCATCTGCCCGCCATGCCTACCAAGCCTGAATGTGACTACGCCAAGTACACTCCACTATGGAGTTCTTGAACAAATTCAGAAGCTGTCCTCCACTACCGTCCACCTGCTCTCTGGGCAAGGATCCTTGACCTCCTGTGCCGTTGGAATAAGACTCCAGAACCGAGACATCTGAACGCGCGACAAGGCATCGGCGCATTATTTAACATATTTTCAAACCTAAACAGAGGCATACCCAGGGTTTTGGTTCAAGGGGGTGATCTCCTTTCATGTGCTGTCCGGTCTCTCTCACCCCCTCTTGCTTGGTCTACCCTGGTTAAAAAGGCATGAGCCCGTCCTGAATTGGAGATCTGGTGAAGTGCTCCATTGGGGTCAGGAATGCCATGAGTCCTGTCTGGTTCCTGTTCGTCCAGCTTAAACCCCGTCTACTCCGGCTAATCTAACTGGTCTGCCGGCACCCTACTGGTCCTATGTGGAAAGAAGGAAGCAGAGACACTACCACCTCGTAGGCCGTATGATTGCCCCATTGACCTGGTACCTGGTGCTTCTCCTCCCCGTGGGCGAATCTACCCCCTGTCGCTGGCTGAGACCCGGGCCATGTCACAGTACACAGAAGAGAATCTTGCAAGGGGATTTATCCAGAAATCCACCTCTCCCGCTGGAGCAGGATTCTTCTTCGTCAAGAAGAAAGATGGCTCTCTACGTCCCTGTATCGATTACAGGGGTCTTAACCAGATTACCATCAAAAATAAGTACCTCCTGCCTCTCATCTCGGAGCTGTTTGACCGCCTTAAAGGTGCGAAGATCTTCACCAAGCTCGATCTTCGTGGGGCGTACAATTTGGTACGGATCCGCCAGGGAGACGAGTGGAAGACGGCATTCAACACACGGGACAGTCACTACGAATACTGCGTGATGCCCTTTGGTCTCTGTAATGCTCCAGCCGTCTTCCAGGAGTTGGCTAACGACATCTTCCGTGATCTCCTGTATTCTTGAGTGGTGGTGTACCTGGACTATATCTTGGTTTTCTCTCCGGATCTGCCCTCACACCGGAGGGATGTTCGTCAGGTTCTGCTAAGGCTCCAGAAGAATCGCCTATACGCTAAATTCGAGAAATGCCTCTTTGAGCAGACCTTCCTACCGTTCCTGGGATATATTATCTCCGAGACTGGTCTGCGGATGGATCCCGAGAAGGTGTCTGCCGTCTTAAACAAGAAGGCAGCGAGGAAGCGCTAATATCTTATAGGGAAAAAAACAAAATCTGTAAGAAATAAATAAGAATAGCAAAAGAGGAGACAGAGAGACTAATTGCCAAGGAAAGTAAAACGAATCCCAAACTGTTCTTTAACTATATAAACAGTAAAAGGATTAAAACTGATGGCGTTGGCCCATTGAAAAATAACCTGGGTAAAATCATAGAGGGCGATGAGGGTAAAGCAAACCTACTCAATAGCTTCTTCTCCACTGTTTTCACAAAAGAAAACAATTTATCGGAGGAAATGCAGAGTGATAAAGTAAATCCTCCGCTAAATATCACCCACCTAACCCAGGAGGAAGTCCAGAAACGCCTAAATAATATCAAAATAGACAAGTCACCAGGCCCAGATGACATACACCCCCGGGTACTAAAAGAATTAAGTAATGTGATAGACAGACCGCTGTATCTTATATTCAAGCACTCTTTATGGACAGGGACTGTCCCACTAGACTGGCGCCAAGCAAATGTGGTACCAATATTCAAAAAGGGGTCTAAAAGTGACCCTGGGAACTACAGACCAGTCAGCTTAACGTCTGTTGTGGGTAAATTGTTTGAAGGATTTCTTAGAGATGGTATTGTAGAATATCTTAATGATAATAACTGTCTAACTCCATATCAACATGGATTCATGAGGGATCGCTCCTGCCAAACAAACCTGATTGCCTTCTACGAGGAGGTGAGCTCACAGCTGGACCGGGGAGAGTCAGTGGATGTTGTATACCTTGACTTCTCCAAAGCGTTTGATACCGTGCCACACAAAAGGTTGGTATATAAAATGAGAATGCTTGGTCTGGGGGATAATGTGTTCAAGTGGGTAAATAGCTGGCTGAGTGATAGAAAGCAGAGGGTGGTTATCAATGGAGTAAGCTCAGGGTGTGTCAGGGTTACTAGCGGGGGGCCTCAAGGGTCTGTCTTGGGCCCTATATTATTTAATATATTTATTAATGATCTAGTGGAAGGGTTGCATAGTAAAATAGCAATATTTGCAGATGATACTAAACTTTGTAAAGTAGACGAGGACAGGGCACAGCTACAGGAGGATTTAGATAAATTGGGGAGTTGGGCCAAAAAATGGCAAATGGGGTTCAATGCCGATAAATGTAAGGTCATGCACATGGGAAAGAAAAACAGCAGTCACCCATACATACTAAATGGGAAACCGTTGGGGAAATCTGACATGGAGAAGGACCTGGGCGTCTTGGTTAACAGCAAATTAAATTGGAGTGCCCAGTGTCAGGCAGCAGCTGCGAAGGCAAATAGAGTCATGGCATGCATCAGAAGAGGAATAGGGGCATATGATGAGAACATTGTTCTTCCTCTGTATAAAGCGCTGGTAAGGCCGCACTTAGAATATTGTGCACAGTTCTGGGCTCCGGTGCTCAGGAAAGACATATTGGAGCTAGAGAGGGTACAAAGGAGGGCGACTAAGGTAATAAAGGGAATGGAGGGACTAGAATACCCAGAGAGGTTGTCAAAATTAGGCCTATTTACATTGGAAAAGAGAAGGCTTAGGGGAGACCTCATAAACATGTATAAATACATCAGGGGGCAGTACAGAGATCTCTCCCATGACCTGTTTATACCAAGGATGGTGACAAAGACGAGGGTGCACACTATGCGTCTGGAGGAAAGGAGGTTCCTGCACCAGCATAGAAGGGGATTCTTTACGGTCAGAGCCGTGAGACTCTGGAACTCTCTGGGAGAGGAAGTGGTGATGTCCAACTCACTTAATGAGTTCAAGAGAGGCCTGGACGCCTTTCTTGAGAACAATAAAATTACATCTTATGCTTAGTTAATTAATCCAGGGATTTAATCTTACTGCCAGATTGGTGTCGGGAAGTGAATTTTTCCTCAGTGATGTAAATTGGCCTATACCTCATGGTTTTTTGTTGCCTTCCCCTGGATCAACGCTGCGGAATAGCTGCAGTGCACAAGAAATAGGCTGAACTGGATGGACGCTTGTCTTTTTTCGGCCTTATAAACTATGTAACTATGTAACTATGTAAAAGTGGCTCTGACCGGAGGGATTGAAGGCGATTCAGCGATTCATGGGCTTTGCAAACTATTAGCACCTCTTCATTCCTCATTTCTCCTCTCAGACAGCTCCCATCTCCGCACTCACCCGTAAAGAAGCCTTTCCCAGGGAATGGACTTCCGAGGCGGAGAAGGCTTTCATCTCCCTAAAGCAAGCCTTCTCCTCCGCTCCTGTGCTACACCGTCCGGATTGCAACAAGCAGTTCTTCCTGGAGGTTGATGCATCCTCCTCTGGAGCCGGAGTGGTGCTCACCCAGAAATCCTCATCTGGGAGAATGGTAACCTGTGGTTTCTTCTCCAAGCTTTTCTCCTCGTCCGAGCGCAACTACTCCATAGGAGATCGTGAGCTGCTGGCCATCAAATTATCGCTGGAGGAGTGGTGCTACTTGCTGGAGAGGGCTCTGCACCCGGTGGTCATCTAAACTGACCACAAAAACCTCGCTTATTTGCAGAACGCTCAAAGACTAAATCCACGTCAGGCCAGGTGGTCTCTATTCTTTGCCCGATTCTGCTTCACTCTGCATTACTGCCCGGCGGACAAGAACATTAAGGCTGACACTCTATCCCGCTCATTCCTGTCTTCCGACCAAGAGGAGGAGCCTCTACATATCATTGACCCCTCCAAAGTAATGACTGTTGCTCCGTTTGACCTGTCTCATCTTCCACCCGGTAAGACCTTTGTAGCGGTTCCGGATCGAAAGAAGGTTCTACTCTGGGGCCATTCTTCCAAACTAGCTGGTCATACTGGCCAGAGGAAGACCTTTCTGCTCGTCGCCCGACATTACTGGTGGCCTTCCCTGCGCAAGGATGTTGTGGACTTTGTTGCAGCTTGTTCCTCTTGTGCCCGAAACAAGGTTCCCAGGCACCTTCCATCCAGCTGTCTTTTTCCTCTTCCCGTGCCTTCCGCTCCATGGCAACAAATTGCAATGGACTTCATCACGGATCTCCCTGTTTCAGCCGGTTGTACTGTCATTTGGGTGGTCGCTGACCGCTTTTCTAAAATGGCCCACTTCATCCCTCTGCCTGGTCTTTCGTCTGCATCGGTGCTGGCTAAGGACTTCATCCATCACATCTTCCGTCTTCATGGTCTACCCCTCCACATTGTGTCTGATCGCGGGGTTCAGTTCACTTCGCGCTTCTGGAGAGCCACGTGCAAGATGCTGGATGTCTCTTTGGATTTCTCTTCTGCTTATCATCCTCAGTCCAATGGTCAAGTGGAACGTATCAACCAGATCCTTACCAGCTTTCTTCGGCACTTTGTCAACGCTCACCATAATGATTGGGTTGAGCTCCTGCCCTGGGCCGAGTTCTCCTATAACAACCATGAGAGCGAGTCTTCTTCTAAATCCCCGTTTTTTGTGGTCTATGGTCGACACCCCCGGATTCCGTTTCCCGTCTCCTCTTCAGTGGACAATTCTGCCGCGGAGTCTCATGTCAGTGAGTTTTCGGCTATTTGGGAGGACACTAGATCTGCACTTCTTCAGTCCTCAGAGCAGATGAAGAGACATGCTGATAAGAGACGTCTGGATGCGCCTCAATTCCGTCCGGGAGACAAGGTCTGGCTTTCCTCCAAATATGTCCGTCTCAAGATACCTTCTTATAAGTTGGGTCCGCGGTTCATTGGTCCGTTCGAGGTTTTGAACCAAATCAATCCCGTGGCTTATAAGCTGAAACTCCCGGTCACCTTACGGATTCCCAACTCCTTTCATGTATCCCTCCTCAAACCAGTTGTCCTTAATTCTTTCTCTGATCCAGGTACCACCCCAGCTCCAGTCTCCGCGGAGGACGTCTTTGAGGTAGAAAACATTCTGGCCACCAAGAGGGTAAGAGGAAAGACCTTCTTTCTTGTGGATTGAAAGGGGTTTGGCCCGGAGGAGAGGTCTTGGGAACCCAGAGAGAACATTCATGCCCCTCATCTTCTTAAAAAATTTCTCATGGGCCTAAAGAAGAGGCGGCGTAAAGGGGGGGCTACTGTAGCATCGGCGTCTCTGCCTCCTGCCGGGCAGAGACGCTGTTCCCCTCACCGCCACGGTCCGGCGTCTTCCTGCTCCCCCGCTGTTGTGGCGCGCACCGTGTACAGCTTCCCGGGCACTATGCTTAGGGTGCACGCACACGCCCTCCCTCTTAAAGGGGCCGCGCGCGCCGTCCTAAAGAGTTCCCGGCCAATGGCCGGAGGACTTCTCCTATATAAGGCACCTCTTCCAAAATGGAGGTGCCTGTGCAAGGTTGTTGTTCCGTGTGCTAACACTTGCTTCAGCCCTCAGCTCCCGCTGCCTGTCAGTCCAGCCTGCCAGTCTGTCTACAGTTCAGCCGCCAGCCTGCCTACCTGGAGCACCTGCCAGTTACCTACCGTGCCCGCCAGCCTGCCTACCTGGATCACCTGTCAGTTACCTGCCGTGTCCGCCAGCCTGTCTACCTGGAGCACCTACCAGTTACCTGTTGAAACTGCCAGCTTGCCTATCCGGAGCACTTGTCTATCTGCCACACCTGCCTGCTGATCTACCCGGACCACCCGTTACCTGTCGTGCCCGCCAGCTTGCCTACTCGGAGCACCTGCCAAGTAACCTGTCGTGCCCGCCAGCTTGCCTGCTCGGAGCACCTGTCTGGCTATCCGGCGTGCCCGCCTGTTTGCCTACCCGGAGCACTTGTCTATCTGCCGCACCTGCCTGCTGATCTACCCGGACCACCCGTCTGCCTTCCTGCCGTGCTCATCCGCTGTTCCGGTCAGTTCCTGTCATCTGACCCGTGGGAGTCACCTGCTCTCACACAAGGTGGGTCCCAGAGTGGCACCTGGTTCACCTGCCCGGTCCCTCCCTGGTTCATGGAGTTGACTAAGCCGCTGTGTGACCTGGGTCAGGCCGAGTAGGCACTTAGTCCGGCCCCTCTAGTCCCTCCTTGCACCGAAGCACAGAGGTTCCACCACCCGGACCCGTAACAGTTGTGCACATGTCAGGAGGAATTTTGCAGATCATCTCTAAATCATTCAGATTTTGAGGCTGTCGCTTGGCAACTCGGAGATTCAACTCCCTCCATGTTTTCTATGGGATTAAGGTCTGGAGACTGGCTAGGCCACTCCATGACCTTAATGTGCTTCATTTTAAGTCACTCCTTTGTTGCCTTGGCTGTATGTTTTGGGTAATTGTCTTGCTGGAAGACCCAGCCACGACCCCTTTTTAATGTCCTGGTGGAGGGAAGGAGGTTGTCACTCAGGATTTTACGGTACATGGCTCCATCCATTCTCCCATTGATGCGGTGAAGTAGTCCTGTGCCCTAAGCAGAGAAACACCCCCAAAACATAATGTTTCCACCTCCATGCTTGACAGTGGGGATGGTGTTCTTTGGGTCATAGGCAGCATTTCACTTCCTCTAAACACGGCGAGTTGAGTTAATGCCAAAGAGCTCAATTTTTGTCTCATCTGACCACAGCACCTTCTCCCAATAACTCACAGAATCATCCAGGTGTTCATTGGAAAACTTCAGGCAGGTCTGCACATGTGCCTTCTTGAGCAGGGGGACATTGGGGGAACTGCAGGATTTTAAACCTTTAAGGTGTAATGTGTTACCAATGGTTTTCTTTGTGACTGTGGTCCCAGCTGCCTTGAGATCATTAACAAGATCCTCCGTGTAGTTTTAGGCTGAACTCTCACCTTCCTCATGATCAAGGATACCCCACGAGGTGAGATTTTGCATGGTGCCCCAGATCGATGTCGATTGACAGTCATTTTGTATTTCTTCCATTTTCTTACTATTGCACCAACAGTTGTCTCCTTCTCACTCAGCGTCTTACTTATGTTTTTTTAGCCCATTCCAGCTTTGTGCAGGTCTATGATCTTGTCCCTAACATTCTTAGAAAGCTCTTTGGTCTTGCCCATGTTGTAGAGGTTAGAGTCTGACTGATTAATTGAGTCTGTGGACAGGAGACTTTTATACAGGTGACTATGTAAGACAGCTGTCTTTAATGCAGGTAACGAGTTGATTAGGAGCGTCTAACTGGTGTGTAGGAACCAGAACTCATAATGGATTGTAGGGGATCAAATACTTATTTCTCACTGCAAAATGCAAATAAATTTATCTAATTTATACAATGTGATTTTCTTTGGATATTCTATCTCTTAATGTTAAAATTAATCTACCCTTAAAATTATAGACTGTTCATGTCTTTGTCATTCGGCAAACTTACGCCCCCATTGAAGAAGCATATGGCGAAACGGCGTCGTCGGGGTAGATTCCTTCAAATACCTCTACAGTCCTTACCCTGTTATCAATAGTCCACATGTAAGTACTAATTTTCAGCTCATGTCCATGGCTAATGATTTAATGATCTAATGCATATAGCTCTTTACTGTATTATAACTTGACCAGGTGCGGTTTGTCCTTCACACATTGGGTAACTGTATTAATGAACTTATACCTACAAGTATAGTTAACCTTGCTAAATACAGTAAAAAGTTTCTCTCATGCACTTGCACTTTATGTTTAGATTAGAGTAGAGTAGATCTTATTATTTACAGCAGGGTTCATCAACTCCAGTCCTCAAGGCCCACCAACAGGTCATGTTTTCAGGATTTCCTTAGTACTGCACAGGTGCTAATTACATCACCTGCACAGGCAATAATTCCATCACCTGGGTAATACTAAGGAAATCCTAAAAACATGACCTGTTGGTGGGCCTTGAGGACTGGAGTTGGGGAACACTGATTTACAGCACTTTATGGCCATAGGGGGGAGTGCAATATAGGCACCAAGGATTTGTAGGCATGTCTGTATTATGTACTGTGACATAAAATTGTAATCAGTATTGAGGTTTGTATTTTTGGAATCTGAAGGCACCTGTTTCTTATCTTAAGAAAATTGTTTTAAAAAAACTTTTTGGAATTAAAATTATTGATTTTAATGAACTGGCATTTAATCTTCCTTTAAGCCGGGCCTATGTAGCCCGAGCTTTGTGTGATAAATATCCTATTGGGAGGTGTAATTTTTTTGACCTTTTGATATATACTGATTAATTGAGTCTGTGGACAGGAGACTTTTATACAGGTGACTATGTAACACAGCTGTCTTTAATGCAGGTAACGAGTTGATTAGGAGCGTCTAACTGGTCTGTAGGAGCCAGAACTCATAATGGTTTGTAGGGGATCAAATACTTATTTCTCACTGCAAAATGCAAATAAATGTATCTAATTTATACAATGTGATTTTCTTGATTTTTTTTGGGGATATTCTATCTCTTAATGTTAAAATTAATCTACCCTTAAAATTATAGACTGTTCATGTCTTTGTCATTCGGCAAACTTACAAAAACAGCAAGGGATCAAATACTTATTTTCTTCACTGTATATAGTATAATGCATCCCCATAGGCAGAGTATATAGTATAGTGCACCCCCATATGCAGAGTCTATAGTATAATGCACCCCCATATGCAGAGTCTATAGTATAATGCATCCCCATAGTCAGTATATATAGTATAGTGCACTCCTCATAGGCCTTTATATAGTATAATGCACCCCCATAGGCAGTCTATATAGTATGATGCACCCCCATAGGCAGTCTACATAGTATGCTGCACCCCCATAGGCTTCTATATAGTATAATGCACTCCCCATAGGGAGAGTATATAGTATGATGCACCCCCATAGGCAGAGTATATAGTATAATGCACCCCCATAGACAGTCTATATTGTATGATGCACCCCCATAGGCCTCTATATAGTATAATGCACTCCCCATAAGTACCCTATATGTCATATGCAACTTTGCTTTACATTTATATATAATGATGGTAGGGTATGAGATATATTTTTTGTCTTTTGTAGGTTTTGCTTCTTTTTGCTAGTGTGAACATGCTCCTATTTCTTGCGTGTGTACCATCTTAGACCTCAGTTCACATTGCTTGTTTTTTTTTCTTCACTGTATATAGTATAATGCATCCCCATAGGCAGAGTATATAATATAATGCACCCCCATATGCAGAGTCTATAGTATAATGCACCCCCATATGCAGAGTCTATAGTATAATGCATCCCCATAGGCAGTATATATAGTATAGTGCACTCCCCATAGGCCTTTACATAGTATAATGCACCCCCATAGGCAGTCTATATAGTATGATGCACCCCCATAGACAGTCTATATAGTATGCTGCACCCCCATAGGCTTCTATATAGTATAATGCACTCCCCATAGGCAGAGTATATAGTATAATGCACCCCCATATGCAGAGTCTATAGTATAATGCACCCCCATATGCAGAGTCTATAGTATAATGCATCCCCATAGGCAGTCTATATAGTATAGTGCACTCCCCATAGGCCTTTATATAGTATAATGCACCCCCATAGGCAGTCTATATAGTATGATGCACGCCCATAGGCAGTCTATATAGTATAATGCACCCCCATAGGCAGAGTATATAGTATAATGCACCCCCATAGACAGTCTATATAGTATGATGCACCCCCATATGCCTCTATATAGTATAATGCACTCTCCATAGGGAGAGTATATAGTATAATGCATCCCCATAGGCAGAGTATATAGTATAATGCACCCCCATAGGCAGAGTATATAGTATAATGCACCCCCATAGGCAAAGTATATAGTATAATGCATCCCCATAGGCAGAGTATATAGTATAATGCACCCCCATAGGCAGAGTATATAGTATAATGCACCCCCATAGGCAAAGTATATAGTATAATGCACCCCCATAGGCAGGGTATATAGTATAATGCACCCCCATAGGCAGAGTCTATAGTATAATGCACCCCCATAGGCAGAGTCTATAGTATAATGCAGCCCCATAGGCAATCTATATAGTATAATGCACTCCCCATAGGCCTTTATATAGCATAATGCAGCCCCATAGGCAGAGCATATCGTATAATGCACCCCCATAGACAGAGTATATAGTATAATGAACCCCCATAGGCAGTCTATATAGTATAATGCATCCCCATAGGCAGTCTATATCGTATAGTGCAGGGTTCCCCAACTCCAGTCCTCAAGGCCCACCAACAGGTCATGTTTTCAGGATTTCCTTAGTATTGCACAGGTGATAATTCCATCATCAGCACAGGCAATAGTTACATCACCTGTGCAATACTAAGGAAATCCTGAAAACATGACCTGTTGGTGGGCCTTGAGGACTGGAGTTGGGGAACCCTGGTATAGTGCACTCCCCATAGGCCTTTATATAGTATAATGCACCCCCATAGGCAGTCTATATAGTATGATGCACGCCCATAGGCAGTCTATATAGTATGATGCACCCCCATAGGCAGAGTATATAGTATAATGCACCCCCATAGGCAAAGTATATAGTATAATGCACCCCCATAGGCAGAGTATATAGTATAATGCACCCCCATAGGCAGAGAATATAGTATAAAGCACACTCATAGGCAGAGTATATAGTATAATGCGCCTCCATAGGAAGTCTATATAGTATAATGCACCCTCATAGACCTCTATATAGTATAATGCACTCCCCACAGGCAGTCTATATAATATAATACAGCCCCATAGGCAGAGTGTATACTGTATGATGCACCCCCATAGGCCTTTATATAGTATAATCCACTCTCCATAGGCAGAGTCTGTATAGTAATGCACCCCATAAAAAAAAAAAAATACAATACTCACTTCTCCTTCTCATTCCCCCACTGCTCCGAGCGCCCGCACATCTTCAGAACAGCGGGTGCCAAGTAATGACGTCATTGTGCCCGGTCGTGACGTCAGGCGCAGAGGGGACTGATGGGAGCGGGAGTGTCCCACTCCCTCTCTCATCATTGAACTGTCTTAGGATGACTGGCGGGGGGCCCGATGCTGGCACCGGGGGGGGGGGCCCTCCGGCTCAAGGGACCTTCGAGTCTCCCTGCTCTGCCCCAGAGTGTACACTGGCGTAGCTCCGGGTGGGCCCCCTCAGAGCGCAGGTCCCGGGGCCACAGCCATAAAATTCTATTCACCACTTCTTCCTTCTGACAAAGACTCTGACAATTAAAATTCTATTAAAATTCAGTAGAAAAACATTGCCACACAACGAGATCCTGTCTCATGCACTTTGACATAGGAATAAAATGGTGCGGCTGCACAACACCTCTAGTTGCTAATGACCATCTAAGGGGAAATCATTGATGCCAAATGAACAACTATTTCTTGAGAAAGCAAAAATATCATATTTTCTGTATCTGTCTCTATACCAATGAATGACAAACACGTGACAGGCTCTTCAGTTTTTTCTTCCGACACCGGCACACCAATCTTTTTTCATCAATTTTCAAAATACCAACAAAAAATATGCACAAACACCCGAATCTTTCAGACCAACTTAAAGGAAATCAACCAAATATTGTAACACAGCAGAAGAACCTGTTACAAAGTGTGCCATCCATTCTAAGAATGAACTGAATAACTCAAAAATTCTACAGGAGATTGAGTGCCCCATCGGTAAACACACGTCTCCATAAGACTTTCCGTCTAGATGGAAATCTAATAAGTGAAAGCAACTCTCATGAACTATCAAAAGACCGACGAAAGGCAGATTCTATATCCGATTTAGCCATAAGGGCACCTGGACCGGCAGACCTGACCATTATACAGCAACATCAAATGACGTGTATGACACAACCACCTCATCTTTTGGTATCCCATCCAAAGAGAGAAAGGATAAATGATGAAGGCTGAGCGCACTGCTGGGGTCCGTCCAGCTCCACCCTGGTTTGTGGCGGCACTGGATCCAGGCCTGGGGGGATGTCTAGCAGCCTATGACTATGGAGACTTGGTATGGAGGGGGAATGAAGAACCAGCGATCTGGAGGAGGCTCGTCTCGCACTCATCCTCTTGGTCCCATGACCTCTTCCTTCTCCTCAACCTGGCAGGGGAGTCAGCAGTGGGTGAAAAACGGGCGCTGTTCTCTGAGGCCTACATCTCCATGCCACCAGACTTGTAGGTAGAGAGGAGTCTTGTACTGCTCTTGGATCTCATCAATGAGCCAGCAACTTTCTGACCAACCCTCACCAAGACCAGCCGTTCCAAATCTGCCATGGTCGCCCCTTGAGCTGCAAAGACAAGGAGTTGTGGCTTCTCTCTGTCTTGCAATTAAGAGAACCCCAGGACCTCACCCCTTCACCTTAAAGACTCATCAGAAGCTACCTTTCCTATCCAATAGGGGGTAGGTCTTTTTTTCCTTCCTCAACTGCCCCTTATTTTTTTTTTACCCCTTTGCAGTCTATGGACCTTTCCTTATGCAGTTCAAGGTCTACAAGATTCCTCATCAGCAATATCAAAAGGTTTCAGGGAACGGGAAAAGATACAGGATCCAAACTTTGGTTCTAGGAATAAGGATACAGGAACAGAACCTAGGGCTCAGGATACTGGACCTGGGCAAAGAAGTGGAGCTCAGTCTATGGGTCAAAAACAATTGCCAAGAACACAACCAGGCAAACAGTGTTTTGCTGTGGGTCTCACGAGGGTCATAAACTAGAGGTAGAGACACAGGATAAAAGGTAGATGATGCAGACCTGGATAATAGGGTACAAGAACAGATTCAGAGATCAAGATGCAGGTAGAGGGTCACAAGTTTATTCCCCAACAGCACCTAACCTTATACTCCAAAGGGTCCCTTATCTGCAAAAGGTTTTCGTGTACAAGCACAGTCCAGAGTTAGGGCACCTAATCCCATATGACAATCTAAGGTCAGGTTTATTTGTATTTTTTCTCATTTGGACTGCATGCATTTTTGGTCTGTGTCCCAGTTTTTATAGCCCATGTAATTTTTCTCCCCCGAAACTTCTCCCATCAAATACTCAGTGAAAAACGGACAGCACTCAGATCATCAAAGGATGGAATCCAAGCCTTTTGTTTTTTTTCACTGACCCATTCACTTGAATGGGTGACTTTGATCCAAACAGGACCAGACCCCTTATTTTTTGGACTATAGATTCGCCAAAAATTAACATGTCTGCATTCTGTCCGTATATTTAAACGGACATGTACGACAAAGACCGATGTGTGAATAACGGGCACTGAGGTCAGTGAACAGGTGATTTAAGTACCCAAATAGGTGAGCGAGGTTAACCCCTTGCAGAATTGTTAAAGGTATGCGTTGTACAGTTTTTTTTTTTTACATAATCAACCACTGAGAACGGATTACTGTAACAAATGCCGGCATTGCCTTTGTGCTGAATACAAATGTTTCTGGCATAAGACGTTACAGAGATCAAGGAATGTAGAATACAAGGACGGGGAATCTGTTCTACATTCCAAACAGTAACAGTGATCCAGATGGAGGACAGCAGGAAGTAAGAGAAGCAGATGGAGGCCTGGAAGTACAGTATCCTTTCATTATTCCTTCTCCTCCCTATGAGATCCGCTCCTACAATTGGAAGTGAACCACGGTGTGAATATAATAGGCCAGTCCTTATAAAATACACACCTTGGCCCCAATTCATCACAGCGATTATGGCAGAATTCTGGTGTAAATCACTTTGAAAAGTTGCAAAGTTTTTCACAATTCGAAATTGAGAAAAAATGTTGCGACTTTTGGCCTTTCCACAACAGTTTCACTAAAATGGGTAAAGCTGGGGCACGATGCTACAGCTATAATTCATGAAGAGCTGGGTCATTCCTTAAGAAAAAGATCTTACTCCAGTCCTTGACTGGAGTAGTATGTGTTGTAAGGTGCAGGAGTAATAGGAGTATCTGACTCCAACACACCCCTTTATCAAAACTGGAATGAACAATCTTGGTGAATTGGGGTCTATGTGGGGAAAAGTATGTGCCCCCTCCACATTACTAAAGGAGCTTTTATGGCATCCCAATGTAAATCCATAGACATTAATGCGGAGTCGGTCCTCCCATTGCAGCTATAACGGCTTTGCCTTTTCTGGGAAGACTTTCTATAAGATTTTGAAGGCGTCTGTGGGAATTTTTGCCCATTGATGCAGAAAACCATTTGTGAGGTCAGACGCTGATGTTGGAGGAGAGGCCGGACTTGTAATCTCCGATCTAGTTCATCCCAAAGGTGTTGGATGGAGCTGAGGTCCGGGCTCGGTGTGGCCGGTCATGTTCTTCCACCAAATTCCCCTAACCAGGTCTGTATGGATCTTGTGCACTGGGCACAATCATGGGGAACAGAAAATGGCCTTCCCCAAACTGTTCCCACAAAGCTGGAAGCTACAATTGTCCACAATATGCTGAAATATTAAGATTTTTCTTCACTGGAATTAAGTGGCCTCAGTTGACCCCTGGAAACCACCCCCATAGCGTCATCCCTCCTCCACCAAACTCTACAGTTGGCACAATGCAGTCAGGGGGTAACGTTCCCCTGGCATTCACCAAACCCGGACTCCTCCATCAGATGACAGAGAAGTGTGATCCGTCACTGCAAGGAAACACGTCTCCTCCAGAGTCCAGTGGTGGCGGCTTTACACCACTCCATCCGACGCTCGGCATTGTGCTTGGTGATGTATGGCTGCATGTAGCTGCTCGGCCATGAAGCTCCCGGCGGGGGCGCAGTGTTTGCGCTGATGTTATACCAGAAGTCTGGACTTATGGAGCCAGCAGGGTGTTGGTGACTTTTCTGCCCTCTGCTCCTCAGCACTCGGCCCCCCGCTCTGTATCTCACAGGTGATGGAGGAAGATTTAGGCGGAAAATAATGTCATGAACGGACTTGTTACACTGGCGACTCCTATTACAGGACTGCGCTGGTATCAGTGAGCTCTGCACCACCGGCTGTTCTGTCACGTTAGTAAACACTGATGGCATGGCGGGGGGCCGGAGGTTATACACTGGGGCCGGATTTTATGCAGCAAGGGTGAGGAGACGGATTTTATACTAGCGGGGGGCCACCGGGAGCGATGTCACACAGCAGGTGCCATCTGTGTCACACAGCCAGCACCTGCCACTAACAGCACAGAGAGAAGCCAGCACCGATCACTGCTGTTTACTTATCCTTTTCTCTAAGGGCAGCATTTATGTAGCTCTAACATGGAGGAGTGTCCATTCAAGGAGTCGAAGGGTGCCAATAGTTTGCCATTACTGTCGGGGGCTGCATGAAGCCCACCATTGTGGACGGGAACATAAAAAAGTTATGGCTCCTGGAAAAAGCGAAGGGAAAAAAAAATCACAAAAAAACATAAAGCCACCCGGTGAGGAAGGGGTTACCATTATGAGGGCATTCTTTTTCTTTCTTTGCTTTCCAATTGATAAATGGTTATAATAATGACAGAACACATTTTCCATCCTCTGATCTCAGTCGGCATCTAATGCGATCTATAACATTATCTGTAGCAGAGCCAAGTAAATAGAAACCATCTGTTATTCTTTTGTACATAGGAAACGGGGGAGAAGCCTTGAAGCCAGTGATTCCCATGGTGCTTCCGGTCACAGGGAGGCGCTGCGGGCTCACACGCGTTTTCACCGTCCCAGGACTACATTTCCCGGCGGGCCTAGCGCGGAGCGGAAGTGTCGTCCGGCAGTGACGTCATTGCTGTCTGTCTGGTTACAGGGAGCATGCGGTGAGCAGCAGCAGGTGAGCTGTGCTTCCTGTGTACTGGGGGTGTATGGGGGCGCTGTATAGAGAGCAGTGTGATGTCAGGCCTCTGTATAACGCTGCATTATCCGCAGTCATATGAGGAAATGCTGCATGTGGAGGTGCTGGGCGACTTGTGGCTGCAACGTGGCCAGTGCTGTCATGGCATGATGGGAGTAGTAATGTCCTGCTAGTCAGAGTGCTGTGCTAGACTTATTAGTGCAGTGTTCTCCAAACTACTGGTCCCAGCATGCCCAGATTCTGGGATTATCCTTTAGGAGAGCTAAAGATGAGGCATATTGATATCCAGCATGCCCAATCTGTATCTGGTTGGCCTGCCGACTAGCAGGTGGGGTCAGTATTCCAGGACATCCCCTTTAAATAAATAAATATATAATTAGCTATTGAACCCGTTCTAATCCCGGGTGGCAAGCATTTTTATTGGTATATGGCCCCCCATCCTGGTATTTGTTCTCCCCAATCCTGTTATGTGCTGCCCCCATCCTATCCTGGTATGCATGGCACCCCCTCATCCCCTCAATCCTGGTATGCATGGCACCCCCTCATCCCCTCAATCCTGGTATGCATGGCACCCCCTCACCCCCCCCCAATCCTGGTATGCATGGCACCCCCTCATCCCCCCAATCCTGGTATGCATGGCACCCCTCATCCCCCTCAATCCTGGTATATATGACCCTCTCATCCCCCCAATCCTGGTATGCATGGCACCCCCTCATCCCCCCAATCCTGGTATGCATGGCACCCCCTCATCCCCCCAATCCTGGTATGCATGGCACCCCCTCATCCCCCCAATCCTGGTATGCATGGCACCCCCTCATCCCCCCAATCCTGGTATATATGACCCCCCTCATCCCCCCAATCCTGGTATATATGACCCCCCTCATCCCCCCAATCCTGGTATATATGGCCTCCTTATCCCCCCAATCCTGGTATGTATCGCACCCCTCATCCCTATCATGCTGCTCACATACAAAAAAATAAACACTTATACTCACCTTTCTTCCCTGTGCTCCAGCACTGCTTCCCGTTCTGCCGGAGGAGTGCGGCGTCGGAGTACGCGCGTGCCCATACCGCGCTGTCCGGCGCCATTTTGCTGAAGACACATTGCAAATGTGTCTTCAGTAAAATGGCGCTGGATAGCGCTATGCGCATGCGCCGATTCCGATGCCTCACTCCTGCCTCGGTCTCCGGCCAGAACAGAGGGGCCGCGGCAACGCTCCTCCGGGTCAGGCAAGTATGTAAGTATAGTGCCGGAGATCGCGGTATACGTTCAGTGCCTACACATACCATGATCTCCGGCGCCATACACTCCTCTTACCTGTAACAGCTCCAAGCGTTCTTCTGTCGGGAGCCAGACTGCGCAGGCGTGTCACGACTGCGCAGTCTATAAAGGCTTCAGACGGTTATATTATAGATAGATAGATATATATTTATATAGGCATTGTGGGCAGACACATCCTTACACCGATACGGTAACATGGAGGCTTTGATTGATTTTCTATTATCAACCAACTTCATCCTTTTCTGCATTTCCCAGGATGTCTGACGGGAAGAACGATCACACTCCTGGTGTCCCCAGGTCCACAATCGGGGGAGCCAGGGGTCTGGTTGGGCGCAGACCTTCAGCACCTCTCACGCCAGGTCGGCTTCCTTCCATCCGCTCTCGGGATCTCACCCTTGGAGGTGTCAGGAAGGTGCGTGCAGTCTGTGATTCTGCCTCATAGAGGAGGAAATCCTACATTTATGTTCAGGAACGTCAGAGTTCTGCAATGAGAAATGTCTTCTCCAGAGTGGGATCTACCGAAAAACTGTTTCAGAATTTGGAGGAAGAGGAGGCTCATCATCGGGAGAGAGTGTTAGGCCATGTGCACACAGAGGTTTTTTTGATAATTCTCTTTTGGAGTCGGTCCGTTCCAAAAAAAAAAAAATGAAAGAAAAAGCCTATGAAGTCAAAAATTCTCCTAATCACTTCTATTGTCGATCCGCTTTCCTGCTCATATGTTCGGTCTTTTGAGTGTTTTTTTTTTTTTTTTTTTTTTTACTTTTCAAATTTTGAAAAAACACTTAATTGGGGAGAAAAAGAAAATGAATGCATGTCACTTCTTTGCAGCATCTCCAGATGGAATCCGCTCCAAACTAGGCTGTGTCCAATCAGGAGGCTGCAAAAAAAGGTTTCAGAAAAAAAAACAAAACTTCAAAATTGCGTAAGGAAATGAAAACTCCTCCAAAAATTCCCAAAGGAAGGAGCAGTTTCCATTAGAAAACTTGTTTTGACCACCTAAAAAAACAAAACAAAAAACAACCTCTGTGTGCCCATGAGCCTTATTTTAAAGGGGTATTCCCATCTCCCAATAAGTAGTAGGTTTACTAATAATAACAACCTAATTGGAGGTATATTCTAATTTTATCAGAAGAACTGTACTAAATTTCTATGTCACTTTCCACATGTGCAGGGCATTGCAATAGCTTAGGAAGTTGCTAGTGGACACAACCATGGATATTCAAGCTACTTCAATGCCCTGCACATGTGGTAAGTGACATAGAAATTTAGTACAGTTCTTCTGATAATAACCTAATTGGAGGTATATTCTAATTTTATTATCAGAAGAACTATACTACATTTCTATGTCACTTACCACATGTGCAGGGCATTGGAGTAGCTTGAATATCCATGGTCATGTCCACAAGCAACTACCTAAGCTACTGCAATGCCCTGCACATGTGGTAAGTGACATAGGTTATCAGAAGAACTATACTACATTTCTAATTGGAGGTATTTTCTACTTTTATTATTATTATACCTGCTACATATTGGGATAGGATCTTGTAGATGGGAATAGCCCTTTAATTCCTGGCCTAAATATATATCAATAATTGTTTTTCTTGAGTCCTTATCGCGTACAGTGCCATCAGGGGATCATGCGGGTACGGCATTTATACGGCTGTGTTTGACAACTGGGCTGGTGCGGGATTAGAGACTTCAGTGATCACGACTAATCATAGCATCCAACTAGTATCAACAAATCAGAGGGGCGCCATTTCTTCTACCCACGTTACCCCCTATCACAGGGCAGTACATGGCCCAAGTAAGGTCTCTGGGACTTTTTACATCAAGATCTACTGTTATTTGAGGGTAAAAAAAAGCTAGACCCCATAATTAAAAGAGATCCAGACCCCCTAAACTAATTTAAATCCCATATCAGACTCCTAAAATTGTCACACTCCAATCAAGACCCCTAAAAAATAATTAAACCCCATAAACCTCTAAAGTGAATCGGACCCTCAATCCCTAAAATAATTAGATCCCATACCAGACCGCTAAAACTACAGTAATTCGATTTGAGATGAGACCCATAAAAATAATCGGACCCAAAACCAGACCACTAGAATTGATCAGACACCGACCCTGAAATATAACCGAGCTCCATTCTAGATCCCTAAAATAAATTCCGACTCCTATTTCATGTATTGTGTACGTATTTTATCTTTGTGCTCCTCCTGGACCGATACAGGGGTAACGTGTACGATCTGTATTCAGTGATGATTGTCCCATTACTGAGATAGGAGATGACAGTTGGTGCTTCTAAAATTCTTTGGAGGAGGAGCTAGAAGCGGAAACCACAGTTACAGTTCTCCATAGAACATTACAAGCACCAACTGTTTTCTCCTATCTCAGCAATGGGAAAGTCTTCTTCACTGAAGACACATTTTCCCCATGAATTAAGAAGTTCGAAAATGAAAGATCAGTCTAGGAGGAGAAAGAAGCAGATTTCTCCATTAAAATATATTACAAAGTTTCTTATTTTCACCTGTATTAATGATTTATGGGTGGAAAAGAAAGTTGGTTACGCTTTTAACCCCTTCACGACGCGGCCAATTTCCTTTTTTCCGTTATTTTTTTTCATCACCTTTTCCCCAGAGCCATAACTTTTATTTTTCTGTCCACGTAGACATATGAGGGTTGTTTTTTACAGGACGAGTTGTACTTTTGAATGACACCATTATTACCACATAGTGTACTGGAAAATGAAAAAAAAATCCAAGTGCCGTGAAATTGTGAAACCCCCCCCCCCCCCGCAATTCTGACATTTTTGGGAACTGTTTTTATGGTGTACATTTTTTGGTAAAATTGACCTCGCAATATGATTCTCCTCATCAATACGGCGATACTAAACATGTCCAGTTTTTATTATTACTTTAGTGGTAAATAAAAGAAAAATCAGAAGTTTGCAAAAAATATTTTTTTTGGGGTTGTCGCCATTTTTCGAGACCCGTAACATTTTTATTTTTCGGCCGATGGAGCTGTGTGACGGCTTATTTTGTGCAGGGCGAGACACAGTTTTTATTAATACCATTTCGGGATAGATGTGACGTTTTGATCGCTTATTACAGTCTTTTTCATGGAAATGCTGCAACCAAAAAACACTTCATTTTTTTGCCGTTCTAGAATTTTGTTGTGTTTACCGATCAGGTTAATTGTTTTTATATTTTGATAGATCGGACTTTTCTGAATTCTGCGATACCACATTGTAATTTTTTTTTAATATCTTTATTTTCAGTGTAGTTAAAAGGGGGCTGAATTGAACTTTTTAGGGTTTTTTTTTTTTTCTTCAAACTTTTTACATATTTTTTTTTTTTTTTTTACTTTTCACTGTGATCCCTTGTGCTATATACAGCGATGCCACACCTGTACGGCGGATGTCATAAAGGGGTTAAGTAATAATATTTTTCCTGTATGTTATAACTTTAGGTCACTGCAGTAATATTTACAATAATATAATACTGATTATAATGTTTTCCTTTTTTCTCTACAGAAAACATTTGCTCCCAATATCATTGGCAGGAAGATAAAAGAAGAGTAAGGATCTGCCCGTGCCCCTGTGTCCTCCTGCTCCCCTTTATGTTTACTAATCCTTTAATTTACACTTATGTTTCTCTGAAAATAATTCTGGCAAAACCTCTCACATGATGTTAATTTTTCCCCCTTAGGCTAAGATCACACGACTGCTCAATTTATTGGACCGGTCACATCCGCAAATTGCGGGCACGGCTGACTCCGAGTGCAGCGCCTTATGCTCGTCCGTATAGTGGAAGGGTGCAGGGCTGTGCGCTATTTACTGAGGCTTGCGAAAGTACTCACCCCCTTTGGCTTTTTCCCTATTTTGTTACAATACAACCTGTGTGTAAATATTTTTGTAATCCGATTTGTGTGTGATGCATCAGCACTAAGTAGTCTAAGTTGGTGAAGTGAGAAAAATATAGGAATAAATTAAATGTATGGGATCACATAAATAAAAATTGGCATGTGCATATGTATTCACCTCTTTTGCCATGAAGCCCCTAAAAATTTCTGGTGCGAAGAATTCCCTTCATAAGTCCCATGCTTAGTGATAGGAAGTCCACATGTGTGCATTCTAAGTGTCACATGTCGGTCAGTATATACACTTTCCCTTTTCTGAAAGGCCACAGAGGCTCCAAACAACACCATGAAGACCAAGGAGATCTCCAAACAACACCATGAAGACCAAGGAGATCTCCAAACAACACCATGAAGACCAAGGAGATCTCCAAACAACACCATGAAGACCAAGGAGATCTCCAAACAACACCAGTGAGGGACGGACAAAGTTGTTGAGAAGTGTAAGTCAGGGTTGGGTTATAAATAAATATCCCAATCTCTGATGATCCCCCGGAGCACCATCAAATCCATTATCATCAAATGCAAAGGGTACTACAACAAACCTGCCACCTGCCAGGAGAGGGCTGCCCACCAAAACTCTCAGCCCGGGCAAGGAGGTCATTAATCAGAGAGGCAGCACAGAGACCAAAGGTAACCCTGAAGGAGCTGCAGAGTTCCCAAGCAGAGACTGGAGTATCTGTCCATACAACCACAATAAGCCATACACTCCATAGAGGTGGCCTTTATGGAAGAGTGGTCAGAAAAAAAGCCTTTACTTACAGAAATTGTAAGGCTCGTTTTGAGTTTGCCAAAAGACATGTGGGAGACTCCCTAAATGTATGGAGGAAGGTGCTGTAGTCAGATGAGAGCATAACGTAACTTATTTGCCCACCAAGGTAAGCGCTATATATCTCGCCAAACCAACACCGTTCATCACCCCAAGATCACCATCCCCAGAGTGAAACATGGTGGTGGCAGCATCATGGTGTGGGGATGTTTTTCAGCACCAGGGACAGGGAAAATGGTCTGAGTCGAAGGGAAGATGGATGGTGCGAAATACATGGATATTCATGAGCAAAACCAGTTTGTCTGTCAGTAATTTGAGACTGGGACGGAGGTTCACCTTGCAGCAAGACAATGACCCAAAGCATACTGCTAAAGCAGCACTCGAGTAGTTTAAGGGGAAATGTGTAGATGTTTTGGAGTGGCCTAGTCAAAGCTCAGACCTTAATCCAATTGAGAATCTGTGGTCAGACGTGAAGATTGCTGTTCACCAGAGGAAACCATCTAACTTGAAGGAGCTGGAGCAGTTCTGCCTTGAGGAATGGGCAGAAGTCCCAGTGGTAAGATGTGGAAAGCTCATAGAGACTTATCCAAAGCGACTTGCAGCTGCAATTGCCGCAAAAGGAGGCTCTACAAAGTACTGGCTTTAGGGGGGTGAATAGTTATGCACACTGAAATTTTCAGTTATTCTGTCCTATTTGTTTGCTTCACAATAAAAAGAAAACCAAATTGTCACAGTTGTCGGCATGTTCTTTACATGAAATTATGTAAACCCTGAAAAAACAGTGAAATTCCAGGTTGTGAGGTAGCAAAATATGAAAAATGTCAAGGGGGTGAATACTTTCGCAAGCCTCTGTACATGCATTAGTGTGATCCGTAATTAGTCAGACTAGAGCATGCAGTGATTTTTTTTTCACAGACCATGTGAATACGCACGTAGGCCAACATTGGGTTTGTGTGCTGTCACTGACCGAAAATAAGATGTGTGAATGTATCCTTAGTAGTTAATGCGCGATGGGCCGCTGGCCCAAGAATTGTTTTGTGCCTGACTGTGAGGACATGGCTTCGGCTGGCTACAGACCAAAGAGAAGGGTCTTCCATATTATAAAAAAAGTTAAATTAACCCCTTTATCCCCGAGGGTGGTTTGCACGTTAATGACCAGGCCAATTTTTACAATTCTGACCACTGTCACTTTATGAGGTAATTACTCGGGAACGCGTCAACGGATCTCCCTGATTCTGAGAGTGTTTTTTCGTGACATATTGTACTTCATGATAGTAGTAAAATTTCTTCGATATCACTTGCGTTTATTCGTGAAAAAAAAAGAAATTTGGCAAAAATTTTGAAAATTTAGCAATTTTCAAAATTTGAATTTTTATGCCCTTAAATCAGAGAGATATGTCACACAAAATAGTTAATAAATAACATTTCCCACATGTCTACTTTACATCAGCACAATTTTGGAACCAAAATTTTTTTTTGTTAGGGAGCTATAAGGGTTAAAAGTTGACCAGCGATTTCTAAATTTTCCAACAAAACTTACAAAACCATTTTTTTAGGGACCACATCACATTTGAAGTCACTTTGAGAGGTCTTTATGACAGAAAATACCCAAAAGTGACACCATTCTAAAAACTGCACCCCTCAAGGTGCTCAAAACCACATTCAAGAACTTTATTAACCCTTCAGGTGCTTCACAGGAATTTTTGGAATGTGGAAGAAAAAAATTAACATTTAACTTTTTTCACAAAAATGTTAATTTAGACCCCAATTGTTTTATTTTTGCAAAAAATGGACCTCAAAATTTGTTGTGCAATTCCTCCTGAGCACGCAGATACCCCATATGTGGGGGAAACCACTGTTTTGGCGCACGGCAGGGTTCGGAAGGGAAGGAGCCTCATTTGACTTTTTGAATGGAAAGTTTGCTTGAAAATTAGCGACGCCATGTTGCTTTTGGAGAGCCCCTGATGTGCCTAAACAGTGGAAACCAGCACCCCACCCCACCCCCCAGTGACACCATTTTGGAAACTAGCCTCCTCAAGGATTTTATCCAGGTGTATAGTGAACATTTTGAACCCAGAGGTACGACACAGAATTTGATAACATTAGGTCATCATATTGAATAAGTTGTCATTAGTCTTGAGCGGAAGTGCTCGCAACTTGAGTTTGCATCGGGTACTCAGGTATGCATCATGTATTGCGTGTGCTCGAGTCCCTGCCCGCATGTTTCACGGTTATTAGACACCCAAAAAAAACAATATGCTGGGATCACTCTTGCATGGCAGGCAATCCCCACAAGGTTTTTTGGCTGTATAACAGCTGCAAAACATATGGGGCGGAGACCCGAGCATGTCACTCGAGCACCCGCTATACTCAGTGCATACCCGAGCACCCGATGCAAACTCAAGTAGCGAGCACTTGCGCTCAACATTAGTCGCCATGTCGTCATCATTTTTTTTTCTTTACTTTTGAAAAAGTCCCAACCCCAACCCTAACCCTAGCACAACCCTAACTCTAGAGTTTATTTTTTACACCATTCCTCGTGTGGTATAAGTGATTAGACGACTTTATTCTTCGGGTCGGTGTGATTACAGCAATACCAGATTCATATGGGGTTTTTATGATTGACAGCTGTCACACACTATAAGACGCTTTTTTTTTTTTTTTTTTGTAAAGACTAGTTTTTGCATCGCCATATTTTGAGAGCTATAATTTTTCCATATTTCGGCCGGCAGAGTCATGTGATGGCTTGTTTTTTTGCGGGACAAGTTGACATTTTTATCGGTACCATTTTCAGGCGCGTGACATTTTTTGATCGCTTTCTATTCTGATTTTTGGGAGGCAGAATAAACAAAAACCAACAATTCCAGAATTGTTTTTTTTTTTTTTTATTATACTGTTCTGCGTGTGGTAAAATTGATAAGGCAGCTTTATTCTTCGGATCAGTATGATTACAGCAGTACTACATTTATATTAGTTTTTTTATGTTTTGGCACCTTTACACAATAAAAATTTTTGTAGAAAAAATATTTTTTTGTATCTCTTTATTCTGAGAGCTAGAACTTTTTTATTTTTTGGCCGATGGAGCCGTATGGCGGCTTGTTTTTTGTGGGACAAGATGAAGTTTTCAGCGGTACCATTTTTATTTGCATTTGTCTTTTTGATCGCGTTTTATTGCATTTTTTGTTTGGCGGTATGATGATAAAGCATGGTTTTTTTGCTTTGTGTGTTTTTTTTTTTTTTTTTTTACAGTGTTCACTAAAGGGGTTGATTAGTGGGACAGTTTTATAGGACAGGTCATTCCAGACGCTGCAATACCAATATATGTACTTTTTATTGTTTTTTTTTTTTTCCACAATAATAATTATTTATGGGTACAATATATTTTTATTTTTTTGGATTATTTTTTTCATTAATATTTATACAATTTTTTTTTTCACATTGATTCTTTTTTTACTTTCACACCTTGTCCCATTATGGGACTTTCACATTTTATTTTCAGATTGCCTGAATAGCATAGAGAGCAGCAGCAGCATCCCTGTGCTATACAGGCTGTCACTGCTGCAGAGGGAGAAGATACTTTGGTCATGCACTGCTCATGACCAAAGTAACATTCTGCCTCCTGGTGACCCGGATGTTGTCATGACGACATGGGGTCATCATGGCAACATCCGGGAGCCGCGGCACACAGCGTTAGACGCCAGCAGGAGAGGGGAGTATCAGTGATAACCTCCCCTTGCTCCTGCAATGCTGCGATCGACTTCGATCGCAGCATTGAGGGGTTAATGTGCAGGACCGCTCCCTGCACATAGTCACAGCTGACACCCGGCAGCAATTGTCCCGCACCGCTTGTGTGCGGGCGCGATCGCCATATGACCTAATAGTACGTCATTGGTCCAATCGGTCCAGGTCACCATGACGTACTATTAGGTCACACGTTAGAAAGGGGTTAAAATCAAAGCCACAATAACCTGAATTAAAATTCCCCCAAAATTCAAGAATGAGGGCAGCAGTATTTACCTGCCCAGGTCTCAGAACTAATGCATCAAACCCATATAATAAAGATGGCCATTTCATGAAGGGGGTGATTGCTTAGTATTAAAATTGCACACAAAAAAAGGCTTGTATAGGGCGCTGGTCACACACAGGTAGTGCACAGTGCGGGAGGAGTCGGGAAGTTTGGTCAGGTAGGAGGCTGCTTTCAGTACTCCTGTCCGTTTGACTGCTGGAACAGCTAACATACCATGTGTAGTATTGGTGATTCTATTGCAAGGGAAACCAAAGTTAAAGAGATTGTCTGTTCTTAGATACATTGATGATATATCCTTTGGATTTCTTAACAAAATGGGGGATCTGCATGTTTATTTTTCTTCATTCACTACTATGGGAGTTTCAAAAATAGCCAAGCATGTACCGAGGATCTGCCATAAATGTCTAGAAAGGGAAAACCCCTTTAAGCGCGAGATCTTGAAAATTACGCGGAATAAGTGTATTAGTAATTTGCAAAACTTTTCATACTTAAAACTGTAAATCTCTTTAAGGCTACAGTGGAGGAGTGAAGGAAATAATTATTTGATCCCTTGCTGTTTTTGTACGTTTGCCCACTGACAAAGACATGAACAGTCTATAATTTTAAGGGTAGGTTAATTTTAACATTAAGAGATAGAATATCCCCAAAAAATCAAGAAAATCAAATTTTATAAATTAGATAATTTTATTTGCATTTTGCAGTGAGAAATAAGTATTTGGTCCCCTACAAACCATTATGAGTTCTGGTTCCTACAGACCAGTTAGACGCTCCTAATCAACTTGTTACCTGCATTAAAGACAGCTGTCTTACATAGTCACCTGTATAAAAGACTCCTGTCCACAGACTCAATTAATCAGTCAGACTCTAACCTCTACAACATGGGCAAGACCAAAGAGCTTTCTAAGGATGTCAGGGACAAGATCATAGACCTGCACAAAGCTGGAATGGGCTACAAAACCGTAAGTAAGACGCTGAGTGAGAAGGAGACAACTGTTGGTGCAATAGTAAGAAAATGGAAGAAATGCAAAATGACTGTCAATCGACATCGATCTGGGGCACCATGCAAAATCTCACCTTGTGGGGTATCCTTGATCATGAGAAAGGTGAAAGATCAGCTTAAAACTACGCGGGGGGAACTTGTTAATGATCTCAAGCCAGCTGGAACCACAGTCACCAAGAAAACCATTGGTAACACATTACGCCTTAAAGGCTTAAAATCCTGCAGTGCCCGCAAGGTCTCCCTGCTCAAGAAGGCACATGTGCAGACCCGCCTGACGTTTGCCAGTGAACACCTGGATGATTCTGTGAGTTATTGGGAGAAGGTGCTGTGGTCAGATGAGACAAAAATTTAGCTCTTTGGCATTAACTCAACGCGCCGTGTTTGGAGGAAGAGAAATGCTGCCTATGACCCAATGAACACCATCCCCACTGTCAAGCATGGAGGTGGAAACATTATGTTTTGGGGGTGTTTCTCTGCTAAGGGCACAGGACCACTTCACCGCAGCAATGGGAGAATGGATGGAGCCATGTACCGTAAAATCCTGAGTGACAACCTCCTTCCCTCAATAAGAGCATTGAAGATGGGTCGTGGCTGTGTCTTCCAGCAAGACAAATTACCCAAAACATACAGCCAAGGCAACAAAGGAGTGGCTCAAAAAGAAGCACATTAAGGTCATGGAGTGGCCTAGCCAGTCTCCAGACCTTAATCCCATAAAAAACTTATGGAGGGAGTTGAATCTCCGTTTTGCCAAGCGACAGCCTCAAAATCTGAATGATTTAGATATGATCTGCAAAGAGGAGTGGACCAAAACTCCTCCTGACATGTGCGCAACCCTCATCATCAACTACCAAAAACGTGTGACTGCTGTGCTTGCCAACAAGGGTTTTGCCACCAAGTATTAAGTGTTTGCCAGAGGGATCAAATACTTATTTCTCACTGCAAAATGGAAATACATTTATCAAATTTATATAATTTTGTGGATTTTTTTGGGGATATTCTATCTCTCAATGTTAAAATTAACCTACCCTTAAAATTATACACTGTTCATGTCCTTGTCAGTGGGCAAACTTACAAAAACAGCAAGGGATCAAATAATTATTTCCTTCACTGTATGTGCACACGTTGTGTTTTTGTAGCGTTTTGTTTTTTCCCCATGTTGAAAATATGCAGCATTTTACAGCACCAGCAAAGTGAATTAGTTTTTTGAAGTCTTATGCACACACAGCTTATTTTTTTTTCCTTGCCGATTCATTTCCTGTAGAAGATTTCACCCATACTAATGAGCGGGGAAAAAACGCAACAAAAAACACATGTAAAAAAAACACCCTTTTTTTTTTTTTTATCTGTCGACACATCTGGATTTGCAGTATTATTTTCTGCTGCAAATCCTTAGAAATTAGAAATAAATATTTTTGCCTACGCTAATTATTACTATGACTATTGTGTTTTTTTTTTTTTTTTTTTTTCCTTTTTACAATAAAGGCCGAAAGAGGAGGTATCTGTGAAAGTCGAGCGGGCAGAACGCAACAGAGACCGACGCGATGGATCGGGCAGAGGACGCGGGAGGCCACAAGTCATCCAGAGTCACTCCATCTTTGAGCAGGGTCCAGCAGAGCAACTGAAGAAGAAAAGTAAAGAATTGTTAAGAAAGCCACACAATTCTGTGACCATAAGACGTGTGGATTGAGAGCTCTTTTTTTTTCAGTTTTCCAATGTTGCTTTTGCTTTGTCTGTAGCTGCATGGGAAGGACCCTCTGATTCTGGAGACCTCGGACCCTCGCACATCATCAACATAAAAAGGGAAAAAAGGGAAACCGAGGAGGAGACCAAACAGATCCTCTTAATGTTGGAAAATGACAAGGTATCGGGAGGCTCCGTCTGTACAGCGCGGATGGCTTACTTGGACGTTACTGGTCCTTGTGGTTCCTGACTCATCTCTCTTCCACTCCTTAGTTTTTAGATGACCCAGGATTGAGAAACGATGCCCAGAATCGGCCCGTACAGCTCCCACTTGCCCACTCAGGTTGGCTTTTCCGAGATGAAGAGGAGGAAGAGGACACAAAACCCATGAAGGATGTACTCAAAGAAGAAAAGATGGAAGTGGAGCCTTCTACTGTCAAAGGTAGGAGTATATTTTGGCCTTTGACTCCAGTTGTAAGAGATCGTCTAATGCTCAGTGTGTAAAAGTTTGTCAGGTGTGGAAAAATGCTGCAAAGTAAGAATGCTTTAAAGAAAAAAATAGAAGATCCAAGATGTTTGGAACAACCTCCCTGCCGAGTTCCTTCACTGTATCTAGAAGGGCAGAGCCTTGTTCTCCAGTTTAGGAAAGTCCCAATGGTCTGACCTTTCCTTTGGATACGAGATACATTTTAAGGGTTGCTGACTGTCCACCACCTTCGTTTTCCTCTTCACAGTGAAGGAAGAACCTATGGAAGATGATGAGGGTATGCTAAAGACTGGTGTTCCACCAAGCAAAGCTCCAGCAGTGAAGAAGCCACCGGAGAAAAAGGACATATCTCTTCCGGAGTTACTGGAATCTCTGCAGGTCTCTGGAGAAGACGCTTTGTTCTTCATGCAGCTCCCGGACACTCTTCCAGGACAGCCGCCTACCCAGGACTCCCGACCTGTCCGGACTGAAGTGCAGGGCGAGGATGGCCACATGCTACTAGTGAAGGACAAAAGCCAGGTACGTAGGTAGCTGTGCACATATTAGATGCCCCCCCACCCTAATATACGTGCTTGTTCAAAAGGATGAATGGGCATGATATTCCAGAAGGATGGGATAGGTTAGAGGTGAAAAGTAATCCCGTCTCTGGGTGGGAGGAAATATGTGGCCAACTTAAAGGAGTTGTACACGTTAAGCTGCTGCTCTCGTGGTCCCTCGGGCTTGGTTTTCTGCAGCGATGATGTGCCACGTAATTACTGCAGCCAGTGACCTCATGAATCATGTGGATGTATGGCACCATCTCTGGAGTAACCTTTTTTTATTGGACAATGCCTTTAACGCCTTTACCACCTCGGATTTTCCATGTTTGCGTTTTCGTTTTTTGCTCCCTTTCTTCCCAAGCCATAACTTTTTTTTTAATTTTTCCATCAATATGGCCATGTGAGAGCTTGTTTTTTTGCGGGACGGGTTATACTTTTGAACAACACCATTCATTTTGCCATATATTGTACTGGAAAACTGGAATACAAATTCCAAGTGTGATGAAATTGCAAAAAAAGTGCAATTCCACAATTGTTGTTTTGTTTAAAAAAAAAAAAAAAAAAGCCATTTTCCGAGACCCATAGCATTTCTATTTTTCGGGATCTGGGGTGGTGTGAGGGCTAATTTTTTCTTGCGCACCGAGCTGACGTTTTTACTGATACCATCTTGGGGTAGTTACGATGTTTTGATCGCCTGCTATTGCATTTTATTGCAGTTCTGCGGCAACCAGAAAAAACTTCATTCTGGCATTTTTATTTTGCTTTCTTGTTACGCCGCTTACTGATCGGATTCATTCTTTTTATATCTGATAGATTGGGAGTTTCTGAACACAGCGATACCAAATGTTTTTTTTTTTTTATTGGGGCAAAAGGGGGGTGATTTTTACTTTTTTAGTATTTTTTAAAACTTTATTTTCTACTTTTTTCTTGCTTCAATAGTCTCCTTAGGAGACTTGAAAAGAAAAGCAATATGGAATTTTTTGGTGATGGCAAAAAAAAAGTGGCCAAACCCTTTAACTTCCCAAATGGCCTCTATGGGGCAAGTGTGTACGGATGCTGAATATGTGCGTGCAGCATTGTGCCTTCTGTCTGTGACTACCGGTCGTCATTGTCTGTAGCCGCCCATAGGACGGCCCTATAGCGTACGCCACTGGCCCATAGACTCACAGCCCCCCATGTCCGTTGCATCACTGTAATGAGTCTTTGTATTTCTGGTGCACTAATTAGAATCAGTCATGGTAAATGTTGGCTCGCTGTTACCTCCGTCACGTCTGTTCTCTAATAATAGGAGGCAAATGCGGCAGATGACAGCTGCTCCCTGAATGATCTGTCTGAGGGTCAGATCGGGAAACTAGTGATGAGAAAGTCGGGCAAGGTGCAGCTCATCCTGGGCAAGGTCACTCTGGATGTCAACATGGGGACATCCTGCTCCTTCCTTCAGGTAAGAACAATTATTCCAGCAAAATTGTGTTAACTAAAAAAAAAATCTTCTCAAAATATAAATATACAAATAATAAAAAAAAAAAAAAAGGGGGTCGTCCGGGCACACTCTCCTGTCCGACGCGAGATTGGCCATGGCGGGATGTAACTTCACTTGGCAAGCAAGTATCATACATGGTTCCTAACGGGACTTGCTGAAGCATTTGCCATTATATCAGATCGTACCCAGACTGCCTCCTTAAACCAAATTTTTCAGGTTGGACTGGGCACACGATGTAATAGTGGCTGCATAGCGGAATAAAACTTTTTTTTTTTTTCAATTATGACTGTCCATTGTGTTATTAGCAATTGAATATTTGGCATCTAATGAGTTAAGTCCAAGGGGGTGTTATCAGACAGTTTTCACTGGGGGGGGCTTGTCCTTCAGCCTCCTGTATGACACTGACCAATCACATGCAAGTAGCAACATAGAAGTGCAGAAAGACTTGTGATGATGTCATCAGGGTCGCGTGACCTGAGTCTACAGGTCCTGCCAGCCAGACTAAATCAGAACTGAAGAGTGAACTTATTTCCGCCGGCTTTCAGTTATTGGGCATGCAGGGAGCAATTACCGTCATCGCTCAAGGCATCACTCACTATACTGTGAGGGGGCGGATCTTAGGACGTCCCGGCACTTTGACAGCTCGCTCTGCACAAAGCTGTCAATCAAAGTGCCTGGGCATGCTTATATACATCACTCACAGTATAATGAGTGGCGACCATAGCCGCCCAGTACCCGCCCCCATGACTGAAAGCCGGCAGCTCTTGGGACCCCCCCCATGACTGAAAGCCGGCAGCTCCTGAGAGGAAATAACCTCCTTTTCTCCTAGTAGCTGGGTAACATTTTAATGCTACTTAGGTGCAGATATAGAAGCAATCTGGAGGGAAGTAGGTTTTCTGAGGTGACAGGTTCCCTTTAAGAAAAGCCATTAAACAAAGGATCCTATAGTCTTCTGTAGTTTCCTCTGTACAGAGCGTAGCACGCCGGCTCGTGTTGTGCTCCACTGTTCAGCGCTGCGGACAGGATGAGTCACATCCAGGTAACAAAGCTCAGCTCGTTACCATGTAATTAGCAGATGGCCGCGCATGTGACATTAACATGTCATGGAAAGTCCGTGGGATCTCCCGAGTCCCCTCTGCAGGGGGATTACATTTTCGGCTGGGGGGGGCTGTTCTCTGCTCATAGACGTGGACTCAGTGTCTCCTGTCGCTTCCCTTGCAGGAGCTGGTGGCGGTCAGTGTCGGGGAGGCTCGCAGAGGAGAGATGATGGTGCTGGGACACGTTCAGCATAAACTCGTCTGCTCACCGGACTTTGCGTCTCTTCTGGAGGGACGTCACCGCTGATCTTCCCCGGAGAAGGACTGCATTATACACCACAGACCGCGCCATGACGGGCCCGGCACTTGGGATGGAGCAGCGTTAGCTTCTGGTGGCACAATCGTTATCTTTGGCCATCTTATTTAATGAACACTGTGTTAGGTGAAGGGGGTGATATTGGGACCCCCTGTGTGTATGTGACTTTCTCTGTAAATATCAGGGCGCACAACAGCGCCTCTGAGATGGAGTGTGAGAACCTGCTGGATGGCTGTAAAGTGTAATTTATTAAAGTGGACACATGGTGAGACACCGGGTGTAAGTTCTTGGATACATGTTTGTATATTTTCCAGACGGCATTTTTTTTTGGTCTTTATCAGACTTTGCTGGAGGTAGGAGAATGCAGTTGCACTTGCAGCCTGATGTCTGCGGGGGCACTACAGTCACTCTCCCATATAAGAATTGCAGTATTTTAAAAATCACGTGGTTCCTGGTGTTAAACTCAGTCTTTGACTGCCTAAATTGATTTACAGCTCCTCAGTGTCATTCCTCTGCTGAACCTCCTTCACGTACCTGGCCTGACTGACAGCTCCTCATTGTCCTTCCTCCCTGCAGAATCTCCACCTATCTAGCCTGACTGACAGCTCCCGAGTGTCCCTCCTACCTGCTGAATCTCCTTCACCTATCTAGCCTGACTGACAGCTCTTCAGTGACCCTCCTCCCTGCTGCTGAATCTCTGCCTATCTAGACTGACAGCTCCTCGCTGTCCCTCCTCCCTGCTGCTGAATATCTGCCTATCTAGACTGATTGACAGCTCCTCAGTGTCCCTCCTCCCTGCTGCTGAATCTTCACCTCTCTAAACTGACTACACCTCAGTGTTCCTCCTCCCTTCTGAATCTCCACCTATCTAGCCTGACTGACAGCTCTGGAGTGTCCCTCCTACCTGCTGCTGAATCTCTTCCTATCTAGACTGATTCCCAGCTCCTCAGTGTCCCTCCTCCCTGCTGCTGAATCTCCACCTATCTAGACTGATTGATTGACAGCTCCTCAGTGACCCTCATCCCAGGTGCTGCTGAATCTCACACTACTCCGTACAAGCTGCAGTTGACATCCTGGTTAGGTAAGACTCTTGGACTTATGAGCTCTCTCACTCTACAGGTGGACTAATAAAATGCTTATTTTGATATCAGCATTACACAACCATTCTTGATATGGATTTTTACAGTAAGTACACCAGCTTCATCAGGTCCGGGAGATCTATTCAGCAATATTTCCAATTTGTAGTGTGAAATCTGCTAACCGATCAGATTGACATTCTGACACCTGACCATGGTAGAGTCTCATGGTAAGGTAGATCTATAAGTAAAACGTGTCCGATTTCGATTCAGCTCGCCAATCCAAGTCTATGGGTGAAAAAAATTGGACATCACTCGGATGACATCAGTGACTGATGAAGGTGGAGACATTTTTTTTTTTTATTTATTATTCTTCACATTCTAGAGAATCAGATCCCACTGATCAAACTCTTATCAGGGTGTGATTAATATAATTGTTCCGATTTTTCTCGGATGTGGAGAAAAATCAGATATGTGCAGAGCCCCAAAGAGTAACATAAAAGACGCTGTGTGAACAGAGCCAAAACCTGATGGTAAAATCTGTCTGTTCAGGACTGCGCCATTTTCCCTCCGTTCCTGACCAGGCACATTTTTTTTTCCTCATTCAGATATTTGTGATTTTTGTATTTTTATTTAGTGACACATGGGTAATTTTTAAGGTTTCTTTTTTTTTTTCCAATTTTAGACGATATCGATCAGACGATAAAGGAAACATTTTTTTTTTTTTTACTTTTTATGACCCCAAACGACCATTAAAATACATTTAAAATTGGGTTCTCTTTTCTGTAACAATTATTATTTTTCTTTTATATTACACTGTTTAATTTTTATTTTTTTAATGGAGGTTAGTAACAGCAAATCAGACTATGTATTTTTTATTAATTTATTTTTTATTTCACATATTATGCCATCCCTCCCCCTAAATATCATAAAGGACCTTTTGAGGATATTTCAACATTTTTAAATAATTTTTATCTGATTTTCCCTGTAACTGGGGCTGGTGTATAGCCCCAGTTACAGAGGAAATTCAGCCTCCAGGCCAGCAGAGCCGACTGGGTCTCCCAGGACCCGAAGCTCCTGTTCCCTCCCTGCACACAGTGATCCCTGCTCTGTATACACAGTACTAGTGCTGTATATTCAATGGTCGCAGAGACGGTAATGAACCCTCTCTGCTTTCTCTATGTGGAGTCTGGCTGTGTCTGACAGACTGCTCCTGGCTCCCTCAGCTGCTCTACTATGCAGTGATGGTTTTGATCATCATTGTAGAGCAGAACGCGCCGACCTCCCGGATCTTTAAAGTCTTATGGGTGGTCCGGATGTAGTTACATATATACAGCAGTCTTCAGCTGTGATGAAACTACAACTCCCAGCATGCCTTGATCTGTAAAGTTCAGTGTGGAGTTGCAGAGTTGGCGAGCCGCAGGTTGCCTGATGATCCCACCGGCTGTTGTATATGTGATGATTTACTGAAAAACTCCGCTGCAGAGCAAGAGCGGGGAAGGTTTGCTGATTATTTCCAGCGCTTTCTATATCTCTTGTTCCAAAAACCGCCTACTGGAACTTGGCAAAGCTTGCGTGACATTTCAGACATTATTTTAGGATCGCTTATAAGGTTAATCTCATCGCTCTGCAACAATTTTTACAATCTCTGTATATTTATCACGCCTTATTTTTAGGGTGTGATGGAGTTTACTCCCTAGTCACAAACGCCAGGAATAGCGCCATATGGTCTGCTGTGGTGGTGATTGGTACTACAGCTCAGTCCCATACAGGAAAGTGGATGCAATACCAGGGACGGCCACTACAAAATATATGGCGCTGTACCTGGTAAACAATGTGGGGTATGATCCCTTTAACCCCTTCACGACATGCTCCGTACATGTACGGTCGACGTTCATAGCAGATGCTCACTTTTGTTACACATAGCAGGGCTGAAGTCCCGCTATGTGTAGCACAGGCGAGCGGAAGGTCAGTGTTCGCATTCAGTCAACGTGGTAAAAACAAAAAACAATTGTGGAATTGCACTTTTTTTTACAATTTCACCGCAGTTGGAATTTTTCCCCCGTTTTCCAGTACACCATATGGTAAAACCAATGATGGCGTTCAAAGGTACAACTCGTCCTGCAAAAAAAAAAAAAAATAAGCCCTCACACGGCCATATTGATGGAAAATTAAAAAAGTTATGGCCCTGGGAAGAAGGGGAGCAAAAAACGAAACCGCAAAAAGCCAAGGTGGTGAAGGGGTTAAACCACAACATGTTTTACTATTCTGTTATGGTACAGGCTCAAGAGGTGAGCCTGCGCCGTCCCTGCTGTGTAATACAGCCTGCACCTGCCCCTCCTAGCTCCAATCACTGCTGTCTTACATGCTGCTGTCAATCTCTGAGGTCATTTAAAGGGGTTGATCTTAAAATATCTAACCTCTCTTCACTTACTGTTTCGGGGTCCAAGGCCGAGTCTCCGCCGCTGTTTGGTATTGGCTGCAGCCAATCAGTGAGCTCAGGCGGCATTCTCCCTTCAGAGCCACTGAGCTCACTGATTGGCTGCAGCAAATACCGGACACTGGGAACAGCAATAGAGACTGATCGCTGGACCCGGGGAGGGTGAATAAACGTCAGTTTGATATTTTATAACAAACTGGAGATGAGGATGAAGATGTTTTCATAAGGAACACAGCCCCTTTAAGTGGAACGACCCTGCCCCTCCAGCCCACCATGATGGCATCAAGCAAAACTACAAATCATCTCCGAAATAAACGGAAAAATAGGGGAGAAGGGAAGGAAAAACAATCTGACCCTACAGGGCCCTTGCAGAACTACAACTCCCAGCATGCACTGTGTCATAAAATCCTGGCTGCCAGCAGACACCACCAGGGGGAGCTCAGCCGGATTTGAACACCAACCTATCACCCATCATCACTGAGCGCCCCCTAGTGGCTGTCTACGCCCTTTCCGAGCGCTCTGGACGCTTCTATCCTCCGCCCACACAAATTAACGCCCCCGCGGACCAATGAGGATCGTGCTCTGTGTGAGTGAAGGTTTCGCTGGCCAATAGGAGGAAAGACTAGGCGTATCACGTGACCGACGCCAACGGGCGCCCGTTAGAAGTGACGCTGACGGCCTAGAGCGGGGATCTCTGAGGTAACTGTATTACTGTAACCGCCATTAGCGGTCTGAGAAGCTACCCACGCGTGATAAGGCACTGCTGTGGACCCAACTGTACATAACCTTATTACAGGGGCACGCATTCTGCGCCCTGAGGTTTCTCAGCCTGTATGCACCTGATGTTGTGACGTCATTGCATCACTTGAATTGGTGGGGGAGGGTCCTGCACTGTATAGCGAGGCCTAGGGCTGATACTGAGCCCCTGGATTAACAGGTTGTCCCAGGCCTAAAAGTTGTTAAAGGGCTTGTCCACAATATTTTGTATTACAAAAAGCCCTGGGGTGGTTTAAAAAAATAAAAATAACACAAAAATATCTTCACCTCTGAGTGCCCATCCCCCTCCCTGCCTCTGCCCAGTTGCCATCGCATGTATTGTGCCCCCCCCCAAACCCACTGAAAGCTAATAATGCCTCCTCCCCAAGTAATAATGACTCCGCTTTTGTGCTGCTACCAGCAAAGAATAAAGTTTATCCCAGTCCTCGTCTTCCCCGTATACAGAGCCGTTCAGTCCTCTTCTTCCCCCCGCATACAGACCCGGTCAGTCCTCTTCTGCTCCCCCGCATACATAGCCGGTCAGTCCTCTTCTTACCCCGCATACAGAGCCGTTCAGTCCTCTTCTTACCCCTCATACAGAGCCGGTCAGTCCTCTTCTGATAACCCCCCCCTGCATACAGAGTCGGTCAGTCCTCTTCTTACCCCGCATACAGACCCGGTCAGTCCTCTTCTGCCCCCCGCATACAGAGCCTTTCAGTCCTCTTCTGCCCCCCGCATACAGAGCCTTTCAGTCCTCTTCTGCCCCCCACATACATAGCCGGTCAGTCCTCTTCTGCCCCCGGCATTCAGAGCCGTTCAGTCCTCTTCTGCCCCCCCGCATACATAGCCGGTCAGTCCTCTTCTTACCCCGCATACAGAGCCTTTCAGTCCTCTTCTGCCCCCAACATACATAGCCGTTCAGTCCTCTTCTGCCCCCGGCATTCAGAGCCGTTCAGTCCTCTTCTGCCCCCGGCATTCAGAGCCGTTCAGTCCTCTTCTGCCCCCGGCCTTCAGAGCCGGTCAGTCCTCTTCTGCCCCCCCCCCCCCCGCATACATAGCCGGTCAGTCCTCTTCTGCCCCCCCCCGCATACATAGCCGGTCAGTCCTCTTCTGCCCCCCCGCATACATAGCCGGTCAGTCCTCTTCTTACCCCGCATACATAGCCGGTCAGTCCTCTTCTGCCCCCCACATACATAGCCTGTCAGTCCTCTTCTGCCCCCGGCATTCAGAGCCATTCAGTCCTCTTCTGCCCCCGGCATTCAGAGCCGTTCAGTCCTCTTCTGCCCCCGGCATTCAGAGCCGTTCAGTCCTCTTCTGCCCCCGGCATTCAGAGCCGTTCAGTCCTCTTCTGCCCCCGGCATTCAGAGCCGTTCAGTCCTCTTCTGCCCCCGGCATTCAGAGCCGTTCAGTCCTCTTCTGCCCCCGGCATTCAGAGCCGTTCAGTCCTCTTCTGCCCCCGGCATTCAGAGCCGTTCAGTCCTCTTCTGCCCCCGGCATTCAGAGCCGTTCAGTCCTCTTCTGCCCCCGGCATTCAGAGCCGTTCAGTCCTCTTCTGCCCCCGGCATTCAGAGCCGTTCAGTCCTCTTCTGCCCCCGGCATTCAGAGCCGGTCAGTCCTCTTCTGCCCCCCGCATACAGAGCCGTTCAGTCCTCTTCTGCCCCCCGCATACAGAGCCGTTCAGTCGTCTTCTGCCCCCCGCATACAGAGCCGTTCAGTCCTCTTCTGCCCCCCCGCATACAGAGCCTTTCAATCCTCTTCTGCCCCCCGCATACAGAGCCGTTCAGTCCTCTTCTTACCCCGCATACATAGCCGGTCAGTCCTCTTCTGCCCCCCCCCACATACATAGCCGGTCAGTCCTCTTCTGCCCCCGGCATTCAGAGCCGTTCAGTCCATTCCTGCCCCCGGCATTCAGAGCCGTTCAGTCCTCTTCTGCCCCCGGCATTCAGAGCCGTTCAGTCCTCTTCTGCCCCCGGCATTCAGAGCCGTTCAGTCCTCTTCTGCCCCCGGCATTCAGAGCCGTTCAGTCCTCTTCTGCCCCCGGCATTCAGAGCCGTTCAGTCCTCTTCTGCCCCCGGCATTCAGAGCCGTTCAGTCCTCTTCTGCCCCCCGCATAGAGAGCCGTTCAGTCCTCTTCTGCCCCCCGCATAGAGAGCCGTTCAGTCCTCTTCTGCCCCCCGCAGAGAGCCTTTCAATCCTCTTCTGCCCCCCGCATACAGAGCCGTTCAGTCCTCTTCTGCCCCCCCCTGCATACAGAGGCGTTCAGTCCTCTTCTTCCCCCCCCGCATACAGAGCCGTTCAGTCCTCTTCTTACCCCGCATACAGAGCCGTCCAGTCCTCTTCTTACCCCTCATACATAGCCGTTCAGTCCTCTTCTGCCCCCCCGCATACATAGCCGGTCAGTCCTCTTCTGCCCCCCCGCATACAGAGCCGTTCAGTCCTCTTCTGCCCCCCCCCTGCATACAGAGGCGTTCAGTCCTCTTCTTCCCCCCGCATACAGAGCCATTCAGTCCTCTTCTTCCCCCCGCATACAGAGCCATTCAGTCCTCTTCTTACCCCGCATACAGAGCCATTCAGTCCTCTTCTTACCCCGCATACATAGCTGTTCAGTCCTCTTCTTACCCCGCATACAGAGCCGTTCAGTCCTCTTCTTACTCCGCATACAGAGCCATTCAGTCCTCTGCCCCCCCCGCATACATAGCCGGTCAGTCCTATTCTGCCCCCCCCGCATACATAGCCGGTCAGTCCTATTCTGCCCCCCCCGCATACATAGCCGGTCAGTCCTATTCTGCCCCCCCCGCATACAGAGCCGGTCAGTCCTCTTCTGCCCCCCCCGCATACATAGCCGGTCAGTCCTCTTCTTACCCCGCATACAGACCCGGTCAGTCCCCTTCTGCCCCCCACATACATAGCCGGTCAGTCCTCTTCTGCCCCCGGCATTCAGAGCCGGTCAGTCCTCTTCTGCCCCCGGCATTCAGAGCCGGTCAGTCCTCTTCTGCCCCCGGCATTCAGAGCCGGTCAGTCCTCTTCTGCCCCCGGCATTCAGAGCCGGTCAGTCCTCTTCTGCCCCCGGCATTCAGAGCCGGTCAGTCCTCTTCTGCCCCCGGCATTCAGAGCCGGTCAGTCCTCTTCTGCCCCCGGCATTCAGAGCCGTTCAGTCCTCTTCTGCCCCCGGCATTCAGAGCCGTTCAGTCCTCTTCTGCCCCCGGCATTCAGAGCCGTTCAGTCCTCTTCTGCCCCCGGCATTCAGAGCCGTTCAGTCCTCTTCTGCCCCCCGCATACAGAGCCGTTCAGTCCTCTTCTGCCCCCCGCATACAGAGCCGTTCAGTCCTCTTCTGCCCCCCGCATACAGAGCCGTTCAGTCCTCTTCTGCCCCCCGCATACAGAGCCGTTCAGTCCTCTTCTGCCCCCCCCTGCATACAGAGCCATTCAGTCCTCTTCTTACCCCGCATACAGAGCCGTTCAGTCCTCTTCTTACCCCTCATACATAGCTGTTCAGTCCTCTTCTTCCCCCCGCATACATAGCCGGTCAGTCCTCTCCTGCCCCCGCATACAGAGCCATTCAGTCCTCTTCTGCCCCCCCCCCCCCCGCATACAGAGGCGTTCAGTCCTCTTCTCCCCCCCCCCGCATACAGAGCCATTCAGTCCTCTTCTTACCCCGCATACAGAGCCATTCAGTCCTCTTCTTACCCCGCATACAGAGCCGTTCAGTCCTCTTCTTACCCCTCATACATAGCTGTTCAGTCCTCTTCTTACCCCGCATACAGAGCCATTTAGTCCTCTTCTTACCCCGCATACAGAGCCATTCAGTCCTCTTCTTACCCCGCATACAGAGCTGTTCAGTCCTCTTCTTACCCCTCATACATAGCTGTTCAGTCCTCTTCTTACCCCGCATACAGAGCCATTCAGTCCTCTTCTTACCCCGCATACAGAGCCGGTCAGTCCTCTTCTTACCCCGCATACAGAGTCGATCAGTCCTCTTCTGCCCCCGGCATACATAACCGGTCAGTCCTCTTCTGCCCTCGGCATACATAGCCGGTCAGTCCTCTTCTTACCCCGCATACAGAGCCGATCAGTCCTCTTCTCCCCCCCGCATACAGAGCCGGTCAGTCCTCTTCTGCCCCCCTCATTCAGAGCCGGTCAGTCTTCTTCTTCTGGGTCTTCAGCTCTAGGCCCCCTTCTTCTTCCATGCCTCTGAAGTTTTGCGCCATGTGCCCCCTCCAACTCTAGATTACTGCCCCCGTCTGCCTGTTTCCTCTCCTATTCTTTTGCCTGGGAATGTCACACGACCATTGTAATTAGCCGGAAGTAAAAAAGAGGAGACAGGTGTTTTTTTTGTAATACCATATTTATTTTTAAAGGAATCATCCAGGCTTGGGGATCACTCTATGTGACTGCAGACTTTTGAATCCTCACCGCGCGCACTGTGCATGCTGGGAGCGTCGGGCACGTGACCTCAAGTATGTGATTTGTGTACATGTGGTCATGTGCTGACTAGACAAGCGCAGCCTTTCTCAATACAAGTGAATTGAGTGAAGCCAGATACGTCTAGTCGTAATGTGGCTGGGAGTATGTACAGGTGCATCTCACAAAATTAGAATATCATGAAAAAATGTATTTATTTCAGTTCTTCAATACAAAAAGTGAATCTCATATATAGAGTCATTACACACAGAGTGATCTATTTCAAGTGTTTATTTCTGTTAATGTTGATGATTATGGCTTACGGACAATGAAAACACGAAAGTCATTATCTGGTGGTGATAATCGTGCCATGGTGATGCACTTAGTTGCTCAGCCTCATGTAGTATTTCCTACCTAACAGCTTCTCTTGCTGGCTGATTGACAGCTCTTTTGCTCTGGTACTCCTCATGCCACTAGTGCAGGGTGCGGGAGGCTGAGAAGCTGTAAGTTTATTGTCATGGCCCGATGCACTTCTAGACACCACATCGGAGCGTGCGATTTCTCGCTGCTGCAGCAGCACTGTTGATTTATAATGGGATGGACTGGCTTATCTTTTAAAGGGCTACAGAGTCATATAAATTGTTTAGGGGAGTTAAAGGGGTTGTCCGGCCTTAGTCTACAAGTCTGCGGTCACTCTGTGACTGTAGACTTGTGAATCCTCTCACACCACGCGCTGCACACTGAAGATTGCTGAGCAACAGGCGAGTGACCGCAAGTATGTGATTTGCAAATATGTGGTCACATGCTGACTAGATGGGTGTGACATCATTCAATACAAGTGAATTGAGCGAGGCCAAGCACGTCTAGTTGGAATGTGTCCGGAAATATGCAAATCACATACTTGCGGTCACTTGACCACCCGCTCCCGGCACCAGAGAATCCTGATAGTGGTGCTGGGATTCTATAAAAGTACAATAAAGATGGACCCTGTGTTACCGCTCATGCTTCTCAGAAATTATTAAGGTTTTGTCTTATTGGGTTGTTTTTTTTGTTTTTTTTTACAAAAAGTGCGTAATGCTTAAAAACACAAATTATACACGAATAGGCAGCTGATGTGCAGTACCTGGCTGTGGCCACTATCCAGTTGATGGCGCTGTGCAGCTCCGCAACTGAGCACTTCCAGCCGGCTTCGGGCACAGCTGATTGGTGGGGGAGCTGTGTTGCGCCCCCACTGATCAGATATTGATGACCTATCCTAAGTATAGGCCATCAATGTAAAAGTCCCCAACAACGCCTTTCACTGCAGACATCAAGATGCAGATTTTGCTGCAGAAAAGCTGAGTAACATCTGCATTAAATGTTATATGTGCATTTAATCTTATTGTGGTAGATAATAGCTGGGCACGGGGATAAGTGGGTCCTGCATTATCATCTGTGTTGCGGTGCCACAAAGAATTGTTTGTAGTGACATTCTGTATTTGATTTGTAGAATGGACCCCAGCAGACACCCATTTGGGGGCTCTCGCTTCCCACCACCCTTCGGAGTGAAGTTACCATCACCTGGGCCCTCAGAGGGGGCGATTGGCAGAGCAGCTTCTCTCTCTCGAGGTCGTGGATTGGAGCTAGCTGCCAGCTTAGAGCCACCAGTTAAGGTAAAATGAAACCACATGTTTTTTGTTTTCTTTAATCCAGTTGAAATGTATTGAATATACACAGAAAGCAGTTGTATAGAGTCTCCAAATACAGGATAAAATATACGAGGCAATCTAGGAGGTAATCCATGAGAGGCGCTTACCTGCCGGGACATGTACATGATCTACAGGTATCCTTCCACACCCAGGGGATGACATTGTGTCCGTACATACCTGCAGGGACACCTGCACAATACCGGACCATCTAGTTTCCAATCCAGTACTGCATGGGAATGAAGCTATTGTGCTTCCGATAGTTAAACTGTCTTTCCCATATATTTATTAGCCAAGCCTGGCATTGGCCAGCATGTTGGCGCTGGGGTCCTGGGTTTAAGTCGCACCAAGGACAACATCTGTAAGGAGTTTATGTTCTCCCCGTGTTTGAGTGGGTTTCCTCCGGGTTCTCCGGTTTCCTCCCACACTCCAAAGACCATCCTGATAGGGCTGCCACAAAGAAGAAAAGTTGTCTCCTGCTATGTGGGATTTACCCATCTAGAGGCACTGAGCTGATGTAACTTTAGTGTCAGTAGGAAGTAGACACAGGTCTGTGCTACACTGCCCATATCCGCAACCGTCTACCAGAGCAGGGCGCGTAGTAGTCAGGCCGATGACCTACTCTGCACAGAGATTAAGATATATACCCTGATGCTTACCACTGGCTAAAGCCCAAATAGGCATGCCTCGAATTAAAGGGAACCTGTCACTTGATTCATTCTGCCCAAACCGTGAGCAGCATGAATCAGAGCCTGGATGCACAATTGCAGCCAAGTATAATTTAGCTTCAGAGAAAATATACTTAAAAAATCCTTTTCCCAGCACCGCCCTAGGTGATTGACAGGTCTCTCTGTATGGAAGAGACCAGTCAGTCACCCCTGGCAGCACTGGGAGAAGTCAGCCAGGAACAGAGCTGGGCTAGTCTGGTGTCTGTCTATAGTCTTTATGCTGCAGTCAAATTCCTTTTTTGTTTTTTCCCTTTCTTCTAAGAGCCATAACTTTTTTATTTTTCCGTCCACATAACCGTATGAGGGCTTGGACAAAAAAATTCCAAGTGCATCAAAGTTGCAAAAAGAAGTGCAATTCTACAATTTTTTTTTAAGTTACCTTATTCACTATATGGTAAAACTGACCTGTTAATATAATTATTCAGGTCAGTACGATTATGCAGTTACCAAACATGTATAGTTTTTTTTTTAAGTTATTTAAGTCGTTAAAAAAAAAAAATTTGGAAATTTGTAAAAAAAAAATAAATAATAATAATAATTTTTCTCGGGTCGCTATTTTCCAAGATGCGTATCGTTTTTACATTTTTGGGATCTGGGGCTGTGTGCAGGCCTATTTTTCACCCCCAGATCAGACATTTTTATTTATGCCATATTGGGCTAGATACTATGTTTTGATCGCCTCTTATTACATTTTATTGCAATGTTCCGGCCAAAAAATAGTAATTATGGCATCTTAATTTTTTTGCTGTTAGGCCGTTTACTGGTCGGATTAATTTTTTTTCTATTTTAATAAAACAGGCTTTCACAAGCACATTGATACCAAATACAGTACAGACCAAAAGTTTGGACACACCTCATTTAAAGATTTTTCTTTATTTTCATGACTTTGAAAATTGTACATTCACACTAAAGGCATCAAAACTATGAATTAACACATGTGGAATTATATACTTAACAAAAAAGTGTGAAACAACTGAAAATATGTCTTATATTCTAGGTTCTTCAAAGTAGCCACCTTTTGCTTTGATGACTGCTTTGCACACTCTTGGCATTCTCTTGATGAGCTTCAAGAGGTAGTCACCGGAAATGGTCTTCCAACAATCTTGAAGGAGTTCCCAGAGATGCTTAGCACTTGTTGGCCCTTTTGCCTTCACTCTGCGGTCCAGCTCACCCCAAACCATCTCGATTGGGTTCATGTCTGGTGACTGTGGAGGCCAGGTCAACTGGCGTAGCACCCTATCACTCTCCTTCTTGGTCAAATAGCCCTTACACAGCCTGGAGATGTGTTTGGGGTCATTGTCCTGTTGAAAAATAAATGATGGTCCAACTAAACGCAAACCGGATGGAATAGCAAGACACTGCAAGATGCTGTGGTAGCCATGCTGGTTCAGTATGCCTTCAATTTTGAATAAATCCCCAACAGTGTCACCAGCAGAGCACCCCCACACCATCACACCTCCTCCTCCATGCTTCACGGTGGGAACCAGGCATGTAGAGTCCATCCGTTCACCTTTTCACGGTGGTTGGAACCAAAGATCTCAAATTTGGACTCATCAGACCAAAGTACAGATTTCCACTGGTCTAATGTCCATTCCTTGTGTTCTTTAGCCCAAACAAGTCTTTTCTGCTTGTTGCCTGTCCTTAGCAGTGGTTTCCTAGCAGCTATTTTACCATGAAGGCCTGCTGCACAAAGTCTCCTCTTAACAGTTGTTGAAGAGATGTGTCTGCTGCTAGAACTCTGTGTGGCATTGACCTAGTCTCTAATCTGAGCTGCTGTTAACCTGCGATTTCTAGGCTGGTGACTCAGATAAACTTATCCTCAGAAGCAGAGGTGACTCTTGGTCTTCCTTTCCTGGGGCAGTCCTCATGTGAGCCAGTTTCTTTGTAGCGCTTGATGGTTTTTGCAACTGCACTTGGGGACACTTTCAAAGTTTTCCCAATTTTTCGCACTGACTGATCTTCATTTCTTAAAGTAATGATGGCCACTCGTTTTTCTTTACTTAGCTGCTTTTTTCTTGCCATAATACAAATTCTAACAGTCTATTCAGTAGGACTATCAGCTGTGTATCCACCTGACTTCTGCACAACACAACTGATGGTCCCAACCCCATTTATAAGGCAAGAAATCCAAACTTTTGGTCTATACTGTATGTGTTTTTACTTTTTTAGTTGCCTTATTTGTAATGGGGGGTGAATTAACACATGTGGAATAATAACATGTGGAATTAACACATGTGGAATAATATACTTAACAAAAAAGTGTACACTGGCTCAGTCTGGAGACAACCACACACAGGAGGCCTTCTCCCTCCATACACAGACCATGTGTCAAACAAAGGACTCCATTTTAACCTCTTAACCACACCCAGAGATAGCAGCACACAGTTTAGCCGCGCTGCGGCTCCTGCTGCTGCCGGAATCGCCTGTGCCCGCTGTTAAAGGGCATGAATATTCAACCTCTCTCCACGCCCATGGGCGTGGGGAGGGGCGAATATTCTTGGCTTTAATAAGCTTGCAGCGCGGCTCCGCTGTGTGCCGGCTATGAAGGAGAGTGAAGTCACTGCTCTCTGCGCACACAATCCTGGCGTGGGGAGCAGTGACTTCCGGCAGCTGATCTCTCCTTGTGAGCCGAGCATTGTAGTGACGCCATGAGCGGCTCACATGGAAAGATCAGTGCAGGCCGACAGGACGCAGCGCTGGAGGAGAGAAGAAAGGTGAGTAGGAGTGTTTATTTTTTTTATGTGCAGCCTGATGGGGATTAGGGGGGCCATTCATACCTGGATAACTCTGAGGGGGGCATACATAACAGGATAAAGATGAGGGGTGACATGCATACTAGGATAGGGATTAGGGGTGCCATGCATGCCAGGATGGGGATGAGGGGTGCCATGCTTGCCAAGATGGGGATGAGGGGTGCCATGCATACCAGGATAGGGATTAGGGGTGCCATGCATACCAGGATAGGGATGAGGGGTGTCATGCATACCAGGACAGGGATGAGGGGTGCCATGCCTACCAGGATGGGGATTGCTTTGCCATGCATACCAGGATGGGGATTGCTGTGCCATGCATACCAGAATAGGGGATTGCTGTACCATGCATACCAGGATAGGGGATTGCTGTGCCATGCATACCAGGATAGGGGATTGCTGTGCCATGCATACCAGGATAGGGGATTGCTGTGCCATGCATACCAGGATAGGGGATTGCTGTGCCATGCATACCAGGACAGGGGTTAGGGGGTGCCATGCATACCAGGATGGGGGATGGGGACCACGTATAAAAGGAAGGGGGGGCATATATACCAGGATAGGGGATATTGTCAGAATTGGGGGATATTACCCCTATACCAGTGTAAGCAGAAGACCCCTCTCCCCCTTAAAAGTGCCATCATGAACACATTTTTTGCTTAAATTTTTTTTTTTATTTTCCTCCTCTAAAACCTAGGTGCGTCTTATGGTCCGGTGCGTCTTATAGTCCGAAAAATACGGTATATAATTTTTTTTCTCATATTTTTAAAAACTTTATTTTTTCTTAATTTTTTTTTTACTGTTTTTGTTAGTCCACTTAGGGGGATTGAACCTTTGATCAGCCGATTGCTTGTGCTATACATAAAGTGAATCAGCACTGCTATGTATAAAATCATGGTCTCCTATGAACGCCAGCTAAACACTGGCTTTCACAGTAGAATCGTCATGACGGGCACGGTGGTCTTCCACAGAACAGCCCACCTTTGCGGTGCGCAATGAATGTTACTGTCAGAGATTGACAGCGGCGTTTAACATGTAAGCAGCCGCAAGCTCCGCTCCACCCTTGCCATCATCTGCCGGGAAAGATGTGGGCTTGGCGTGCGTAACTGTACGTGATATCTCGAGAAGGGGTTAGAGTATTTTTTAAAAGCCAGGTTCTGATTCATGCTGCCCGAGGTTTGTACAACATTAATTAGGTGACAGTTTCCCTTTAATGTTGGTCTCTGGATGCATTTGACATGTGCTATTTCATATCATATATTGCCCTGTGACACATCATTGTTAAAATAGAAACATCAAGCCACTATGAGCAATGAAAAGATATTCAACCATGATAAAATAAGTGATAAAACTGTAGGAGAGGTAATGAAGATTTCATGGCTCTGCACCTATGGCCGACCCAGAGATGTGGGTTTTGGCAGCCCCTGCCACTTTCCATATCTTGGTTTGCAGTTGACAGACGCACCACGTCCTTAAAGGGGTTTTCCCAAGAACAAAAGCTTATTTTAATCAATAGATCTTGGAATAATAATAATTTCCACAATTTGATGTGTTTAAATAAAATGTTCCTGTGCTGAGATAATCTTATAAATGTGCCCCTGCTGTGTACTGTGTAATGGCTGTGACTGACCGTACAGGGACATGGTCTGATCATACCACATCTCCTGGGCAGGGGAGGAAGCAAAAGAGTATACAGACATTACAGCAGGGGATCATAGCTGATTCTTTTTTTGAGGTAAAACATTGTTTAAAAACAGTGAAATGTTTTACCTCACAAAAAGAATAATTTGTGATCCCCTGCTGTAATGTCTGTATACTTTTTTGCTTCCTCCCCTGCCCAGGAGATGTGGTATGATCAGACCGTGTTCCTGTACGGTCAGACACAGCCATTACACAGTATTATTATTCCAAAATCTATTGATTAAAATGAACATTTGTTCATGGGAAAATCCCTTTAACTCCTTTCCGACGACGTCATTAATAGTACGTAGCTGCGCCCTGGGACTTATGGACCAGCTGCGTACTATTACGCGTGATTGTCACCGCTGACACCCGGTGTATGTGCAGGGAGTAGTCCCGCACCGTTCCCTGCACATTAACCCCCGCAATGCTGCGATCGACTTCAAGGTAAGGGGGGAGGTGATCACTACACTCACCTCTCCTGCCGGCGTCCCGCGGTGTCTGCGGCTGCTTCCGGATGTTGTCATGACGACCCGATGTCTTCATTACAACATCCGGGTCACGAGGAGGCAAGACGTTACTTTGGTCATGCGCAGTGCATGAACAAAGTAATGTCTCCCCTGTGTGCAGAGCTGACAGGCTGCATGACATAGGAAGCTGCCACTCTTTATGCTATACAGCTGATCAGGCTGCAAAAAGTGAAAGTCCCATAGTGGGCCAATGTGTAAGAGTAAAAAAAAAATAAAAAATTGTATAAATATTTAAAAAAAAATGAAAAAAATAATTCCCAAAAAATAAAAATATATTGAACCTATAATATTTATTTATTATGAAAAAAAAACAATAAAAGTACACATATTTGGTATCGCCGCTTCCAGAACGACCTGACCTATAAAACTGTCCCACTAGTTAACCCCTTTAGTGAACACGGTAAAAAAAAAAAAAAAAAACGAAGCAAAAAACCATGCTTTATCATCATACCGCCAAGCAAAAAATGGAATAACACGCGATCAAAAAGACGAATATAAATAAAAATGGTAGCGCTTAAAACGTCATCTTGCCCCGCAAAAACAGGCTGCCATACAGCTCCATCATCTGAAAAATAAAAGTTATAGCTCTCAGAATAAAGCGATACAAAAAAATTTTTTTTTCTAGAATATAGTTTTTATTGTGTAAAAGCGCCAAAACATAAAAAAATATATAAATGCGGTACCGCTGTGAACGTACAGACCCGAAGAATAAAGCTGCCTTATCAATTTTACCACACGCGAAGCGGCATTAAAAAAACCCCATAAAAACAATTCCTGAATTGCTGTTTTTTGTTTATTCTGCCTGTCAAAAATTGGAATAGAAAGAGATCAAAAAATGTCACGCGCCCGAAAATGGTACCAATAAAAATGTCAACTTGTCCCGCAAAAAACAAGCCGTCACATGACTGTCGGCCAAAATATGGAAAAATGATAGCTCTCAAAATATGGCGATGCAAAAGCTAGTCTTTGCAAAAAGAGCGTCTTTTAGTGTGTGACAGCTGTCAATCATAAAAACCCGATATGAATCTGGCATCGCTGTAATCGCACCGAACCGAAGAATAAAGTTGTCTAATCACTTATACCACACGAGGAACGGTGTAAAAGAATAAACTTTAGAGTTAGGGTTGTATTAGGGTTGAGGTTAGGATTGTGTTAGGGTTGGGCTAGGGTTGTGATAGGGTTAGGGTTGGGCTAGGGTTATTGTTGGGATAGGGTTGGGCTAGGGTTGTGATAGGGTTAGGGTTGGGCTAGGGTTATTGTTGGGATAGGGTAGGGTTGGGGTAGGGTAGGGTTAGGGTTAGGGTTGGGCTATGGTTAGGGTTGGGCTATGGTTAGGGTTGGAGTTGGGCTAGGGTTATTGTTGGGCTAGGGTTATTGTTGGGCTAGGGTTATTGTTGGGCTAGGGTTATTGTTGGGCTAGGGTTATTGTTGGGGTAGGGTAGGGTTGGGGTAGGGTAGGGTTGGGGTAGGGTTAGGGTTGGGCTATGGTTAGGGTTGGAGTTGGGCTAGGGTTATGGTTGGGGTTAGGGTTGTATTAGGGTTGGGATTTTTTCAAAAGTAAAGAAAAAAAAATGATGACGATATGACGACCAGTGTTGAGTGCAAGTGCTCGCTACTAGGGTTGAGCGAGTATGTTCTGTTCCGAGTATGCTCGGGCCGAGCTCCGAGTATTTACAGCTGCTCGGTGATATGGTTGAATAGCTCCCGTGTGCATGATTTGCAACTGTTTGACAGCTTTATTACATGTGAGGAATGTGTAAGAAATAGACATTCCTCACATGTAATAAAGCTGTCAGTCGCAAATCATGCACACGGGAGCTATTCAACCATATCACCGAGCAGCTGTAAATACTCGGAGCTCGGCCCGAGCGTACTCGGCGAAAGGGTTAACAGAACATACTCGCTCATCACTACTCGCTACTTGAGTTTGCATCTGGTACTCGGGTATGCATGGAGTATCGCGGGTGCTCGAGTGACATGCTTGAGTCTCTGCCCCATATGCTTCGCGGCCAAAAAAAACTTTGCTGGGATGGCCTGCCATGCACGAGCGATCCCTGCATGTTTTTTTTTTGGTGTCTAATAACCGTGAAACATGCGGGGCGGGGACCCGAGCATGTCATTCGAGCACCCGCGATACATGGTGCATACCTGAGTACCCGATGCAAACACAAGTAGAGAGCACTTGCACTCAAGACTAATGACAACTTATTCAATATGATGACCTAATGTTACCAAATTCTGTCATACCTCTGGGTTCAAAATGTACACTATACCCCTTGATAAAATCCTTGAGGGGTCTAGTTTCCAAAATGGAGTCAGTTGTGGTTTTTTTTCACTATTTCGGCACATCAGGTTCTCCTGAAATGCGACATGGCGTCCGCTCTTGATTCCAGCCAATTTTGCTTTCAAAAAGTCACACAGTGCTCCTTCCTTTCTGAACCCTGACGGGCGCCCAAACAGTATATTTTCCCCACATATTGTGTAATGGCGTACTCAGGAGGAATTGCACAGCAGTTTTTAGGTTTCATTTTCTCCTTTTACCCTTGTGAAACTAAAAAATTTGGGGCTAAAAGATTATTTTTGTGGAAAAAGTTAGATTTTTTTATTTTCATGGCTTGATGTTATAAACTTCTGTGAAGCATCTGCTAGTTACGGGTGCTCACCACACATCTAGGTAAGTTCCCTGAGGGGTCTAGTTTGCAAAATGTTGTCACTTGTGGGGGGTTTCTACTGTTTAGGTACATCAAAAGCACATCTGCTAATTATTCAAGCAAATTTTACATTCAAATAGCGCTCCTTCCCTTCCGAACCCTGCCATACGCCCAAACAGTGGTTTTCCCCCACATATGGGGTATTGGCACAACAAGAGAGGTTGCACAACAAGTTGCATGGTTCAATTTCTCCTGTTACCCTTATGAAAATGCAAAACTGGGGGCTGAAATCCATTTTTTGTGAAAATTTTATATAAATTTTATAAACTTCTGTGAAGCACCTGGGGGTTCAAGATGCTCACCACACATCTAGATAAGTTCCCTGAGGGGTCTAGTTTCCAAAATGGTGTCACTTGTGGGGGGTTTCCAATGTTTAGGCACATCAGGGGCTCTCCAAACGCAACATGACATCCGCTAATTATTCAAGCAAATTTTACATTCAAAAAGTAAAATGGCGCTCCTTCCCTTCCGAGCCCTGCCGTGCGCCCAAACAGTGTTTTTTCCCCACATATGGGGTATCTGCGTGCTCAGGAGAATTAGCACAACACATTTTGGGGTCCATTTTTTCCTGTTACCCCTGCAAAAATTAAAAAAATTGGGGTCTAAAGTAACATTTTTGTGAAAAAAGTTAAATGTTTATTTTTTTCTTCCCCTTTCCAAAAATTCCTGTGAAGGGTTAAAGTTCTTGAATGTGGTTTTGAGCACCTTGAGGGGTGCAGTTTTTAGAATGGTGTCACCTTTGGGTATTTTCTGTCATAAAGGCCCCTCAAAGTCACTTCAAATGTGATGTGGTCCCTAAAAATATGGTTTTGCTAATTTTATTATAAAAATGAGAAATCGCTGATCAACTTTTAACCCCTAGATCTTCCTAACAAAAAAAAAATTTGGTTCCAAAATTGTGCTGATGTAAAGTAGACATGTGGGAAATGTTATTTATTAACTATTTTGTGTGACATATCTCTCTGATTTAAGGGCGTAAAAATTCAGATTTCAAAAATTGCTAACTTTTCAACATTTTCGTCAAATTTCCGATTTTTTTTCACAAATAAACACAAGTGATATCGAAGAAATTTTGTCACTATAATGAAGTACAATATGTGACGAAAACACAATCTCAGAATCAGGGGGATCCGCTGATTCGTTCCAGAGTAATTACCTCATAAAGTGACAGTGGTCAGAATTGTAAAAATTGGCCTGGTCATTAACGTGCAAACCACCCTCGGGGGTAAAGGGGTTAACATCTCACCTTACTATGATACGTGTATGGCTCTAAGCTGGGGCCATTTTAGGAAATGTTGAATCCTCCCCAATATGTTATATACGATATAATTCTCTGTGTAGGACACACAAGATCCCAGAAATGTGCTGCCATCCATGTTCCGGGGTTTGGGCTTCGAACCACAGTCCTCTAAGTCTCTGGGTCCAGCGAGACCCTTTTTGGGTAAGTCCTGTGTGATGTGAGGGATACATCTGTGTGTAAAGTGGAACAGCACCTGTCGACAGCGGAGCCCTTCCTCTGTTTCCTGAAGTCGTAGTCTGTACTACTGTTTGTGATGTTGTGGCCACTATTATTACTAGAAGGGAATGATTTTACACAAAGTGTTAGCATAGAGTTGTTACATTGGATCGTGCACTGTTAGCAATATCGGTGAATGTTTTCTCCTCCATAAGATGTTGCCTTTTTTGTAGGCAGGGGGATGCTCGGGCCGATGCATTTAGGCAGTGGTGATTCAGCTGTGCCCTTGGGAAGATCTAGGTGAGTGCGGACAAATACTTCATGAAGCTTCAATATTTCTGTAAGAGACACACTTAGTATCAGGGTAAGGCTGTGTGCCCACGATGCGTTTTTTAAGCGTTTCCACAGCGTCAATTCCGCTGCAGAAACGCTTAAAAAACGCTTGGTAGAAGGCCTGCCATGTTCCCCAATGATAATCCGCATGTGCTGTGCACATGCTGCGGAAATTTCCGCTGCGGATTATCATTGCGGAAAAATCTGCAGCATTACCAATTATTTTGCGGAAGCGCGGCGTTTTCGCCGCCTTTGACTTGCATTGGAACACATGGAATCCGCATCACTGCATCTGTACATGCGGATATCATGCGGTTCAGTGTGCGGATGGTACCTGGGTTTGGAGAAGAGGAGACTCTCCTCCAGACCCGGGTACCATAGTACCTGTAAAAAAAAGAATAAAATAAAAAATATACATTATACTTACCTTCTGATGGCCCCCGGTGTCCTTAGCGATGCATCTCGGCTTGCCGGCAACTCGCGATGGTCTGAAAAGGACCTGCCGTGACGTCATTTAGTCATGTGACGGGTCACACGACCACTGTCGTCGGCAGGTCCTTTAGTGTACCGCGAGCTTCCGGCAAGCCAGGACGCATCGGATAAAGACACCGGGGGACGTCAGAAGGTAAGTATATATTTATTTTTTATTTTTTACCATTCTTTCGGTCGCACTATATAAATCCATGCTGGCTGCATGGATTTATATAGTGTCAAGTTGACAAGCGCTAAAATCGCTTGGAAAGCGCTTGTCAACCCGCATGCAAAAATGCAAGTGAAGAACGCTTCACATCCGCTTGTCCCTGGCAGGAAAAACGCATGTACAATCCGCATGTACAATCCGCATGTGTTTTTTCTGCCAGGGAGATGCAGAAATGCTCAGGAAAAAGCCGCAGCATTTCTGCATCGTGGGCACTTAGCCTAAGTGTAGCGACTGGCAGACATGTTTAGTAACACATACCCTATCTGAATGCTAAGTCTCAGGGGGTCCTAATGATATATAACAGGAGGGTCTCTCCTTTTTGTAGCCGCTGTATGTACAGTAATTCTCTATTTAGCATGTCTGCATTGGAGGATAATTATTAGTGGTTGCTCAGCCAACCCCCCTCTATGTGTAATACTCGATCATTACTATTGTCCTCTCAGCAGAATTACACCAGTATTATTGCTGTATTACATCTGTCCTCTCCCAGATTTCCAATGATCCCCGCGGCTGGGGAACAGTCCCTGCCAAGCTCACCTGGGAGGGGTCTAGGAAGACAAGTGTCCACCATCCCAAGCAGCACAGCTCCTAAATTAGGAGGCACATCTACTGAGACGTCAGTAAGGCCTGAGGAAAGGAGGTGAGAAATCAAGAGGAAAAATGATATTGTAGAAGGGTTTTCAGGATGTCATCTATACCCTATAATAGGTCATCAATATCAGATTAGTGGGGGTCCGACATCCAGCACCCCCACCGATCAGCTGATAATTTGAATAGTAGCTGATGTGCAGTACCCTGCAGCAGCCACTAGACAGCATGACGGAGCGGTGGTGTTATGCTCCTTAAATTGTTTACATCCAGATGCTGTCAGAGGTGATACCAGCGTCCCACAGAACTGTTATTGATGACCTTTATATACAGTAGATAAGTCATCAATACCAATGCTAGTGGAAAACCCTTTTAAATGTGATTTTCATTCAATATTATATGTCATAATAAAGTTGTTTTCCGGAAACACGTGATTTATGGCTTGTCCTGGCCTGTCCTTAATACACTTTAGATAACTGTTGGCCAAATAATGGTTAGGCACGTCTTTTGGCCAGCAGTTGTTTTGCCAGGCGCTCCGATGTTCTTTGCGAAAGAGCCGCTGTTAGACATCGAAATCAGACATTCCGGATCTTTATCTCCTCGTACACAATTACACTGTTGGCCAAACCTGTCAATAGTGGTGGGTTCAACCGATGTTAGTCTAATGTGTATGTCGGGTCTTTAGTATAGCCCATACATGCCAAACTCTGGCTCGTGGGCCAAATCTGGCCCGCAGGGACATTATATTTAACCCGCAACACCAGAACCACGTCCTCTATGTGGGGCCCATTATACTATATGGATGACTATGGTGGGCCTATTATACTGTATGGAGGACTATATGAGGCCCATTATACTGTATGAAGTACTATGTGGGACCTATTATACTGTATGGAGGACTATGTGAGGCCATTATACTGTATGGAGGACTTTATGAGGCCATTATACTGTATGGAGGACCATTATTCTGTATGGAGGACCATGTGGGGTCCATTATTCTGTATGGAGGACTATGTGGGGCCATTATACTGTATGGAGGACCATGTGGGGCCCATTATTCTGTATGGAGGACCACGTGGGGTCCATTATTCTGTATGGAGGACCATGTGGGGCCCATTATTCTGTATGGAGGACCATGTGGGGCCCATTATTCTGTATGAAGGACCATGTGGGGTCCATTATTCTGTATGGAGGACCATGTGTGGTCCATTATTCTGTATGGAGGACCATGTGGGGCCCATTATACTGTATGGAGGACTATGTGGGGCCCATTATACTGTATGGAGGACTATGTGGGGCCCATTATACTGTATGGAGGACTATGTGGGGCCCATTATACTGTATGGAGGACTATGTGGGGCCCATTATACTGTATGGAGGACTATGTGGGGCCCATTATACTGTATGGAGGACTATGTGGGGCCCATTATACTGTATGGAGGACTATGTGGGGCCATTATTCTGTATGGAGCACTATGTGGGGCCATTATACTGTATGGAGCACTATGTGGGGCCCATTATTCTGTATGGAGGACTATGTGGGGCCCATTATACTGTATGGAGGACTATATGAGGCCCATTATACTGTATGAAGTACTATGTGGGACCTATTATACTGTATGGAGGACTATGTGAGGCCATTATACTGTGTGGAGGACTTTATGAGGCCATTATACTGTATGGAGGACTATGTGGGGCCCATTATTCTGTATGGAGCACTATGTGGGGCCATTATACTGTATGGAGCACTATGTGGGGCCCATTATTCTGTATGGAGGACTATGTGGGGCCCATTATACTGTATGGAGGACTATATGAGGCCCATTATACTGTATGAAGTACTATGTGGGACCTATTATACTGTATGGAGGACTATGTGAGGCCATTATACTGTATGGAGGACTTTATGAGGCCATTATACTGTATGGAGGACCATGTGGGGCCCATTATTCTGTATGGAGGACCATGTGGGGCCCATTATTCTGTATGGAGGACCATGTGGGGCCCATTATTCTGTATGGAGGACCATGTGGGGCCCATTATTCTGTATGGAGGACTATGTGGGGCCCATTATTCTGTATGGAGGACCATGTGGGGCCCATTATTCTGTATGGAGGACCATGTGGGGCCCATTATACTGTATGGAGGACTATGTGGGGCCCATTATACTGTATGGAGGACTATGTGGGGCCATTATTCTGTATGGAGCACTACGTGGGGCCATTATACTGTATGGAGGACTATGTGGGGCCCATTATACTGTATGGAGGACTATGTGGGGCCCATTATACTGTATGGAGCACTATGTGGGGCCCATTATACTGTATGGAGGACTATGTGGGGCCCATTATACTGTATGGAGGACTATATGAGGCCCATTATACTGTATGAAGTACTATGTGGGACCTATTATACTGTATGGAGGACTATGTGAGGCCATTATACTGTATGGAGGACTTTATGAGGCCATTATACTGTATGGAGGACCATGTGGGGCCCATTATTCTGTATGGAGGACCATGTGGGGCCCATTATTCTGTATGGAGGACCATGTGGGGCCCATTATACTGTATGGAGGACTATGTGGGGCCCATTATACTGTATGGAGGACTATGTGGGGCCATTATTCTGTATGGAGCACTACGTGGGGCCATTATACTGTATGGAGCACTATGTGGGGCCCATTATACTGTATGGAGCACTATGTGGGGCCCATTATACTGTATGGAGGACTATGTGGGGCCCATTATACTGTATGGAGGACTATATGAGGCCCATTATACTGTATGAAGTACTATGTGGGACCTATTATACTGTATGGAGGACTATGTGAGGCCATTATACTGTATGGAGGACTTTATGAGGCCATTATACTGTATGGAGGACCATGTGGGGCCCATTATTCTGTATGGAGGACCATGTGGGGCCCATTATTCTGTATGGAGGACCATGTGGGACCCATTACTCTGTATGGAGGACCATGTGGGGCCCATTATTCTGTATGCTGGTTAGCACACGACTTTGTGCAAGTTTTTAATTTTTTCCCTCTGTGAGTTTGAGTTTGACATCCCTGGTATAGACCATTAATATCGGATTGGGGGAAGTTCCAACTCTGCTTCTCCTTCATTGGTTACATTGATCCTTACTCAGCACGCGGGTGATTTACTAGTGGTAGCGCATGATATCGCAGCTTTGTCTCCAAATCTGCAGGGTTATGGACCAATGGAAGCATATTATGGGGCCACATTGGTCACTCCACTGCCGCAGCTCCTAACAGCTGATAGGCCGGATGAGGGCCGAAAGTCATAGTCTCAGTGGTATTAAAGGACCAGTCCAGGGATTTCTTATTTTCCCTTTGTTTGGGATCATGTGTGTAAGAGTCATGAAGGTGGTGACATTCTCACCGGTTGCTGTCACCTCCCGGTTTCAGCAGGGCTCCGGTGCGTTGCAGCACCACGTGACTGCAATTGTGACCTGCCAAATGCCTAACAAACAGGCAAATAAAAAAAATTACTGAAGTGGTTCTTTAGTGGCTTAGGAAAGGTCATCATTATTGTAATCTGGAAAAACCCTTCTAAGTATCATAGGTTTTCAGAATGTCCTTGTGGGGCAGAATCCTTGATTGGCAAACACAAAGAGTCCTGCCACTCTCTGAAGCTTATTTTCATTGTCTGAAGCCGTGGCACCCTACGTCCGTGAGATCTGAGACTATAACCTATGAGAAATTGTCTGATAATACAGGTAAATGTGAATAATTATATAATTGTGTCTCCTTTCACAGGTCTCCAGTGGGCTCTCTTGCCGCAGGACAGTCACTGCCAGGCTTTCTTGGTAGGGGTGTAGGAAGGCAGGAAATGGCTTTAGGTACCAGCGCTGCACCTCCCGGCAGAGGGAGCCCCCCCACCGAGATTGCTGTCAAGAGAGAGGAAAAAAGGTAAAAACTAAAATTGGGATGAGGCGTGTAAGTAACAGGTAGCAGATAGTGCTGGATTAGCAGATGGCTGTAACTGTTGCTTGGTCTTACAGCAGAGATGTTAGTAACATGATGTACATTTGTGTGGATTTTGTTTTTACAAAAAAAAAAAAAATTCAATTTGCTACAAAATTTTTTGAAGGTGTTTGTATAAAGTGCAGAATAGAGATAGGCAGATGGGTTTGCGGGCTGCCAGTCCATTGGCCATGATGGGAACTTTGCGAATCACGTACCTTCTTCGATCCCCCGCAGCTATTAATTGGGAACCAGGCTACATTTTTATCTTGTAATCTAGATTTTATTTGTACACGTCAAAAGTAGGAAAACTGTCCTGGCTACAGAGGCGAAAATGTCTAAATGCCCCTGGCAGCAAAAGGGTTAAAGGGCTTGTACCCTTGGGGGTCCTGAGCTGAGGACCCCTTTGTCTAAATGCTCTAATACTGAAAATTAGGGGATAATTGTTAACTAGAACGTTCTTAGCATAGTTCTTTAGCTTTTAGAAAACGTTTGCGGTGTCTGATCCCACTACTTTATCAGCCTCTTCCTTCTCCCCATTTATAGTTTCTGTTACATGTTATTGTTCTCTTCTCTGCAGCCAAGTGTTTCCTGCCAGCTCTTGCGTTGTACTCCTGGCTTCCACTTGGAGGCGCCCTTCCCAATAACTCCCCTCCGACTACTAAGTTTTCTTTTTCCACAGAGAACCTCTGATAAAACAGGGCTCTAAGGGAACCTCCAGCCCACTTGGCCTTAACCTAATTAAGATCCTTTGTAAGAATGAAGCCGTATATCAGTACCATGTCTCATTTACGTAAGTATATACGTTTTTTAGCATTAATAATCCACATCATTTATGGTATTTTTTCAAAATGCATTATCTGTTCACTGCTCAAAAAAATGAATCCACGCAGTGAGCCCAAACATGTGCCCGCAGCCTTACAAAGCATAAATGATTAAGAATCTGTTTCACCTGGATGGCTGAAAATGAAATTGACAGCAGGTGAACCGGAGAGTAACAGCAAGACGACCCCCAGAAAGGGAAGGGGTTTACAGCTGGTGGCCACAGACAGGTGGTGGCCGCAGACAGTCACTCTCTTCTTATCCTCCCTGAATGATTCTTTTCTAGTTTTGTTTGTGCCCTTGTCACTACTGGTAGCATCAGGTAGTACTTCCAGGCCACTTCTCCAGGATGGCACCTCCATACGTGCTGTCACAGGAAGGTTTGCGGTGACTCTCTGCACAGTTTCAAGAGCATTTGACAGATACCAGGACAGGGATCATTACACAAGGAGAAACGGGTAAGGCCGTAAAACGGCATCCACCTAGCAACAGGACCGGTATTTGCTTCAGCGCTATTATAGGACTTCCAAAGGGTTCCTGTTGTGCATGTTTCTGACCAAACTTTCAGAACCAGACCCCATGAGGGCCCATCATCCTGTATGCTCCCATCATCCTGTACTCATGACCCAATACTGTGCAGCTCCACTGGCATTCAGCAAAGACCACCAGCAGTGGCAGGTCCTCCAATGGCACCCTGTTCATAGATGAGAGCTAGTTCACACACAAAGCATATGATTCCTATAACAAACCGGAAAGTGTCTGAAGACGCCGTCGTGAACCTTGTGCCGCCTGTAACATCAACCAGCATATTCGCTTTGACTGTGGGTTAGGAGAGGCATAACCTCAAACCTTGACATGATGGCCAGTTGTGCCCTGTCTGCTTTAGGCACTGGGATGAAATCCTCAGCCATTGTCATATCTTACGCTGGATTAGTGGGCCAGCCTGTGGTTCTCCTGCTGCAGGACAATACCTGGTCTTTTTGGATAACGAAAAATTGGTAGGAATGTTGGCTCTGAAATGGCTATTAAATACAACAGCGCTGGATGTAGCATTTGGAGTAAATGCGGTGATGCGCAGCACCAAACAGTATCAACAATGGAACCAGGAGAGAGAAAGACATAAAAGGGTTATGTTGGTGCGCTTCCGGTGACGTTGGTGAGGATGTGGTAATTAAAATTAAATTCACAAACTGGTTTTCGGCTCTGGACCGGAGCCTTCATCAGGCGTGACGTGGTGGGCGTGCAGAGCGGTGTATAAATACACATATAGGCGGACATGACAGTTTGAAATTTTTTGAACATATAAAAGTATCTAATATTTAAATAAAAGTGACATGTATAGCATGATGAAGTCCTTAATAAAAAATTACAAAACCTATGTATGTTCAAAATGAAAAAGAAAAGTGGAAAAAATAAATAACAAATATTAAAAAAATTACAAAAATGGATATTATTACAAATTATAGTTAAAGTTTTTAAATGTTAAAAAAATTGTACAAATCATAAAAATGCCCATTTGTAATATTAGTATTGTTTTTTTTTTTATAAAACATAAATTAGGCGCAGTTCACTATTCGAGCAGTAGGTGTCCTCGCAGTTCTCAGTAATGCTGTTGTAGATGGGATTAAAGAGAGCAGCATTTTACTAAGTACAGACAGGACTATTTTGGCGCTGTCATACTGATTAAAATGATACCTCAGGTGAAGAAATTAGTTTGTAGATTTTCTTTAATCTCTTTGATGCTTCCTTGTATTCATATCTCAGGGTGGGATTGTGGGTAGGGTCTTCAGCTTTGTTCCATCCCCTCCACTTTGGGTGTCTTTTTTTCTTCTTTATTTAAAGGGAATCTGTCACCACATTTGAGTGATCAAACCTCTTAATATGAGCATACAAGTTATAGACTGCTAAACAAAGTCCTACCTGTACGCCTCACATCAGATGTCTTGTAGAGAGATCATCTTTCATCACTTTTTTTTTAAACCTTGTTTTTATTGAAAATAAAGTTTTCTTACATTAATGCGAATATGGCTTGAAATATACATGACAGGGCTGTTATAAGATGGTAAATGGCAGAATGTACATTCCAAGCATGGTTACATCAAGTCAAAAGACAACCCAAAAACTAGGAGGGGAGAAAGAGAATGCCCAAAACTGGTACTTTCCTTATATATAGGTCACCCAACAGGGGTGTATAACCTTAGACTCTCCTTGAAAGTTGTGCCGGACCCACCGACACCAAGATAGACCCCTGACACCTAGATGTATCTCCACACTGCTGCTCCCTCTAACACATTTCTACACAGGCGTTGCCCCCAATAGTAGCTGCTCTTGATACCACACTGTAGGTTGGAAACAAATTTTAATATCATCTCGTATGCGTTGTGGAAGCAAAGAGATGAAACTTTCCCAAGTTTCAAAGAAGGACTGTACCTTTTCCTCCTTGTGTAAGGAGGCCTGAAGCAGGAACGATAGTTTGTCTAAAAAGATCTTAAAAGGAGGAGCTTGGTCATGGATCCACACCTGTAGGATGGCCTTGACACCGGCTGCCGCCACCATGTGTAGCAGTTTACAAGCCCCTGTAGAGCATGTGTATTTATCTGGCTCTAAGTATCCAAAGATGGCCCATAGAGGCTCATCAGGAGCAAAGTTTGTCAGGTGTGTGGTGGTAGGTTGTTGTACTCTGGTCCAGAAGGGCTGAATGATCGGGCATGTCCACAGGCCATGGAATAGATTGGCCTCGGGAGCGGCACTTAAAGCACTCCGCGGTTGTGTACAGCCCCATTCTATGACCCTTCTGAGGGGTTAAATAAGATCTATGACATATTTTCAATCTCATTTCAAGAAAGCGAGCTTAAGGGAGGAATTTGTGGGCTTGGTCCAGGGCTTTCAAAATTGTGCTGTATGATAAGGTGGGATCATCGATCTGCCATTTTGTTAGTTAGAGTTGAGATTTCTCATAGTCTAGGGCGACATAGATGAATTTATAATTGGAGGCTTTTTGCCCAGATTAGGTGTTAGGTTTAGTGAACCATCTAAGCAGGCATGGATCCCACTCTCGCTCAGGAAAATTAGTTATTATCTTAGTCACATAACTCTTAGCCTGTAGGTATTGGAACGGGGTGAATGTGATGGTAGGATATTTAGATTGCATTTCCTCTAGTAAATACATACAGCACTCCCCTAAGTGGATCAGATGTTTAATGGATGTTATACCCTGAGAGTGCCACTGGTAAAAGACAGGATGGGCATGTCCATGCTGGAAATGGGGGTTATCAATGAGTGGGAGAAGGAGAGACGTCTGAGGAGAGAGCTGAAATTGTCGGCGTACTTTGTGCCATGCTTTCCATGTAGATACTAGGAGAGGGTTCGCCTTCACTTCAGCCGGATATTTTATCACTTTATATAAATGACCTCTTCCAGGCTTGGGGAGCACGCTGCCTAAAAGATAACTCTGCCTCCAGAGCGCATGCGCTCCACAACTCATAGTCATCCTTTGATGTTACTTTTGGATGAGACTCTGTTGCCTCCTTCTCCTGGGACTCCTCAGAAGGATGGGAAGAGGCATCAGCCTGGCCAGGCAGAGCAGCAGCAGAGAGCGCCGTAGTAGTGGGTACGAGATTGGGTAAGTCAAGTGGCAGTGTCATAGGACCCCGTACTTGGTCTTTGGATGTTTCCAGGAACCTCTACATTAGGGGGAACCCGTAGGGCTCCTCCTCTCCACAACCCCATTCGCTCACTCGCTTGGATGATCCAGTCGATATCATGGATTTCCTTGATCCAGCCTCTATCCCCTCCATCTTTAGAGCTCGTCAAATAGGTGCTCGTTGGTGGGTAAGGCTCTCCTGTAGGTGGTACTATAGTGATTCTGAGGTTGGCATGGGTAGACTAACCTTAGAGTCCTCTGATGCTGGCAATAAGGCTGCCTGAGCTGGTAATACTGCGGCAATGACCAGCGCACCCACAGCTGGACTTGGCGCTGACAGCAACACGGACAGCTTGCCGTCAGGCAGTGATTTGGTGGGTGCGATGCTAGGAGGGCCAGGCCCTCTGGTCCACAGACCTTGGTGCTGGGCGGGTGCCGGGATCGATGACGTCCTGTCTCGGGCCGGGACAGGCCTCAGCTCCGGGGAGTGACTCTTGCTGCCGGCCGGAAGACGCTGTGGTGTACAGTATTTGCCTTAGCATGCGTCTGTTTGGTGTGGGTGTCTGGCGACTCCTCCGGGAGTCCTTCAGAAGGTCGCTTTACTGCTTTGGGCACTGTGTCCTTGGGCATGGCTTCAGGTGATGCGGTTGCCTTGGCAGCGTGGCGGTACAGGCTGGCAATCAGGGGAACTGGTGGTGGGTACGGTACTTCTACCCCGCCGGGGAACCGCAATCCTGCATCCTCCAGTGTGATTGTGGCAGCGGGGGTTTCTGGCTGGGTGGTGAGAACCGCATATTCTGCCATGATAAGATGACAGCAAGAAGTGCAGCCTCCTCTTCCTCTTCTCGTGACAGGAATTGTGTTCTTTCCACATGGAAACTGAGTGTTTTTCTTTACTCCTCCCCTTCTGGGACGGTTCTTCAATTTCCATTGGCTCTTCATCTGGGTGGGCGGTATTTGACTTTCTAGAGGACAGCCTCTTCCAGACTGCTCCTCTACAAGGGGTTTGGCTCTGCTTCGTGCGCTTTTAGCACACACCCACAAGATGGGATGTCCTTCTTTTCCACAACTGCACCACAGGACACCATCTTGGGGAGTGCAGTCGCAATCTTAACTACTGCATTCTTTTAAATCCTTGTCCCCTTTCACTGGTGTAGCAGAGTTGAGTTGGGGTGCTGTGCTGCTGTTTCTTGCAATGTCTGTGCCTCTTCTCTCTACATTCTGATTCCCTCACAGGATTCCCCGTATGGGCCACCAATGTTGCATGCACGCCACTAGGTATATAGAGGATATACAAATTAACATTAATTATTTGAAATCCTGGGGAAATGTTACTCAGGACAACCATTAATCAGAGCTTCCATAATCATGAGATGTCTCAGCCTCCAGGCACACACAACGATGAGAGAGTTCCAGGGCTCTTGTTAGTCACAGGGGTTTTATTCGAGTTCCAGCCCATTAAATTGAATAATTCCTTTCAATACAATGCTTCCAGCACAACAGTGATAATCTCTTCAACAATCAGTTCTCTTCACCCACACACAGTGACTGTACACAGAGCCACACTTTACCTTCTTTGCAGCGAGGTGGGGGGGGACAGAAGGATGGATCCAGCCCTTGGCCATGGGATTCACTCCTTTTTCTGCTGTATAACAGTTAGCTCCCACTTCTACTCTCCTTCCTGGGTAGGCACTGTTAGCAACTAACTGGTAGTCGCAGCCAGAGAGGCTCAGCACCTTCATTTGCCCAGAGTGCAGGTTTGCGTCCTTCCAGCTCACTCAGCAACTTTTACCAATCTTTTTGGGGCATGTCTGACCACTCCCCGTAACTGCAGCTTGCTAACCCCTTTAGATGCTGGATGTTTTTAAAGACATCCATAAAGTTTCTACCCGTCACACATACTCTAGTATCTTCTGCTCCATTTCTTTCTCCAGTTGGGTTTGGATTGGAGTCTCCGTTTGGCATTATTCGAGCAAGTTTCTGTTTTTCTTCTTGCTCACTCTAGCCTGGTCCATTGTGGACCACCCCATCAGTCTAGAGACGTCCCGTTGAACCCTTCGATCTTAACATCATCTTGAACACCTTGTAGGACTCTTCCATTGCTTTGCTCAGTGAAAGTTCCTGCCCATTCACACAGCTTTGCGCTAGCTGCTGTTTTTTACGGAACTGTTGGTCGCAGTCTTCCTACCAAAGATCACCTTGGATTTCTTATGGATGACCACATTGTTCTCCCTTGCTTGTCATACACTTTCATCCTTGAGAGTGCTACTCACGCTGTCTGCATTTGGGAGAGTATTTGGATTCCTTCTTTGTGATTCCCCACGAGCCATTCTAGGATCTGACAGACCCCATATCTACCATCTCATAATCGATTCAGTCTCCAATCACAGAAGTCCACAGGTCTCGGGTATGACTGTCCTGTTTAGGTTTCTGCTCACTCCATGAAAGCGGTTGGAGCCTCTTTGGTTGTTACGATGCAGCCTGGACCTCCTTGCACATCTTAGCCCAGCTTTAGAAGATCCAAAACCAGGCCTCTGCCAGCAACATCGTGGGGTGTAGGGTACTAAACACCGCCATGCATTGGGCGATCTGCATGGTGAACTCTTTTATTCTCACTCCTGGGACAGCTCTAGTTGTCCCATAATGCTGTATCCCCCAGTGACAATAAAGAGAAAATTGGATTTTTGTACTTGTAAAATCCCTTTTTTGTTGGTCATTGAGGGGCTCATATACAGCCTTTTTTTCTATCTTTCACCTTTTTTTCCGGGGACACTTAATCTCTTGGCTGCGTTAATATGGGTTCAGGTCACGTTGGTTCCTGATTGTTACATTTCTTTTTCATCCTCTCTTACTGCTTTCAGGAAAAAATTGAGCGTCTGGGAAGAAGGTATACCTCCCACCATGCAGCGCCAGGACTTTTTTCACCTAGCATCACCCTAGTAGAGGCAGGACATATACCCACAGTGTTTTATTTATATAGCACCAACATATTCTGCAGCACTTTACAATTAAATGGGAACATGTGCAGACAATAAAGGCAATAGAAAGTAACACATAGTTGAACAGTTACAGGAGGAGTGAGGGCCCTGCTCACAATCTATAAGGAAATATGTGAACATGCTTGTCATGTATGGTCCATCCATCATTATAATAAATAGAGGATTTTATATAAGCTGCATGATCCGGTCATTAGCCAGAGTCCGTCTAAGTACAGTTACCAAGTGATACTGAGTGCATGGAGCATGTGGAGACAGGTGAGTACGAAGGACAGGTTCTTAGGAAAATTTAGAAAGAGGGAAAAGGAAAGAGTTAGATTAGTGAACTGAGGTGATAGGTCTGTCTAAAGAGATGTGTTTTTAGACCATGCTTAAAGGGGGCTAGGCATTAATTGGATTGTCTGGGGTAGTGCATTCCAGAAAACTAGCGCAGCATGAGAGAATTCTTAAAGACAGAGGTGTGGTGTTCGGATTATGGAAGATGTTAGTATTAGATCAGATGCAGAACGGAGAGCACGGGTCAGGTGAGATTACATTGCATTAGTTTCAGCAAAAGAGCCAAGCTTCCATAGACTATAATGAGGTGATGATCCCATCCGTGGATGATTATTCCTTCACGACAGTAATGGTGCCCACTGTTCTGTCATCCGGGTTTACAGCATCTCCCCTAAGGAGCTGTATGCGAATGAGCAAACACCCGATCCACTCATATGTTTTCTGCTTGCAATCTTCATGAACGTTCCCTGTTTACCCCCCTGACTGTTACAGACGGGGTAGTACTGGAATGAATGAATGCCCTTACAATGTGCGGGCTGGGGTAAAAAGCATTTAAAATTGGTGAACTGTCTGATTAATGCATTGGAGTTATATGTAGGCCTTTTTCTCCCCTTTTGCTTAGACCCAATGTGGAGTGTCGGAGTATGCGCTTTGGCATGTTACGAGACCATCGCTCTGTGACCGGGCAAGTGACAGCGTTTGATGGCTCCATCCTCTACCTTCCTGTTAAGCTTGCTCAGGTACCGGGAGCCTATATAGCTTTATTCATTCTCTGCCTGTCTGAGATACCATGTACAGAACATAATCTAGAATTGTCTCATGGATAGGTGGGAATAAGTCCACCAAGTTCAACCTATCACCTAACATTGTTGATCTAGAGGAAGGTTTTGAGCCCGAATGCCTATGAAATATCAATTCATCATAGATGTTTATGTTCTCTGTACTTTGCAGACAGTGGAGCTGGAGAGTGAGCGCCGGACAGATGGACAGAAGATAAAACTCACCATACAAATGACCAAGATCCTGGAGCCCAGTTCTGACCTTTGTATCCCATTCTATAACGTGGTGATCAGGAGGTGAGAAACGCCCTGCACTACTGTTATTGTGTTTTATTAGTTGCGTCAAGTTTTCAGTCTAGTCTTTATGCGACACATCTTTGTAGCCAGTATTTCTGGAGAGTACTCCAGTGCTGCCTCTCGGCTGCTGCCCCAGTCTCTGTTGTCATTGTCATAGATACTCTGGTGACTTTACGACTACAACACTTCACCACCACATCTAAACACTGGACTCGTCTCATGCCATCTTTCTACGCATCAACTGTGTGCCAAGTGTTGACTATAGCGGTCATGTATTGTTGCCATGAGGTCACCGCTGCAGCCATGTCCGTAAAGACCGAGGCAGCAGCGGACAGTCAGCGCTAGAGCGGGAAAAGGTAAAGAAGGGGTATTGTCATCTCATCCACATGATATGCCATAAATGTGGGTCTGTCTCTCTGATGCTACTAATGTGGTCATTAGGAGATGTTTGGTTTCATGTGAAGTTTTGTGCATAATACAGCATATGGATATTAAGTTTAGGGGGATGGTGGTCTTAGAGGCGCATTGCACTGTCCTCTTAATGACACTTTTTGCACTTGGATAATATATGTGCATTCTGTTTAAGAGTAATGAAGATTCTGGACATGAAGTTGGTTGGTAGAAATTTCTATGACCCCACAAGTGCTACCGTCCTGCAGCAGTACAGGTAAGCCACAGCTGTGTGTAAAGCCTCGCCGCACTAGCTCCTCGCTGATACACGTCCTCTCTTTGGCATGTACTTAATGACACTCAAATTGAGCCAAAATCTGAGTTTGTTCTGACTTAAAACTTGAGGAAGCACATGATGACTTTGTTTCACCCTATAGTTGTGAGATTGCTAGGAAATCTTTGTATTGATTTGTCATCTTAGCCTTAAATTAATTCTTTCTAAAACCTTATATGACTGATGGTTTAGTGTCGTATCCACTGAACCTTCTGTATATCTCCAATCATTTAATGTTCTGAATATTATATGCTCTGATACTGTCCTTATAGGTTTTTATTTTTTCCCCATTTATCTACATGCCTAATATGATCATGAAGTTTATGTACAAATATAAAATGTGTGTATACACTGTTATGTGTGTGTATGCATATATATAGATAGAAATATGTAGAATTTATTTATATACATTTCATTCCCATCGTCCCCAATTGTTTAACATCCAGCCCCCCGCCATGCCATCTGCCTTTACTAACATGTGACAGAATTTCAGATGGTAAAGAGCTCACTGATACCAGCGCGGTCCTGTAATAGGAGCCACCGGGTAATAAGTCTGTTCATGACATTTTTTCCCTCCTAAATCTTCCCCCATCACCTGTGAGTGATATTACTGAGAAGTGGAAGGAACCACAGAAACTCAGCCACGAAGTGGAGACCCTGTAAAGTTACAGAGCGGGGGGCCGAGTGCTGAGGAGCAGAGGGCAGAAATGTCATCAAGTCTTTGCTGGCTGCATAAGTCCAGACCTCCTCTGATATTAACATCAGCATAAACACTGCACCCCCGCCAAGAGCTTCATGGCCGAGCAGCTGCATGCAGCCTTACATCACCAAGCACAATGCTGAGCATCGGATGGAGTGGTGTAGAGCCGCCACCACTGGACTCTGGAGGAAACATGTTCTGTGCAATGACGGATCACACTTCTCTATCTGGCGTCTGATGGAGGAGTCTGGGTTTGGTGAATGCCAGGAGAACGTTACCCCCTGACTGCATGGTGCCCATTGTACAGTTTGGTGGAGAAGGGATAATTCTATGGGGTTATTAAGTGATCGGCCTCGGCCCGTTAGTTCTAAGTTCCATGTTCATTTTGGACATTTCGTGCGGGCAGCAAATCCCCCCCCCAACCCCAATTCACTGTCTCCAAGACAATTGTTTCTCGGCATTTTTAAACCAAATAGTTTGAAGCCAAAGAAATTTTTTACCAAGTCCCCTCAATCATATAGATCAATGAAATTACTACAGGTTAATTGTACTTGCATCAAAATACCCTAGAACACACAGACGTAGGGATTTCTGCTCTCCTGTCTTTATGTAGTACACGGTCAGAAGTAGCAGCAAAAGCTATGTTTTTTCGTGAATACAATTAACTTTAGTAAACATATAATACAGACAAATCACACATTTATTCCGCATCTGGAAAGCGCAGTAAAACCTGCATTTTGAACACAGCCTTTTTTTACTGCCAAGGGAGCAGTTTTAGCTGCAGAAAAAGAAAGTAGTGCAAAAACACTGCTTGTGAACATAGCCTTATTTTAACCAAGATTAATTATAGATGTACCTTATTTTGCGGATTATAAAACGCACCGTATTATAAGGGCACCCCAAATTTTGGGCTGCAACATAGGAAAAAATGTTGTTGTTTTTTTTCTAATTAAAATGGTGCACCTTATAATCTTTTTTAACTGGGGTGGAGCGGGGGTCACAGATACCGGAGATTGGCTGCGGAAGGAGTCGGGCGATGCTGCGGGCCCCGTCCTCAGAAGAAGTGTCGCTGATTCAAGGCCGAAGCACAGCGCAGGTACGGAAAGTATTCAGACCCCTTTAAATTTTTCACTCTTTGTTTCATTGCAGCCATTTGGTAAATTCTAAAAAGTTGACTTTTTTTTCCTCATTAATGTACACTCTGCACCCCATCTTGACTGAAAAAAACAGAAATGTAGAAATTTTTGCAAAGGTCAGTGCTGTCGCTGGGCCAGTCAAGAATGGTCACAGAGTTGTTCTGAAGCCACTCCTTTGTTATTTTAGCTGTGTGCTTAGGGTCATTGTCTTGTTGGAAGGTGAACCTTCGGCCAAGTCTGAGGTCCAGAGCACTCTGGAAGAGGTTTTCATCCAGGATATCTCTGTACTTGGCTGCATTCATGTTTCCTTCAATTGCAACCAGTCGTCCTGTCCCTGCAGCTGAAAAACACCCCCATAGCATGATGCTGCCACCACCATGTTTCACTGTTGGGATTGTATTGGGCATGTGATGAGCAGTGCCTGGTTTTCTCCACACATACTGCTTAGAATTATCACCAAAAAGTTCTGTCTTCGTCTCATCATACCAGAGAATCGTATTTCTCATAGTCTGGGAGGCCTTCATGTGTTTTTGAGCAAACTCTATTCGGGCTTTCATATGTCTTGCACTGAGAAGAAAGAGGCTTCCATCGGGCCACTCTGCCATAAAGGCCCGACTGGTGGAGGGCTGCAGTGATAGTTGACTTTGTGGACCTTTCTCCCATCTCCCTACTGCATCTCGAGAGCTCAGCCACAGTGATCTTGGGGTTCTTCTTTACCTCTCTCACCAAGGCTCTTCTCCCACGATTGCTCAGTTTGGCTGGACGGCAGGTCTAGGAAGACTTCTGGTGGTCCCAAACTTCTTTCATTTAAGGATTATGGAGGCCACTGTGCTCTTAGGAATCTTGAGTAATGCAGAAATTCTTTTGTAACCTTGACCAGATTTGTGCCTTGCTACAATTCTGTCTGAGCTCCTTGGGCTGTTCCTTTGAGCTCATGATTCTCATTTGGTCTGACATGCACTGTGAGCTGTGAGGTCTTATATAGACAGGTGTGTGCCTTTCCAAATCAAGTCCTATCAGTTTAATTAAACACAGCTGGACTCCAATGAAGGAGTAGAACTATCTCAAGGAGGATCAGAAGGAAATGGACAACATGTGACTGAATACTTATGACCATGTGATATTTGTTTTTCTTTTTTAATAAATTTGCAAAAAATGTCTGTATTTCTGTTTTTTTCAGTCAAGATGGGGTGCAGAGTGTACTTTAATGAGGAAAAAATGAACTTTTTAGAATTTACCAAATGGCTGCAATGAAACAAAGAGTGAAAAATTTAAAGGGGTCTGAATACTTTCCGTACCCACTGTACGGGATAGGGAACCTCACCTTCGCTCACCACTGACTTCTGAGGAAGGGGCCGCAGCAGCCACCACCACCGCCTTGAATCAGCTACACTTCTTCTGAGGACTTGGCTCACAGCATCGCCACGCTACCGCCGCAGCCGCCACCAGCCTCCTGTATCTGGGACCCCGATCTGACGTCGCCCCCCTTGGTAAAATACTGTAAGTTTGCATTATAAGACGCACCCTCTTTTTCCTCCCAAATTTGGAGGGAAAATAGTGCGTCTTATAATCCGAAAAATATGGTATTTAGGAGGCACTGTGGAAACAATAAGATATATTAAAAGGTTTCTTATATTCGCTTGTACTATTGACTTATGAAAATTATATTTAAGTATTTTATTGCAAAAAATACCTGCATGAATACATAAGAATGACAAGCATAATATCCCAGGGGTGGGGGGGTTAATGCCAACAAAATATTGTGTTAAATAACAGAGTGTTGCAAAAAATGTAATCATCATCTTAACCACTTCGCGCCAGAGCCTGTTTTTACAATTCTGACCACTGTCACTTTATGAAGTAATTACGCTGCAACGCTTCAATGGATCCCCCTGATTCTGAGAATGTTTTTTGTGACATATTGTACTTCATGATAGTGGTAAAATTTCTTCGATATCACTTGCGTTTATTTGTGAAAAAATCGGAAATTTGGCGAAAATTTTGCAATTTTCAAACTTTGAATTTTCATGCCCTTAAATCAGAGAGATATGTCACACAAAAGAGTTAATAAATAACATTTCTCACATGTCTACTTCACATCAGCACAATTTTGGAACCAAAATTTTTTTTTGTTAGGGAGCTATAAGGGTTAAAAGTTGACCAGCAATTTCTCATTTTTACAACAAAATTTACAAAAACTTTTTTTTAGGGACCACATCTTATTTGAAGTGACTTTGAGGGGCCTTTATGACAGAAAATACCCAAAAGTGACACCATTCTAAAAACTTCACCCCTCAAGGTGCTCAAAACCACATTCAAGAACTTTATTAACCCTTCAGGTGCTTCACAGGAATTTTTGGAATGTGAAAGAAAACAATGAACATTTAACTTTTTTTCACAAAACTGCTACTTTAACCTCAAATTTTTAATTTTCACAAGGGCAGCCAGAAAAAATGGACCCCAAAATGTGTTGTGCAATTTCTCCTGAGCACGCTGATACCCCATATGTGGTGCAAAACCACTGTTTGGGCGCACGGCATGGCTTGGAAGGTAAGGAGCGCCATTTGACTTTTGGAATGGAAATTTGACTGGAATCGATAGCGGACGCCATGTTGCATTTGGAGAGCCCCTGAGGTGCCTAAACAGTGGAAACCGCCAACAAGTGACCCCATTTTGGAAACTAGACCCCTCAAGGAACTTATCTAGATGTGTGGTGAGCACCTTGAACCCCCAGGGGCTTCACAGAATTTTATAATGTTGAAGTGTGAAAATAAAAAAAACACATTTTTAACACAAAACTGCTACTTTAGCCTCAAATTTTTAATTTTCACAAGGGCAGCCAGAAAAAAATGGACCCCAAAATGTGTTGTGCAATTTCTCCTGAGCACGCTGATACCCCATATGTGGTGCAAAATCACTGTTTGGGCGCACGGCATGGCTCGGAAGGGAAGGAGCGCCATTTGACTTTTGGAATGGAAATTTGGCTGGAATCGATAGCGGACGCCATGTTGCATTTGGAGAGCCCCTGAGGTGCCTAAACAGAGGAAACCCCCAACAAGTGACCCCATTTTGGAAATGACACCCCTCTGGGAATTCATCTATGGGTTTAGTGACCATTTTAACTCGATGGATGATTTCCAGAAACAAGCACGCAATGAAAGGTTTAGATTCTGGAGAACCCCCCCTGGAAATTAAGTGAGCTCTACTCGAATGTGTCATTCACTAAATGAACCAAATGTTTGAATGACAAATTGGGATACATTTTTACAGTTTAAAAACGTGGTTCTGTGTGGAAGATTTTAAAGCAGTCAGTGACGCATAAGGCTGGCAATGATGGGCATTGTGGGCAATAGTAGCGGGTATCACACCTCATTCCTCTCTTAGTACATACACGACATCTTTTCTGGGGGTTCCTTCTTGTTTCCGTTGCTGGAATAAGTGCAATAAAATGTCGCTCAGTGAGTCTTTTCACATCCTCAGATTCTAATGGATGAGCGGGGCTAACACTTTGAAAGACAAGATTTTCAATTACCTTTTCTTGATAATCAAGAAAAGGATCTGAATTTCCTGCTTTTTTGTACAACACAAAAGAATTGTATGTGGCCACCTGAAACAAATAAATAACCAACTTTTTATACCAGGTATAGGACTTTCTTGATACCTGGTATGGCTGTAGAACCTGGTCTGCAAGGTCCACACCCCCCATGTGTTTGTTGTAGTCAATGACTGACACAGGTTTTTGCTTCGGAGCGGTGGATCCTAGTTCTACAATGGCCCTTGTGGCATCTGTGTGGATCGAGCTGAGGACAAAAATATCCCTCTTATCCCTATATTTCAGGGCAAGCAGCTCTCCGTTGCGTACAGCCCCTGACTGCCCCTTTTGGAACTTTTGGTTGACCAATGGCTGTGGAAACCCCTGACGGTTTTTACGAATGGTCCCACAAGCTCCGATGTTGTGTTCAACCAGACTTTTAAATAGGGGTATGCTGGTGTAATAATTGTCCACATATAGATTGTAGCCTTTTTGAAAAAATGGACTTATCAGCTCCCAAACAATTTTTCCAGATGTCCCCAGATAAGTAGGGCATCCTGGTGGGTTTAGTTGGCTATCTTTCCCCTCGTATATGCGAAAAGCGGATGTGTATCCGGTTGAACTTTCGCACATTTTATAGAGCTTTATTCCAAACCTTGCCCTTTTAGATGGGATAAATTGCTTGAGGTGCAGTCTTCCTTTGAATTTTACAAGGGACTCATCTATAGAAATATTTTGTGTTGGGGTGTAAAGCCTTAAGAATTTTTCTGCCAAATTTTCAATGATGGGTCTAATTTTATATAACCTGTCATGTTCTGGGGCATTTCTGGGCAGGCATTGACTATTGTCGTTAAAATGCCAAAACCGCATGAGCATTTCATAACGGGTCCTAGGCAGAACGACTGAAAACATAGGGGTGGCTTGAACAGGGTGGTTGGACCAGTAGGATCGAATGCTCGGTTTTTTAACAAGCCCCATGGCAAATGTAAGTCCTAAAATTTTTTTTATTTCCGGGACATTAGTTGGTGTCCATAAATTTGCCCTAGCATAGTAGATCGGGGATTCTGGCTTATGAATTGGGATGCATATAAATTTGTTTGCACGACAATATGCTCTAGCAAGCTGTCTGCAAAAAACAAATTAAAAAAATGAATTGGTCCAAAATCTTCCACCTCCACATTTATACCAGGAATGTCGTTGAAATCAGGGCTGAATGGAGCAGCCGAATCCGAAGCCTCCCATCTGGGAAATGCTAGATCATGTGGCAAAGCCCCTTGTACACTGGGGTGCGCCAATTCACTAGTAGCAGGGACAGCGCTTGTACTGGGCAGTGTTCCCTGATTTGGAAACGTTTCTCCAGTAGCGCTATTTGCCCCTATTGCTGTACTGGTCCTTGGGCTTGAGGATGGAACAGAATCACTGCTCATTTCTGAGCTCTCAGTGTCACCGCTGCTAAAGCCCTCAAAATCCATATCTCCATCTGAGATTGCACTGTCATTACTGTCAGAACATAGCAGGGCATACACCTCCTCTGCGGTATAAGTCTGACGGGCCATTTTATTTTTATATTTTTTGACTGGACTGAACGGACCGGACTGAACGGACGGGACCGGACTGGACTGACTGACTGACAGGACTGACTGACTGACTGACTGACAGGACTGACTGACTGACTGACTGACAGGACTGACTGACTGGACAGACTGACCTGACAGGACTGACTGATCTTACAGGACTGACCTGACAGGACTGACTGATCTGACAGGACTGACGGACTGACTGATCTGACAGGACTGACTGATCTGACAGGACTGACTGATCTGACAGGACTGACTGATCTGACAGGACTGACTGATCTGACAGGACTGACTGATCTGACAGGACTGACGGACTGACTGATCTGACAGGACTGACTGATCTGACAGGACTGACTGATCTGACAGGACTGACTGATCTGACAGGACTGACTGATCTGACTGATCTGACAGGACTGACTGACTGACTGATCTGACAGGACTGACTGACTGACTGATCTGACAGGACTGACTGATCTGACAGGACTGACTGACTAACCCTAACTCTTACTTTCTTTTTTATTTTATTTTTTTCAATTTTACAGTGGCAAGGCTGACAGCTCTTGTCACACTGTTTCTCCTCTGCTCTCTCACTGAGATCGGAGGAGAAACAGTGTTCTATCAGCCAGATCGCCCGGGAAAGTTTGTTGCTAAAACAAACTTCCCTGGTGATCTCTCTGATTGGCTGGTGTGACACTGACATCATCGAGACCTGAGCCAATCAGGTCTCGATGATGTCAGAGGTCACAGCACCGGGATCCCCGCCGCTCCTGAGGTATGTGGGGGGTCCCGATCGCCGACCACCGGCTGTCACTATCTTTTAAATGCCGCGATCGCTATGGATCGCGGCATCTAGAAGATAGGAACAGGTTAACATCATGGGGACCTGATCCAATCAGGTCCCCATGATGCCACATGTCAGAGCTATCGCTCTGAACCGGTACCGCAGCGCTAGCAGGACCCTGGGGGTCCTGAGCGCTGCGGGACCACCCACCGTTTTTAAACGTCGGCGCTACACAGAGCCCAGCAAGCGCCGACGTTTATGTACAGTGGGCGGTCGGGAACCGGTTAAAGTAATTGTTATCCTGTGGTCCAGAGATTGGCACGCCCGTGATCTACACTTTGACTTTGGCTTTTTTAAGAAGAGTGTACAGGAAAGTGAAAATATGAGTGAAAAGAGTCATCACAAAGGGTTGATACCAAGAGGTCACATCAGGGATAAAATCAGAAAGCTAGCGCGTGGTCGAAATACCAGCTGGGGTCAGAAAACAGGAGAAGTAAGGAGAAACAACAGTAGCAAGGACTAGGGCTGTAGACCAGGGAAGCAGAACTTACTGACTGGCAGTGTAAATCAGCAGTACGGTGGTTTGCATAGCAGAAAGCCCCACTCAGGGCTCTCAGAAAGGAGTAATCAAAACCAGGCAAGAATTGACCCCATACACACGTAGTCAAAATTGTTGGTACCCCTCGTTTAATGAAAGAAAAACCCACAATGGTCACAGAATTAACTTGAATCTGATAAAAGTAATAATAAATTAATAATCTTTGAAAATGAACAAATGAAAGTCAGACATTGCTTTTCAACCCTGCTTCCACAGAATTTTTAAAAAAATTAATGAGGTACCAGGAGCAGGCGGTCATGTCATCTTACGTATGCAATATACATACTGTAAGGAAGCGGTTTTCGTGTTCATGAGGCAGTGACCCAAGAAAGTTCAACTTAAACGTCTTTATTTTCCAATTTACATACAATTCCAAAACTTTATCCTCCGGTTCGCAGCCAGAACGTCCGTATCAGTCCGTTTCCAAGGACGACTGCACCACCATATAATCTGTGGGTGCGGTAATGGCTTTGCTCAAGTCTCTGGTCTGTGTTCAGTCTCACACAGACCTGACATACACAGAGCTCCTGCTCTGTTGCTTGCAAAAACCCAATACTGACACACCCAAACCTTAACTGAAAGTTTAAATAGGAATCGTGTACATGGGTCACTCCCAAGACCCGGAGTGGAGGGAGAGATCCGTCCCACTACCATCCTACAGATCTCTCCAAAAATAAAAGGCCATGTCAGGTATTTCCTTAATTTGGCTTGTTGAGATAGCTTGACTTTTTTATTTTGCATTGTAACCACCTGTAGCTGTAATTATAATGCTCTCCAGCGGATTTCGTATGTTTCCATACACATCCTGGGGGACACGTAACAACCTTTGTATATGATTCCCCTCACAATACATATACAATTTGTGTTACTGTACAGAATTTTGATTTCACAGTACAAAGTGTTATTTCACACTTTGACCACCAGTGGTCAATATTGTTCCACGTTACATTTTCATGCATTTTGAGGCTGAAGATCCGCTTTCTTTTCCACACCACGTGTATGAATTGCAACTGTGCATTTTATTAGACTTTATTTATTCTCATCCAGTATTTGTGCTATTTATGTTAAGGTTGTAGATAATATACTGTAAATGACGATATATATTTATTCCTTGGTCTTGTATGCTGGGGATTGTTTTTGCCTCTTTTCTCCCTTATTAGCTTTTTACTGTTTTTACTACATTTCAAATAAAGATTGTTATATTTTACTATTTTGGGTTTCCATCGCTTCTCTTCTTTGGGTATTTATGCTCATTTGGAAGTGTCCCTTTACATATCGGCCATATATAGGTTTTCAGTTATATTTGTGTTCCCTGAGAAGAGCTACTACATATACTTCAACAAAGGCATGACATGAAAAACTCATTTTACCCAAAAAGCAATAACAGCAGCACGGTGGCTCAGTGGTTAGCACTGTTGCTTTGCAGCACTGGGGTCCTGGGTTCCAATCCCACCAAGGAAACATTGTTATTACTTATTTAAATTAGAGGTTCACCATTATATTTCATGAGAAGGAAAAACTTCCTTAAGGGTATGTGCACACGATGCAGAAATGCTCAGGATTTTTTCCTGAGCGTTTCTGCATCTCTCTGGCAGGAAAAAACGCATGCGGATTGTACATGTGGATTGTACATGCGGATTGTACATGCGGTTTCCTGCCAGGGACATGCGGAAATGAAGCGGTCTTCACTTTCATTTCCGCATGCGGGTTGACAAGCGCTTCCCAAGCGATTTTAGCATCACTTGGAAAGTGCTTGTCAACTTCACACTATATAAATCCATGCAACCGGCATGGATTTATATAGTGTGTGATGTCAAAAAATAAAAAATAAATCTATACTTTACCCTCTGATGGCCCCCGGTGTCCTGCTTCATCGGTCCTGGCTGCCGGCAGTGAAGACTGTAGGACCTTCCGACGTCAGCGTCACGTGACCCGTCACATGACTCTGACGTCAGCGAAGGTCCTTCATTCAACCCCGAAGTGCGCGGGAAGCCGGCAGGACGCAGCGCGGGCCGTCAGAAGGTGGGAATATATATATTTTTTATTTTATTCTTTTTTTTTTAATGGTACCTGGGTCTGGATGAGAGTCCTCTCCTCCACACCCGGGTACCATCCGCACATTAGACCGCATGAAAAGCGCATCAACATATACAGTGATGCGGATTCCATGCGGTCTAATGCAAGTCAATGGCGGCAAAAGAGCAGCGTTTCCACAAAATTAATTGACATGCTGCGGATTTTTTACCGCAGCGTTTACGCTGCGGAAAAATCCGCATCACGGGCACAGCACATGCGGATTTCCATTGGGGAACATTGCTGCCCTTCTACCATGCGTTTTTCATGCGTTTCCGCGGCGTTTACGCAACTGCAAAAACGACGCGGAAACGCATGAAAAACGCATCGTGTGAACTCAGCCTAATTGTAGACTTTTTTTTTTTTTTTTTTTTTATAAATATCCAGGTTTGCCAGTGACTTTGTCCAAGCTTTTAATTTTGGCCCTGTGTGTATTTGAGTTAGACATCCCTGGATTATAGTGAAAGGCTGATAAAGCATATCACAGTTACGTCCTGTATAATTGGAATAATTTATGTTGTCTGAACATGGGAATACATTGCCATTGATTCTCTGTAATGTGCTGGGTGTTTAGGTTGCAGGTGTGGCCTGGATATGCAGCTAGTATACGCAGAACTGACGGAGGCCTATTCCTTCTAGCTGACGTCACCCATAAGGTTATCCGTAATGATTCTGTGCTGGACATCATGTAAGTTCCGTCTTTTAATGTATTCATTGTTATATATACTTTTTTTTAATTCCTGATATGTAATGTAAATTCTTACCAACTTTGTCCTTGAGAGATTGTCACTAACCACCCCAGTCCCAGTTGGGCAAAAATCGATCTCACCCTTGTGCAATTTTCATTGGAAGATTACTAACATTTTAGTATGTTTTCAGAATCTGGAAGAAAACTGTTATCTGCACTTTTAGAAAACTTTTGACATAACACAGTGGTGTGTAATAAATTTTGATTTATAGGGAGTCTCAGCAGCCGGACCTCCAATCATAACACTCTTCTATGATATCTGCTATGGAAAATATTATAGCATGGAAATATCATAAAGGAAAACCAAAGAACATACATCTTCTTTTTTTTTTTTTAAAACTCGTTTTATTGAAGATTATATAAAAAATAAGGTTACATCATAGAACAAACAAATTTCTCATTGCTCATTAATACTGTTTGGCAAATGTAACCTTGCCCTTAACATACCATGGGTCTAATATATACCAAAAGCATAAGACACCCATGTCAGGCACCAAATATCACATTTTATACTGGAGAATAGTCCACATCGCCTGGGGACTAATGTGAGTCAAAGGGGAATCAAACCATGGCTTCCATACTTTATCACATTTTTGAGGGCAATGTCTATTTTACATTCCACCCTCTCATGGGAAGCTGGAGTGTTTACCATATTGACCCAGTATGAATTTCGCAGGGACCTTCTATCCATCTATCTCATGGCCATTTCCCTGATCAAGAGTGTGAGGGTGGTGAGACCAGGTCTCCTCATCAAGGATTCCTAATAAGCACACCTTAGGGCCGAGTGGTACAGGGGGTTGTATGATCTCGATGAGGATAATTAGGACTTTTTTCCAAAAGTGTGCAATAGTAGGGTGGTACCACATCAGGTGTATAAAATCTGCACCCTCTTCCCCACACATATGGCAATCTCCAGTGGTGGATCTACCCATTTTATATAACCTGCTAGGTGTCAGGTAGCATTGATGGACTATATACACTTGAATTAACTTGTTATTGCTTGACCGTGAACATATTGTGGCGCGGTCAAGGCCTTGTTCCAATCCTCCTCTGATAGGAAGGGTATTACTGTTCTCCATTTGGCCTCAACCAACAATGGTGATGAGGAGCATCTCCTGCTTAGTAACTGGATGTAGGAAAAGGAGATAAATCTCTCCCTGACTCCTTAGAATCTAAATCAGGGGATAAGAGAGTATTTCCAATGTCTGGAAACTGGGTATTTAGGGCATGCCTTGGTTGCAGATACCAAAACAAAGAATATCTGGGGACTTGATAGAGCTGTTGACATTGATCAAAGGAAACAAGAACATCTGGATAAATATTTGCGCCAATATCTTAACCCCTGAGTTCGACCAAAACTGAGCATGTTGGGAATGTAGCAATTCAGAAAAAGCACTGTTCTGCCATAAGGGGGACTCGGATACTGTGTCCTTGAATTGAAAAATCTTTTTGATGGCTCCCCACACTTGAAGCGCAAGTCTGTGAATTGGCAAGAAGGAGCGTGAGTATTTCTCTGGTGCCTCCAAGACCCTCCACAACCCCACACAGATCCTGAAGGCTCAAACAGTGCGCAAGGTGGTGTTGAGAATTGGGCAAATGATTATCTGCTATCCAGTGTTGTAGAAAACGAAGTTGGCCAGCTAGGTAGTATAAGAAGAAGTCCAGGATTGCCGCCCCTCATCCCTGGACCTCTGAAGAGTGGTCAGCTTCAGTTTGGGCCCCATATGAAGGATGCTAAATGGGAGTTGATCTTGGCAAACACATTTTGTGAGACTATGGAGGCTGAATGTTCCAGAACATATAAGAATTTAAGGAGGACCATTATTGATTCTCCCAGCTACTAACAGAGGTAGAGCTCCCCATATTCTAATGACAGCTATGACAATAGAGGGGATATATTTAAATCACGGCGTTGCGTGTGATTTCTTGCTATGTGTGTACCTAGATATTTAGAGTGGGATACCTTGCAGGATTCATCCCCTGCTTTCCATCCCATAGTGCTTAGAGGTAATAGCATGGATTTCTGCCAGTTTATTCGGCCAAATTCATCAATTAGATCCAATACCAAAGGCAGTGTAACTCTTGGACTAGCCATGAGCACAAGATTAAATCATCCGCATATAACCCCAAGTGGTCCTCATGGGAACCCACTTTAATCTGTTGATACCCTACAGTCTTGACGGGTCCTGACAGCTAGTGGTTCCATGGCAATTGAAAACAAAAGGGGAAGAGAGGGCACCCTTGTCTGGTACCTGTCCCCAAGGGAATTGATAAAAACAAAAAAACATTAATCAGGACCTTGGCTTTCGGGGATCCATCTTCTGAAGCCTGGTTCAATGCCAAATCCTTCTCAAAGCAGGGCCACTCCACCAAATCAAATGCCTTAGCAGCATCCAGAGATACCAAGCAGGGCTGTGGAGTCAGAGCCCATTTTGATGGAGTCGGTATAAAATGGACCAACTTCGACTCCTAAAATATATAATAAATTGGGCCCAGTAGTTCAATGCAGTTTGTGGGGAATATTTTTTCATAAGAATTTGGGAAAGTTATGAAATGTCCTATAAATATCTGTCCTATTCCTGATCTCAGGGTCTGGACTTTTAGCTGAGATTATTCTGTGCTACAGTAAATTTATCACTTAAACATGAGCCATGTATGAGGGAGTCGTGGAGTTGGTGTCATGGAAATTTCGGAGTCGGAGGTTTGGTTTACCGACTCCACAGCCCTGATACCAAGGCCAAATCTTTCTGTCCTTTCCAACCCAACTGTGCCATTACCTGCGTTCTCCTTATATTACGAAACTTATGTTTGATGTTCTTTTTCTCAGAGCAGTTTTAACTCCTTATTGTACATTTTAGTCATAGGTTGTTAAGGAGACTATGAAGCCGGCTGAGGAGTTGAGCCTGCTCCATGCCAGCTAGATGCCAGCTTCTGTCTGTAACTGTAGCGGCCACGGCTTGCTCTAATCGCTGCAGTTTAACTATTAAATGCCGCTGTCAATCTCTGACCTCAGCATTTAAACAACACCATTACCATTGTGTGCACTATTTCAATTGTTAACCTGCCAAGATTGGAGCTAGCAGCCGTCGCAATTACAGGCTGATGGCCGCTGCAGGGTACCACAGGAGCTGCTAAAGGTCCCCATAACTGTCAGCTTAGTCCTTGTGTCAAACTCTACCAAAATTTGGGATAATGGTAAAGAATATTGCAGTCATGCCATTTATGCCTAGCCCTGTGCGGGGACTTACAGGGCGAATTCACAACCGTTGATGCCCAAAAATTCATTATATACATTAAAGTGGTTCTCCGAGAATGAAATAAAATGGCGCTCCTGATATAATTCATAATTGAAGCCCATCTTAGTCAGGTGTCAGGATTGGCTGTAGACTGAAGATATGAAGCTCATCTGACCAGAGCTGTATGACACATACCTCAGTCAGCCGCTGGGCACGCGGCTGTCATATCTGCAGAAACACATCTCATCCTCGCTCAGTACCAGTGGGTTTATCTCCAGGTTCATCCTCCCCAAAGTTTGTTTTCCAGTTGGGCGCAGTCGGTCTTCATGCACTGCTATAAAGCTGTCAGATTGAGGGAGGAGGATGATGAAGCTGGAGATCTCTTTTCCGAGCACAACATGAATTAAAATGTATTTTTTCACACATTACAGCAATGTTCCTGGCCACCGACTGAGTTTTGTGTGATACAGCTCTTGTCAGTTGAGACACAGGTCTCGGGAGCTGTATGTCTACAGTCCGGAACTGACGTGACTAGGACCGGGCTGCAGTATGAATTAGATCAGGGATTCATTTTATCTCAGTCTCGGAGAACCCTTTTAAAAAATGATAATAAAGAAAATTGTAGTCATGGAAACCCAGGAATTTTTGTTTGGAAAATGTTTCACCTTTTGTGCACAAGGAAATTGAGACCGTACGCGATTCTGCTAGCATGTGTTACATTGCCTAAACCCATGGCATGATGGTTTCTGGCATTGGTGCTGAGTTAACCAGTTGTAGTTGACGAGGAGCCATCCGGTGTGACATTTGTTACAGCATTCTGTCCTATTGCCGTTGGGGATGTGGAGATGTCCATTAAGGAGGAGGTGGAGGAACTGCAAAAGCGTTGCCTGGTGTGGAGATGTCACCAGTAAACACCTGGCCCGTTTGCAGTACTGCATCGCCACTATTCAAAACATTGACTCAATAAACCATGAAAGACAAATAATAAAGTCCCGGGTTGTAATTTCTGCTGTCGATGGTGACTTGCAGCACAATGTCAATTCCAAGGAGTGGCCCTTAGTCTCTGCCACGTGAGAGTACAGAGCAGAAGCATGCTTTCTTCAAGATGTAATGACAGTTGGGTATTTTTCATCGAGGCAGAGCGCATGCCATCATTTTGCAAAAGGCTAACTTAGGACGCAACAGAGGAAGATTACGGAAAGCAGGAGTTCAGGATGGTGATGATGACAACAGCCAGCCGCTAATTGAGGATGCAATCTGGCTACCAGAAAGATGATCACAAGTTCGAGTAAGATGATAGCTTGGGCGTTGTTCATTTAGTTTGGCTTTACCACGTGAGCAGGTGATGCTGCTTCATGGGGGGACAGACCAAAGGGAAATGACAAGTCCAAAGCAATACACAGAGGAACCACAGGTGTTTTGCAGGGATGAATGCAAAATATAATAATAATATGAACAGAATCCTATAACTGTTCGTTATGCTTACTGCAGCTGATGGGTTAATCCAGAAAGTGACCAGCAGAAAGTTAACTGGCAAGACTGACAGTTCGCAGAAATCACAGGAGATTTGCAAGATGATTGCACAATGTGAACGAGTGGTGGAGTGCTCCAAACAGCAACTGAACTCTGGAGTCTCAATACTAAGATACTGGTGTGTATCTAACTGAACCTCAAAGAATAGTGGCCATATGAGAGGGAGCCTGACCTAGCTGGGACAGGTGCACAACCACTACTCCCACTTTTAGGGCTCTGACTAAAAGAGTCAGTAATAGAAAAATAAGGATGCTTAGCATGAAATCTCTTGAGTAAGATTGTAGCATTAACCTCCTTAGGATCATATCCCTTCCAGTCAATCAAGTAGAAGGCATTCCCACAAACCCTTTTGTAGTCCAGAATTTTGTTGATCTCGTACTCTTGTGTGTGGATCAGAGGCAGAAGAAGGAACTGTCTTGACAGTAGGAGAAAATTTAAGGACCAGAGGTCATAGTAGAGAGACATGAAGAGCGTTAGGGATTTTTGATGCAGGGGTTAGGTTTTGATGGAAAGTAACCGGATGAATTTGCGTAATTATGTGGAATGGAGCAATGAATCTAAGAAGCAACATTTTGCAGCTAGTCTATGAATGGATATTTTTGGTGCAAAGCCATCGTTGATCTCCAAGAACGATGTTGGGAATAAGTCGACGGGGTATCGCTTCTCTTCTTTGTTTTTGCTGCAGCAACAGCCAATTCGGATTGTACCTTGGTGCTGATGTTATGAATTCCCGAGAATTGCTGTTCACAACAGGAAGTAGACTTTTAGGTGCAATTGGCAGGGGTGGACCAGGTTCTCGGCTGTACACTGTAACAAATGGATATTTTCCAGAAGACTCTGAAACTGAATAGTGGGCGAACTCTGCTCAAGGAAGCAAATCTGGCCACTTATCTTGATTGGAGTTGGAGAAATTTTTAAATATTCTCCATGGACTGGTAGAATCAATCTTCCCATTACTTTGGGGGTGATAAGCTGAGGAGGAGTTCAAGGAGATCTTTAATTTCTTTTAGAACGCCTTCCAGAACCTGGAAATAAATTACACACCATCGTCAAAGACGATGTGAACTTACAAACTTCAGAAAACAGTTAGGCTAACGGCATTGCAGACAGAAGTCCTGAAAATAAAATAATACAAGTCATCTTGGAAAAATCGTAAGCTATGACCCAGAAAGTAGTAAACCCCTGGGCCTCATGAAGATCAGAAGGAAAGTCCATGGAAATCTTGGCCCAGGGTTCTAGTGGTATAGGAAGATGTTGTAAAAGACCGAGAGGTGTTTGACTGGAGGGTTTGAACTGTGCACAATGGGGGCAAGATGCTGCAAATTTTTTAAAGTTTTGTCTCCATTTAGGCCACCAGTAAAAACGAGAAAGGAATTAAGTTTTAACTCCTGGGTGACTGGGAACTTAGCTCGTTCAAGTAGAAGTCGCCATTTCACAAAGACTTATTTTTTGGCTAAGCGCTCACTGTCACCTATGGAATAATTCTGTTCTTCTGGAGAAAAGTTGTTGGAGAAGAATCCAAAGGAATCATTTGTGGCTCCAGAGGAATTTTTTGAGAAAACTGCTCCTATGCCTATAGCAGAGGCATCCATTTCAAAGAAAAACGGTCTGTCAACATCATGATGGTATTGGACAGGAACAGTAGAAAAACAAGATTAAAGTTCTTGAAAGTCTTAAAGAGCAGAATTTACCCAGTTTTGGGAATTAGCACATTTCTGAGGGAGTTAGGGCTATAAGAGGAGCAACCATGTAAGAGTAGTTTTTAATGAACTGGCGGTAATTGCGAAGCAAAGGAATCTTTGTAGGGCGTTGAGACCAACGGGTTGTGGTTTATGCAAAATAGCAGAAAGTGTTTCTGGATCCATTGTAGACCTTCAGATGACATGATGTATACGAAAAAAGGCAATTCATGACCCTCAGACATTTCTCCAACATGAAGGTGGTTTTCTTTCAGTCTCTTTAGAAAAATGTGGACCTGACGCCGATGAGAGTCTAAGTCTTTGGAGAAGATTAGGTTCTCGTCCCGACAGACTAGGACGTACTGGTACGGAACTTCACAAAAGATCTCACAAAGTCCTGGAACACTGCCAGTGCATTGAATATACCAAAAAGCATAACTAAATATTCATAATGACCATCACAGATATTGAATGCTGTCTTCCATTCATTGCCCTCTTTAATGCAGATTTGATTTTAAGATCTGCACAAGTTTAATTTGGTGAAGACAGTGCCACCTTTAATCCTGTGAAATATCACGCAGATGAGTGGCAATGGATAACTTTCATTTAGCATGATTTTATTGAGACCCCGATAGCCTATGTACGATCTCAGAGACCTGTGTTTCTTTTTTATGCAGGTGGACACGAAGACCCAGGGTGAGAAACTTAAAGCACGTTCATAAGGGGGAGAGAGGGAATAGTAAAGATAACAAATAAGTGAAACTAGAATACCGTCCCAGAAACCTAACAGTGGTAAAAGGAGAAGGTACTGGGTAGCTAGACAAACAGACACACAGCAAGAATATAAGCAGAGTAAGTCTAGCAGGGTAAATCGTTTCTCTAAAGGACTGGAACTCCTTAGCACAACTCCACCTTGAAGTATAGCCAGCAAGGAAGTGCAGTGAATGAATAATATATAAAACCCCATCCAGAACATAATAGAGCAAACCAAAGTGTGAAAATGGAAAACATCTGGAGAGGAGCAAACGAACAAGGGAGAATAAAGACTATAAGAACAGTCAGCATTTGGACAGGGAAGGAAAAGAGTAATGGCTACACAGACAGAATAACCGACCACGAAGAAACAGGTCATCGCATCGAATCCCCAAACCGAGCCATAACAATAGAGTTTATTTTTAATTAGACTGTTCTTTAAAATGCAAGTCCACTCGGATGGCAAGGGAAATTAAGGGAGAAAGGCAAATGTCTACCAATCAGTTAGTCTTTGAACCGGTTGTATAGGCTTATAAGTTGACCAGGAGAACGTCATTGTTCTAGGCCAAATCAGCAGACCGGGTACGGAATTGGATGACATAATGTCATACAGCGTTAGTTCCTTGTCTGAACCACAGTATGAAATTAGCGGCTGAAAGGACACAACTTCATTAAATGCTCTACGGAAGACAGACAGGAAAGTCGGTAGAGAATGCATTATATGATCGTCCCTCTCTGAGTGAGGCTGCCAACTCCATAGTTTCTTAGGACAATATTTTTGGACTGGTCACAAAAATATTGCTGGGGACGCAATGTGTATAGTGCATTGTTTCACAAAGCCCCAGTAGTCCTTAGGATTACCATAAAAAGGAGCAAGAGTAGGCAAATGTGGGATGTTTCCCAAGAAAAATGTCCCAGAGAAATATTAGGCTGTGGCAGGTGTTGAGGAACTAGTGGTGAAATAGCAGGAGTCTAATGCAGTCTGTCCATATGGGCTGAGAGAGATTGCACAGCCTGGATAAGCTCACGTTGGCTAAAAGCAAGTTGCAAAACCAGTTGAGATATTTCATCCTGTATTTCCTGGCAGTGGTGTTGCAGTTGTTGCACCTTTGGAATCCATGATCTTAGCATTCTGTTAGGCTTACCTGTTGCCGTGGATTCAGATAACTTTAGGTCAGAGGTGGACATACTGACCCAGGGTGTCTGTTTAGTTTGCTGAAGGACACATGGAAAATCAAGGACTTGGGGAGACTGGAAACCACAGGGCCAAGGGGAAAGACTAGTTAGAAATTGCAAATCTGAAACAGCACACAGAACAAAGCAAAGGAACCACAGGCATTTTGCAATGATAAGTGCGCAATATGAACTGAGTTCAATAAGTTCATTACATTTACTGCAACCAATGGGTATATCCAGACAGTGACTAGCAGAAGGTTAACCTGCAGGACTGAGGATTTGCGGTAATCTTGGAAGAATTGCATAATGTAAATGGATGGTGGTGCACTCCAAACAGCAACTAAAGTCTGGAGTATCAATACTAAGACTCGGGTGTTTCTCTATCTGGGCCTTAAAAGGCCTAGGAAGATGATGTCACAGAGACACGCCAGGCAACCTGTAAAATCTGACATGGAGCACAGCAAAGGTGGCCATAAGGGAAGGGAGCAGAGCCTGGTCTAGCCGGGGCAGGTGCACAACAGGCTGACATAGCCAGCGACACAGCTAGATGTTTTAAACATGTCCTCCATCTCCTCTGGGACCATCTCATTCGACCAAATGCTGACTGTTCATCTCATCTAATAAATCAACTGGAAGAAGTTGTGTGTTTTGTTTTAAAAAGCCATCAGAGGTCTGTGACATGGGGGACTAAGGGGCAAACAAATGGAGGTGTCATTGACACAATTGAAAGTCCACGATGTAAAAGATTAACTTTTGCAGCTGAGGAAGATTGCTTTTTGAACAGTGACTCAAACTGATGGTTTCACTGTCAGAGGTAACATTATCCTTTTGGGACTGAGACTAGTGATGTACCATGTACTCCATAACGCCCCTCACTTCCTCCCCACTAGCATGCTTTCCCCGGACATCTGTGCTAGTGGTGCTGCCGCTACTTGCTTCTCCCACATTCTTAGCTACAGTTAGTTTTTTTTCCTTTGGCAATGGACGGCATAATGTGCATTTTTTTTTTTTAACTTTGCATTTTTTACTACACTATAATTACCTTTTTGTCACTGTTTTCAACCCCACTCATTCATCCTTTCCCAAGAAGGACTGAGCAAGAAATGTTAGGTAGGAACATGTCCAAAAATGCAGTAGCGGCAATAGTGATAGTATTGGTATAGCGCATTCGGGTGTCAAATTTGACTACCAAAACAGGTGTGCAAAAAAAAGTCAAATGTCTGGATTTTTTATGCATAATTATTCCCCCACTCTCTCCCCTTCCAAAAAGGACTGAACAAGGAATGCTAGGTAGACATCTGAAATACAGAATGTGGCTACAGTATTTGTGTGATGTGTACGGATGTTAAATAGACAGCCATAGTCAACCCCTTAAGACACATAATACTGGTACGTCATGTTGGCCCCCTGTCCTTGATTCAGGCTCAGGAGCTGACTCCCCTCTTTCCCGGCAGATTATAGCTGTATTATTCTGTTGTTAACCTGTAAATTTCCAATGTCAGTGTCATACTGCAGCATTTACAGCGCACGACCGGGTGGGGGGGCATGATTCTCTAACCATCGGCTCCCCCGCAATGTCATCACATGGTGCCAGTGGGATGGCTATAGCAAGGGTCTGCTGAAGTCCCCTGTGCGTGTCATGATGATACTCTTATGAATGCCAGCCATGGGCTGTTTTTGTCTAGCAGGCAGTGATTTTTCCCCTGTAGATAGCAGTACTGTTGTATTACTGTATAAGCACAAGCAGTTTCAAGTTCCCTAAAAATTCTAGAAAATTCAGTAAAAAAGTTTTAAAAAATATTGCTTCTCATACATCACATTCATGACAGGGTGAAATAGATAGTATCATTCAAAAGTTCAACTCGTCCAACAAAGAACAAGCCCTCATACGCCTATGTTGAAGATATAAATGTTATTGCTGTTGGGAGATGAGAGGAAAAAAATGAAGGAACAAAAAATGGAAAAATGACCTGTAGTGAACGAGTAAAATGTCTGGATTTTAGTTAATTTTCTTTTGTATTTTTAAAATAATTATTCCCCTTTTCACAAAATGGATCGAACAAGAAAAGCAAAAACTCAGCATGGGTCACTTCTGACAAGATAACATTTTCTGACTGACACTATTTTTAGGTTGTTTTTTTTATTAGTTCTTTATGAAATAATGTGTTGGCTTGTTGCTTTCTTCAGCATGAAGAATGAAAAAATGTGTAATTCAAATGCTGCAGGACAGCTGCCAGCTACATTATCCCACCGTGTAATCAATCACACTGAGTCTGGCACTGCTGCCTGCACATCCCCTATCTCTCTCTACCCTATGAATTGAATCTCTATATTATTCCCAAACTACTATTCTCATCCTCTTCATTGGTGCAGTTGTACAACACATTACTGTCTGGAGTATTTGTCTATTGTTTTAGAGTGTTCTCTCCATACCTCTATTGCTGAACTGTGAGCTCTGACATCTTCTCACTATCCTGAATGACCCTAAATTAGCTGCTCCATTCCCTGCCTCGGCTTTTATACAGGCTATGATAGTCTCTCCTGATTGGCTGTATTGTACCTTGTGATGTGACAGCTTTAGAGTAGTATAGAGAAAACTTACTATTATGATGACTTCTATACACTGTACACACATACATGAATGATTCCTGTCTCTATGTCTCTGTCTCCATAACATCTGATGTCTTCAGCAGCCGGTGAAGGAGAAGTGGTGGCTTATAAGTGGAGAAAGAAGCCTGTTTTTCTGATACTTGCCTATATTTAACAATTGCTGTACTATTGATTTATACAAAGTTTTTTAAACGACAGTGACCAATACTAAGTTTCATGTGAATGGGGCTTGTTATTGCATTGTTTCTGGTTAGACTTTCTTACTGGGATGTAACTGTGACAGAACTGGTTTGGGTGTTGGAGCACACGTCAGTACTATTGTACAGCGTATGACAGAGCATTTCTTTTCATGCAATTATTCCATACCAATGCTATAAATGACGCCCAACCCTCATAAATGGCAGGACTGATCACTAATGTACTAGACGTTCTGTTTTGCTTAGTGGATATTAATGATTATACAGCACATGGTTGGTCTTGTTGCTCTGCAGCACCGTGTCATAGCAGTGCCCATAAATTACTGGTCATAAAGAAGTCTTTCACACCCCTGCCGCACTCATAATGATAGACATGCCTCAGAATAGTTTTAATCTTTGTTCACACTGCAGTTGTGCACCTCCATTGGGAGTTTTGTCACCTTTCACAGAAAATGACACTATCCCTGACAGACCAATAGGCCATCGATGGGGATCTATCAGACACCCATTTGAATGAACACAGCATAAAGTTGTGATGCCTGTGTAAACTTACCCTTAGGAGGAATATTAGAGGGGTTGCCAAGGACTTCTATATTGATGGCCCTTACTTAGGATGGGTCATTAAAGGGTTTCTCCAAGAATGTAATAAAATGACCCCATCACATAAATCAAACGGCAGCCTGTCTTAGTCATGTGTCAGGACTGGCTGTAGTTGTTATAAATACAGCTCCCAAAACCTGTGTCTCAACTGACTGAAGCTGTATCGTAATCCTCCGAGAGCCGAGTTAAGTGTGTGACAGGAGAAGAAATAAATCTCGGCTGAATGAGCACGAAGGACTGAGGCTAGAGAAAAATCCTTTGTGCACAGTCAGTCTGCCGTGGAGAAGATTTATTTCTTTTGATGTCACAGTCCTCCTCCTCCGCTCTTGGAGGTACGTCTGCTTATGATACATCTCCTCTGTCAGTTGAGACACAGATGTTTGGAGTTGTGTTTCTTCACACTGCTGCCCATTCTGACATGTAAATAGGATGACCTGCTGTTTAAATTAGGTAATGGCGGCCATTCTATTACATTCCTGGAGAACCACTTTAATATAATATTGGGGTTGACAACACCTAGCACCAATCAGCTTGTTCCAACTGAGATTGAATATCAACAGTGTTCAGAGACAGAATTGCACAACTTTGTGTCATATCTAGTGGCCGTTCTCAGGTGCTGCAGCTCTGTTCACATTCACTTCAACAGGGGCTGAGCTGCAGTACCGAGAATAGCCACTACATGGAGCCGTGCTATTTCTACTGTGTACATCCGGCTGCAGCTGATTAGTGAGGGGGCTGGGTTTCGGACCCTCCACCGTTTTGATATTGATGACCTATCCAGGATCTTGGACAACCCGTTGAAGCTTAACTAAATGTCTCGGGTAAGAAACTTTTCAGGATACAGCTCCTGTGCAAACTTATGTGTCTCCATGGTTACTACAAATAAACCCTGTGTAGTTTACCCTGCGGTCATGTGTTAGTGTCTTCCATCTATTTTCGGTAAGAAAAGGGGCCAGAGGCATAAAGCATAACAGCAGTGTAACCATGGATTCACATTGGTCCGCACAGAAGCTGTGTGCAAAAGTGCTACACATGAGTACTGCTAAATGAGGGGAGGAAATATGAACGGTGTTTCTCCACAGTCTCCATAGTGTGCGTCTGGTCACATTACAGGCACGTTTTGTACCAGCAAAACCGCGAGAGCTTTCAAGATGAAGTCACAAAGCAGCTGGTGGGAAGCGTCGTGATCACCAGGTACAACAACCGGACGTACCGCATCGATGACATCGAGTGGAGCAAGAGCCCTAACGATGTCTTCACCATGTCAGATGGCACAAACATCAGTTTTGTGGATTACTACAGGTGAGGGTTCCTATGTCCGTGACCACACACGCCGGGCACATGACACTGGCCAGAGGCCGGGCCTGATGGGGTGAACGCTGCTTATTTTATTAATTTATCGTGTTTTCTGCCTTTTGAAAAAAAATAAAAAATATATATATATACAGTACAGACCAAAAGTTTGGACACACCTTCTCATTTAAAGATTTTTCTGTATTTTCATGACTTTGAAAATTGTACATTCACACTGAAGGCATCAAACTACCTGTTGAAGCTCATCAAGAGAATGCAAAGAGTGTGCAAAGCAGTCATCAAAGCAAAAGGTGGCTACTTTGAAAAACCTAGAATATAAGACATATTTTCAGTTGCTTCACACTTTTTTGTTAAGTATATAATTCCACATGTGTTAATTCATAGTTTTGATGCCTTCAGTGTGAATGTACAATTTTCAAAGTCATGAAAATAAAGAAAAATCTTTAAATGAGAATGTGTGTCCAAACTTTTGGTCTGTACTGTGTATGTGTGTATATATATATATATATATATATATATATATATATGTTTGTGTGTGTGTATATATATATATATATATAATATATATATATATATATATATATATATATATATATATATATATATACACAGTTATATGAAAAAGTTTGGGCACCCCTATTAATCTTAAGCTTAATGTTTTATAAAAATTGGTGTTTTTGCAACAGCTCTTTCAGTTTGATATATGTAATAACTGTTGGACACAGTAATGTTTCTGCCTTGAAATGAGGTTTATTGTACTAACAGAGAATGTACAATCTGCATTCAAACAAAATTTGACAGGTGCATAAGTATGGGCACCCTTATCATTTTCTTGTTTTAAATACTCCTACCTACTTTTTACTGACTTACTAAAGCACTTTTTTTGGTTTTGTAACCTCATTGAGCTTTGAACTCCATAGCCAGGTGTATGCAATCATGAGAAAAGCTACTTAAAGTGGCCACTTGCAAGTTGTTCTCCTGTTTGAATCTCCTCTGAAGAGTGGCATCATGGGCTCCTCACTGTCAAATGATCTGAAAACAAAGATTATTCAACATAGTTGTTCAGGGGAAGGATACAAAAAGCTGTCTCAGAGATTTAACCTGTCAGTTTCCACTGTGAGGAACATAGTAAGGAAATGGAAGAACACAGGGACAGTTCTTGTTAAGGCCAGAAGTGGCAGGCCAAGAAAAACATCAGAAAGGCAGAGAAGAAGAATGGTGAGATCAGTCAAGGACAATCCTCAGACCACCTCCAGAGAGCTGCAGCATCAACTTGCTGCAGATGGTGTCACTGTGCATCGGTCAATTATACAACTCACTTTGCACAAGGAGAAGCTGTATGGGAGAGTGATGCGAAAGAAGCCGTTTCTGCAAGCACGCCACAAACAGAGTCGGCTGAGGTATGCAAAAGCACATTTGGAGAAGCCAATTTCTTTTTGGAAGAAGGTCCTGTGGACTGATGAAACCAAGATTGAGTTGTTTGGTCATACAAAAAGGCATTATGCATGGCGGCAAGAAAACACAGCATTCCCAGAAAAACACTTGCTACCCACAGTAAAATTTGGTGGAGGTTCCATCATGCTTTGGGGCTGTGTGGCCAATGCCGGCATCGGGAATCTTGTTTAAAGTTGAGGGACGTATGGATTCCACTCAGTATCAGCAGATTCTTGACAATAATGTTCAAGAATCAGTGACAAAGTTGAAGTTACGCAGGGGATGGATCTTTCAGCAAGACAATGATCCAAAACACCGCTCCAAATCTACTCAGGCATTCATGCAGAGGAACAATTACAATGTTCTGGAATGGCCATCCCAGTCCCAAGCCCTGAATATCATTGATCATCTGTGGGATCATTTGAAGAGGGCTGTCCATGTTCGGCGACCATTAAACTTAACTGAACTGGAATTGTTTTGTAAAGAGGAATGGTCAAAAATACCTTCATCCAGGATCCAGGAACTCATTAAAAGCTACAGGAAGTGAATAGAGGCTGTTATTTTTGCAAAAGGAGGATCTACTAACTATTAATGTCACTTTTCTGGTGAGGTGCCCATACTTATGCACCTGTCAAATTTTGTTTGAATGCAGATTGCACATTTTCTGTTAGTACAATAAACCTCATTTCAAGGCAGAAACATTACTGTGTCCAACAGTTATTGCATACATCAAACTATATATACACACACACACACACGTGCTTCTCACAAAATTAGAATATCATCAAAAAGTTAATTTATTTCAGTTCTTCAATACAAAAAGTGAAACTCATATTATCTAGAGTCATTACAGAGTGATCTATTTCAAGTGTTATTTCTGTTAATGTTGATGATTATGGCTTACAGCCAATGAAAACACAAAAGTCATTATCTCAATAAATTAGAATACTTTATAACAGCTTGAAAAATGTTTTTAAAATCCGAAATGTTACTACTACTGAAATGTATGTTCAGTAAATGCCCTCAATACTTGGTCGGGGCTCCTTTTACATCAATTACTGCATCAATGCTTCATGGCATGGAGGGATCAGCCTGTGGCCCTGCTGAGGTGTTATGGAAGCCCAGGTGGCTTTGATAGCAGCCTTCAGCTCGTCTGCATTGTTGGGTCTGGGGTCTCTCATCTTCCTCTTGACAATACCCCATAGATTCTCTATAATAGATTCTCTATGGGGTTAATGTCAGGCGAGTTTGCTGCCAATCAAGCACAGTGATACTGTTGTTTTTACACCAGGCATTGGTACTTTTGGCAGTGTGGACAGGGGCCAAGTCCTGCTGGAGAATGACATTTCCATCTCCAAAAAGCTTGTCGGCAGAGGGAAGCATGAAGTGCTCTAAAATCTCCTGGTAGACGGCTGCGCTGACTTTAGTCTTGATAAAACACCTTGGAGCTACACCAGCAGATGACATGGCTCCCCAAACCATCACTGATTGTGGAGTCTTCACACTAGACCTCAAGCAGCTTGGATTGTGGCCCCTCCAGACTCTGGGACCTTGATTTCCAAATGAAAATTAATAGCTGAGTAAAATCTAAAAAAAAAAAAGAAAAAAGTATAAATAAAATGAGAAAAAAGATTAAAAAAACTGAAAGAAATATTAACGTTGCCTAAATCAGACAGGACCAGAGTAGAAAAAGGCTACAATTATTGTGTGTGCGTGTGTGGGGGGGTAACGTATATACTACATTATAGGAGGATATTAAAGGGGTTTTCCGTTGTCAGAAAGCCCTGTCCCTCGCGCTGCATTTTGTTTTAATGTTTTACACACTCTCCCACGGTCCAGCGCTGAGTAATCCCTTTACCATATTTCACAAGAACAATCACTTTCAGGTAAATATTAAAATACAGCATAAAAAAATCCTTTCCAATATTCCATAATAAAAAAAGGCTCATGTGTAAAACAAAAAAAATGTCTTGGAGTAGACTATGAATAAAAAATATCCTCTAAACAATGCTGCATTTGAAAAGGTGAGGTTTTTGGCCCCAAGTCCCTCGGTCATAAGAGGCTTGAAGTGCGTGACGCTCATGTGTGTGGCGCGTTTCTGCGGCTGCATTGTCTGTTGCGAGGTCTCGTTGCGCTCATCATGTGTCTATTCCCTTCAGTAAGAATTACGGCATTACAGTGAAGGAAGTGGACCAGCCGCTCCTAGTGCACAGGCCCAGAGAGAGGAAAGATGCTCGTACCAAGGTGACGTCCGTGTTGCGCTGCGTGCTGATGTCATGGCGGACCTTTCTTTCTGACTATGTTCGCATTGCTGGTTTCATTTCAGATGTCGGGTATGGTCCTCCTCCTTCCAGAGCTCTCCTACATGACTGGCATTCCTGAAAAAATGAAAAAAGACTTTAGAGCCATGAAGGTAACGGTACAGCGGCTGATGAAGAGTGCAGTACTTACCCATAGACGTTCAGCGGGGGTCTCTTCTCTGACAACTTTAGCCTGGAGCCGACTACTGAAACCTTTATGATGAGGTGTTCTCATGGGGGGGAAATCAACAGGCGGCCAAATATTGTGCTACAGCGGCTCACTGCCTTAAAGGGGTCTGCCCATGAACAAAGTTCATTTCAATCAACATTTTAATCAATAGATCTTGGAATAATGATAACGTCCACAATTGGATGTGTTTAAATAAAATGTTCCTGTGCTGAGATAATCTTATAAATGTGCCCCTGCTGTGTACTGTGTAATGGCTGTGTCTGACCGTACAGGAACATGGTCTGATCATACCACATCTCCTGGGCAGGGGAGGAAGCAAAAGAGTATACAGACATTACAGCAGGGGATCACAGCTGATTCTTTCTTTGAGGTCAAACATTACTTAAAAACAGGCAGTGAAATGTTTTACCTCAGAGAAAGAATCAGCTGTGATCCCCGGCTGTAATGTCTGTATACTCTTTTGCTTTGCCCAGGAGATGTGGTATGATCAGACCATGTCCCTGTACGGTCAGACACAGCCATTACACAGCACACAGCAGGGACACATTTATAAGATTATCTCAGCACAGGAACATTTTATTTAAACACATTCAATTGTGGAAATTATTATTATTCCAAGATCTGTTGATTAAAATAAACTTTTGTTCGTGGGAAAAACCCCTTTAAGTTCCAACACTGCTCACATCCCGACCCCTGGAAAAGGAAAAAGGCAGCCAATATTAACTCTTGAACATGATTTAGAGAAAACATCTTCCAAAGGGGTCAGGGTTGCCCCCCAAACATGCTTTTGGCTTGGGGAATAAGAATGATTGTAGATGTGGGGTGCAAGATTCTTCCCACATGACATTCCCCCTCCCTGTTTCCGCCATTATTTTCTTCTTTGTTTTCAGGACTTGACCCAGCAGATCCATCTGAGTCCCAAGCAGCACTACCTTTCCTTGGGAAAGTTGATAAAAAGGATTCGGAACAACGAGGAATCACAAGTTGAGCTGCAAAGATGGGGCCTCCAAATCGACTCCGATATACATTTGGTAGGTATTTGACTATTGCATTTTACCATCTGCTGCATGTACTAATGTTTGTATAGGAAAGGCAAGATATGTACAGAAGTATCGCAGGCTGACAAATAGCAGGATTTTTTTGTAATGTTTTCACATTCATTTTTAAAATTCCATTTAAAGGGGTCATCCACTTTTGGGGACATTTTTAACTTTAATGCATGTATTTTGGGTTAAAAAATACATTTTTTGCAATCGGGTTTGATTAAAAACATAGGACCATTTTGGCTCTTACAGGCTCTTTAGTTTTGCTGCACATTCAACTTTGATTTGGTCTGTGGTAGTAAATCATTTGAGAGGAGCTTAGAAAAGGACAGATAAGATTTACAAATTGCCCCCCTTCAGACCATCATAGCGAGCTCACTGATGGATTCTCAGTTAACTCATTATGCAGCCAGCAATAGATGCAACACAGTGCAAATGGTGCAATTTTTTTTTTTATTGAAACTCAAGTGCAAAAATTATTTTTCGCCTGAATTACACGTATATTCAAGTTAAAATAGGGGGATTAAGGAATTATTAGTCTTGGTATAGAGGATACTCTCAGTGAAGATTTTCAATGTTAACTAAATCCCCCTTTTTACTTCTTTGTGTAGACGTCTGGACGGATCCTACCAATGGAGAAGATTAACCTAAGGAATAACTCGTTCTCACCAGGAGAAGACCTGAATTGGACCAGAGAAGTGACCCGAGAGCCGTCTATTTCAGCTGTGAGTTTGCCTGTTTTTTGATGATGACTTGGGGCGTTATAAAGCATTGCATTTGTGATGTAATTCTGTGTTACCCCGACTTTACTGAATTATACTCAAATATATATAGATTGACTCAGAACATTTATTTATTTTTTTTTTGCATTTCACCACTGAGAATCAAAACATCATAAACGAATGCATGTCCAAATGTAAGTCACATTGTGTACTGATACAATATACAGATGAAATATCCAGAACGTGCAAAACATCCAGAAATGACAAAACATTGGAACCAAAGTACTCCAAGCCATAAGCTTGTGTCCAACCGGTACCCCAATAAGGCTGCTCACCATATATTCACAAAGACACAGCAATCCTCCAGTCATGTAGACGGAGCCATAAAGATAAACATATCAGACATGCATGCTCATACGTCTACTTATCCTCAGGTAAGTGGGGCGAGGGTGGGAATAGCAAAACAAGCGTCCCCATGTGTATCGCTTCCGGTGCAACTTCCTTAGGGACTTGAAATTTTTATGAAAACATTTACATTGCGAGGGCCCGATGTAGAGACCTCCAGGTCTGCCAACGACCGTGGCCTGCTTAAATTATGCCAGGAGCAAGGTCTAAGAGGCTTCTGTTAGTGCAGCACTGACAGCTAAAATTCATTGCAGTACTGGTGCATTGCAATGCTTTATACCAGGGATCAGAGTAATGAAAGTCCCATAGAGGGACTAAGTAAGAAAGTAATAAAATATTTTTTTAAAAAGTCACAAATTAAAAAAGCAAAATGAAAAAAAAAAAATACCAATAAATACATGCATTTATGTAAAACAAAAAAATATATAAACAAAAAAAGTACATATATTCGATATCTCTGCAACCTATAAAACTGTCAGACTAGTTAAACCCTTCAAAACCCGTACAAAAAAAAAATATATGGAATAAAACGCAATCAAAAAGTCAAATGTAAATAAAAATGGTATCTCTGAAAATGTCTTGTCCCGCAAAAACAAGCTGCCATACAGCTCCATCAGCGGAGAAATGAAAAAGCTATAGCTCTCAGAATAAAGAGATGCCAAACTATTTTGTTTTCCATAAAATAGTTGTGTAAAAACAGCAAAACATAAGAAAGAAAAAAAATGATATAAATGTGGTATCGCTGTAATCGTACTGACCCGAAGAATAAAGATGTCTTCTCTCTTTTACCACACGGTGAACGGCATAAAAAAAAACAATTGCTGAATAGAAAGCGATCAAAAATTGTTACGTGTCCGAAAATGGTACCAACTCATCCCGCAAAAACAAGTCCTCACATGACTGTCGGCAGAATTATAGAGCTCTCAAAATATGGTGATGTAAAAACTTTGGAAAAAGCTGGGCATAAGGTACTGGGCACTACAACGTACTGGGCACTACAACGTACTGGGCACTACAATGTACTGGGCACTACAATGTTAGGTCTGCATTTTCACTCGGCAACATTCCCACTGCTGTTTGTTTCTGGAAAATACCCATGGAGTCAAAATCATCACTACACTTGTAGATAAATTTCCAGAGGGGTGTAATTTCCAAATTGGGGTCACTTGAGGGGGGATTCTGCTCTTCTAGCACTTGGGGGCTCTGTATATGGAGTCCGCTAACTATTCTAGGAAAATCTGTGCTCCAGGAGGCAAATAGCGCTTTGTCCCTCCGGAGTCTCGCCGTGTGACTAAGCAGTATTGTACAGCCACATATGGGGCATTGTCACGTTCATCAGAAATTGTGGGACAAATTTTGGTGCCGTTTTTACCCATTTTTCCTGTGTGAAAATGTAAAATTTGAGGCTAAAACAAAGTTTTTGTGGTAAAATGTAATTATTTTTTTCTTCACTGACCAATGGTATAAAATTCTAACACACCTGTGGTGTCGATACGATCACTGCATCTTTAGATGAGTTCATTGAGAGATGTATTTGTAAAATGGGGTTTCTTATGGGGGGTTCTGCTGTTCTGACACCTCAGGGGCTCTGCCAATGTGACATGACACCCGCAGACATAACAGTAAAATCTGTACTATAATATGGCGCTTCTTCCCTTCTGAGCTTTGCTCTGTGCCTGAAGAGTATTTCCCGATTACATGTCAGGTACTGGCGCACTCAGCTGAAATTGCACAACTGGGAGGTCTATTTTGTTCTATTAGCCTTTATAAAAATTCATTTGAGGTTAAAATAGCATTTTAGTTGTAAAAATGTAATTACTGTGTTTTTCAGACTGTAAGATGCAAATTTGGGGAGAAAATGGGGTTGTGTCTTAGAGACAGAATGTAGCTTACTGGGGGGCAGCCGCGGCAGGAGTCGGGCGATACTGCGGGTCCTGGGCTGGAAGGAGGGCTTGTGGAGGTGGGACATTGCAGGTCTATGCTTCGAGCCCAGGCTGGTGCTCGACACTGCAGGGTGATGCTGCGAGTACCATCCCAGGTTGGTAGAAGGGGGTGTTCGGCAGTGCGGGGGCTCCGCCGACATTTCGTGAAAGCCCGGAGCCCCCGCACTTAAATGGTTTCAATGTGGCGGTCTCCGGGAAAATGGCCGTTGGAGGCGGCGCATGCGCAGATTGAGATCTCGGCTCCCAAGACTACATGATAAAATGTAGTCTGCCTACATTCACCACTAGGGGGAGCTCACTGCATGGAAAATTGTACAGCATTTATTGAATTCCAGAATAAATATGTTCTCTTTAAACTCCCCCTAGTGGTGTGCAGAAGGATCTTTAGCATTTAATTTGGCTTTTTATGAAAGTTTTGTTTTCCTGTTCCTAAATCCCCTTCTTCCTCAAGCACTGCCACTGAGTATAAGGACATAAGTGCTAAAAACAAACTGCAATTAGATTTAACAGGTGTTTAGTATTATTCACCTTGTAACTTCTTTGTGTTGTTATGATTTACAAGACACATACTGAGACTTTGATTGTCCCAAATGTAGCACATTTTACCTTGTGAAAGGTTCACCCTTACTGTGACCAAAGATTGGTCCTAGGGAGACTAGACGTGTAATGTGATCATGAGGATATATGTGAGGTCTGTGCTTCGGCCTCACCCGTCCTCTCCTCCTGTCTTATGTCTTACCTTTGATCCATTGCACATGGCAAAAACATAAGTTTATGGCTGACTGTGAAAATATTGTATCCTGTTATGCAGTTGTGAATTTGCTTGTCTGTAAATCAATATATATATACACGTATGTATATTGTATGTAATACACTTGTTTATGAATCCGTTATTTATTTACTTAATTTTAGAAATTTTCTTCTTAAACGGGCCGGCGTTCACAGGAGGATTGTAATGACAGGCACAGGGGTCTTCAGCAGACCCTCAACTGTCATAACAGCCCATTGGCGCACCGCAATCACGTGACTGGGTCGACAATATAAGCACGGAAAGACGCACGCCCCTGTCTCATTAGTATTTATATTAGACACTTCCCAACGTGTGACATACATGTGCAGGTGCATGAAGCAGGCTCAGGAACTGATGCCGCTGGGTCCTACAACCGAACTCTCTCTCTGTTAACTCCTTAACTGCCTCTTTAGCTGCTGCTGTTAACCCTTTAAATGCCACAGGTTCCCAGGGATGGGCCATTACGGAGACCCATTCTCCCCCATCTTCCCCCTTCCATGAAGCAATGAGGGGTGTAAATGGGCTGTCATGGCAGCTGAGGGACCCCATGGCCGCCATCTTTGTACTCTTTATAAATCCCATATGAGTAAAAGAAGGAAAATTTCCCTTCATTTCCCCTATTAAAAATAAAAACACTAAAAAAAAAATATATATTATGGTAAGTATCATCAAATCCGTATAAGTCCGATCTATATATAGAATTTTCACCGGTACAATAAACGCTGCCGTAAAGGTACAAAAACCACCAGAATTGCGGTTTTTGGTGGCCACACCTGCGTCTAAAAATGAGCTCGCCGTGCACAAAATTAAGTCCTCGCACAACTCCATCAACCGAAAAATAAAAAGTTACGGGTTTCAGAAAACGGCAAGAAACCAATTTTTTTTTTTCAATGCTAAAATAAAAAATAACTTTCCAAGTTTGTCATCACTGTAATATTTCTGAGCTGGAAAATCACGTTGGCAGGTTATTTTTACTGCTCATTAAATGCACAGTTCTGCCCAATAAATGTCATAAAAGCAAAAAATAATGGTGGAATTGCATTTGTTTTCAGCATTTTGCCCCAGTTTGGATAATTTTCCGTTTTTCAGTACATTATATGGTAAAATATGTGGTGTCCTAACAAGTTAAATCTCATCCCATATTAAAAAAAAAAAACATTCGGCTGTGTTGAAAAATGAAAAAAAGTTATGACTTTTGGAAGAAGGGAAAGAAAAAACAAAAAGTCAAAAGCAACAATTGGCCATAGTGGGAAGGACTTTAAAATATAGAAAAAAAGTCTTCACACTTGTCCACATGTCCTAATACTAGACTCCTATTTATTTTTCTTCAGCAGCAATAGACTGACCTAGATCCTTTTTAATTTTATTGAAGTATTTTTTAGGCACGACTGATTTGTGTTATGGTCATTGTGAAGGAAGGCGGAGGAGGTGAGCTGTGACATCACCTATTGTGAATGGTGGATCCTGTGTTATCTACTGTATATAGAGGTGTGATCAGTCATTGTACAGGAGGAGGAGGTGAGCTGTGACATAACCCTGGATCCACTATTTACAATAGGTGATGTCACAGCTCACCTCCTCCTCCTCCTGTACAATGACTGATAACACCTCTATATACAGTAGATAACCCAGGATCCACCATTCACAATAGGTGATGTCACAGCTCACCTCCTCCTCCTGTACAATGACTGATAACACCTCTATATACAGTAGATAACACAGGATCCACCATTCACAATAGGTGATGTCACAGCTCCTCTCCTCCTCCTGTACAATGACTGATAACACCTCTATATACAGTAGATAACACAGGATCCACCATTCACAATAGGTGATGTCACAGCTCCTCTCCTCCTCCTGTACAATGACTGATAACACCTCTATATACAGTAGATGACACAGGATCCACCATTCACAATAGGTGATGTCACAGCTCCTCTCCTCCTCCTGTACAATGACTGATAACACCTCTATATACAGTAGATAACACAGGATCCACCATTCACAATAGGTGATGTCACAGCTCCTCTCCTCCTCCTGTACAATGACTGATAACACCTCTATATACAGTAGATAACCTAGAATCCACCATTCACAATAGGTTATCTACGGTATATAGAGATGTTATCAGTCATTGTACAGGAGGGGGAGGCGGTGATATCAGCTATTGTGAATGTTGAATTCTGTGATATCTAGAGGTGTTATCAGTCTTAATCCTGTTTGTGATGATAACGTGAATGCTAAAAAGTCTTATGTTAAAAAAAAGCACCAACAAGGAAGTGTGAGCCTGGTATTAGGCTTGGTATTCAGTATAAAAATTGCAGGATTTCTGTTTTTCTTATTAGAGATAAAATGTTTAAAAAATTCAAAAAACAAAATCTGTATAAAATAAATTGCACTTAACATATAAAACAATTTTAAATGGCGAGTCCCTTTCTGATGACACCTTCCCTTTAATATAAGATTGGTTTTCTGTTTCTCCCCTAGGTTCCCCTGCAGTATTGGGTTGTAATATATCCTAAACGCGCCTTCACCCAAGTCAAAGATCTTACTAGCACTATCGAAAAGATTGCGGGTCCCATCGGCATGCGCGTGAATCAGCCTAATGCCATTGAGCTTCGAGACGACCGTGTAGAGACGTACGCACGATGCATCAGGTCCCTGCTGGAGGGAGAGGTAAGGAAGCCGGTGTCCAGAGAAAGAACCCAACTGGGCATATGGAAATGACAATGCAGGATTTCCAAACTTCCCTGGTACAAATAAGGGTTTACTGGAAATAATACACTGGGACCGGTGACCTTCATATCCCGTGTGTGTCCTGTCTTCTGGCTTTTCCTGTTGACTGCTGTCATTGCAGCAGCTATGTTGTTTTTCATTTTTTGACAAAGTTAAAGGGAATGTATCACCAAGTTTTTGCTTTGTAGTGTGAGAACAGCATAATGTAGGGGCAGAGACCCTAATTACAGGCATGTGTTGTTTTCTCAGTTGCTTGTTGTAGCTACAGTGCAATCAGTGTTTTATCAGCAGGAGATTATCACTACAGGACTAGGTGTTGTGTGCAAGATAGTCCAGCTAATCTGTGTAACCCCGCCTCTTCCACTGATTGGCAGCTTGCTAACAGTGTGCACAGGACGCTGCCAATCAGGGGTGTGGGCGGGGTTATTCACAGCTCAGCATTCTTAGAGCTGCAGCAGAAAAAACAGCAATTTCATCAAAACTGCAGTACATGACACATCGCTGGAATCAGGCTCTCTCCCCGTACATCATGCTGCTCTCAAATTATATAACAAAACCCTGCTGACAGATTCCCTTTAAGAGGAATAGACTTGTACCGGTCATAGTAGATTTTATTTGTCACCTTATTCAGCTGTCTTTTTAGATTAGATCTGACAAATTCTCAAAATTTCTCCCTTCCCATATTCCCTATTAGGCTATGTTCACACATGTTGGTTTTTTTACGTCACAAATCTGCAGCAAAACTGATCTCTGGCCGGAAATCAGCTGCGTCAAAAATGCAGGTTTTGCTGCATTTTTTCAGCGTTTTTTTTCACTGTCCTTCTGTCTCTATTTATACATGTACATAAAGTTCTGTGAAAAAAAAGAACCCCATTCTATTATGCCATCAAAAACGCTGATGCAAACTTTGATGCGTTTTTAATGCGTTTTTTTTTCACCTATTTTTCTTTTTTCCTATGGGTGAAAAAACGCTGAAAAAAGTGACATGCTCTATTTTCCAAATACCCAACCAAGGCACAAAATAAGCAACAAAAAAACCAAGATGTGTGAACAGAGGATGCTGGTTTCTCATAGACTTTGCTGGTACTGCAAAACGCAGCTGAAAATTTGCAGAAAAATCTGCAGCATAAAACGCTGAAAAACCCAACATGTGTGAACATAGCCTTAGTTTTATCAGAGAGACTACCAAACAGTGGCCTCACGGTGGCGCTACTGGCTCATCTACGTGTTACATGGCTGAAGAGTTATCCTTTAATCCTGATGAAAAGGTCGTTATCCAGCAACTCGTGAAATTGACTTAAAAAAATAGCCTTTATTCTGAAAAAATTAAAAACATGAGACCATAGTGCAAATAAAAGCGTACAGAGGCTTACACGTTTCAGATACGTAGATCCTTACTCATAGCATGAGTAAGCAGTATAGCAGGATCTAAGTATCCGAAACGTGTAAGCCTCTGTGCGCTTTTATTTGCACTATGGTCTCATGTTTTTAATTTTTTCAGAATAAAGGCTATTTTTTTAAGTCAATTTCACGAGTTGCTGAATAATTACCCTTTCATCACTGCCTAATGTCTCCCAGACGGGGATCTTTACAATCCGAGCACCGTGCCTCATGAGAAAGTGGACCGAGCAGGCTGACCCAGGTGAGCTGAAATCTATTTTTTGTACATTATCCTTTAATCCTACATTTCCACCGTGGATGATCACTGCGGTTTTAGGAGTAAGACATCATCAACATTAAGCCGACCACAGCATTCTCTTCATAACACGTGACTTTTCCAAGGCGTTGTGTCATCTCGGATATTTAGGACGTATCCATAGGGTAATAATAATTTTTATTTATATAGTGCAAAGATATTCCACAGCGCTCTACAATTAAGTGGGGACATGTACAGACTATAAATTCAATACAAGGTAAGACAGTTTAAACAGTTACATCAGGAGTGAGGTCCCTGCTCGCAAGCTTACAATCTACAAGGAAATAGGGGACACAATAGGTGAAAAGCGCTTGTTATTTCAGGTCCAGCAATTATAATAAATAGGGATTCTCATATAAAGCTTCATGATCCGGTCATCAGTCTGTATGTTTAAGTGCAATAATCAAGTATCGAGTGCAGTTATCGTGTGCGTAGAGGGTGTGGAGACCGATTAAAAGTAGGGAGCAGATTCTGAATAATATTTAGAAGGAGGGAACAGGGGAAAGTTAGTTTACGGAGTTGAGGTGATAGGCTTGTTTAAAGAGATGGGTTTTTAAAGCGCGCTTGAAGACGTGGTGGCTAGGCATCAGTCGGATAGTCTGGGGTAGAGCATTCCAGAGAACTGGCGCAGCACGAGAGAAGTCTTGAAGACAGAGGTGCAAGGTTCGGATTATGGGGGATGTTAGTCTTAGGCCATTTGTAGAACGGAGGGCACATGTAGGGCGATAGACAGAGATGATAGAGGAGATATAAGGCAGTGCAGAACTGTGGAGAGCTTTGTGGGTGAGAGCGATGAGTTTATATTGGACCCTGTAGCGAATGGGCAACCAGTGTAATGACTGGCACAAGATGGAGGCATCGGTGAAGCGGCTGGACAGATATACGACCCTGGCTGCCGCATTCAGGACGGATTGGGGAGGAGAAAGTTTGGTAAGAGGGAGACCGATCAGAAGAGAGTTGCAGTAGTCCAGACGAAAGTAGATGCAAGGAAAGAGGCCAAACCTCGTTCTTTCTTTCCTTTGCATCCACCCTTGGCTCCCTCTTATAAAACCACGTGTGTGATTCCAGCCTTCAGGGAGCGCTGTGACTCTGTGTCATGGACTGACGAGGCAGAAGTGTTGGATCACGCTGCACACTTGCGCTGTGTTTCACATGTCTATTCTATGTAAAAATCCCCGTGGAATCACTACTGTACCTTTTATGCTAAATCTTATGCCAAAAGAATATATATTAATCTTATTTATCCATCTGATGTTGCTTCACAGTTATGGAGAACATTTTCCACCACAATGTCTGGATGGCACGTCATTGTTTCCCAGCATTGACTGATTGCATTTGTGACAATAGCGACGAGAACACAGTGTGCTTTACTAACCCGTCACCCACTGGGTCAGTGTGATTATAGCAGGAATAATCTCTCTATTTGGTACAAAGTTCATTACTACTCTTTTTAGAGAATGATTAGAAGCTTGTACATGCGATTGATCCATAATAATGCTATTAGACGGTGGCCGGTCACACACTGCAGGGGGAGAGGTGACAGACCGCAAAATGACTGTACAGAGTTATCACCTTCTTTCAGATTCTTCTTTGGGTCACAAAGTTAACTTTTTATGGCGCCAATTTAGTTTTACAATCTGGTGGCCTGCCTGATAACGAGGCATAAGTTTCCGTTATAAATATGAGCAATAAAAAATTATATTGCGGTACCGTGTTAGCCAGAAAAATCGATGGAAATACTTTCAGCAGCAGATGGAAGGAAGGGAGACACAGTCATTACTAGTGGGTAGGCGGAGCCCACATAGGATAGAACACCTCAGATTAAAAAAGAGTGTTGTCCGGCCCCTCCAGCTTGGGCTCCTCCTACTCCAGCTCTCCAGTCTAAAATTTGAGGTCACAGAGGATGGTCGCTGCTGGAAGCAGCTCCTCAGAAAATTTTTTTATTTTTATTGGACAGAGACTTGGACCCCCGTGGTCTTGAGGTCTCAGGGGTCTCAGCGCTGCTGGACCCCCACCCCTCCCTTGGCGGATCTGCATTACCCTTTGAGAGAGGTCCCTGCAGAACCCTGCCGGCCCCGGGGGATGAGGGATGCTTCCCTGGCGGGGACGCAAACCGCGCATCTGGGGTCACTGCGTTCTCCGCCCTGGGGGGAAGCTTGGGCACAGCGCCACAAATCCCTGGGGGTCCCTGTGGCGCTCAGCTAGGTGAGTACTCAGCATGTTAATGTGTTTTGAGTGCTTCAGCGGCTGCTGCGGCAGCCGCTGCTACATGTATTCATGTGGTGACTTGTGTTTTTTTGTCCGCAGGTGGATGCCTGCAGGACATGGAAGCGGGGCAGGAGCGGAGAGCGGAGGAGTCGCGCGCGCTTTTTTTGAAGCCGGCGGGGGGCGTGACTTCGCGCCTTCCCGGTCTTTCGCGGGCAGGAAGCGCTCTGAGCGCGCGCTTTCTCCTGCCCCTCCTCTTCCGGCTTCTCTCTCCTCACAGCGCGGCGGCCATTACTGAACGGCTTCCATCGGGCTCCTCACTCTCCTCTCCTCCCGACAGACCGAAGGAACACTGCACCGCGGCCAGCTGGGTGAGTCGCTTCTGCCTGTCAGGGCAGAAGCTTAACCCCTCACCCCCTCAGCGCAGGGCACCTTTCTGAGGCACAATAAGGTGGCAGACTGTGCTGTCCTGCAGCTATTACCTCATATAGAGGTTCCTTTTTTTTGTCTGGGGCTCGCACATCCTTTTCATTTCACAGAGGTTGTGGGGAGTCTGCGACATTAACCCCTTATTAGGCGGTTATCCCTTAATTGGAGGTCAGCTGGGGTAGCTCTCTCTTTAAGAGCTTTAACCCTTCAGCTTTCTTTTAAGAAACCACACTGTCCTACTTACTGACAGGTTTAACCTGCCATATACTGTGTGAGGGCATGTCAGATCAGGGTCCAGGAGGTGCGGACCGTCTCCCAGGTCCGCTACAGGATCAGTCTCGCGTGTCTGACACACAGGAGTCCTCGACGGCGTCAAGCGCAGCGGTCGGGGGTTTCGGTGATGGGGCAGTGGTCAAAATGGAGGCCCTCACTCGTTCTATTGATGGCCTGTCTGACCTTCTAGGTTATTGGGTGTCAGCTAGATCCTCTCATGGCAGGAAGCGCCACAGGCCGGTACTGCCCTCCCCGCGCAGCGACTCGGAGATCTCTGTTATGGAGGGTTCCCCTTCAAGCTCAGATGGGGAGATGTCCGATTCGGATAAGGAGGATCGGCAGGGGTCACTCTGCCTCTTTTTTGGGCCGTGCAGAGGCTTTTATTGGAGCCATGAGGGAGGCGTTACAGTTTCCGGAGGAGGTAACTAGACGTCCTGGTAAGTCGGCCCGGATATTTCAGGAGTCGCATAGGTCGCGCTTGGCATTACCATCTCTGGATGAGCTTAATGGGGCAGTGGAGAAGGAACGCCTGTGTCCAGATAAACGTTTTCAGGGGACACGGTTTTTTGAGGCACTGTATCCGTGTTCCACGGAGTTGATTGATAATTGGATTCCTTCTCTTGAAGTGGATGTCCCTTTATCCCAGCTTAGCAAATCCTCATTACTGCCTGTTAAAGGGAAGGCGAGTCTGCAGGATCCGCTGGACAGAAAAACGGAGATGGCGGCGAAATCCATCTACGAGGCCGCGGGTCATGGATTCAGAGCGGTGCTAGGATCCATGTGTGCTTGTAAAGCTTCCCTAAGCTGGTTGGACCGTCTACGGACGGCGTGGCAGGATGGATCCCCGCTATCCGAGGTAGATGGGCTTTTCAAGTTGTTGGAGGATGCGGCCCGATATGGCAGTGATGCAGGTTTGGATACCGCGTCACTGCTGTCCAGGGCGCAATCCTCGGCGGTCACAGTCAGAAGAGCACTGTGGCTCAGACAGTGGACCGGGGACGCGGTTTCCAAGCAAGGTTTGCTATCTTTAGCTTACAAGGGTGGTCAGTTATTTGGATTTGACCTCACGGAGCTGATTGTCAAGGCAAAGGCAAAAGAAGCGGCCTTACCACAGCGAAGAACTGTGGCTTCTGCGTCGGGCAGGCCTAGTGCCGGTAGTAGTCGGCGGCCCTTTCGGTCCAGGGGACGGTCCGGTCAGCCCTCTTGGGGATCGGGTCGTCCCTCTTTTTCAGGAAAAAAGGCTTCTCAGAAATCCCGCACTCCCTGGAAACAGAGCTTCCGTCAAGACAAGCGGGAAGCTGACAAAAAGCCCGCTAAGGCGGACTGACGCCAGGTTTTCACTCGAGGGCTCTCGAGTGGGGGGTCGCCTGCTCCAATTCGAATCGACTTGGGCGTCCCGCGTTTCGGACGCGGGTTGTGTCAGCAGGCTACTTCATAGAGTTTCTTTCTCGACCCCCGGACAGGTTTTGGCGATCTCGCATTCCGTCAGAGCCCGAGCTAGTTGCCGCTCTACGGCAGGAGGTCGATTCCCTTCTGCAGAAGGGTGTGGTGGTACCGGTTCCGCCGGAGGACCGGGGAAGAGGGTTTTATTCAAACCTCTTTGTGGTCCCCAAAAAGGAGGACAAATTTCGCCCCATTCTGGATCTCAAAAGATTGAATCGGCATGTCCGCACCCGGAAATTCCGCATGGAGTCGCTTCGCTCGGTTGTGGCGGCCCTGTCGCAGAACGACTTTTTGGTGTCAATCGACATTCGCGACGCTTATTTGCATGTTCCCGTCGGAAGGGCCCACCAACGCTTCCTTCGTTTTGCCATAGGTCAGGACCATTTCCAGTTTGTGGCCCTACCATTCGGGTTGGCCTCGGCGCCCAGAGTTTTTACAAAAATTCTGGCACCTCTCATGGCGATCCTTCGAAGACAGGGGGTTACGGTTCTTCCCTACCTGGACGACCTTTTGATTGTGGCGTCCTCAAAGGAGGAGGCGGTGACGGCTCGCAATCTATCCCTTCAGCTCCTGGAGGACTTCGGGTGGCTGGTCAATTGGAAGAAGTCGTCTCTGGAACCGTCGCAGTCAATCCTGTTTTTGGGGATGCATTTCGACACGGTACGAGCAGTGGTGTCCCTGCCTCCAGACAAGCAAGCAAGTCTTCTTCGACATGTACAGGTTATGAAGTCTTCGACAGCAATGTCCCTTCGAAGGTGTATGCGCCTTTTGGGTTTGATGGTGGCGTCAATGGAGGCACTTCCGTTTGCCCAATTTCATTCCAGGACTCTCCAAATGCTCATTCTGAACCGTTGGGATCGATCACAGGCTTCGCTGGATCGCAGTGTCATCATCTCCCACAGGGTGCGAGAGTCTCTAGAATGGTGGTTACGTCCGGAACCGTTATCCCTGGGGAAGTCCTTCCTCCTTCCGAGGTGGTCGGTCATAACCACCGATGCCAGCCTGTCAGGCTGGGGGGGTGTCTGGAACGATCTCTGGATTCAGGGAGTATGGTCGTCGGAAGAGTCTGTCCTGCCGATCAACATCCTGGAATTGAGGGCGATTTTCCTTTGCCTCCAACACTGGACGGTCCCTTTAAACGGTCTGCCAGTCCGAGTGCAGACAGACAACGCGACGGCGGTCGCGAATATCAACCATCAAGGTGGAACGAGGAGCTCCAGGCTCATGATGGAAGTGTCTCGGATCCTGGTATGGGCCGAGGCCAAGGTGCCAGCCATCTCTGCGATTCACATTCCGGGAGTTCAGAATATCACGGCGGACTTCCTCAGTCGCGAGAAGGTGGATCCCGGAGAATGGAGTCTTCACCCAGAAATTTTTGCACAGCTGTGCTCCCGTTGGGGAACTCCTCAAGTGGATTTGATGGCATCAAGGTTCAACACCAAGTTACCGACGTTCATGTCCAGGTACAAGGACCCGAAGGCTGTGGCGGTGGATGCTCTGGTGGCTCCGTGGGACCAATTCGAGCTAATCTATGTGTTCCCGCCGATATCCTTACTTCCTCTGGTGTTGCGTCGGATCAGACTGGAAAGAGTCCCGGCTATGTTAGTAGCCCCAGACTGGCCAAGGAGGACGTGGTTCTCGACGCTGGTGTCGCTTCTGGCTGCGCCTCCACTTCCTCTCCCTCTTCGCCCGGACCTGTTAACCCAAGGGCCCGTTCGTCATCCGGACCTGAAGTCTCTGCGTTTGACGGCGTGGCTCTTGAGACCGAAATCTTGACTCGTCAAGGTTTTTCAGCCGAAGTCATTGCCACTCTGCGAGCTGCCAGGGGTCCTGCCACTACTAGGATCTATCACAAGACTTGGGAGGCCTTCTTTTCATGGTGTTCGGGTTCTTCAAGGAACCCGAGGATTTTTTCCATTCCCAATTTGTTGGCCTTTTTGCAGTATGGCCTGGACAAGGGTTTGGCAGTTAGCACTCTGAGGGGTCAGGTTTCTGCTTTGTCCTTGCTGTTTCGGAAGGCTATCGCCTCGCGTAGGGACGTTCGTTCCTTTTTTCGCGGGGTAACCCGTCAGTTTCCGCCGCGGAAGGCGCTTGTGTCCCCTTGGCGGCTCAATCTGGTCTTGGAGGCTCTTCAACATGGGCCTTTTGAGCCTATGGACTCCGTTAGCCTTTCTTTGCTTTCTTGGAAGGTTGCCTTTTTAGTGGCAGTCACCTCTTTGAGAAGGGTTTCTGAACTGGCGGCTCTTTCTTGCTCGCCTCCTTTTCTGGAGTTTCTCCTGGATCGCGTGGTGCTTCGCACACGGGGTGACTTTCTACCTAAGGTGGTGTCACAATTTCATGTTAACCAGGATATTGTGTTGCCCTCGCTCTGTCCGGAACCGAGGAATGCGAAGGAACGGGCCTTGCACTCATTGGATTTAGTGCGGGCTTTGAAGTTCTATTTGTCTATTACTCAAGGTTTTCGGAAATCGGACTCTCTGTTTGTGATTCCAGCAGGTCGTCGGCGTGGTCAACGAGCTTCCAAGGACACTATAGCTCGATGGATTCGGTCGGCCATTTTAGAGGCTTATCGACTCGAGGGCGAATCTTGTCCAATTAAGATTCGAGCTCACTCCACGAGAGCTGTGGGTTCATCGTGGGCTTTTCATCAAGGGGCCTCGGCAGCTCAACTCTGCCGGGCGGCTACCTGGCGCTCCGTCCACACTTTTACAAAGTTTTATAAGGTGGACGTCAGTGCTTCCGCTGATGCAGCCTTAGGACGTAGGGTCCTGCAGGCGGCTGTAGTTTAAGTTATCGTTAACTTGTATTTAGCGCTAGTTGCGCATTTTTCTAGGTTGTTGGGATTCTGCCTCTGTTGGTTTTTTTCCACCCTTAATTTTTGGACTGCTTTGGGACGTCCCACTAGTAATGACTGTGTCTCCCTTCCTTCCATCTGCTGCTGAAAGACGGATTTTGGTAAGACCTTACCTGTAAAATCCTTTTCAGCGAAGGAAGGAAGGGAGACACAGCTCCCTCCCATGGCAGAAGTGTGTTGTTGTGTTTTCAGATGCGGCGTGACCCTTCTCTGATAGCGATTATCTGGGCTGAGGTCGGCGCGCTAAGGCTCTGTTCCAGCATTGCCAGCTCATCGCAGTGGTCAGGTCCAGTGAGTAGTACCTGGGACTGTGTGGTTTTTCTGTTATATGCATAACCTGTCTCTTGTTTTTTTCTCTGAAGTTCTTCAGAAGGGGTTATGTTGCTCCGCTGGTGATATTTGCTCTTCCTTAGCTTGTGTACGGACTGGAGAGCTGGAGTAGGAGGAGCCCAAGCTGGAGGGGCCGGACAACTCTCTTTTTTAATCTGAGGTGTTCTATCCTATGTGGGCTCCGCCTACCCACTAGTAATGACTGTGTCTCCCTTCCTTCCTTCGCTGAAAAGGATTTTACAGGTAAGGTCTTACCAAAATCCGTCTTTTTATGCCAAAAAATGACAAAAAGTATCACTCCGAGAATACTTTTGTCATTTTTGGGCATACAAGTATTTAAATCAAATAAATATATAATGAATGTTACACCAAAGACGCCATTAAGATGTGATTGAAGTTTCGGCTTTCAGCGTCAATTCAAGGGGTTTTACAAATTACATTAACCATTTAGTAATTATACACTAAAAAACAAGCGCTACAGGGAAGTATCAAAAACAAAGTGGCTTTTTTTAAAACATGACAAACATAAAAGTGACAAAAAGCACAGCATCAAAAATTTAATGAAAGAAAATAAGTGTAAAAAACACAAGTAACCTAATTTAGCTGATAGGTGTAATGCGGCACTCAAACGCCATAAAATATATAGTAAAAATAAAACTGTACTGATCCAGTTGTATCTATTTCTCAGCTGAGTGCTGGACTCGCCATGTACAGGATTTTTGCCTCCAAATGACAGCAAACACACAAATAGTGCCTTGAAAAAGTATTCATACCCCTTGAACTTCTCCACATTTTTTCACGGTACACCCACAAACTTAAATGTTTTTTATTAGGATTTTATGTGATATACCAACACAAAGTAGCAAGTATTTGTGAAGTGTAAAGGAAATGATGTTTGGTTTTCTAATTACATTAAAAATATAAATCTGAAAATTGTGACATGTATTTGTATTCAGCCCCCTGTAGGACCAATTGCCTGAAGTCACATAATTAGTAAATTAAGTCCACCTATGTGTAATTTATTTTCAGTATAACTACAGCTGTCCTGTGAAGACCTCAGGTTTGTTTGAGAACATTAGGGATTAAACAGCATTATGAAAACCAAGGAGCACACCAGACAGGTCAGGGATAAAGTTGTGCGAATAGTAAAGCAGGGTTAGGTTATAAACAATAGCCGAAGCTCTGAACATCTCACGGAGCACTGTTAAATGCATCATCAATTAATGGAAGGAGTTTGTGACAACTGCAAACCTACCAAGATAAAAAATAAAATAAATTCAGCTCACCATTTATACTGCAAACTACCAAGACAGTCCACCTAAACTGACATCCTTAGGAGAGCACTAATTAGAGAAGCAGTCACAAGGCCCATGGTCACTCCGTATGAGCTGCAGAGATTCACAGCTTAGGTGGGAGAATATGTCCACAGGAGAACGATTAGTCGTATACTTGTATACTTCCTTATGGAAGAGTTTCAAGAAGAAAGTCATTTTTGAAAGCCATAAGATGTCCCGTTTGCAGTTTTGCAAAAAGCCATGTAGGGGTCACAGCTAGCATGTGGAAAAGGGTGGTCTGGTCAGATGGGGCGAAAGTAGAACTTTTTGGGCTAAATGCAAAATGCTATGTTTGTTGGAAAACTAATATTGTGCATCACCCTGAAAACACCATCCCCGCCGTCACACATGTTGGTAGCTACATCATGCTGTGGAGATGCTTTTCTTCAGCAGGAACAGGGAAGCTGGTCAGATTTGAAGGGAAGATTGATGGCGCTAAATAGAGGGCAATCATGGAGTAAAACCTGTTAGAGGCTGCAAGACTTGAGACTCGGGCGTAGGTTCACCTTCCAGCCGGACAACAACTCTAAATATATTGCCAGAGCTACAAGGGAGGGTTTAGAACACAGCATATTCATGTGTGTGAATGGCCCAGTCACAGTCCAGACCTAAATCCTGCCGCCATTGACTTGCATTGAATCGCATAATATCCGCATGGGCACATGTGGATGGTACCCAGGTTTGGAGAAGAGGAGCCTCTCCTCCAGACCCGGATACCATAGTACCTGTAAAAAAAAGAATAAAATAAAAAATATACATTATACTTACCTTCTCATGGCCCCCGGTCTCCATAGCGATCCATCCTGGCTTGCCGGCAGCTCGCGATGGTCTAAAAGGACCTGCCATGACGTCATTTAGTCATGTGACGGGTCACGCGACCGCTGACGTTGGCGGTCGCGTGACCCATCACATGACTAAATGACGTCATGAAAGGTCCTTTTAGACCACCGCGAGACACCGGGGACACCGGACGGATCGGATAAGGACACCGGGGGCCATCAGAAGGTAAGTATAATATTTATTTTTTACCATTCTTTTACGGTCACACTATATAAATCCATGCCGGTTGCATGGATTTATATAGTGTGACCAAGTTGTCAAGCACTTTCCAAGTGATGCTAAAATCGTTTGGAAAGCGCTTGATAACCCGCATGCGGAAATGCAAGTGAAGAACGCTTCACATCCGCTTGTCCCTGGCAGGAAAAACGCATGTACAATCCGCATGTACAATCCGCATGTACAATCCGCATGCGTTTTTTTCTGCCAGGGAGATGCAGAAACGCTCAGGAAAAATCCAGAGCATTTCTGCATCGTGGGCACTTAGCCTAAACAATACACCTGACTACACTATAAACACACAAGTTTGGGTTGGCTCTATAGACAGAGGCAGGATAAGCTGCTGCCAGGCTCCACTGGTATCAATGTGTGCCAGGGAACAAAGGATCAAAGTCAGACTGAAATCTAACATCTGAGCTTTATCTTTCCTTACACCTGATGCTGGGAATAGTCTGACTGCCACCATATACATTATATTATTAGTGGTCACAAGTTATCATCTATAGTCATGGGTCTGCACAGCGCTCTCACTGTGACTGCAGCCTGTTCTCTATACAGTCACAGTGAGAGGAGCGCAGGAGCCGGGTCTGCACAGCGCTCTCACTGTGACTGCAGCCTGTTCTCCATACAGTCACAGTGAGAGGAGCGCAGGAGCCGGGTCTGCACAGCGCTCTCACTGTGACTGCAGCCTGTTCTCTATACAGTCACAGTGAGAGGAGCGCAGGAGCTGGGTCTACACAGCGCTCTCACTGTGACTGCAGCCTGTTCTCTATACAGTCACAGTGAGAGGAGCGCAGGAGCCGGGTCTGCACAGCGCTCTCACTGTGACTGCAGCCTGTTCTCCATACAGTCACAGTGAGAGGAGCGCAGGAGCCGGGTCTGCACAGCGCTCTCACTGTGACTGCAGCCTGTTCTCTATACAGTCACAGTGAGAGGAGCGCAGGAGCCGGGTCTACACAGCGCTCTCACTGTGACTGCAGCCTGTTCTCTATACAGTCACAGTGAGAGGAGCGCAGGAGCCGGGTCTGCACAGCGCTCTCACTGTGACTGCAGCCTGTTCTCCATACAGTCACAGTGAGAGGAGCGCAGGAGCCGGGTCTGCACAGCGCTCTCACTGTGACTGCAGCCTGTTCTCTATACAGTCACAGTGAGAGGAGCGCAGGAGCTGGGTCTACACAGCGCTCTCACTGTGACTGCAGCCTGTTCTCTATACAGTCACAGTGAGAGGAGCGCAGGAGCCGGGTCTGCACAGCGCTCTCACTGTGACTGCAGCCTGTTCTCCATACAGTCACAGTGAGAGGAGCGCAGGAGCCGGGTCTGCACAGCGCTCTCACTGTGACTGCAGCCTGTTCTCTATACAGTCACAGTGAGAGGAGCGCAGGAGCCGGGTCTACACAGCGCTCTCACTGTGACTGCAGCCTGTTCTCTATACAGTCACAGTGAGAGGAGCGCAGGAGCCGGGTCTGCACAGCGCTCTCACTGTGACTGCAGCCTGTTCTCCATACAGTCACAGTGAGAGGAGCGCAGGAGCCAGGTCTGCACAGCTCTCTCACTGTGACTGCAGCCTGTTCTCTATACAGTCACAGTGAGAGGAGCGCAGGAGCCGGGTCTACACAGCGCTCTCACTGTGACTGCAGCCTGTTCTCCATACAGTCACAGTGAGAGGAGCGCAGGAGCCGGGTCTGCACAGCGCTCTCACTGTGACTGCAGCCTGTTCTCTATACAGTCACGGTGAGAGGAGCGCAGGAGCCGGGTCTGCACAGCGCTCTCATTGTGACTGCAGCCTGTTCTCTATACAGTCACGGTGAGAGGAGCGCAGGAGCCGGGTCTGCACAGCGCTCTCTCTGTGACTGCAGCCTGTTCTCTATACAGTCACAGTGAGAGGAGCACAGGAGCCGGGTCTGCACAGCGCTCTCACTGTGACTGCAGCCTGTTCTCTATACAGTCACAGTGAGAGGAGCGCAGGAGCCGGGTCTGCACAGCGCTCTCACTGTGACTGCAGCCTGTTCTCCATACAGTCACAGTGAGAGGAGCGCAGGAGCCGGGTCTGCACAGCGCTGTCACTGTGACTGCAGCCTGTTCTCTATACAGTCACAGTGAGAGGAGCGCAGGAGCCGGGTCTGCACAGCGCTCTCACTGTGACTGCAGCCTGTTCTCTATACAGTCACAGTGAGAGGAGCGCAGGAGCCGGGTCTGCGCAGCGCTCTCACTGTGACTGCAGCCTGTCCTCTATACAGTCACAGTGAGAGGAGCGCAGGAGCCGGGTCTGTACAGCGCTCTCACTGTGACTGCAGCCTGTTCTCTATACAGTCACAGTGAGAGGAGCACAGGAGCCGGGTCTGTACAGCGCTCTCACTGTGACTGCAGCCTGTTCTCTATACAGTCACAGTGAGAGGAGCGCAGGAGCCGTGTCTGCACAGAGCTCTCACTGTGACTGCAGCCTGTTCTCTATACAGTCACAGTGAGAGGAGCGCAGGAGCCGGGTCTGCACAGCGCTCTCACTGTGACTGCAGCCTGTTCTCTATACAGTCACAGTGAGAGGAGCGCAGGAGCCGGGTCTGCACAGCGCTCTCACTGTGACTGCAGCCTGTTCTCTATACAGTCACAGTGAGAGGAGCGCAGGAGCCGGGTCTGCACAGCGCTCTCACTGTGACTGCTGCCTGTTCTCTATACAGTCACAGTGAGAGGAGCGCAGGAGCCGGGTCTGCACAGCGCTCTCACTGTGACTGCAGCCTGTTCTCTATACAGTCACAGTGAGAGGAGCGCAGGAGCTGGGTCTGCACAGCGCTCTCACTGTGACTGCAGCCTGTTCTCCATACAGTCACAGTGAGAGGAGCGCAGGAGCCGGGTCTGCACAGCGCTCTCACTGTGACTGCAGCCTGTTCTCTATACAGTCACAGTGAGAGGAGCGCAGGAGCCGGGTCTGCACAGCGCTCTCACTGTGACTGCAGCCTGTTCTCTATACAGTCATAGTGAGAGGAGCGCAGGAGCCGGGTCTGCACAGCGCTGTCACTGTGACTGCAGCCTGTTCTCTATACAGTCACAGTGAGAGGAGCGCAGGAGCCGGGTCTGTACAGCGCTCTCACTGTGACTGCAGCCTGTTCTCTATACAGTCACAGTGAGAGGAGCGCAGGAGCCGGGTCTGCACAGCGCTGTCACTGTGACTGCAGCCTGTTCTCTATACAGTCACAGTGAGAGGAGCGCAGGAGCCGGGTCTGTACAGCGCTCTCACTGTGACTGCAACCTGTTCTCTATACAGTCACAGTGAAAGGAGCCCAGGAGCCAGGTCTGCACAGCGCTCTCACTGTGACTGCAGCCTGTTCTCTATACAGTCACAGTGAAAGGAGCCCAGGAGCCAGGTCTGCACAGCGCTCTCACTGTGACTGCAGCCTGTTCTCTATACAGTCACAGTGAGAGGAGCGCAGGAGCCGGGTCTGCACAGCGCTCTCACTGTGACTGCAGCCTGTTCTCTATACAGTCACAGTGAGAGGAGCGCAGGAGCCGGGTCTGCATAGCGCTCTCACTGTGACTGCAGCCTGTTCTCTATACAGTCACAGTGAGAGGAGCGCAGGAGCCGGGTCTGCACAGCGCTCTCACTGTGACTGCAGCCTGTTCTCTATACAGTCACAGTGAGAGGAGCGCAGGAGCTGGGTCTGCACAGCGCTCTCACTGTGACTGCAGCCTGTTCTCTATACAGTCACAGTGAGAGGAGCGCAGGAGCCGGGTGTGCACAGCTCTCTCACTGTGACTGCAGCCTGTTCTTTATACAGTCACAGTGAGAGGAGCTCAGGAGCCGGGTCTACACAGCGCTCTCACTGTGACTGCAGCCTGTTCTCTATACAGTCACAGTGAGAGGAGCGCAGGAGCCGGGTCTACACAGTTCTCTCACTGTGACTGCAGCCTGTTCTCTATACAGTCACAGTGAGAGGAGTGCAGGAGCCGGGTCTGCACAGCGCTCTCACTGTGACTGCAGCCTGTTCTCTATACAGTCACAGTGAGAGGAGCTCAGGAGCCAGGTCTGCACAGCGCTCTCACTGTGACTGCAGCCTGTTCTCTATACCGTCACAGTGAGAGGAGAGCAGGAGCCGGGTCTGCACAGCGCTCTCTCTGTGACTGCAGCCTGTTCTCTATACAGTCACAGTGAGAGGAGCTCAGGAGCCGGGTCTGCACAGCGCTCTCACTGTGACTGCAGCCTGTTCTCTATACAGTCACAGTGAGAGGAGCGCAGGAGCCGGGTCTGTACAGCGCTCTCACTGTGACTGCTGCCTGTTCTCTATACAGTCACAGTGAGAGGAGCTCAGGAGCCGGGTCTGCACAGCGCTCTCACTGTGACTGAAGCCTGTTCTCTATACAGTCACAGTGAGAGGAGTGCAGGAGCCTGGTCTGCACAGCGCTCTCACTGTGACTGCAGCCTGTTCTCTATACAGTCACAGTGAGAGGAGCGCAGGAGCCGGGTCTACACAGTTCTCTCACTGTGACTGCAGCCTGTTCTCTATACAGTCACAGTGAGAGGAGTGCAGGAGCCGGGTCTGCACAGCGCTCTCACTGTGACTGCAGCCTGTTCTCTATACAGTCACAGTGAGAGGAGCTCAGGAGCCAGGTCTGCACAGCGCTCTCACTGTGACTGCAGCCTGTTCTCTATACCGTCACAGTGAGAGGAGAGCAGGAGCCGGGTCTGCACAGCGCTCTCTCTGTGCCTGCAGCCTGTTCTCTATACAGTCACAGTGAGAGGAGCGCAGGAGCCGGGTCTGCACAGCGCTCTCACTGTGACTGCAGCCTGTTTTCTATGCAGTCACACTGAGAGGAGCTCAGGAGCCGGGTCTGCATAGCGCTCTCACTGTGACTGCAGCCTGTTCTCTATACAGTCACAGTGAGAGGAGCGCAGGAGCCGGGTCTGCACAGTTCTCTCACTGTGACTGCTGCCTGTTCTCTATACAGTCACAGTGAGAGGAGCTCAGGAGCCGGGTCTGCACAGCGCTCTCACTGTGACTGAAGCCTGTTCTCTATACAGTCACAGTGAGAGGAGTGCAGGAGCCTGGTCTGCACAGCGCTCTCACTGTGACTGCAGCCTGTTCTCTATACAGTCACAGTGAGAGGAGCGCAGGAGCCGGGTCTGCACAGCGCTCTCACTGTGACTGCAGCCTGTTCTCTATACAGTCACAGTGAGAGGAGCGCAGGAGCCGGGTCTGCACAGCGCTCTCACTGTGACTGCAGCCTGTTCTCCATACAGTCACAGTGAGAGGAGCGCAGGAGCCGGGTCTGCACAGCGCTCTCACTGTGACTGCAGCCTGTTCTCTATACAGTCACAGTGAGAGGAGCGCAGGAGCCGGGTCTGCACAGCGCTCTCACTGTGACTGCTGCCTATTCTCTATACAGTCACAGTGAGAGGAGCGCAGGAGCCGGGTCTGCACAGCGCTCTCACTGTGACTGCAGCCTGTTCTCTATACAGTCACAGTGAGAGGAGCGCCGGAGCCGGGTCTGCACAGCGCTCTCACTGTGACTGCAGCCTGTTCTCTATACAGTCACAGTGAGAGGAGCGCAGGAGCTGGGTCTGCACAGCGCTCTCACTGTGACTGCAGCCTGTTCTCCATACAGTCACAGTGAGAGGAGCGCAGGAGCTGGGTCTGCACAGCGCTCTCACTGTGACTGCTGCCTGTTCTCTATACAGTCACAGTGAGAGGAGCGCAGGAGCCGGGTCTGCACAGCGCTCTCACTGTGACTGCTGCCTGTTCTCTATACAGTCACAGTGAGAGGAGCGCAGGAGCCGAGTCTGCACAGCGCTCTCACTGTGACTGCAGCCTGTTCTCTATACAGTCACAGTGAGAGGAGCGCAGGAGCCGGGTCTGCACAGCGCTCTCACTGTGACTGCAGCCTGTTTTCTATGCAGTCACACTGAGAGGAGCTCAGGAGCCGGGTCTGCATAGCGCTCTCACTGTGACTGCAGCCTGTTCTCTATACAGTCACAGTGAGAGGAGCGCAGGAGCCGGGTCTGCACAGTTCTCTCACTGTGACTGCTGCCTGTTCTCTATACAGTCACAGTGAGAGGAGCTCAGGAGCCGGGTCTGCACAGCGCTCTCACTGTGACTGAAGCCTGTTCTCTATACAGTCACAGTGAGAGGAGTGCAGGAGCCTGGTCTGCACAGCGCTCTCACTGTGACTGCAGCCTGTTCTCTATACAGTCACAGTGAGAGGAGCGCAGGAGCCGGGTCTGCACAGCGCTCTCACTGTGACTGCAGCCTGTTCTCTATACAGTCACAGTGAGAGGAGCGCAGGAGCCGGGTCTGCACAGCGCTCTCACTGTGACTGCAGCCTGTTCTCCATACAGTCACAGTGAGAGGAGCGCAGGAGCCGGGTCTGCACAGCGCTCTCACTGTGACTGCAGCCTGTTCTCTATACAGTCACAGTGAGAGGAGCGCAGGAGCCGGGTCTGCACAGCGCTCTCACTGTGACTGCTGCCTATTCTCTATACAGTCACAGTGAGAGGAGCGCAGGAGCCGGGTCTGCACAGCGCTCTCACTGTGACTGCAGCCTGTTCTCTATACAGTCACAGTGAGAGGAGCGCCGGAGCCGGGTCTGCACAGCGCTCTCACTGTGACTGCAGCCTGTTCTCTATACAGTCACAGTGAGAGGAGCGCAGGAGCTGGGTCTGCACAGCGCTCTCACTGTGACTGCAGCCTGTTCTCCATACAGTCACAGTGAGAGGAGCGCAGGAGCTGGGTCTGCACAGCGCTCTCACTGTGACTGCTGCCTGTTCTCTATACAGTCACAGTGAGAGGAGCGCAGGAGCCGGGTCTGCACAGCGCTCTCACTGTGACTGCTGCCTGTTCTCTATACAGTCACAGTGAGAGGAGCGCAGGAGCCGAGTCTGCACAGCGCTCTCACTGTGACTGCAGCCTGTTCTCTATACAGTCACAGTGAGAGGAGCGCAGGAGCCGGGTCTACACAGCGCTCTCACTGTGACTGCAGCCTGTTCTCTATACAGTCATAGTGAGAGGAGCGCAGGAGCCGGGTCTGCACAGCGCTGTCACTGTGACTGCAGCCTGTTCTCTATACAGTCACAGTGAGAGGAGCGCAGGAGCCGGGTCTGTACAGCGCTCTCACTGTGACTGCAGCCTGTTCTCTATACAGTCACAGTGAGAGGAGCGCAGGAGCCGGGTCTGCACAGCGCTGTCACTGTGACTGCAGCCTGTTCTCTCTACAGTCACAGTGAGAGGAGCGCAGGAGCCGGGTCTGTACAGCGCTCTCACTGTGACTGCAACCTGTTCTCTATACAGTCACAGTGAAAGGAGCCCAGGAGCCAGGTCTGCACAGCGCTCTCACTGTGACTGCAGCCTGTTCTCTATACAGTCACAGTGAGAGGAGCCCAGGAGCCAGGTCTGCACAGCGCTCTCACTGTGACTGCAGCCTGTTCTCTATACAGTCACAGTGAGAGGAGCGCAGGAGCCGGGTCTGCACAGCGCTCTCTCTGTGACTGCAGCGTGTTCTCTATACAGTCACAGTGAGAGGAGCGCAGGAGCCGGGTCTACACAGTTCTCTCACTGTGACTGCAGCCTGTTCTCTATACAGTCACAGTGAGAGGAGTGCAGGAGCCGGGTCTGCACAGCGCTCTCACTGTGACTGCAGCCTGTTCTCTATACCGTCACAGTGAGAGGAGAGCAGGAGCCGGGTCTGCACAGCGCTCTCTCTGTGCCTGCAGCCTGTTCTCTATACAGTCACAGTGAGAGGAGCGCAGGAGCCGGGTCTGCACAGCGCTCTCACTGTGACTGCAGCCTGTTTTCTATGCAGTCACAGTGAGAGGAGCTCAGGAGCCGGGTCTGCACAGCGCTCTCACTGTGACTGCAGCCTGTTCTCTATACAGTCACAGTGAGAGGAGCGCAGGAGCCGGGTCTGCACAGTTCTCTCACTGTGACTGCTGCCTGTTCTCTATACAGTCACAGTGAGAGGAGCTCAGGAGCCGGGTCTGCACAGCGCTCTCACTGTGACTGAAGCCTGTTCTCTATACAGTCACAGTGAGAGGAGTGCAGGAGCCTGGTCTGCACAGCGCTCTCACTGTGACTGCAGCCTGTTCTCTATACAGTCACAGTGAGAGGAGCGCAGGAGCCGGGTCTACACAGTTCTCTCACTGTGACTGCAGCCTGTTCTCTATACAGTCACAGTGAGAGGAGCGCAGGAGCCGGGTCTGCACAGCGCTCTCACTGTGACTGCAGCCTGTTCTCTATACAGTCACAGTGAGAGGAGCTCAGGAGCCAGGTCTGCACAGCGCTCTCACTGTGACTGCAGCCTGTTCTCTATACCGTCACAGTGAGAGGAGAGCAGGAGCCGGGTCTACACAGCGCTCTCACTGTGACTGCAGCCTGTTCTCTATACAGTCACAGTGAGGGGAGCGCAGGAGCCGGGTCTGCACAGCGCTCTCACTGTGACTGCAGCCTGTTCTCTATACAGTCACAGTGAGAGGAGCGCAGGAGCCGGGTCTACACAGCGCTCTCACTGTGACTGCAGCCTGTTCTCTATACAGTCACAGTGAGAGGAGCGCAGGAGCCGGGTCTGCACAGCGCTCTCACTGTGACTGCAGCCTGTTCTCTATACAGTCACAGTGAGAGGAGCTCAGGATCCAGGTCTGCACAGCGCTCTCACTGTGACTGCAGCCTGTTCTCTATACAGTCACAGTGAGAGGAGCTCAGGATCCAGGTCTGCACAGCTCTCACTGTGACTGCAGCCTGTTCTCTATACAGTCACAGTGAGAGGAGCGCAGGAGCCGGGTCTGCACAGCGCTCTCACTGTGACTGCTGCCTGTTCTCTATACAGTCACAGTGAGAGGAGCACAGGAGCCGGGTCTGCACACCGCTCTCTCTGTAACTGCAGCCTGTTCTCTATACAGTCACAGTGAGAGGAGCGCAGGAGCCGGGTCTGCACAGCACTCTCACTGTGACTGCAGCCTGTTCTGTAACTATACTGTCACAGTGAGAGGAGCGCAGGAGCCGGGTCTGCACAGCGCTCTCACTGTGACTGCAGCCTGATCTCTATACAGTCACAGTGAAAGGAGCGCAGGAGCCGGGTCTGCACAGCACTCTCACTGTGACTGCAGCCTGTTCTGTAACTATACTGTCACAGTGAGAGGAGCGCAGGAGCCGGGTCTGCACAGCGCTCTCACTGTGACTGCAGCCTGTTCTCTATACAGTCACAGTGAGAGGAGCCCAGGAGCCGGGTCTGCACAGCGCTCTCACTGTGACTGCAGTCTGTTCTCCATACTGTCACAGTGAGAGGAGCGCAGGAGCCGGGTCTGCACAGCGCTCTCACTGTGACTGCAGCCTGTTCTACATACTGTCACAGTGAGAGGAGCGCAGGAGCCGGGTCTGCGCAGCGCTCTCACTGTGACTGCAGCCTGTTCTCTATACAGTCACAGTGAGAGAAGCGCAGGAGCCGGGTCTGCACAGCGCTCTCACTGTGACTGCAGCCTGTTCTCTATACAGTCACAGTGAGAGGAGCGCAGGATCCGAGTCTGCACAGCGCTCTCACTGTGACTGCAGCCTGTTCTCTATACCGTCACAGTGAGAGGAGCGCAGGAGCCGAGTCTGCACAGCGCTCTCACTGTGACTGCAGCCTGTTCTCTATACAGTCACATTGAGAGGAGCGCAGTAGCCGGGTCTGCACAGCGCTCTCACTGTGACTGCAGCCTGTTCTCTATACAGTCACAGTGAGAGGAGCGCAGTAGCCGGGTCTGCACAGCGCTCTCACTGTGACTGCAGTCTGTTCTCTATACAGTCACAGTGAGAGGAGCGCAGGAGCCGGGTCTGCACAGCACTCTCACTGTGACTGCAGCCTGTTCTCTATACAGTCACAGTGAGAGGAGTGCAGGAGCCGGGTCTGCACAGCGCTCTCACTGTGACTGCAGCCTGTTCTCTATACAGTCACAGTGAGAGGAGCGCAGGAGCCGGGTCTGCACAGCGCTCTCACTGTGACTGCAGCCTGTTCTCTATACAGTCACAGTGAGAGGAGCGCAGGAGCCGGGTCTGCACAGCGCTCTCACTGTGACTGCAGCCTGTTCTCTATACAGTCACAGTGAGAGGAGCGCAGGAGCCGGGTCTGCACAGCGCTCTCACTGTGACTGCAGCCTGTTCTCTATACAGTCACAGTGAGAGGAGCGCAGTAGCCGGGTCTGCACAGCGCTCTCACTGTGACTGCAGCCTGTTCTCTATACAGTCACAGTGAGAGGAGTGCAGGAGCCGGGTCTGCACAGCGCTCTCACTGTGACTGCAGCCTGTTCTCTATACAGTCACAGTGAGAGGAGCGCAGGAGCCGGGTCTGCACAGCGCTCTCACTGTGACTGCAGCCTGTTCTCTATACAGTCACAGTGAGAGGAGCGCAGGAGCCGGGTCTGCACAGCGCTCTCACTGTGACTGCAGCCTGTTCTCTATACAGTCACAGTGAGAGGAGCGCAGGAGCCGGGTCTGCACAGAGCTCTCACTGTGACTGCAGCCTGTTCTCTATACAGTCACAGTGAGAGGAGCGCAGGAGCCGGGTCTGCACAGCGCTCTCACTGTGACTGCAGCCTGTTCTCTATACAGTCACAGTGAGAGGAGCGCAGGAGCCGGGTCTGCACAGCGCTCTCACTGTGACTGCAGCCTGTTCTCTTTACAGTCACAGTGAGAGGAGCGCAGGAGCCGGGTCTGCACAGCGCTCTCACTGTGACTGCAGCCTGTTCTCTATACAGTCACAGTGAGAGGAGCGCAGGAGCCGGGTCTGCACAGCGCTCTCACTGTGACTGCAGCCTGTTCTCCATACAGTCACAGTGAGAGGAGCGCAGGAGCCGGGTCTGCACAGCGCTCTCACTGTGACTGCAGCCTGTTCTCTATACAGTCACAGTGAGAGGAGCGCAGGAGCCGGGTCTGCACAGCGCTCTCTCTGTGACTGCAGCGTGTTCTCTATACAGTCACAGTGAGAGGAGCGCAGTAGCCGGGTCTGCACAGCGCTCTCACTGTGACTGCAGCCTGTTCTCTATACAGTCACAGTGAGAGGAGCGCAGGAGCCGGGTCTGCACAGCGCTCTCACTGTGACTGCAGCCTGTTCTCTATACAGTCACAGTGAGAGGAGCGCAGGAGCCGGGTCTGCACAGCGCTCTCACTGTGACTGCAGCCTGTTCTCTATACAGTCACAGTGAGAGGAGCGCAGGAGCCGGGTCTGCACAGCGCTCTCACTGTGACTGCAGCCTGTTCTCTATACAGTCACAGTGAGAGGAGCGCAGGAGCCGGGTCTGCACAGCGCTGTCACTGTGACTGCAGCCTGTTCTCTATACAGTCACAGTGAGAGGAGCGCAGGAGCCGGGTCTGCACAGCGCTCTCACTGTGACTGCAGCCTGTTCTCTATACAGTCACAGTGAGAGGAGCGCAGGAGCCGGGTCTGCACAGCGCTCTCACTGTGACTGCAGCCTGTTCTCTATACAGTCACAGTGAGAGGAGCGCAGGAGCCGGGTCTGCACAGCGCTCTCTCTGTGACTGCAGCGTGTTCTCTATACAGTCACAGTGAGAGGAGCGCAGTAGCCGGGTCTGCACAGCGCTCTCACTGTGACTGCAGCCTGTTCTCTATACAGTCACAGTGAGAGGAGCGCAGGAGCCGGGTCTGCACAGCGCTCTCACTGTGACTGCAGCCTGTTCTCTATACAGTCACCGTGAGAGGAGCGCAGGAGCCGGGTCTGCACAGCGCTCTCACTGTGACTGCAGCCTGTTCTCTATACAGTCACAGTGAGAGGAGCGCAGGAGACGGGTCTACACAGCGCTCTCACTGTGACAGCAGCCTGTTCTCTATACAGTCACAGTGAGAGGAGCGCAGGAGCCGGGTCTGCACAGCGCTCTCACTGTGACTGCAGCCTGTTCTCTATACAGTCACAGTGAGAGGAGCGCAGGAGCCGGGTCTGCACAGCGCTCTCACTGTGACTGCAGCCTGTTCTCTATACAGTCACAGTGAGAGGAGCGCAGGAGCCGGGTCTGCACAGCGCTCTCACTGTGACTGCAGCCTGTTCTCTATACAGTCACAGTGAGAGGAGCGCAGGAGCCGGGTCTGCACAGCGCTCTCACTGTGACTGCAGCCTGTTCTCTATACCGTCACAGTGAGAGGAGGGCAGGAGCCGGGTCTGCACAGCGCTCTCACTGTGACTGCAGCCTGTTCTCTATACAGTCACAGTGAGAGGAGCGCAGGAGCCGGGTCTGCACAGCGCTCTCACTGTGACTGCAGCCTGTTCTCTATACAGTCACAGTGAGAGGAGCGCAGGAGCCGGGTCTGCACAGCGCTCTCACTGTGACTGCAGCCTGTTCTCTATACAGTCACAGTGAGAGGAGCACAGGAGCCGGGTCTGCACAGCGCTCTCACTGTGACTGCAGCCTGTTCTCTATACAGTCACAGTTAGAGGAGCTCAGGAGCCGGGTCTGGAGCGCTCATAGGGAAAGCAGACCGGCAGTCTGTGGCACCGGTGACAAACGCTACTGTATTGTGTGTTTTCTCCCGTACAAGAGTGTAAAGATAAAAACAGGCTCCAGTTGCAATGATAGCGCTGTGCAGAGCCCTCTGCTGCGCTACTGTTACTGAGACCACTACATTACATATAGACTGTGTGCACACTATGAAGACTTTGCTCCCCCCCGCACTCATAGTTCAGATCTATTCACTTGGTAAAGCACACGTTAGCACCTATTTTTTCCATGACTGCTGCAAAATAGGGTAATTAGCCCTATTATAAAAAGCATCCAAATTACATTTCTAACTTTAAAAATTATATAAGGGTAAGTGCACACAAAGCTTTCTTGATGCATTTTTGCGGCAGTTTTCCCGCCGCGGAAACGCTGCGAAAACGCTTGTTAATAGGTCTGCCAGGCATAGCAACGGTAATCCAGATGTGCTGTGCACATGATGCGGAAATTTCCGTTCCGGATTACCATTGCGGTAAACACCGCAGTATGACCATTGTTCGGGCGTTTCCGCCGCAAATTCGCGCCCATTGACTTGCATTGAACCACAGCAAGCCAACAGGTGTATCTATACTTGCGAATTTGCTGCTTTTCAATTAAAGCCAATGGGCGCAAACTCACGCCGGAAACACGGTGCGGGTGGTACTCGGGCCGGGAGACGAGGACTACAACTCCTCTCATCCGACCGCTGATAACGGTGAGAGCGGCGTGGCTGGGAGGAGCAGTAGTCTCCGTGCCCGCGGTAAAAATTTTAAAAAAACACCTTATACTCACCTTTCCTGCAGCCCCCGGGGTCCTCCTGGTACCCGGTGGTGATCCTATGCTCCTGGCGGCCAACGGTACACTGCGGGAGCGCGCTCGCTCCCAGCAGTGTACTGAGCTGACAGGACCTGCGGTGATGTCAGCAATCAGCTGATCGGTCACGTGACCTCCCTCCAGCAGCATGTACACTGACAGGAGTGATTTTACACCCCTGTCAGTGTACATTGCTGGCTTCTACAGCAGTGACATCAATGATTGCTGTTGTCCCTGCTGTAGAAGTGACGCTGATCGCCGTGGGACAATCGTTGGCAGTAATTGGACTGCGTCGTTGACAGTGGACAGGTGAGGGATATGGTTGTTTGTTTTTTTACGTTTTCTCCAGAAGATCGATGGCTTCGCGGACAGATGGTAATAAAAAAAATTGTAGAACCGTGTGTTTTTTATTTCATTAAAATACTTTATTCTGGCCGTGTCTTTTATTGAAAAAGCGGCGACCATTTTACTACGCAGTTAGCAATGGGGGCGTCTTATAGACGCCCTCCACTACTAACCTGGGCTTCATGTCAGCCGCCAATAGAAGGCTGACGTGAACTCCAACCCCATTACCCCACTCGCCACCGCTACAGGGCAGTGGGAAGAGCGGAGGCTAAGCGCCAGATTTGGCGCATCTTATGCATGTGCCATTTCTGGGACTGCTGAGGGGTGATATTAATAGCCGCGGAGAGGGCTAGTATTCATACCCCCTTCCCTGGCTATTAATATCAGCCCGCAGCTGTCTGTTTAGCCTTTGCTGGTTCGATTTTAAAGGGGGACCCCACATCAATTTTTTTCTGGGGTCCCCCTGTATTCTAGCCAGTAAAGGCTAAACAAACCGCTGTGGGACGATGTTAATAGCCAGGGAACATTGTTGGCTAATGGCCCCTTCCCTGGCTACTAATACCATCCCCCAGCGGTTGGCTTTCCCTCTGCTGGTTATAAAAATGACGCGGGAGCCCACGCCATTTTTTTTTTTTATTTTAGGCTCTGGACCCACGATCCGGACATAGCAGCGCTTTGGACGCATATTTTTGCTGCATTCTATTGAATGCAGGTAAATCCGCATGTGTTTACTGAACCATGCGGATTTACATTCTAGTGGTCAAATTTCTGTTGCGGAGACTAGCGACTCTGCAAGAGAATTTGACATGCTGCGGTGCTGAAAGACGCACAGCTTGTCAGTGTCCATGTGTGATCCACAGCTTCTGATGCACACATAGCGGACATGGGATTTCTAGAGATCCCATCCACTATGCTTTAACATCTGGACGCTGCTGATTTGATGCTGTATAAACGCGCAGCTTCAAACCTGCAGTGGCTCCTGATCGTGGCCACGTACCCAAACTCACCTGCAGCATGTAAATTTCTGTAGCGGACACGCCAGTCTCCACTGCAAATTTTGACCGATTGAAGTTTCATTATATGCGGTGGATTCACATGTACCGAGATCAACAGTGCGGCATTAGAACACCGCGTTTTGGACCCAACAAAATAATGCTGTGTCCAAAGCGCTGCTGAATGCTGATCGGGGGACGTAGCTGCTAACAAACCATCTGTGAGCTGTTAATTATAGCCAGGGACCATGTTTGCAAATGGCACCTTCCCAAGCTAAAAATAGCAGCTCACAGCAGCTGCATGAATTACGTGAATAGAAATGCCAATGAAGGTTGGGTGAATGGGACTAGCTGATACCTAGCTCTTTTGTTTGGTGATGTCAATCAGACCTTTTCATGACCAAACCTAATTAAAGTAAAGTAAAGAGTTAAATAAAGACAGAGTAAATGCTTTATTTGAAATACAACAGACACATTCTTTAATCATTTAAATGTACAAATTTACTCACCGCAGTTCTGAAGGTAATCCAAGGGTTTAAGCAATGTCCCACCAAATGACTTTATTTAGCTCCAAAAAGCATTCATTAATGTACAAAAACGCTTAATTAAACGCGTCAAAACCGCGCAGAATTTCTGCATGTGTTTTTCCTGCCAAGGAGATGCGGAAACGCACAGGAAACTTCTGCTTCAAATCCTGATCGTGCGCACATAGCCTAAGTTTGTTTCCTTTTACTTTTGAGTAAAATTGCTGTGTTCTAGGTCACATAGATTGAATAACATTGGACCTTATGGTTGCAGTAAGCATACAATAGATTCTCTAATCTCTGATAATCCTTCTGTCCATAGGAATGTGTTACTTGACCTGAATAATTAGGATTATGTATACAGACTTCTGAATCAGGAGTTTCACTGATTTACAGTACAGACCAAAAGTTTGGACACACCTTCTCATTTTAAAGATTTTTCTGTATTTTCATGACTATGAAAATTGTACATTCACACTGAAGGCATCAAAACTATGAATTAACACATGTGGAATTATATACTTAACAAAAAAGTGTGAAACAACTGAAAATATGTCTTATATTCTAGGTTCTTCAAAGTAGCCACCTTTTGCTTTGATGACTGCTTTGCACTCTCTTGATGAGCTTCTAGAAGTAGTCACTGGAAATGGCCTTCCAACAATCTTGAAGGAGTTCCCAGAGATGCTTAGCACTTGTTGGCCCTTTTGCCTTCACTCTGTGGTCCAGCTCACCCCAAACCATCTCGATTGGGTTCAGGTCTGGTGACTGTGGAGGCCAGGTCATCTGGCGTAGCACCCCATCACTCTCCTTGGTCAAATAGCCCTTACACAGCCTGGAGGTGTGTTTGGGGTCATTGTCCTGTTGAAAAATAAATGATGGTCCAACTAAACGCAAACCGGATGTAATAGCATGCTGCTGCAAGATGCTGTGGTAGCCATGCTGGTTCAGTATGCCTTCAATTTTGAATAAATCCCCAACAGTGTCACCAGCAAAGCACCCCCACACCATCACACCTCCTCCTCCATGCTTCACGGTGGGAACCAGGCATGTAGACTCCATCCGTTCACCTTTTCTGCGTCGTACAAAGACACGGTGGTTGGAACCAAAGATCTCAAATTTGGACTCATCAGACCAAAGCACAGATTTCCACTGGTCTAATGTCCATTCCTTGTGTTCTTTAGCCCAAACAAGTCTCTTCTGCTTGTTGCCTGTCCTTAGCAGTGGTTTCCTAGCAGCTATTTTACCATGAAGGCCTGCTGCACAAAGTCTCCTCTTAACAGTTGTTGAAGAGATGTGTCTGCTGCTAGAACTCTGTGTGGCATTGACCTGGTCTCTAATCTGAGCTGCTGTTAACCTGCGATTTCTGAGGCTGGTGACTCGGATGAACTTATCCTCAGAAGCAGAGGTGACTCTTGGTCTTCCTTTCCTGGGGCGGTCCTCATGTGAGCCAGTTTCTTTGTAGCGCTTGATGGTTTTTGCAACTGCACTTGGGGACACTTTCAAAGTTTTCCCAATTTTTCGCACTGACTGACCTTCATTTCTTAAAGTAATGATGGCCACTCGTTTTTCTTTACTTAGCTGCTTTTTTCTTGCCATAATACAAATTCTAACAGTCTATTCAGTAGGACTATCAGCTGTGTATCCACCAGACTTTTGCACAACACAACTGATGGTCCCAACCCCATTTATAAGGCAAGAAATCCCACTTATTAAACCTGAGAGGGCACACCTGTGAAGTGAAAACCATTTCCGGTGACTACCTCTTGAAGCTCATCAAGAGAATGCCAAGAGTGTGCAAAGCAGTCATCAAAGCAAAAGGTGGCTACTTTGAAGAACCTAGAATATAAGACATATTTTCAGTTGTTTCACACTTTTTTGTTAAGTATATAATTCCACATGTGGTAATTCATAGTTTTGATGCCTTCAGTGTGAATGTACAATTTTCATAGTCATGAAAATACGGAAAAATCTTTAAATGAGAAGGTGTGTCCAAACTTTTGGTCTGTACTGTATGTAACTATATGATGTGACAAGAGACAGGTCCTGTGTTTAATATGCCGTCTGGATTAATATTTCATCCCATTAAAGATCACCCAAAATGTACAGTTTTCTTTCTAAAGGGTTTATTGTAGCAAAATGTTTATATTAATATGAGAAGAAGAAAACAGATGACTCCTTGCAAGTGTAGATATATATAAAGGAATACAGTGGCCAGAGGTAACGGGTTCACTCCTTGACCCCATCTTACCCCCCCCAGCAATACACAAAAAGCTTGCAGGTTACCTGTGCGGTGACTCCCTCGGCTGGAAGCCATTGGGGTATGTTTACACTGTGGGTTTTTTTCAGTGTTTGGATCAGGTCTGCTCCAAACCTCACCTGAGAAAATGCTAACAAAACGCTCAAAGGAATGAACTTATTCATGTCTAAAAAAAAAAAAAAAATGCTGGCAAAACGTGAATGCAAAAAAAAAGTCGAATGTCAAGAAAATTAAAAAAAATGCTTAAGACACTTTAAAAAAAAAAAAAAAAACACTTAAAATGAGACTTTGGGAGGAAAAAAACAAAAAAAAATGTTTTGTGCACATACCCTTAACCCCTTTACCCCCGAGGGTGGTTTGCATGTTAATGACCAGGCCAATTTTTACAATTCTGACCACTGTCACTTTATGAGGTAATTACTCTGGAACGCTTCAACGGATCCCCCTGATTCTGAGAATGTGTTTTCGTCACATATTGTACTTCATGATAGTGGTAAAATTTCTTCAATTTGACTTGCGTTTATTTGTGAAAAAAAAATGGAAATTTGGGAAAAATGTAGCAATTTTCAAAATTTTCATTTTTATGCTCTTAAATTGGTTTTCCCACGAAGACAAGTTAATTTTAATCAATAGATCTTTGATTAATAATAACTTTCACAATTGGATGTGTTTAAATAAAATGTTCCTGTGCTGAGATAATCTTATAAATGTGCCCCTGCTGTGTACTGTGTAATGGCTGTGTCTGACCATACAGGGACATGGTCTGATCATACCACATCTCCTGGGCAGGGAGGGGAGGAAGTATACAGACATTACAGCCGGGGATCACAGCTGATTCTTTCTCTGAGGTAAAACTTTTCACTGCTTGTTTTTAAACAATGTTTTACTTCAAAGAAAGAATCAGCTGTGCTCCCCGGCTGTAATGTCTGTATAGTCTTTTGCTTCCTCCCCTGCCCAGGAGCTGTGGTATGATCAGACCATGTCCCTGTATGGTCAGACACAGCCATTACACAGCACACAGCAGGGACACATTTATAAGATTATCTCAGCACAGGAACATTTTATTTAACCACATCCAATTGTGGAAATTATTATTCCAAGATCTATTGTTTAAAATCAACTGTCTTTCAAGGGAAAACCCCTTTAAGTCAGAGAGTCATGTCCACACAAAATAGTTAATAAATAACATTTCCCACATGTCTACTTTACATCAGCACAATTTTGGAACCAATTTTTTTTTTTTGTTAGGAAGCTATAAGGGTTAAAAGTTGATCAGCGATTTCTAATTTTTCCAGCGAAATTTACAAAACCATTTTTTAGGGACCACATCACATTTGAAGTGACTTTGAGGGGCCTTTATGACAGAAAATGCCCATAAAGTGACACCATTCTAAAAACTGCACCCCTCAAGGTGCTTAAAACAACATTCAGGAAGTTTATTAACCCTTCAGGTTCTTCACAGGAATTTTTGGAATATGGAAGAAAAAAATGGACATTTTAACTTTTTTCACAAAAATGTTAGTTTAGAACCAAATTTTTTTATTTTCGCAACGTTAACAGGAAAAAATGGACCCCAAAATTTGTTGTGCAATTTCTCCTGAGTCGCTGATACCCCTGTGGGGGAAAACAACTGTCTGGGTGCACGGCAGGTTTCGGAAGGGAAGGAGCGCCATTTGACTTTTTGAATGTAAAATTTGCTTGAATAATTAGCAGACGTCATGTCGCGTTTGGAGAGCCCCTGATGTTCCTAAACAGTGGAAAGCCCCCACAAGTGACACCATTTTGGAAACTAGACCCCTCAGGGAACTTATCTAGATGTGTGGTGAGCACCCTGAACCCCCAGGTGCTTCACAGAAGTTTATAATATTGAGCCATAAAAATAAAATTTTTATATTCTTCCCACAAAAATGTTTTTCAGCCCTCAATTTTGCATTTTCATAAGGGTAACAGGAGAAATTGCACCATGCAGTTTCTTGCGAAATTTCTCCTGAGTAAACAGATACCCCATATGTGGAGGAAAACCACTGTTTGGGCGCACGGCAGGGTTCAGAAGGGAAGGAGCGCCATTTGACTTTTTGAATGTGAAATTTGCTTGAATAATTAGCGGACGCCATGTTGCATTTGGAGAGCCCCTGATGTGCCTAAACAGTGGAAACCGCCCACAACTGACCCCATTTTGGAGACTAGACCCCTCAAGGAAGATGTGTGGTGAGCACCCTGAACCCCCAGGTGCTTCACAGAAGTTTATAACCTAGAGCCGTGAAAATAAAAAAATCTAACTTTTTCCACAAAAATGATCTTCTAGCCCCAAATTTTTTATTTTCACAATGGAAGGAGGAGAAAATAGACTCCAAAAACGTTTGTGCAATTTCTCCCGAGTACGCTGATACCCCATATGTGGGGAAAATACACTGTTTGGGCTCACGGCAGTGTTCAGAAGGGAAGGAGCGCTGTGTGACTTTTTGAGCACAAAATTGTCTGGAATCGAGAGCGGTTAGAACAGTGGAAACCTGCCACAAGTGACCCCATTTTGGAAACTAGACCCCTCAAGGAATTTATCAAGGGATGTAGTGAACATTTTGAACCCAGAGGTACGACACAGCATTTTATAACATTGGGTCATCATATTGAATAAGTTGTCATTAGTCTTGAGCGCAAGTGCTCGCTACTTGAGTTTGCATTGGGTAGTCGAGTATGCAAGATGTATCACGGGTGCTCAAGTGACATGCTCGAGTCCCCGCCTGCATGTTTCACGGTTGTTAGACACCCAAAAAAACATGTGGGGATCGCTTGTGCATGGCAGGCAATCCCCACAAGGTTTTTTGGCTGTGTAACAGCCGTGAAGCATATGGGGCAGAGACTCGAGCACCCGCGATACTCAGTGCATACACGAGCACCCGATGCAAACTCAAGTAGCGAGCACTTGCGCTCAACACTAGTCGCCATGCCGTCATCATTTTTTTTTCTTTACTTTTGAAAAAATCCCAATCCTAACCCTAACACTAGCCCAACCATAACCCTAGCACAACCCTAACTCTAGAGTTTATTTTTGACGCCGTTCCTCGTATGGTATAAGTGATTAGACGACTTTATTCTTCGGGTTGGTGCGATTACAGTAATACCAGATTCATGTCGGGTTTTTATGTTTGGCAGCTGTCACACACTAAAAGACGCTTTTTTTTTTTGCAAAGACTAGCTTTCGCAACCATTTTTCCATATTTCGGCCGACAGAGTCATGTGATGGCTTGTCTTTTGCGGGACGAGTTGACGTTGTTATTGGTACCATTTTCGGGCGCGTGACATTTTTTGATCGCTTTCTATTCAGATTTTTGGGAGGCAGAATAAACAAAAATCAACAATTCAGGATTTTTGCGGGACAAGATGACATTTTCAGCGGTACCATTTTTATTTACGTTCATCCTTTTGATCGCGTTTTATTCCATTTTTTGTTTGGCGGTATGATGATGATTAATCGTTTTTTGCTTCATTTTTTACCGTGTTCACTAAAGGGGTTAACTAGTGGGACAGTTTTATAGGTCAGGTGTTTCAGAACGCGGCGATACCAAATATGTGTACTTTTATTGTTTTTTTTTATTCATAATAAATAAATATTATAGGTTCAATATATTTTTATTTTTTGGGAATTATTTTTTTCATTTTTTTTTAACATTTATACAATTTTTTATTTTTTTTTTTTAACTTTTACACATTGTCCCACTATGGGACTTTCACTTTTTGCAACCTGATCGGCTGTATAGCATAGAGAGCAGCATCTCCCTATGCCATGCAGCCTGTCAGCGCTACACACAGTAGACATTACTTTGTTCATGCACTGCGCATGACCAAAGCAATGTCCTGTCTCCTGGTGACCCGGATGTTGTAATGACGACGTCGGGTCGTCATGACAACATCCGGAAGCAGCCGCAGACACCGTGGGACGCCGGCAGGAGAGGTGAGTATAGCGATCACCTCCCCCCTTAACTTGAAGTCGATCGCAGCATTGCGGGGGTTAATGTGCAGGGAGCCCTTACAGACATTACAGTAAGGGATTGCAAATTATTATTTTTGTGAGGTAAAACATTTCACTGTTTTTAAACAATGTTTTACCTCTCAGAAAGAATCATCTGTGATCCCCTCCTGTAATGTCTGTATACTCTTTTGCTTCCTCCCCTGCCCAGGAGATGTGGTATGATCAGACCATGTTCCTGTACGGTCAGACACAGCCATTACACAGTACACAGCAGGGGCACATTTATAAGTTCTGGATGCGGCGATACCAAATATGTGTGCTTTTATTGATTTGTTTGTTTTTTTTTTCATAATGTTTATTTATGAGTACAGTATATTTTTATTTTTTGGGATTCTTTTTCATTTTTTTTTTCTTTACATATTTTTACAATTTTTTTTTTTTTTTTCACTTTCTGACACTTTTTTTTACTTGTACACTTTGTCCCACTGTGGTACTTTAATTTTTTTGCAGGCTGATCGCTTGTATAGCATAGAGATGCAGCACCAGCATCTCTATGCTATACAGCCTGTCAGCCCTGCACAGGCACAAGTTACTTTGATCGTGCACTGCGCATGATCAAAGTAACTTCCTGAAGCCTGGTGACGACATCGGGTCATCATGGCAACGATCGGGACCCTGTGCTCACAGCGTGGGGACCCGATTCAAGTTAAGAGGGTCTTGCTTACCTCCCCTTGCTCCCGGAATGCTGTGATCGGCTTTGATCACAGCATTTTGAGGGTTAATGTGCCAGGAGCGATGCAGCACCGCTTCTGACACATAGTACCGGGTGTCAGCTGTGAGAATCAGTTGACACCCGGCAGCGATCGCACCTGCACAGCTTCAGCCAAGACGTAATAATACGTACCTGGTCCAATAGGCCCAGGGCGCAGATATGTATTATGCCTGGCATCAGAAAGGGTTTAAGAGGGTTCATTCAAAACAAAATTGTCCTTATATCTTGCCAAATACCAGTATGTATAGGTTGCACTTCTTGCAAATTAGATATAATCCTATGACTCCCCTGGTGTTCCAATCGCCCCTGGCAACAACTAGAAGTGACACATTCATTATTTTTTAAAAAACTATTTTTATTTTATATTTGCATTAAAACCAATTAAATTATCCAACACAGTAGCTGTTATAAACAATTAAAGAGAGATCAAGTGTACCATTCATAGTGCCAACTCTGAGCTCTTATATTTTAAGGGTATGTGCACACGATGCAGAAATGAAGCAGAAAATTTCTGCATCATTTCTGCATCTCCCTGGCAGAAAAAACGCATGCAGATTGTGCATGCGTTTTTCCTGCAGAATACATGCGGATCCACATGCAGATTCACATGCGTTTCCGCATGCAGATTGACAAGCGCTTTCCAGGCGATTTTAGCATCACTTGGAAAGTGCTTGACAACTAGGTCACACTGTATAAATCCATGCAAACAGCATGGATTTATATAGTGTGACCCGAGAGAGTGTATATACTTACCTCCGATGGCCCGCGCTGTCCTGCTCAATCTGTTCTCCCGGCTGCCGGCAACTTTGAATTGAAAGACCTGCCGACGTCAGCGTCACGTGACCCGTCACATGACTCTGACGTCACCGCAGGTCCTACAACTCACTGTAAGTGCCGGGAACCAAGCGGGAGCGCTGCGCGGGCCGACAGATGGTAAGAATACATTTATTTTTTATTTTATTCTTCTTTTACAGCTTTTTTAATGGTACCTGGGTGTGGATGAGACTCTCCTCTCCTCCACACCCGGGTACCATCCGCACATTAGAACGCACCAATTACGCAAGTACAAATGCTGTCTTGCGGAATTGGCGCGTTCTAATGCAAGTCAATGGCGGCGAAATCGCCGCGTTTCCGCAAAATTAATTGACATGCTGCGGATTTTTGACCGCAGTGTTAACGCTGCGGAAAAATCCGCATCATGGGCACAGCACATGCGGATTTCCATTGGGGAACATTGCTTCCCTTCTACCATGCGTTTTTCATGCGTTTCCGCGGCGTTTACGCAACTGCAAAAACGCAGCGGAAACGCATGAAATACGCATCGTGTGAACACAGCCTTAATGACCCTTTCTCTTTACTGGCAATATTACGCTAACACCACTCAAGTGTATATTTCAATAATGCATTAGTATAGTGACATGAAAAAATGTGAGCACAAGGGTCTATGGAGGAAAAGTGTTTATGTGCTTGACTATTGATTCACAAGTCTAAAAGGACTGCCAGATCTAATTCATTATTCTTTCACCACAAAGGCAAGTGCCTACATTCCATATTAATTGTGCTTTAGCACAAGCCTTTGCTGAGATAATGGCAATGAATGAGCTACTTAAAAAATGCTCTTAGAATCTGGACTTAGTATTGCACTTAACTAATAGACAAATGCTGCCAATGTTCAAATAACACCCCTGCTGCTACCAAGATTGTAATTGATCCATTTGGATTAGTTATAATCAGGGCTGTGGAGTCAGTAAGCCAAACCTCCAACTGCTCAATTTCCATGACACCAACTCCGACTCCCTCATACATGGCTCATGTTTAAGTGATAAATTTACTGTACCACAGAATAATCTCAGCCAAAAGTCTAGACCCTTAGATCAGGAATAGGACAGACATTTAGGCTGTGTGCCCACGATGCGTTTTTTAAGCGCTTCCGCAGCGGCAATTCCACCGCGGAAACGCTTAAAAAAACGCTTGGTAGAAGGTCTGCCATGTTCCCCAATGATAATCCGCATGTGCTGTGCTCATGCTGCGGAAATTTCCGCTGCAAATTATCATTGCGGAAAAATCCGCAGCACTACCATAAATTTTGCGGAATCGCGGCATTTGAGCCGCCATTGACTTGGATTGGACTGCATAATATCCGCATGACCACACGTGCACATGCGGATATTATGCATAGAAGAGGAGACTCTCCTCCAGACCCGGGTACCGTAGTACCTGTAGTTAAAAAAGAATTAAAATAAACATATACTCACCTTCTGATGGCCCCCGGTCTCCTTCTCCGATGTCTTCGGCTGCTTGCGATGGTAAAAGGACCTTCCATGACATCATTTAGTCATGTGACAGGTCACGCGACCGCTGACGTCGGCGGTCGCGTGACCTGTACCATGACTAAATGACGTCATGGAAGGTCCTTTTACACCACCGCAGGCCGTCGAAGACACTGGACGCGCCGTACAAGAGACCGGGGGCCATCAGGAGGTGAGTATAATGTTTTTTTTTTTATTTTTCAACATTTTTATTCTTTTTTTTTTTACTATTGATGCTTGCAGCATCGTAACTTGGTCATACAACATAAATCCATACCGTTTGCATGGATTTATATAGTGTGACCAAGTTGTCAAGCACTTTCCAAGTGATGCTAAAATGCGGAAATGCATGTGAAGAACGCTTCACAAACGCTTCTACCTGGCAGGAAAAACACATGTACGATCCGCATGTACAATCCGCATGCGTTTTTTTCTCCCAGGGAGATGCAGAAACACTCAGGAAAAATCTGGAGCATTTCTGCATCGGGGGCACATAGCCTTATAGGACAGTCCATAACTTTCCCAAATCCTTATGAAAAAATATTCTCCACAAACTTCATTGAACTACTGGACCCAATTTATTATATATTTTATGAGTCGGACCTTTTTTTACTGACTCCACCAAAATGGGCTACTACTTCGACTCTGACTCCACAGCCCTGGTTATAATGAAATAACTTGAACCTAATGGTTGTTTTTACCTTTAATATGAAACGCTGTGTGACTGGGGAGCTCCTGCCTTCTGCCCCAGCATTTCATATTAAAGGTAAAAACAACCACAAAGCTCTTGCACATCCAAATCTTGCGCCTGTTCCTGTTTAATTTAAAACTGGTTTTAATGCGAATATTTAATAAAAATTGTTTTCTAAAAAATAATGAATGTGTCACTTCTAGTTGTTGTCAGGTGCGATTGGAACACCTGGGGAGTCCTAGGATTATAGTTAAAGGGGTATGTCTGGTCTACAGTTACAAGCCTGCAGAGAGGGCTCCCACTTTAACCCTTTCTGGACCATCCCATTAGTTTTCATGGCATGGCTTGTTATTCCCTGCCATAAACAGGCTGTGGCTGTGTGAAACTGACAGGTTGCAACACAGTGAAAGATATTCACATACCATAGTGGGGACCAACGTTACAATGTAAAGAAAAAAAAACAAAGTTCAATAAAGTATGAAAAAGTTCTACAATTTTTTTTTATTTTACATTTTACTGAAAAAGTCAACTAGTCTCACAAAAATAAAAAAAATATCCCTCATATGACTCTTGTCAGCAAAAAAAGTTACAACTCTCAGTATATGGCAATGCAAAAACTAATTACCGTATGTTTTGTAAAGTATAGTTTTTAGTGTAAAAAAGTGCAAAGCATAAAAAAAAAAAATCTGGTATCTCTGTAATCGTACCGACGTAAAGCATAAATCTGTCTTAAAATATTATGTAGTATGGTACCGATAAAAACTTTAATTCATTCCACAAAAAACAAGTCCTCATATGGCTCTATTGTTAATAAAATAAAAATCAAAGTTAATGCCCTCAAAATATAGTGACGTAGAAATAGTTGTGATAGAAATTAGCTTTTCGGGTAAAAAATTTGCAAAACATAAAAAAACAAAAACAAACCTGATATCACTGTAATTGTACTGAAGCGAAGAAAAAAGCCGTCCTATCACTTCTTGAACAATGGCTAGACTGTAATCGTATGGATAAAAACTTAAACTCATCCCGCAAGAAACAAGTTCCCACTCGGGTTCACCGCAGTTGTCATCCACATGTTTGGCATTACAGTAGCGGGAAGGACCCATTTACCAATTTATGGGGTGCGTGTCTCCAGAAGAACAAGCTGGGCACATTGTATTGGGCAGTAAGCTGGCATATTAGCAATTTTCACTCTACAATATGGACTACACACTGGAAAACCCCTGTGCGACCAAATAGTCACTGCACCCATAGATGAATTAAACGAGAGGGTCTGGTTTCCAAAATGTGGTCACTTTGTTTGTTTTTTTCTGCTGTTTTGGCACCTCAGGGCAACTAGATCTGCGTTCAAAAAGTCAAATGGTGCTAGTACCTTCTGAGCCACGCCGTGTGCCCAATCCGTAGTTTACGATGACTTACAGGTTATCTTTACGCTCGGGAGAAATTGTATAACAAATTGTAAGCTCCACTTTCTCCTTCTTCCCGTTGTGAAAATGAAAAATTTGCAGGTAATATAACATTTTAGGTGTAAAAATGTACTTTATATTTTCATGTCCCAATGTTATAAAATTCTATGGGGCACCTTTGTGTTCAAAATACTCAGTACACCCCTAGATGAATTCCTCGAGTAGTTTCCAAAATGGGGTGACTTATGGGGGGTTTCTGCTAATCTGGCACCTCAGGGGCTCTGGCACCCAAAAACTATTCAAACAAAATCTGCCACCTATGGGGTATTGCCACATTTGGTAGAAATTGCATAACAAATCGTGGGGTCCATTTTCTACTAGAACCCCACATGAGAATGAAAAATTGAGGCTAAAGTAACATTTTAGCAGTGAGTCATTTTTTACTTTCACGACCCAATGGTATGAAGCACCTGTGGGTTCAAAATGCTAACTACTAATTCCTTGAGGTGTCTATTTTGCGAAAATGGGTAATTTGGAGAGGGTTTCTGCTGTTTTGGCACCTCATGGGCTCTGCAAGTGCGACATGGCGTCTGCAATATATTCCAGTCAAATTTGCCCTTTTCTTTCCGAGCCCTGCCGTGCACCCAAACATTGGTTTTCGACCACATGTGAGATATCAACGTGTTCAGGAGACCTTTCGTAACAGTGCATAATTGCCAGGTCAATTTTCTCCTGTGAAAATGACACATTTAGGGCTAAAACAACATTTTACTACAAAAAATGTAATCTTTCATTTTCACTTCCCAGTGTTATCAAGTTATTTTGAAGCATTTTTGGATTCAAAATGTTCACCATACCCCTAAATGATTTCCATCAGGGGTCTGGTCTCCAAAATGGGGTCACTGTGGAGGTTTCTGCTGTTTTGGTACCACTCCAAAAATCAAATAGAGCTCCTTCCCTTTCAAGCTCTGCAATGCGCCCAAACAGCAGATTTTAGACAAATAAAGGATATTGCTGCGTTTGGGGAAAAATTGCAAAACAAATTATGGGTCCATTTCTCCCATTGTTTCTTGTGAGTATTACAAATTTGGGGCTAAATCTATATTTTAGTGGAAAAAATTTAGGCTGCGTGCCCACGTTGCGGATTACAAGCGTATTTGCTGCGGATTTTCCGCAGCGGAAACGCTTGTAAAACGCTTGGTAATCCGCATCCCATGGTCCCCAATGAGAATCCGCAAGTTCTATGCCCATGCTGCGGATTTTTACGCAGCGTTTATGCTGCGTTCAAAAATCCGCAGCATGTTCATTAATTTTGCGTTTCCGCAAGCGGAATTGCCTTATACAATGCAATAAAAAACGCAAGGCAATTCCGCATGTCGAAAACGCGTGAAAAACGCGCGATAAACGCTTGCGGAATTCCGCATGCGTTTTTCCGGGAGAGGACATGCGGAAATGAAGCAGAAATTTTCTGCTTCGTTTCCGCAACGTGGGCACATAGCCTTAGTTTTTACTTTTTCAGCAGCAGAAGGGAAGGAAGGGAGACACAGATCCATTACTAATGGGTAGGTGGAGCCCCACAGGATAGTTCACCTCAGATTAGAAAAAGTGACGACCGGCCCCTCCAGCTTAGGCTCCTCCTACTCCCATGTCCTTCAGTTTAAAATTTGAGGTCGCAGAGGATAGTCGCTGCCTTTGCAGCTCCTCAGAAGAATTTTTTATTTTACATTTCCGGAGACCTGGACCCCCCGTGGTCTAGAGGTCTCAGGGGGTTTCGGCGCTGCTGGGACCCCTGACCCTCCCCTGGCGGATCTGCGTACCCCTAAGGAGGTCCCCGCAGAAGCCTGCCGGCCCCAGGGGATACAGGGCGCTCCCTGACGGAGACGCACACCACTTCTGTGGGGTCCCTGCGCGCTCCGCCGTGGGGGGGAGCAAAGGGCCACGGCGCCACACATCCCTGGGGGTCCCTGTGGCGCTCAGCTGGGTAAGTGCTCAGCAAGTTCTGAGTGCTTCAGCGGCTGCTGCGGCAGCCGCTGTTACTGTACAAGTGGTGACTGCTGTTTTGTCTGTTACAGGGGATATCACCGCTGCATTCGGCGTTTGGAGATCTCTCTGCTAGCAGGGGAGCAGGGACGGGGGAGCGCGGGCTCCGTTGGTGTGCAGCGGCGGGGGGGCGTGGCTTCGCGCTTCTCTGCTGCCTGGCATCTTATCCTCAGGCAGGAAGCGCCCGGAAAGCGCGCGCTGGAGCTGTCCGGCCCCTTCTTCTTCTTCCGGTTCCTTCGGCCTGCGTCCATTACCACGTGCAGCGCCTCCTGCTCCCCGCTCTCTACACCTCCCCAGAGAAGAGCAGTCATTGCGGCCAGCTGGTGAGTCACTTCTGCCTGTTAGGGCAGAAGGTTCCGTTTGCTCACTATTGCAGCGCAGAGCACCTTACTGCTGACCTGTTAAGGCAGACAGGGTGTGCTATATCCGGCGCTGCTATCTCCCTGCTGAGGAGGCTCTGGGACTCGCACACCTAGTCTGTCCTTTTAAGGCAAAGGTGTATTGCGTGGTCAGCAGCATTAACCCCTTCTGAGGGGTCTGGCCTCATCGAGGCAGTTAACCTGTACTGGAGTGCATGCTTCTGGGATCAGAGGGTGCATCTCCCTAGTCTGTTAGGTTAACTTTTGCTCTGCAGGCAGCTGGGGTAGCTCTCTCCCTCTAAGGAGGAGCTTTAACCCTTCAGTGCTTGGTGATTTTTTTGTGAAGGAACAGGCTGTGGTAGCGGAATCACACATCCTCGGTTACTGTACCCATTGTAGAGGGTTATTACCGCCTTATCCGCGACGCTCGCAACTGTGTGGGGGCATGTCGGATCAGGGGGCGCGGACCTCTCTCTCGGTCTGCTTCAGGATCGGTCACGCGTATCTGATACGCCGGGGTCTTCGACGGCGTCAGGTTCGACACTGGTCGGGGGCCTCAGTGATGTTAAAGTGGAAGCGCTCACACGCTCCATTGACAGTCTGTCTGACCTCCTAGGTCATTGGGTATCAGCTAAGTCCCAACCGACGTCACGAGGCAAGAAGCGCCACAGGCCTGTGGTGGCGCCGTCTCCTCCGCGCAGTGCGTTGGAGGCTTCGGAATCACCGACAGACTCTGCTGGTGAGATTTCCGATTCTGATGAAGAGGATCGACAGGGTTGCTCTGCTTCGCTTTCGGGCCGCGTGGACGCTTTTATTGGGGCTATGCGGGAAGCGTTACAGCTCTCTGAAGAGGTGACGTGGCGCCCTGGCAAGTCGGCCCGGCTGTATCAGGAGTCGTGTCGGGCTCGTTCGACGCTCCCGGTGCACGATGAACTTAACGAGGCGGTGGAGAAAGAACGCCTGTGTCCGGATAAACGCTTCCAGGGGATGCGGTTTTTTGATGCCCTGTATCCCTGCTCCACGGAGACGATCGCTAATTGGGTCCCCTCGCCTGAAGTGGACGTGCCATTGTCTCAGCTGAGCAAATCCTCTTTGCTTCCTGTTAAAGGGAAGGCGAGTCTACAGGACCCGCTGGACAGAAGGACGGAGTTAGCGGCGAAGTCCATCTACGAGGCCGCGGGTCATGGATTCCGAGCGGCCTTCGGGGCCATGTGGGCTGGTGAGGCTTCTCTGCGGTGGTTGGATCAGCTGCGGACGGCGTGGCAAGATGGGACTCCGCTGTCTCAGGTGGAAAGGCTTTTCCAGCTGTTGGAAGAGGTGGCCCGATATGGCAGGGACGCAGTGCTGGATACTACTTCGGTTCTGTCCAGGGCTCAATCCTCGGCCGTCACAGTCAGGAGAGCACTGTGGCTTAAACAGTGGACTGGAGACGCGGTATCCAAACAAGGTTTGCTGAGTCTGGCGTACAAGGGCGGTCAGCTTTTTGGTTCGGACCTCACGGAGCTGATTGCTAAGGCCAAGGCCAAGGATTCGGCTTTGCCGCAGCGGCTTCTACGTCTGGCAAGTCAAGTGCCGGTAGTGGTCGTCGGTCCTTTCGGCCCAGGGGACGGTTCGGTCAGCCCTCTTAGAGATCGGGTCGTCCCTCGCCTTCCGGAAAGAAGACCACCCAGAAATCCCGTACACCCTGGAAACAACATTTCCGTCAGGACAAACGGGAGGTTGACAAGAAGCCCGCTAAGGCGGACTGACAGCAGGAACCCTCTCGAGGGCTCTCGGGTGGGAGGTCGTCTGCTTCAATTCGGGTCGATTTGGGCGTCCAACGTATCGGACGCCTGGGTGACGTGGGTTATGTCGGCAGGCTATTTCATAGAGTTTCATTCTCGACCCCCGGACAGATTTCGTCAGTCACGCATCCCGTCCGAGCCCAAGCTGGCTGCCGCACTGCTGCGGGAGGTCGACTCTCTTCTGCAGCAGGTTGTGGTGGTTCCGGTTCCGCCGGAGGACCGGGGAAGGGGGTTTTACTCCAACCTTTTTGTGGTCCCCAAAAAGGAGGACAAGTTTCGCCCCATTCTGGACCTCAAAGATTTGAATGTTCATGTCCGGACCCGGAAATTCCGTATGGAGTCTCTTCACTCTGTCGTGGCGACCCTGTCGCAGTACGATTTCTTGGTGTCGATCGACATCCGCGACGCCTATTTGCATGTCCCTATCGGCAGGGCTCACCAGCGCTTCCTGCGTTTCGCCATAGGTCAGGCCCATTACCCGTTTGTGGCCCTACCATTCGGGTTGGCCTCGGTGCCCAGGGTTTTTACAAAAATTCTGGCGCCACTCATGGCGCTCCTTCGAAGGCAAGGAGTTACGATTCTCCCCTACCTGGACGACCTGTTAATTGTGTCGCCCACAGCGGAGGAGGCGGTGACCGCTCGCGATCTCTCCCTTCAGCACCTGGAGGACTTCGGGTGGCTGGTCAATTGGAAGAAGTCGTCATTGGAGCCGTCGCAGTCAATCCTGTTCTTGGGGATGCATTTCGACACGGTGCGAGCAGTGGTGTCCCTGCCTCCGGACAAACAAGCGAACCTTTGTCAGCATGTCCAGGATATGAGGTCGGCGATGGCGATGTCCCTTCGGAAGTGTATGTGCCTTCTGGGTCTGATGGTGGCAGCAATGGAGGCGGTACCGTTTGCACAATTTCATTCCCGGGGTCTCCAAAATCGTATTCTGACCCGTTGGGACCGATCGCCGGCTTCGCTAGATTGCTGTGTCGGTATCTCCCGCAGGGTGCGAGAGTCTCTTGGATGGTGGTTACGTCCGGAGGCTTTATCCCTGGGGAAATCCTTCCTCCTCCCACGGTGGTCGGTCATTACCACCGATGCCAGCCTGACTGGCTGGGGGGGGGTTTGGAACGATCTCTGGGTTCAGGGGGTCTGGTCGTCAGAGGAGTTTTCTCTGCCGATCAACATCCTGGAGTTGAGAGCGATATTTCTCTGCCTCCGACATTGGACGGTCCCCTTGAGCGGTCTGCCGGTCCAGATTCAGACGGACAATGCGACAGCGGTCGCGTATATCAACCATCAGGGCGGGACGAGGAGTTCCAGACTCATGATGGAGGTCTCTCGGATCCTGGTATGGGCCGAGTCCAGGGTTCCAGCCATCTCCGCGATTCACATCCCAGGAGTGCTGAATATCACGGCGGACTTCCTCAGTCGCGAGCCGGTGGATCCCGGAGAATGGAGTCTTCATCCGGAAGTTTTTACACTGCTGTGCTCCCGTTGGGGGACTCCCCAGGTGGACTTGATGGCATCCAGACTGAACGCCAGGATTCCGACGTTCATGTCCAGGTACAGGGACCCGGAGGCTGTGGCGATAGATGCTCTAGTGGCCCCGTGGGACCAGTTCGAGCTGATCTACGTTTTTCCGCCGGTATCCTTACTTCCTCTGGTGATCCGGCGGATCAAACTCGAACGAATTCCGGCGATTTTGGTGGCGCCGGATTGGCCGCGGAGGGCGTGGTATTCAACGCTGGTATCTCTTCTGGCGGCACCTCCGTTTCCACTGCCTCTTCGCACGGACCTGTTAACCCAAGGGCCCATTCACCATCCGGACCTGAAGTCGCTTAGTTTGACGGCGTGGCACTTGAGACCGAGATCTTTACCCGTCGTGGGTTTTCGGCCGAGGTCATTGCCACCTTGCGGGCGGCCAGAGGTCCAGCTACGACTAGGATTTATCACAGAACTTGGGAGGCCTTCTATTCATGGTGTTCTGGATAGTCAAGAAACCCGAGGGTTTTTTTCATTCCCAACTTCTTGGCTTTTCTGCAATGTGGTTTGGCCTAAGGGTCTGGCGGTTGGTACCTTGCGGGGTCAAGTATCTGCACTATCCGTGCTTTTTCGGAAGGCTATTGCCTCGCGCAGGGATGTGCGTTCGTTTTTTCGCGGGGTTGCATGTCAGTTTCCGCCTTGGAGGGCGTTTGTGGCTCCTTGGCTTCTCAGTCTAGTCTTGGAGGCTCTTCAGCATGGGCCGTTTGAACCTATGGATTCAGCTACGCTTTACTTGCTTTCTTGGAAGGTGGCCTTCCTGGTGGCGGTCACCTCCTTGAGAAGGCTTTCTGAGTTGGCGGCACTGTCTCGCTCGCCCCCTTTTCTGGAGTTCCACTCGGATCGCGTGGTGCTTCGTACCCGTTGCGATTTTCTGCCTAAAGTGGTGTCTCGTTTCCACGTCAATCAGGACATCGTGTTGCCCTCCCTCTGTCCGAAACCGAAGAGTCCAAAGGAGCGGGCCTTGCACTCGTTGGATTTGGTGCGGGCATTGAAGTTCTATCTTACAATCACGCAAGGGTTTCGGAAGTCTTACTCTCTTTTTGTGATTCCTGCTGGTCGTCGGCGTGGTCAGCGGGCTTCCAAGGACACTATAGCTTGGTGGATACGTTCGGCTATCCTAGAGGCGTACCGGCTCAAGGGCGAGTCTTGTCCGGTTAAGGTTCGAGCTCATTCCACGAGAGCTGTTGGTTCGTCGTGGGCTTTTCGCCAGGGGGCCTCGGCAGCGCAGCTCTGCCGGGCGGCTACCTGGCGCTCCGTTCACACTTTTACTAAATTTTATAAAGTGGACGTGAGTGCTTCCGCCGATGCGGCCTTGGGACGCAGGGTCCTGCAGGCGGCGGTGGTTTAGGTTATCTCTTTATCTAGTTTTGGCGCTTGTTGCACGCTTGCCTAAGTTGTTGGGGTGTTGGCGATTCTGCCACTGTTTCCCACCCTTGAGTTCTGGACTGCTTTGGGACGTCCCACTAGTAATGGATCTGTGTCTCCCTTCCTTCCCTTCTGCTGCTGAAAGACGGATTTTGGTAAGACCTGTAAAATCCTTTTCAGCGAAGGAAGGAAGGGAGACACAGCACCCTCCCATGGCAGAAGTGTATTATTGCCTTTCCTGATGCTGTGCGACTCCTCTCTGATGGCGGTCATCTGGGCTGGGGTCGGCGCGCTAGGGCTCTGTTCCAGCATTGCCAGCTCATCGCAGTTGTCAGGTCCAGTGAGTAGTGCCTGGGACTGTGTGTTTTTTCTGTTATATGCATAACCTGTTCTCTCGCATTTCTGAATTTTCGGAAGAGGTTGTGTTGTTCCGCTGGTGTTATCTGCTCTTCCTTAGCTTGTGTACGGACTGAAGGACATGGGAGTAGGAGGAGCCTAAGCTGGAGGGGCCGGTCGTCACTTTTTATAAATCTGAGGTGAACTATCCTGTGGGGCTCCGCCTACCCCCACTAGTAATGGATCTGTGTCTCCCTTCCTTCCTTCGCTGAAAAGGATTTTACAGGTAAGGTCTTACCAAAATCCGTCTTTTTCATGCCTCGTTGCATTAATTCCTTCATCTGAAGGGTTAACAAATTTCCAATCAGCAGTTTTTAATAATTTGAGGGGTGCCGTTTTTTAAATGGTATATATAGGCCCCTAAAAGTCATTTGAAAACTGCATAGGTTCTTAAAAAATATAGAATTTGAAAAAAATGTTAAATTGCTGCAAAATTGTAACCTTTCTACATGATAACAAAATAAAAGGTAGTTTGAAAAATAATTCTGACAAAGTAGAAGTATATGAAATGTTGCTTATTAACTTCTTTGTGTGGTATGACTGTCTGGTTTGAGGGTATCGCATTCAACGTTTTGAATATTGCTAATTTTTTTTTTTTAATTTCGTCAAATTCCTGGAAGGAAAACAATTCAAAACATATAAACTTACATTTAGAATGAACATAAAGTACAATGTGTTATGAAAAAACACTCGGAGAATAACTGAACTATGTGGAAGCATTCCACATAAAGTGACACATGTCACATTTGAAAAATAGGGTTGTCCAGGTTTGGGACTTTATGTGACTGCCGACTCCTGAATCTTCACAACTTACATACCACAAGCTGTCAGGATTCTCCGGTGGCGGCAAGAGCGGGTGGTCATGTGACCTCTCAAGAAAAGGCCAGCAGTGTTTTCCCCTAAAGCATCTTCTCTGATGTCTTCACAGAAGTGTTTTGTGGCATTTTTTTATTTAATTACATATAAAATATTATGGCAGCTGCCAAACAGAAGAATTGATCGGTCATTTCTTTTAGCCTGGAACGGGTAAAATAAGTGACAAAAGCCAGAACATATGCACAGCAAGTTGTTTTGACATTGCAGTGCATAAGTTTACTTATTTTAGGCAGAATCTGCCTGAAAAGACGTGTCCAGATGCACTTATCATAATAGTACAGTAAAGGGGATTGCTTAAAGATATACCAGAGGACATGTGTCTAAGCCGGTCACTGACCTGTAAAATCCAATAAAAGTGGAATTGTGGCTTTATGAAGTCTGTAGGTTGATGGAAACTTTTTTCAATACTTTTTGCACATGACATGGTGTAAAATATAGAAATAACCCAGTAACCTCATTCTCCTGACATGAGAAGAGATATACCTGTATGGTGGCGGAAAGCAGATAAATCATCTTAATAAAACTTCTAGAAACTATATTGTGATATCGTATATCAAGAATCTCCTCAGTCATATAATCTGTATACTTGAATTTATAACATTTTTACAAGTTACCAAGTTTATAAAACATATTGAAATTAAAAAAAAAAAAAAAAAAGCCTTTGAGAACATGACATTGACCACTTTAGAATAAAAAAGGGTAATAAAATAGACTGATATTTCACTCACCAAAATAATTTCACAGATTTTATGTTGCATATTTCGATAGGCGCATGTCTGACCTCTGCACCTCATGTTAGTTCTGCACGGTTTTCTTTATTTAGTAATATAGAGGAGATCATAAAAATGTTTATATCGGCACCAGCAGTGGTGCTAATTCGCATCAGCGACATACTGCATTAGGATGTGGTATATCTGTTTATAAAACATTCTTTATAGTTTATACTCTATTCAGAAAGAAAGCTAAATTATGATGGATTCTTCCTTGCACAGAGCCATGCAATGTGCGCACTCAGGCACAGTTACATATTAAAGTTGGCTATATATTTTTAAAGGCTATTCACACCTTTTGAGTTGTTTTTTTATATTCCTTTGCTTTCTAAATCCAACAACAAGCAAGTTTCTAAATAGTATTTAATGAAGATTTCCTTCCATTTTTTTGTTGGTGTAGAGTCTGTAGCTGATTGCACTGCTGAATCTAAGGGCTCTTTCACACTTCCTGATATATCCGGTACCGGAGATATTTGTGTCCGTGGCTACCTGTGTGTCATACGTGTGGCAACCGTGCGCCGCCTGTGTGCCGCATCAGGATGACATTTACCGGCGCCTGGGAATCAGCGGTACAGTTAGCTTTGTTCCCAAGTGCCGCTGAAGGAATCTCTCATCATAGTCCCCTGCTTGCTCTGCGATCAGCGCCAGCAGGGGACAATGTTGAGAATAGTATTCTGCTCCCGATGTCTCCAAAACCTGTAAAAATAAGAATAAAAAAATCATTATACTCACCTGGCTTGAGGCGACCGCACACGCTAAGGAGCAGAGGAGAATAACTCGCTGCAACGAGTTTGCCCCTGAACTCAGTGAGTGATGTCCTGTCACTCAGTGAGCTCAGCGCAGGTCAGTGGACCGCTCACTGGACCGAGTCATTCTCCTCTGCTCCTCAGCATGTGTGGTCGCCTCAAGCCACCACAGACGCTGATACAGAATTGTCAGTCAGATGGATTGCAGCGTGGGACAGTATATCGGATAGGTGAGTATAAGTGTTTTTTTATTTTATTCTTAATTTTACCCTTGCGGGACACAGCGGGGCTTGAATACAACTGTCAGCATTGTCCCCTGTGGCGCTGATCGCAGCGCAAACAGGGAACAATGATGAGAGTTCTTAGGCCTCGTTTAGACGTACGTGTTCTAGCCATGTTTTTCATAGACTATAATGGGTACGTGTTCTGTGGGGCTGTTCACATGATCACTGATTTGGTTGACAATTATTAATTCTGACTCCTGTATGAAGACTCAAGCTCTGCAGCTGTTTATCTTCCGTGGAAAGAAAGGTTATGAATGATGATGAACATCATTTTTGATATATTTTCCTTTATACACTTTTAGATTAGGTTAAGCTGTGTTTTTGTCCTATGTGTCTGAAGCTGAGGTGTTACTCGTTAAAGGGTCGATATTGACTTTTAGGATTGATACTTCCTATAAATGGCACTAGAGTTCTAGTCCTCTTCCTCTCTAAAGAGACAATTTGCATATTTCCCAGAGGAGCATTGCGGCTTAAAAGTCTCCTCACTTTGATATGCTTAACATGTCACTCTCCGCAAGGAGAAACGTTACCCCTTGGATAACGGTCTGATGCCTCTCACCCAGATAACTGTATCTCACACTTTGCACTGACGAGGGGCAGTACCCCAAAACACAGTGTCTGCAAATTGAGATTCTGTTTCTGGCTTTTATCATAAGTCATATGACAAGGCTCGTTAAAGGGTTGATATTGACTTTTAGGATTGCTACTTCCTATAGGTGGCGCTAGAGTTCTAGTCCTCTTCCTCTCTGAAGAGACAATTTTCAATATGACTGAGAAATGCAGATATACGGTGTACAGATTCCAGAATTTTAACCTGGGTGTGAATTCACGAGACGTCTTGTGAGACGTTTTAACAATTTAAGTATAGTGTCTGCAGAACACAAATCTGGGATTCCAGGAAAACCAATTATTTCATGAGTGGGCACCCTTACTGAGCATGTTTCAGGATGGGTAGAGGGTGTTCTTAAACCCCTGGTAAAGAATACACCCAGCTACATTCAGGACACAACGGACATATTGAATAAACTAGCAGCAATAGGTCCTCTACCAGAAGGAACCATCCTGACCAACATGGATGTGGAATCTTTGTACTGTAATATCCCACATCAGGATGGGTTAGATGCCTGCAAAGTCTTCATGGAAAATACAGGAATTGTTGCTGATTCTGTGGTCAAACTTACAGAATTCATCCTCACCCACAATTACTTTGAATTTGATAACATATATCTACAGGAGACTGGTACAGCAATGGTAAGTAAAATGGCCTCACAATACGCAAATCTTTTCATGACCAAGCTTGAAAGTGACTTTTTGTCCTCATGTCCCATCAGGCCTCTGGCATACTATCATTACATTGACAATATTCTAATCATCTGGACGGAGTCTGAGCAACTGCCGAAGACGTTCCATGAACACTTTAATCAATTTCATCCCACCATCAACCTAACACTCAACTACTCTTGTACTGAAATTAACTTTTTGGACACCATCATCAAGCTACAAAACAATGAAATAGAGACGTCCCTCTACCAGAAACCGATTGACCGTCCAACACACCTTAAATGGGACATTTTGTCATCCAAAACACATAAAAAAAACTCTATTGTCTACAGCCAAGCCATCAGATACAGTTGGGTCCCTCCTGGCAACCCCAAACAACATATCCATGGCCTCTCTGATGGTTAATGGAGCAGATCTGAATCTTTCCAGTCAGAGCCGGTACCCTTAGGCTTGAATCAAATAGAATTCAAATCTGAGTCTCTTTGGGTAATGCCATGCAATCCATCTACTGTCCTGAAGGATGTCTCTCATTCTCCTTGTAAAGTCTTTCTCCACTCTCTGTTTCAAGTCTGACTGCTACAAAAACACATGTCCCTTCTACTTCTCTGGGCTCAGCCCCCTGAATGGCAGAACTGCTCTCACCCTCCCCACTCCCCTCCCAAAGCTAAGTGTGTATTAGTGCAGGTATCTTTCTCAGGTCGACCTCATCACCTGGGTCTACATGTGAGACTCCCTGTGGTGAAGGCTCTGCTGGATCTTCTTTCAACACTTACACAATGAGCCTAGACGATTTTTGAACAATGATTAGATGCTCCTGAGATACTAATGAGATTAGTGGAATGCTGGACACTTTACAAGTTAAATTAGTGTACATAAACTGACGAGCAAGCAGAACATTAATAAAATACAATAAGGTATTTCTCTTGGATTAACAAATCTAAACGTTTGGCTCATTGAGATTTTAGGCTGTATCGTCACACCCTATGTTAGGGTGTGACAGGCTTTCCAAAATTTGATAGCCTTTCAGATAACACTGACCCTAGGGCGTCTTATGGTGTGAAGCCTAAGAGAGAACTTTTTACATTTTGAGGCAGCTTTGTGACACTCAGATGTGATGCTCCGTACATTGAATGGGCCAGAAGGGAGAACAAGAAGTGGAGGAAAGGAAAACCATAAAGCACCACGTGACATCCTTTTTACTCATTCAGAATGATGAAGGATTTGGTGTTTGGTCCTGGAATCCCCCTTTAACATGTCTTTGTCTATTGGTCAACAGGCAAAAGTGCAGCTCATAGTCTGCATAATATCTGGGACCAGAGATGACCTCTATGGTGCCATAAAGAAGTTGTGCTGTGTCCAGACCCCAGTCCCGTCTCAGGTAAGGGTCCGCCTTTTAATGTCACACGTGCAACACATAGAACTTCGCTAATGTGTTTGTCTTATAAAACAAGTGTTGTATACCTTTGCAGAATAATTGTATAAAAATATTTTCCCAACTCTGTAGAGGTGGGAGATAGTTTACAATTGGAAACTATTATGTCTGTCTGTACAATAGTACAATAAGGTTTTCTTATTTGTGAGCATATACGTTAGAGGGGTTGTCCATCTGAATAAAAATTGCCCTTGATGTGGTAAAAAACGAATTTAGCGCTATTTACTAACCAACGTTGGCTATGAAAGATCTGCTGATGTCCCGCATGCAGCCGGCACCTCCACACCCGAAAAGGCTTCGACGAACAGCTCATCCACTCTGGTTTGGCTGAAGGACTCATTTTCGACATAAAATAGATAAATGTTGTATTTATATTCATTGTTGCATGGTCATGATGTAACAAACACATAATTGTGCACATTTCCAGCAGGTTGGCCAGAGTGGATGTTTAGCCCATGAGCACACGGCTCCGTTATCGTGCTGCACTGACAGGAGCGAGGTCAGAGTTAGTGCGCACAGGAGCGAGAGTGTGGCTGAGATCTCTGCCCAGGCCTGCTATAAACAGAGACAGGGCCCATTAAAAAAAACCCTAGGGATATCTTTAGCGTGGCCACAAAGAGCACATGACCAATTCCCCCAGTATCAGAACGTGGATTACAGCACTCGCATATTAGGTGCACCCATAAGTGCTTTATTTAATCTAGAAATACAACGATTCGGCCACACAAAGTCTTTTTCCAGCATAGGAGACCTGGATCTACATAGGAGCTGTATATACAAAATGGTAGAATATTTGTACTTAAAGTGAATCTGTCACCTAATCTGAGAGCAGGGGCAGAGACCCTGATTCCAGCGTCACTTACTGCATTGCTTGCTGTAGTTTTTAGAAAAAAAATCACTGTTTTATCAGCAGGAGATTATCACTAGGTGATTAGTAAGCCTGCTGCCATGTAGTCCTCCATGTTCATGAGCTCTGTGTAACTCCGCCCCCTAACCATCCCCCAAACACACATATACACACATACATACACACATACATACACACACACATACATACACACACACACACACACACACACACACACACACACTGGCAGCTTTCTGCCTATGCACAGGGTATACAGAAAGCTGACAATCAGTGGTGTGGGTGGGGCTGTACAGAGCTCAGCATTCAAAGATATGCATCAGAGAAGACTGGGATTTTATCAAAACTGCAGCAAGCAGCGCAGTGAGTGATACATGGCTGGAATCAGGATCTCTGTCCCTACATCATGCTGCTCTCAGGTGGGGTCGCAGAAATTTGGTTACAGATTCCCTATCTGCACTGCTGCTTTACTATATAACACATGCAGCCTGCCCTGCCCCCTCCCTGGTGGCCCCCCGAGTCTGGCTGACATACCTTCAGTGTTTTAGTGATGCTTGATCCTGTTTATACACAATATGATTTGTACACTCATGGTACAGATCGGCCCTAAGGAAAGGGGAGGATGTATATCCAGAAATAGCTGCACACCTCACTGAGGTGACATTTGCACAACCAGAAATAGGAATGTCAATTGTTTAACTCTTTCCGGCTCATGGCTGCCTCTTCTGCTGAGGTGTAGTGAGTCAGGCAGCGGTTTATAATTTTTCATAATGGCACAACCGTGATGGCACAAGTGTCCCTAGAGCTGGTTATTAAAAGCCCATTAGGGCGTATGTAACTTACAGGTCTCTACAGTGAAGACCCCTAACATCCTTTTAATGAGGACCTCAGTTGCAAGAGAGAGAAAATGCAATTTATAATATGTCAAAACATGTGGCACCGGTAGAATATTAGGGCTAAGGCTTAGAACTGGTGGTTATACTAAAGCGTATTCCTGGGGTAATAGGCAGGGTACAGCCTTCGCTTGAGGTTGGGGGGCTACAAGTGACATCAGGAAAAAAAGATCATCGTCTACTATGGTCATCTGTTCTTCTGCACATGCTACATTAACACAGTGGTGGCTTAATACAAGAACAGAACTTTTCTTCTTGGTATCACCCCATTTATCTATCACGGCTGCATTTACACTAGCCAATTATCTCACCCAGGTATCATGAGGAACACTCACCTCCCTGTAATCTGCCAGTCACCTAAGCAAAGCACTCATTTAATGGGTGGAATTCGTTTTAAGCTTGATTCCAGAATAGTCGTTCTTGGCAGCACAGCATCCTGTGTAATCAGTGTGTGCTGGCGAGAGCAACGACGACGTGTGCACGAGCAATCTATTAGTGATAATTCTGTGGACATCTCATGTCGCGGTTGGCCTGTATACCACCATCTGCCAAGGTAAACTATCCTTTACTGTCATCTGTTCCCATAGAAAGGATCTAGGAACTTTAATGCATGTTATCACCATTACACATTGAGGATATGTTCTCTTGGTCACATTTTTAGGGTCGCAGATGAGGTCATTTTTTTTTTCCTGCTAAAGAAGTGAGAATATAAGCGGCTACACATCAAATGGTGCCCCAAGTCAAGATATGTGTGGACTTGAATGTCATCTATATCACAGAAATTTACCTAAAACTCATTGATGCACATGGGGAGTGAAGGCACAAGAGCTTCTATAGCACAAACTGCAGAAAACGTTCCTCTTGTCTGTGATAGAAAGATGTCCGTACACACAGAGCATTGGCAGTCCGGTTAGGGAGCCCATGCTGATCCCTGTCCAGTGTCCACCACCGAAAACTGAATCTGAGCATCAGAACAGGACCCTGGAGCAATGAAAGAAGGCGGCGGGGTCTGAGGAATCACCTCTTATATCCGGTGGACGGCTGAGTGCGTGAGCATCACTTACCTGGGGAAGAAACGCCACCAGGATGCGCTATGGGAAGAAGACAAGCCGCGGATCATATTGATGTAGGCTGCACGGTGGCTCAGTGGTTAGCACGGCAGCCTTGCAGCACTGGGGTCCTGGGTTCAAATCCCACAAAGGACAACATCTGCAAGGAGTTTGTATGTTCTCCCCGTGTTTGCGTGGGTTTCCTCCGGATTCTCCGGTTTCCGCCCAACTCCAATGACATACTGATAGGGAATTTAGATTGTAAGCCCCAATGGGGGCAGTGCCGATAATGTCTATAAATTGTCTGAGTTGTAAAGCGCTGCGGAATATGTTGACGCTATATAAATAAAAAGACTATGTGCCCACAATGCAGAAATGCTCCGGATTTTTCCTGAGCATTTCTGCATCTCCCTGCCAGGGACAAGCGGATGTGAAGCGTTCTTCACTTGCATTTCCGCATGCGGGTTGTCAAGCGCTTTCCAAGCGATTTTAGCATCACTTGGAAAGTGCTTGACAACTTGGTCACACTATATAAATCCATGCAAACGGCTTGGATTTATATAGTGTTACCGAAAGAATGGTAAAAAAAATAAATATTATACTTACCTTCTGATGGCCCCCGGTGTCCTTGTCTCGGCTTGCCGGCAGCTCGCGGTAGACTAAAGGATCTGCCGACGTCAGCGGTCGTGTGACCCGTCACATGACTAAATGACGTCACCACAGGCCCTTTAGTCTATTGCGAGCTGCCGGCAAGCCGAGACAAGGACACCGGGGGCCATCAGAAGGTAAGTATAATATTTATTTTTTATTTTATTCTTTTTTTTACAGGTACTATGGTACCCGGGTCCAGAGAAGAGTCTCCTCTTCTCCAAACCCGGGTACCATCCGCACATTGAAACTCATGGATTCATCATGTACAGATTCAGTGATGCAGATGACATGCGTTCCAATGCAAGTCAATGGCGGCGAAAACATAGCGCTTCCGCAAAATAATTGGTAGTGCTGCAGATTTTTCCGCAATGATAATCCGCAGCAGAAATTTCCGCAGCATGTGCACAGCACATGCGGATTATCATTGGGGAACATGGCAGGCCTTCTACCAAGCGTTTTTTAAGGTTTTCTGCAGCGGAATTGCCGCTGCAGAAACGCTTAAAAACGCATAGTGGGCACACAGCCTTATTAAGATTATTATGTAGGGAATTTTTTACATTAATCTCCTGAAAGAGGACACTGCCATTAGAGAATACCGAAGCTGCAGGAAGGAGGGTACTAGTCTGTACAATGATTAGGTAGGTGATATGTGTCACATCCACATGATGCCAGGATCTAAGGTTTTCTAGCAGAACATTACTCAGATCATCACTCTGCCTCCGCGGCCTGTCTTCTTCCATAGTGGATACTGGTGCTCTCTCGTCTCCAGAAAATTGATGCACATGCACCCAGCCGTCCACATGATGGAAAATGTGATTCATCAGATTAGGCCACCTTCTTCCCTTACTCCATGGCCCATTTATGATATGCATGTTGAATTTTCAGACGGGGTCAGCATGGGCCACCTTTGGTCACCTACAAACAAGCAAGATTTCTGGCTCTCACAGACCTGTAACTTCTTCTTTAAGAGGCTCCTCTGTCCTCCACTCATTACCTGTAGTACTGGCACCTGTTTGAACTTTTTATCAGTATAAAAGACACCTGTCTGCAACCTCAAACAGTCATACTCCAAATTCCACTATGATAAAGACCAAAGAGCTGTCGAATGACACCAGAAACAAAATTGTAGCCTTGCACCAGGCTGGGAAGACTGAATCTGCAATAGGCAAGCAGCTTGGTGTAAAGAAATCAACTGTGGGAGCAATAATTAGAAAATGGAAGACCTACAAGACCACTGAGAATCTCCCTCGATCTGTGGCTCCACACAAGATCTCACCCCGTGGGGTCAAAATGATCTCAAGAACTGTGAGCAAAAACCACAAGGGGGGACCTAGTGAATGACCTGCAGAGAGCTGGGACCAGCGTTACACAGGCTACCATCAGTAACACACTACGCCGCCATGGACTCAGATCCTGCAATGCCAGACGTGTCCCTCTGCTTAAGCCATTACATGTCCGACCTGTCTGAAGTTTGCTAGAGAGCATTTGGATGATCCAGAAGAATATTGGGAGAATGTCATATGGTCAGATGAAACCAAAATAGAACTGTTTGGTAGAAACACAACTCGTCGTGTTTGGAGGAGAAAGAATGCTGAGTTTCATCCAAAGAACACCACTCCTACTGTGAAACATGGGGGTGGCAACATCATGCATTGGGCTGTTTCTCTGCCAAGGGACCAGGACGACTGATCCATGTACATGAAAGAATGAATGGGGCCATTTATCGTGAGATTTTGAGTGCAAACCTCCTTCCATCAGTAAGGGCATTAAAGATGAAACATGGCTGGGTCTTTCAGTATGAAAATGATCCCTAGCACACCGCCAGGGCAACGAAGGAGTGGCTTCATAAGAAGCATTTCAAGGTCCTGGAGTGGCCTAGCCAGTCTCCAGATCTAAACCCTATAGAAAACCTTTGGAGGGAGTTGAAAGTCCGTGTTGCCCAGCGACAACCGCGAAACATCACTGCTCTAGAGGAGATCTGCATGGAGGAATGGGCCAACATACCAGCCACAGTGTGTGCCAACCTTGTGAAGACTTACAGAACACGTTTGACCTCTGTCATGGCCAACAAAGGATATATAACAAAGTATTGAGATGAACTTTTGTAATTGACCAAATACTTATTTTCCACCAAAATTTAAAAAAAAAAATTCTTTCCAAATCAGACAATGTGATTTTCAGGATTTGTTTTCTCATTTTGTCTCTCATAGTTGAGGTCGACCTATGATGTCAATTACAGGCCTCTCTCGTCTTTTTAAGTGGGAGAACTTGCACAATTGGTGGCTGACTAAATACTTTTTTCCCCACTGTAAGTATTCGGTCACCTAGCAAGAATTCTGGCTTTCACAGGCCTGTTAGTTTTTCTTTAAGAAGCCCTCCCACTCTGCACTCATTACCTGTATTAATTGCACATTTTTGAACTCTTTACCTGTATAAAAGACACCTGTCCACACGCAACCAATCACACTCCAACCTCTCCACGATAGCCAAGACCAAAGTGCTGTCTAAGGACACCAGGGACAGAATTGTAGACCTGCACAAGACTGGGATGGGCTACAGGACAATAGGCAAGCAGCTTGGTGAGAAGGCAACAACTGTTGGCACAATGATTAGAAAATGGAAGAAACACAAGATGACTGTCAGTCTTCTACAGTCTGGGGCTCCATGCAAGATCTCGCCTCATGGGGTAAGGATGATTCTGAGAAAGGTTGTAATGAGCCAGAACTACACAGGAGGGCCTGGTCAATGACCTGAAAAGAGCTGGGAGCACAGTCTGAAACATTACCGTTAGTAACACACTGCGCCGTCATGGATTAAAATCCTGCAGGGCACGCAAAGTCCCCCTGCTCACGTCAGCATGAGTCCAGGCCCTTTTGAAGTTCGCCAATGACCTTCTGCATGCTCCAGAGGAGGTTTGGGAGAAGGTCATGTAGTTACATGAGACCAAAATAGAACTTTTTGGTATCAACTCCACTCGCCGTGTTTGGAGGAAGAAGGATGAGTTCAACCCCAAGAGCACCGTCCCAGCTGTGAAACATGGTGGGGGAAACATCATACTTTGGAGGTGCTTTTCTGCAAAGGGGACAGGACGACTGCACCATATTGGAGGGAGGATGGATGGGGTCATGTATCGCTAGATTTTGGTGAACAACCTCCTTCCCTCAGTAAAAGCATTGAAGATGGGTCGTCCAGCAGGACAATAACCCGAAACACACAGCCAGGGCAACAAATGAGTGGCTCTGTAAGAAGCATTTCAAGATCCTGGAGTGGCCTAGCCAGTCTCCAGACCTGAACCCAATAGATAATCTTTGGAGGGAGCTGAAACTCAATGTTGCTCAACGACAGCCCTGAAACCTGAAAGATCTGGAGAAGATCTGTATGGAGGAGGGGGCCAAAATCCCTGCGGCAGTGTGTGTGCAAACTTGGTCAAGAACTACAGGAAACGTCTGACCTCTGTAATTGCAAACAAAGGATTTTGTACCAAATATTAAGTTCTGTTTTTCTATTGTGTTAAATACTTATTTCATGCAATAAAATGCTAATTAATTATGTAAAAATCATACAGTGCGATGTTCTGGATTATTTTTTTTTTACGTTTCTGTCTCTCACAGGTGAAGTATACCTACAATAAAAATTACAGACCTCTTCATTCTTTGTAGGTGGGAAAACTTGCAAAATTGCCAGCGTATCAAATACTTATTTTCCCCAATGTATAGGTAGGTACTGACACCATCTATCATAGACAGGAGGAGCAGTGCAGGGCGTGTGCTGGAAAACAAGTCCCATCCATAGAGGCTGCACCTCACAACTTGTTTGTGATATGTTCATTATCGGGCAATAGAGGGCTCTGCCCTGACAATTATTGGAGAGAAGACGATGATAGGTGACCCCTGCGTGTCTGATGAAGTAAAGAGTCCCAGAAGGGTTTTTATTTTTTTTGTATTGGTGGAGTAATTTTGAAACATTTATGTTATCTAAGATGGAAATTGATATAAGGGCCCATTATTGACATTACAAATAGTGTTTTATGCTCTGGCGGATGCAGTCCATCTGTGCAGGATATGAACGGTCATTAATTATACTACAAATACTACATTTCCCTTAGATGCCTCTGCTAGGTATATGTATGGCTGACCTTAAGGCTATGTGCCCACAATGCAGAAATGCTCCGGATTTTTTCCTGAGCATTTCTGCATCTCCCTGGCAGAAAAAACGCATGCGGATTGTACATGCGGATTTTACATGCAGTTTTCCTGCCAGGGACTTGCGGATGTGAAGCGTTCTTCACATGCATTTCCACATGCGGGTTGACAAGCGCTTTCCAAGTGATTTTAGCATCACTTGGAAAGTGCTTGACAACTTGGTCACACTATATAAATCCATGCAACCAGCATGGATTTATATAGTGTGACCGAAAGAATGGTAAAAAATAAATATTATACCGTATTTTTCGGACTATAAGACGCACCGGACCATAAGACGCACCTAGGTTTTAGAGGAGGAAAATAGAAAAAAAATGTAAGCAAAAAATGTGGTCACGATGCACTGTTAAGGGGGAGCGGGTCTGCTGCTGACACTGGAATAGGGGTAATGTCCCCAAATTCTGATAATATCCACCATCCTGGTAGATATGCCCCACCTTCCTATTATATGTGGCTCCCATCCCTATCCTGGTATGCATGGCACCCCTCATCCCTAGTATGCATGGCATCCCTCATCCTTATCCTGGTATGCATGTCAACCTTAGTCCCTATCCTGGTATGCATGGCCACCTTCATCCCTATCCTGGTATGCATGGCACCCCTCATACTTATCCTGGTATGCATGGCACCCCTCATCCCTATCCTGGTATGCATGGCACCCCTCATCCCTATCCTGGTATGCATGGCACCCCTCATCCCTATCCTGGTATGCATGGCACCCCTCATCCTTACCATGGTATGTATGGCCCCCTCATCCTTACCCTGGTATGTATGGCCCCCTCATCCTTATTCTAGTATGCATGGTCCCCCTAATCCCCATCAGGCTGCACATAAAAAATAAACACTACTACTCGCTTTTCTTCTCTCTCCTCCAGCGCTGCATCCTGTCTGCCCACACTGATCTCTACATGTGAGCCGTGCATGACGTCACTGCCATGCGCCCTCACAAGGTGAGATCAGCTGCCGGAAGTCACTGCTCCCCACGCTGGAACTATGTGCGCGGGGAGCAGTGACTTCATGCTCCTTAATAGCCGGCACACAGCGTAGCTGTGCTGCGGCTCCTGCTGCTGCCGGGCGATCGCATGTGCCCTCTGTTAAAGGGCATGAATATTCACCCCCTCCCCACGCCCATGGTGAATATTCATGCCCTTTAATAGCGGGCACATGCGATCGCCCGGCAGCAGCTGGAGCCGCGCTGCTGATACACTGTGTGCCGCTATTAAGGAACATGAATATTCAGTGCTCCCCACGCCTATGGGCGTGGGGAGCAGTGAATATTTATTTTCTTTAGCAGCGGGGACAGTGTAGACTGCAGCGTGTGGCTGCTGCCTTCTGTGCCCCGCTCCTCTGCTGCAACCGCTCCCCCCAGCACAGTGTGTGTGTATGTATATATATATATATATATATATATATATATATATATATATATATATATATATATACATATATATATATATATATATATACATACATATATACACCCCCCCCCCACCCAGCAACATTCGGACCATAGGAGGCACCCCACAGAAAAAAGTGCGTCTTATAGTCTGAAAAATACGGTACTTACCTTCTGATGGCCCCCGGTGTCCTTATCTGATCCATCCTGGCTTGCCGGTAGCTCGCGATGGTCTAAAAGGACCTGCCATGACATCAGCGGTCGTGTGACCCGTCACATGACTAAATTACGTCATGGCAGGTCCTTTTAGACCATCGCGAGCTGCCGGCAAGCCAGGATGGATCGGATAAGGACACCGGGGGCCATCAGAAGGTAAGTATAATGTATATTTATTTTATTCTTTTTTTTTTACAGGTACTATGGTACCCGGGTCTGGAGGAGAGTCTCCTCTTCTCCAAACCCGGGTACCATCCGCACATTGAACCGCATGATATCCACATGTGCAGATGCAGTGATGCGGATTCCATGCGTTCCAATGCAAGTCAATGGCGGTGAAAACGCTGCGCTTCTGCAAAATAATTGGCAGTGCTGCTGATTTTTCCGCAATGATAATCATTAGGGGAAATTTCCGCAGCATGTGCACAGCACATGCGGATTATCATTGGGGAACATGGCAGACCTTCTACCAAGCGTTTTTTAAGCTTTTCTGCAGCGGAATTGCCACTGCAGAAACGCTTAAAAAACGCATAGTGGGCACACAGCCTAACTCTTCTCTTTCTGATCAGCTGTTACTTACTCCGCCGGATGGAAACGCTCTGAGCAGAGCTGCAAAGGTTTTCCATATGCTTCTTTGTTCCTTCCACACAAGAGTGTAAGGTGCGAGCAGTCTTGCAAGATATAACCTCTTCTCTTCCAGTGTAGTCTATGCTGTTTGTTATCTATATTGTGTTTATATATCTTATATGGAGATAGATGCATACAACCTACATATTTATATAAATGTATGTACAGTGACATGTAAAAGTTTGGGCACCCCTGGTCAAAATTACTGTTATTGTGAACAGTTAAGAAAGTTGAAGATGAAATGATCTCTAAAAGGCCTAAAGTTAAAGATGACACATTTCCTTTGTATCTTAGGGAAAATCTATATATTTTCAGAGTTTACATTTTAAAAATTACAAAAAGGAAAATGGACCGATGCAAAAGTTTGGGCACGCTGCATTGTTATTACCTAGTAGCACCTCCTTTTGAAATCATCACAGCTTGTAAACAGTTTTTGTAGCCAGACAAGAATATCTCAATTCTTGTTTCAGGGATTTTCATCCGTTCTTCCTTGGAAAATTCTTCCAGTTCTGTGAGATTCCTGGGTCCTATTGCATGCACTGCTATTTTGAGGTCTAGCCACAGATTATCAATGATCAGATCAGGGTCATTGTAAAACCTTCAGCTTGCTCCTTTTGAGGTTGTCTATTGTGGATTTTGACACGTGTTTAGGATCATTATCCTTTTGTAGAAGCCATCCTCTCTTCAACTTCAGCTTTCTAACACATGGTGTTATGTTTGCATCAAGAATTTGTTGAAATTTCATTGAGTCCATTCTTCCTTCTACCCATGAATTGTTTTCCGTACCATTGGCTGCAATACAATCCCAAAGCATGAGTGATCCACCAACATGCATAATGGTTGGCGAGATGTTCTTTTCCTGAAATTCTGCCCTTTCTTCTCCACACATACCTTTGATAAAATGCATCAGGCTTGTTTAGATATTGTTTTGCTACTTCTGACGCTGAATTTTATGGTGAGGGTGCAGTAGAGGTTTTTTTCTGTTGACTGTTCCATGAAGGCCATATTTGTGCAGGTGTCTCTGAACAGTAGAACAATGTACCACAACTCCAGAATTTGCTAAATCTTTCTGAAGATCTTTTGCAGTCAAGCGGGGGTTCTGATTTGCCTCTCCAGCAATCCTACGAGCAGCTCTCACTGAAATTGTGCTTGGTCTTCCAGACCTTATCTTGACCTCCACTGTTCCTGGTAGCTGCCATTTCGAACTAAGGAAAGGACAACTTGAAAATTCTTTGCTATCTTCTTATAGCCTTCTCCTGTTTTGTGGGCCTCCACCATGTTCATTTTCCGAGTACTAGGCAGCTGCTTAGAAGAACTCATGGCTGCTGTTTATTTGGCACAAAGTTAGAGGAGGCTGGGTTTTTATAAAGCCGAGAAACTTGCATCTCCTGGCCTTTCCTAACGATGATAGTGAACAAACCATAACCCTAACAGGCTAATTACGGTCTGAAACCTAAGTCAAAGTTATCTGAGCACACAAATCTCCAAGAGTGCCCACATTATTTTTGCCTCAAATACAAAGGAAATGTTTCGTCTTTAACTTTAGACCTTTTAGAGATCATTTCATCTTCAACATTGCTTAACTGTTCACAATAACAGTAATTTTGACCAGAGGCCCCAAACCTTTACTTGCCACTGTATACATGTTTTGTTGTGTTTTTATTTGACAGGTGGTGAACTCTAGAACCATCTCTAATCCTCAGAAACTGAGAAGCATTGCACAAAAAATCCTATTACAAATCAATTGCAAGCTGGGGGGCGAGCTGTGGGGCGTGGACATCCCACTGGTGGGTATTTCACATTGAGGCTGTTCTGCCATCTTGCTTTATTGGCATTGTTACATTATAGATGAATCTAGGTGCAATACTTTATGGCTCATTATTGTAGAAAGTTTTCATAAATGTTACATAATCACGTATTTCTGATTTTATTTTTCTTTAATAAACAAATATTTTTTACAATCCTCTTTAGGAGAAGAGGAAAAAAAAGAAATAATTTCTAGGTTTATTATAAGTTCTGACCAGGGCAATTTGCAATTTTACTTTTTTACATTTTCATTTTCCCTTCCCTTCTTCAATTAACATTATTTTTGCATCCATAAGCGTATGAGGGCTTGTTTTTTGCTGGACGAGTTGTAGTTTTGAATTCCACCATTTATTTTTTCATTCAATGTACTGGAAAAGAAGTTCCAAGTACGGTGAAAACTAAGTAATTCCACAATTGTTTTTTGAGTTTTGTTTTTATAGCATTCATTGTGCTGTAATATGACTTGGCAATATGATTCGCTAGGTCAGTACAAGTACAGCGATACAAAACCTGTATTTTTTTATTTATAATTTTTTGAGTGGTAAAAAAATAAATAAAAAAAAATTGCTTGTGTCTCCATGTTCCAAGACCAGTAACATTTCATTATATCTGTCAATGGAGCTATTTTTTTTTTTTTTTTTGCCCTAGCTAGGCATTTATATTGATACCATTTTGGGGAAGATCCAACGTTTTGATCACTTTTTATTACATTTTTTTTTTGTGGTGTCTGGAAAAATGCAATTTTGGTGGGTCCATTTTTTCACTTGTTACGCAGGTTGCAGATTAGGCTAACTCATTTTATATTTTGATAGATTTGACGTTTACGGACACAGATACCAAAATGTTCAACTTTATTATTATTTTTCTAGGGGAAAAAGAGATGTGATTCAAATTTATATACAGTACAGACCAAGTTTGGACACACCTTCTCATTTAAAGATTTTTCTGTATTTCCATGACTATGAAAATTGTACATTCACACTGAAGGCATCAAAACTATGAATTAACACACGTGGGCTGGACCGCAGAGTGAAGGCAAAAGCGCCAACAAGTGCTAAGCATCTCTGGGAACTCCTTCAAGATTGTTGGAAGACCATTTCCGGTGACTACCTCTTGAAGCTCATCAAGAGAATGCCAAGAGTGTGCAAAGCAGTCATCAAACCAAAAGGTGGCTACTTTGAAGAACCTAGAATATAAGACATATTTTCAGTTGTTTCACACTTTTTTGTTAAGTATATAATTCCACATGTGTTAATTCATAGTTTTGATGCCTTCAGTGTGAATGTACAATCTTCATAGTCATAAAAATACAGAAAAATCTTTAAATGAGAAGGTGTGTCCAAACTTTTGGTCTGTATTGTATATACTGTATATGTTATTTAAAACCAATATTTTTTTTATTTACAGTTGTGCTCAAAAGTTTACAAACCCCGGCAAAATGTTTTCTCTTTTTAAATCTTAATGACAACCAAAAACATCCAAATGACCCTGATCAAAATTTCACATACCCTGGTGATTTTGGCCTAATAACATGCACAGAATTTGACACAAATGGGTTTGAATGACTACTCAGGCTGCATGCCCATGATGCGTTTTTCATGCTTTTCCGCTGCGGAATTTCCGCAGTGGAAACGCATGGTAATCCGCACCACATGGTCCCCAATGGCATTCTGCAATGTCAATGCACATGCTGCGGATTTTTCCGCAGCGTTTCTGCAGCGCTCATAAATCCGCAGCATGTTCATTAATTTTGCGGAAGCGCCGCCATTGACTTGCATTGAGACGCATAGAATCTGTGTCTGTACATTTGTACACGCGGATAATATGCTTTTCAATGTGCGTATGGTACGCAGTTCTGGAGGAGAGAAGACTCTCATCCAGACCTGGGTACCATTCTACCTGTGAAAAAAAGAATAAAATAACAAATAAAGTTTATATTCACCTTTCACCTTTCCGACGGCTCTCTCTGCATGCCGGCAGCGCTGAAGGACCTTCGGTGACGTCACAGTCATGTGACCGCAGGCCCTTCACCGCTGTGTCTCGCGATATGCCGGCAGCCAGGAACCAGACAGGAAGGAGCGCTGCAGCACACGCCGGGGCATCGGGGGTGAGTATAGCTTTATTTTAAGCATTGTTTTACGGTCACACTATATAAATCCATGCTGTTTGCATGGATTTATATAGTGTGACCTAGTTGACAAGCACTTTCCAAGTGATGCTAATCGCCTGGAAAGCGCTTGTCAATCTGCATGCGGAAACGCATGTATTCTGCATGAAAAACGCATGCACAATCTGCATGCGTTTTTTTCTGCCAGGGAGATGCAGAAATGCTGCAGAAATTTTCTGCTTCATTTCTGCATCGTGGGCACATACAGTGCCTACAAGTAGTATTCAACCCCCTGCAGATTTAGCTGGTTGACACATGCGGAATTAACTTGGCATTGTGACATTTGTACTGTAGATCAGCCTGGAAGTGGGAAATGCACTGCAGCAATTTTTTTTTTTTTTTTTTTTAAAAAAAAACGTAAAAAGTTAATTCAGAGTGTCATTTATTATTCAACCCCTCAAACCACAAGAATTCTGTTTGGTCCCCCTAAAGTATTAAGAAGTAGTTCAGGCACCAAGAATAATGAGCTTCACATGTGTGGATTAAAGATCTCTTTTGCCAGCCTTTTCTGACTATTTAAGACCCTCCCCAAACTTGTGAACAGCACTCAGACATGGTCAACATGGGAAAGACAAAGGAGCATTCCAAGGCCATCAGAGACAAGATCATGGAGGGTCACAAGGCTGGCAAGGGGTACAAAACCCTTTCCAAGGAGTTGGGCCTACCTGTCTCCACTGTTGGGAGCATCATCCGTAAGTGGAAGGCTTATGGAACTACTGTTAGCCTTCCACGGCCAGGACAGCCTTTGAAAGTGTCCTCCCGTGCCGAGGCCAGGCTTGTCCGAAGAGTCAAGGCTAACCCAAGGACAACAAGGAAGGAGCTCCGGGAAGATCTCATGGCAGTGGGGACATTGGTTTCAGTCAATACCATAAGTAACGTACTCCACCGCAATGGTCTCCGTTCCAGACGAGCCCGTAAGGTACCTTTACTTTCAAAACGTCATGTCAAGGCTCGTCTACAGTTTGCTCATGATCACTTGGAGGACTCTGAGACAGACTGGTTCAAGGTTCTATGGTCTGATGAGACCAAGATCGAGATCTTTGGTGCCAACCACACACGTGACGTTTGGAGACTGGATGGCACTGCAAACGACCCCAAGAATACCATCCCTACAGTCAAGCATGGTGGTGGCAGCATCATGCTGTGGGGCTGTTTCTCTGCCAAGGGGCCGGGCCATCTGGTCCGCATCCATGGGAAGATGGATAGCACGGCCTACCTGGAGATTTTGGCCAAGAACCTCCGCTCCTCCATCAAGGATCTTAAGATGGGTCGTAATTTCATCTTCCAACAAGACAACAACCCAAAGTACACAGCCAAGAAAACCATGGCCTGGTTCAATAGGGAAAAAGTCAAGGTGTTGGAGTGGCCTAGTCAGTCTCCTGACCTTAACCCAATTGAAAACTTGTGGAAGGAGCTCAAGAATAAAGTCCACATGAGACACCCAAAGAACCTAGATAACTTGGAGAAGATCTGCATGGAGGAGTGGGCCAAGATAACTCCACAGACCTGTGCCGGCCTGATCAGGTCTTATAAAAGACGATTATTAGCTGTAATTGCAAACAAGGGTTATTCCACAAAATATTAAACATAGGGGTTGTATAATAATTGACCCACACTTTTATGTTTAAAATTTAATAAAATTCAACTGAGCAACATAACTTTTTGGTTTGTAAGATTTATGCTTCTCTTCATAAAACCTACTCTCGTTTGCAGTTTGAAAGCTCTAACTTATTTGCATCTTATCAAACCAGCTAAATCTGCAGGGGGTTGAATACTACTTGTAGGCACTGTAGCCTGAAGGTAACATCCTCACCTGTGACCTGTTTGCTTGTAATCAGTGTGTGTGCATAAAAGCTGATTGAGTTTCTGGCATCCATACAGACTTTTGCATCTTTCATCCAGCCACAGACGTTTCTGGATTGTGAGTCATGGGGAAAGCAAAAGAATTGTCAACGGATCTACGGGAAAAGTTAGTTGAACTGTATAACACAGGAAAGGGATACAAAAAAATATCCAAGGAATTGGTAATGCTAGTCAGCAGTGTTTTAAACTGTGATTAACAAATGGAAAATCAGGGGCTCTGTAAAAACCAAACCACGGTCAGGTAGACCAACAAGAATTTCGGCCACAACTGCCAGGAAAATTGTTCGGGATGCTAAGAAAAACCCACAAATAACATCCGCTGAAATTTAGGACTCTCTGAAAACTAGCGGTGTGACTGTTTCAAGATGCACAATAAGGAGGCACTTGAAGAAAAATGGGCTGCATGGTCGAGTCGTCAGAAGAAAGCTATTACTGCGCAAATGCCGCAAAGTATCTCGCCTACAATACGCCAAACAGCACAGAGACAAGCCTCAAAACTTCTGGAACAAAGTAATTTGGAGCGAGAAGATTTAGTAAATATCACGGTCTCCTATGAACGTGAACATGTTATTGACCACTGATTGAGGTCTGGTCCAGGGTTGTAATACCCATACAAAGCCTGAGGAGCACGTTCCTTAATTGATGTAGATTTTCATGTCCATGATGCTGTGATCAGGGCTACAAAAATGTTTGGCCACAGATATGTCTGCCTTTTTCCTTTATTGTGTGGCGATGAGAATTCATCCTTATTCTTAGCTTTTGTGTTGTCTTCCCAACATATGGACCCCCAGTTGGACATTTGGTACCCACAATTAAGTAGACCACATTAGGTGAGGTGCAGCTGAAGGTCCCTGGAATCTTGTAGTCCTGATGAGGTTGGGGATCTTTATCTTGTCCACTGTCATTATGTACGACAGGTTTTACATTTTTTTCTGGTTGCAGGGAAAAGTTCCTGTTGTGGTTGGAGAGTACAGAGAGCTATTGACAATGATACTTCTCAGATTAAGGGGCTTCGTAAAAACACTCGCTCTGTTCCCCAAGCACAATATGACCTGTGACAACCTGCTTGCACCGGACCGAATCGTGGCAATGTGTGCACTGCAGACTTGTTCCAAGCTTTGAAAATGAGGATTTTTGGTACTCACCGTAACATCTCTTTCTGTACGGTGCTCTCTATAGAGAGAACGCTTAGCGGGTCTGACTCATGCAGGGAAGAGATAACGGTGGCTTTGAGGTCTCAGCTCGTGGTTTTGACTCACTCTAGGAGGTGGTCAGACCAGCATCTTGTTGCAGAGTCACCTGCAGGATTCACCTGGTTGCGAGGTCTCAGTCTGGGAGGTGGTCGTAGTATTATCTGGGTTGCAGGGTCCTCCGTAAGCCTTGTCCGGCTGTACGACCTCAATTGTTGGATCTGAATCAGTCTGGGAGGTGGTCAGAGTATCGGGGCCAGAAAGGAAACTATTAGATGCTTCACAAACGTAACCAAGGACAATGACACCTTGGTAAAACTCAGTCCCCGAGACAGAGATACGACACATTTAGGAGGGTGCTCGCTCGGCGTGGGTGGCTCGTGAGTGGGCATCGATTTGGGGTTTGGTGCTAGAAGTTTAAATCTCCATGCTTTAGGCCACGCTCACAGGTGCACACGTTCAGTATTTGGTCAGTATTTTACATCAGTATTTGTAAGCCAAAACCAGGAGTGGGTGATAAATGCAGAAGTGGAGACGTGTTTCTATTATTCTTTTCCTCTGACTGCTCCACTCCTGGTTTTGGCTTACAAATACTTATGTAAAATACTGACCAAATACTGAACGTGTGCACGTGGCCTTAAAGTAATGGAAATCTGCTTTTATATGAGGATAACCGGGGCAGGCTGGCAAACACAACCTTTATTAGATTCGGACCTAATAGGAGGGCTACAGCTCTCGGGGCACCTGTAGTGTCGTTTGCCTGAACAACCAACCTGGTCCTGGAGAGGGACTTCACATAGCTGCGGGCAGCCGGTGGTGGGGCAGCAGAGTGAGGTGAAGCTGAGAGCTAAGGACAGGCCATGGCGAGGTTGGGCGGCTGTGGCGTAGATAGGCCAGACGGCTGCCTGCTTAGTGAGGCTAAGAAAAGGCACACTGTCAATGGTTAATGTTGCAATAATTTTATTATTGTTGTGCAAGAACACAAATGGAGTGTGACGTGAAATGGAGCATCAGGACAAAAGGTTGTAGAATCCCATTCAACCAGCACCTCCAACCAATATTCTCTACCTGCTTAGTGAAGCTGGACGTCTTCCTGCCTGGTGAGGCTGGACGGTACATGTGGATAGGCCACGATAGTGTCTGCGGCGGGAAGGCTGCCATATAATACCTGTGGATAGGCTTGATGGTGACTGAAGATGTCAACGGCAAGGTGCCCCCTATGGCAGGCCTCAGTGTAAGTGCGACACAATAGCTGTGTGCTGCCATCGCCGACGGAGTTCAGGGGTCAGGAGACGTTGGCATCGTCCAGAGAAAACAGCGCCAGGAAAAGACTCTGGGAAAATGGTGCCGCCTGGTCCATAATAAGCAGAAGGGGTTGAGCCTCCAGTGGGCTTAAGCTCGACGGCCAAGCTAATTGGCCAGCGAGAGCCCGTCAGCCATGCTGATTACCCATTGGGTGGGAGATGGACGGACGGTCGCTCTGAATGGTCGCCAGTTGGGGGCTCGACGGGTGCAATAATTAACTCACGAATGGAGGGGGCCAATTAGTATCTCAGCCCCGCCGCAAGCCCCGAATATTTCACCGCACCCTTGAGGAGAAAGGAGCGACCCCCAAATCATAAAGATCCAACAGACCCATTGAAGACCCGGGGGGGAGAAGAGGGGGCGCATTAGGGCAAAGGAGTTGTGCGAACCCAGGAGAGGGCACCCACATGATTGCCCGGCCAGGACCCCATCACCAGAATGCCGAAGGGGAGCCAGCACAACCCAGGACCGCAGCAAGGAATATACTAAACTGTCCTGAAGAGGCTTGATCCTGTGATTAAGCGTCTGGAAGTCTGGGCTCCATCTACGGCTCCATGCAACGTGCCACACTATGGAGGGCAGGTCAGCAGAAGGTAAAAGGACCAACCGCCCAAGGTACCTGATTGCCGGCTGCGTCGAGGTACAAGGTCCTGCCTTCCTGACTAGAGAGGACACAAGCCGACCACTTACCGGCTGTACTCTCCATCACTCCGTGGGATGAAACAGAGCAGCTCTGTTACTCTGTCACCCATCCTAAAGGGGAAGAAGAGATGGAGGTTAGTCGCTAACCTAAGAAATCCAAGGCAAAGACAGATCTGAAACTCAACCCGTGTCTGATTCCAATGTGACACGAAGCTAATCTGAATATCTGAGTGTCGGCTGGCCGGGTGTAGGCTGTTGGGGAGGATTTGGCATTTTTTCTAAGATGCATTCTTTGTGTCAGCCTCCTGGTGGCAGCATATAACGCACATTTCCTGTGTCCCCCAATGAAGTGTCTGAGAAACCCCTATAAGCCCTCATTCCTCACTATTGTATAAAAAAAAAAAAAAATGTTATGGCGCTTGAAATAAAGCGACACATAAATAATCCTTTATTTGGTATGGCCATATTTCAGAATGCATCAGGGGCTGTCTGAGGAGGAATATTTTTTTTCATTTTTGCAGAATGCTCAGAATAGGGTAGGAAAAATATAACCAATAGTGATACTAACTTCACCAATCGCTTGCTGCTCAGTCCCCTGCTGATCATCCATAACTGGCCGCAGCGGTAATCCACTGCAGCCAATCCGTGGCCTCCTTCTATACATTGTTTGCTTCTTTTTTTTTTAACTTTTGTATAAATTCTTCTTTGCCTAGAAATACCTGATGGTCATCGGGATTGATGTTTACCATGACCCCAGTCGAGGTTTACGATCGGTTACTGGATTTGTGGCCAGCATGAACAGGTGAGTATCTACACATCCGATGTCTACTGTGGCTTCAAATTGTCTTGTAATGTTCAGTTTAGTCTTCTCTGCTCAGTGCCGCCCCCCAATCAACAGTTGTGAAGAGGATTTGCAGGCTGACAGAGTTGATTACAAAGATTGACTGCCCGACCAGAGCCCCATGAACTTTCTTCCTACTTGCCCGCTTTCCTGGTGTCTTGTCCAATTAGTAGGCCCAGTGCCACATCATGGCATCATGGTCGGGCCGCAACAACGACGATGCAACAGCCATACTATTCAGAAAAGGGCTGTTGGGAGGTAGGAGAAGGTTCGCAGAGCTCTGGTCTGGCGGCCATGGATTACCGACAAGGCGTTTGGACCATAGTCCTGCAAAACTTTTGATGAGTGCTGCTACAGTTCCCTGTACAGTGGGGTCAGGAGCAGCTCTGTGCAGAAATTACACTGAAGGGGCTCGCCAGACCCCCATTTTTCCTCAGTCTTCTGCCCATGTCCTCCGCCAGGCTCCTCACTTCCTCTATTGGCATGAAGGCTGCGGCCAGTCAACAGCCACTGGTTGACTGCAGCGGTTTTGAAGTGAAAGAAGCTATCCCCTAGCTCTCTCTTCCGGCTCAGACGGCATGTGACTGCCGATCAGCGGCCATTAACATCCATATTGGGAAAGGAAGCAAGGAGACCAGTGGGGGATACGGGTCTGACATGTGGTGTATGGGGGCTTTTTTTTTTGTTTGTTTTTCTAGGAGATTTTAATAATGTGAAGTAAAGGAATAACACTAGTAAATGTGATTTTCTTGCAGTTGCTTGACCCAATGGTACTCACGTGTGGTCTTCCAGCTTCCTCATCAGGAAATCATGGACGGCTTGAAGCTGTGTCTCGGTGGAGCCTTGCAGAAGTTTCATGAGGTTAGTAGTTGATGTTTTATGCCCCAATAATCTGGTTTTCTGTGGCAGGTCTGGTGGGTTCCCCTCTGTATGATCCCCAATCACTTGCATAGGTGAACACTATCTATGCCAGTGTCTTCTGGATCAGTACAGTCTAGTGACTCCCATTTTTAGCAGCAGCGGTTGCTACACCTAAGGCTAAGGTCACTTACAAAGCTACAGATTTCATCGCATGTTGCGTTTTAGCACAAAAACCACTGCTTTATAAATCCGGGCCAAGGTGTGCTATGGTGTGATGGTCATAGATATGTAGGACATTTTGTTGTGTGTGTCTCGATATAACCACTGCATGAAGAAAACAATTTAAAACCGTGTTCTCCATGCAGGTGAATCACATTCTGCCGGAGAAGATCGTGGTGTACCGTGACGGCGTCTCGGACGGTCAGCTGAGCGTCGTGCAGAATTATGAGATCCCGCAGCTCCAGACCTGCTTCAGCGCATTTGAGAATTATTCACCCCGCATGGTGGTGATCGTGGTGCAGAAGAGAATTAGCACCAACATGTACTGTTCTAATGCCGGGGAATTTGTCACTCCGGCACCGGGGACAGTGCTGGACCACACCGTCACCTCCCGGGAATGGTGAGCCCCTCCTCCATACACATTGCTGCACACTGCGGGGTAGCGTGCACTAATAGGTTTACTTATTCTGTTGTTTCTCGTTCTGTAGGGTGGATTTCTTCTTGCTCTCTCACCATGTGAGACAGGGCTGCGGCATTCCTACGCACTATGTATGTGTAATGAACACCCCCAACCTCAGCCCTGATCATTTACAGAGGTAACGCACACCATACACAGAGATGCTCTGTAAACATCTGACAATGTTATATGTATCCATCTGCAGCCTAATCTAGCTAGAAAACATCAAGATGTGCTTAAAGGGGAGTACAGGATTGCATAATCCTACTTTAAAGGGAACCTGTCAACCCTGTTCCTCCTTAAAGGGAACTTGCCAATCCTGTTTCTCCTTAAAGGGAACCTGTCACCTTGGAATATCCCTGTATCTGCAGGTAAATACAGTTCCAATGTTGCTTGGCTACCTTACTGAAAGTTCGGCTACCGGGAGAGAATGAGCTTACTTCCTACTGGGAGCCGCCAGTTTTATGTCATGGAGGCGTGCGCGGCACGGCTACAGTCTCTACTCACTATACTGCGAGGTCGTATTCACGTCCCGGTTCTTTTATTGAAAAGCCGGCTCTGCAGGGCATTTGTGCACAGTAAGCTGTCAGTCAGAGTTCCAGGACTTAGCACCGCTCCTATGAATGAAAGCCGGTGGCTTCCAGGAGGAACTAAGTTTGTTTTTTCCCAGTAGCCGCTCTTTTGGTAATGTGCCCGGTCAGCATTGTAACGCTATTTATTTGCAGATTGATCCATATCTGCAGGTAAGTAGCACTTTTTGAGGTGATAGATTCCCTTTAAAGGGGTTGTCCATTGAAGACATGTTATATCCTAACCTTAGGATAGGTGATAACTAGTGATGATCGAGTATGTTTCATTAATGGGTGCTCGCCCAGTATTTCAGCGTGCTCGGCATTTTTTTTATTGTTGCCGCAGCTGCAACGTGTCACGGCTGTTAGACAGCTGTGACTCGTGCAGAGATTGACTGTCCGTCAGTCAGTCCGCTATGGTGACATGGAGTGGCCCAGTACTAACCTGTGAGGGAAACTTGACTTATGTCTTCTTATTGTCCACTAATGACACACTCGGGATCGATAAGTCATCTTCTGGCATATTCTCCTGTATTAACCACTTCGATGAGACGACAGAAGTGCCCTGCAGTCTCGCCACCTTCTCGCACCAGACATAATCAAACGCTGCACATCACCTGTACGATAGCTTTTTCTGGAGGTCATTCTTATGGCAGTCAATGGTCTTTGTAACTTCGAGCAGCTTGACTTATGACTTTTCTGACTTTTACGAGTAGCTTCAGTCCTGACTTTTACGAGTAGCTTCAGTCCTGACTTTTACGACTAGCTTCAGTCCTGACTTTTACGACTAGCTTCAGTCCTGACTTTTACGACTAGCTTCAGTCCTGACTTTTACGAGTAGCTTCAGTCCTGACATTTACGAGTAGCTTCAGTCCTGACTTTTACGAGTAGCTTCAGTCCTGACTTTTACGAGTAGCTTCAGTCCTGACTTTTACGAGTAGCTTCAGTCCTGACTTTTACGAGTAGCTTCAGTCCTGACTTTTACGAGTAGCTTCAGTCCTGACATTTACGAGTAGCTTCAGTCCTGACTTTTACGAGTAGCTTCAGTCCTGACTTTTACGAGTAGCTTCAGTCCTGACTTTTACGAGTAGCTTCAGTCCTGACTTTTACGAGTAGCTTCAGTCCTGACTTTTACGAGTAGCTTCAGTCCTGACTTTTACGAGTAGCTTCAGTCCTGACATTTACGAGTAGCTTCAGTCCTGACATTTACGAGTAGCTTCAGTCCTGACTTTTACGAGTAGCTTCAGTCCTGACTTTTACGAGTAGCTTCAGTCCTGACATTTACGAGTAGCTTCAGTCCTGACTTTTACGAGTAGCTTCAGTCCTGACTTTTACGAGTAGCTTCAGTCCTGACTTTTACGAGTAGCTTCAGTCCTGACTTTTACGAGTAGCTTCAGTCCTGACTTTTACGAGTAGCTTCAGTCCTGACTTTTACGAGTAGCTTCAGTCCTGACATTTACGAGTAGCTTCAGTCCTGACATTTACGAGTAGCTTCAGTCCTGACTTTTACGAGTAGCTTCAGTCCTGACTTTTACGAGTAGCTTCAGTCCTGACTTTTACGAGTAGCTTCAGTCCTGGCTTTTACGAGCAGCTTCAGTCCTGGCTTTTACGAGCAGCTTCAGTCCTGGCTTTTACGAGCAGCTTCAGTCCTGGCTTTTACGAGCAGCTTCAGTCCTGGCTTTTACGAGCAGCTTCAGTCCTGGCTTTTACGAGCAGCTTCAGTCCTGGCTTTTACGAGCAGCTTCAGTCCTGGCTTTTACGAGCAGCTTCAGTCCTGGCTTTTACGAGCAGCTTCAGTCCTGGCTTTTACGAGCAGCTTCAGTCCTGGCTTTTACGAGCAGCTTCAGTCCTGGCTTTTACGAGCAGCTTCAGTCCTGGCTTTTACGAGCAGCTTCAGTCCTGGCTTTTACGAGCAGCTTCAGTCCTGACATTTACGAGCAGCTTCAGTCCTGACTTTTACGAGCAGCTTCAGTCCTGACTTTTACGAGCAGCTTCAGTCCTGACTTTTACGAGCAGCTTCAGTCCTGGCTTTTACGAGCAGCTTCAGTCCTGGCTTTTACGAGCAGCTTCAGTCCTGGCTTTTACGAGCAGCTTCAGTCCTGGCTTTTACGAGTAGCTTCAGTCCTGGCTTTTACGAGTAGCTTCAGTCCTGGCTTTTACGAGTAGCTTCAGTCCTGGCTTTTACGAGTAGCTTCAGTCCTGGCTTTTACGAGTAGCTTCAGTCCTGGCTTTTACGAGTAGCTTCAGTCCTGGCTTTTACGAGTAGCTTCAGTCCTGACTTTTACGAGTAGCTTCAGTCCTGACTTTTACGAGTAGCTTCAGTCCTGACTTTTACGAGTAGCTTCAGTCCTGACTTTGTGATGTCGTTGTATTTTATGACTGTTCTGCCATTTAATGTCTGCTATGTCTGTTCCCTATTTAGGTTGACTTTCAAGCTGTGCCACATGTACTGGAATTGGCCTGGTACAATCCGAGTGCCAGCGCCCTGCAAATACGCCCACAAGCTGGCCTTCCTGTCCGGCCAGTTTCTCCATCATGAGCCATCCATTCAGTTGTGCGACAAACTGTTTTTTCTGTAAATAAGGACATGATTGATCCCACACCATGTTCATTGCTTTATGACCCCCTTTAGGTTTTTATTTCCCCGCCCATAAGAATATGCTGAGTCTGAAGATTTAGCATTCACCCCCTTCTATTTTACTATGGTTCGTTTGTTTTCTTGTTCTTTGCTGTTAGAGAAGAAGAGATGTGTGTGACGTTCACCCTGGACATATTATACCTACAGTCGCATACAGATTAACCCCTGTGATGCTGTTTTACCTTCACCCCATCCTGGGTTCATATTGTCATCCATTTATTGGGGGCTAAATAACTGTGGCATTAGGTAGGACTGTGGCCTATGACCGGGGTTGTGAGACTACAACGCTGTGATGCAGAGGGGTGGTTTTCCACAGGATGGAGACCAACAAGGTAGATAAAGCCTGAACCCGTCACATGCATCTCCAAGTCACCAATGTGTTACCTCCACTGAGAAAATATATCCTTTAGTTGAAATAAAGTGTGCAGAGGGCAGGTCAGCAACTTACTTCTGATTTTTTCCCATTTGCTCATGCGGCAGCCACCTATTCTGTAGCTCTGTACACAGATTGTAATCATGAGCCACGAAAAGCCACTTCTGTCAAATTGTAAAAACTTCAATTTATCTTATGAAGTGATGGCGCATTACTAGGACATGTCACCACTTTACAGCCAAAGATTGCCCTGTGTATGTCTAGTGCCAGACCTGAGGGGGTCGTGTGTGTGACGCCCACCATCGAGGAGAGAGCCCTGCCATCACTTACTACCCCCTACAGCTCTGTATTAGCCACCTCGTGGGAAAAACGGATCTAATATCTACAAGTAGAAAAATCTGCTTTCATTTTTCTTCCCATGGACTCTGCCTCCGAGCTATCTGGATCTCTTATTTTAAAGGGGGTTTCCGCTGAGCTATTAAAGTTATCAGTGGGAAGTCTTCCTAAACAAAAAAAAGTAAACACTCTTTATCGCGATTATTCCCAGGGGTCTCCGCAGGACCAGGGACCTTCGAAGCAGCAGCGTTGGAGCACGGGGTGGAGTCCGGTGCGAAGTATGGCTTTATAGGGGAACTGTAAAAACGGAAAGGATAACCTCTTTAGTCCCAGCTTTCACTATCTGATAATAATAGCTATCGACCTATGCAAAGGAGTCCAGGAGTGTCCTGCGTCCCGACAAAACCATACTAGCTTTTATTTCATTTTTGGAAGTGAAACCCACATAAGTCTGCGGCAGGGTGCCCGTGCAAATCATAATTTGGGTGCAGGGTAATGCCTTGGATAGAGTTGCCTTTCAGAAAAGTTTTTCATCATGTGATCAGTCGTTGAACCCTCTGTGTTAAGCCTCTTTCAGCTTTGCGTTCTTTGCTTCTTTTACTCAGGAGACACCTGATAAATAATAATAATATTATTTCTTTAGCGCCAACATGTTCCGCAGCACTTTACAATACAGAGGGGGCATGTTCACACTACATCACACATAGTTCAACACCTAGAGGAGCGAGGGCCCTGCTCCTAAGAGCTTACGGTCTATGAGGAAGTAGATCAGGTCTAAGGAGCAGTCCTATAAGGGGCCAACTTCTGACATGTCACAGCCACATCTGCGGTGAGAGCACTTCACGTGTATCCGGAGCCCGAGGTCATTATTATATCGTACATGTCTGAGTTGGTGGATTTCACTGATTCCATTTTGCAATTCTTCTTCTCTATTTTTGGTATTTTACTTTTAAAGTTATTTCCACCCAAACAGATGAGGTTTCATTCGTTCACTAAAGTAAAGCTGTGCCCTTTGATCACTCAGGCTACTTGTTTGACTAGTCACAATAACAAGAGGGGCAGATTCACAAAGACCACCCACCTGTGACCATCGCAAAATAGGCAGCAAGAAAACAGACTATAATTTAGGCCTCATTCAGACATCAGTGATTTTTTCCGCCAATGCAAAATTGAAAACGGCACGATTTTCATTAGTATTTGGTTAATGTGTAGGTTTTTACCATCAGTGATTTTCTCATGAATATTTAAAAAAAAAAAAAAAATCATTAAGCTTTGAACATGTCTCCATGATTTTTTTTTTTTTGCAGATACACAGTAAAAAAAACACTGACATATGAACAGCTTCACAGATTATAATTGGTAGCTGTTCCATTATTATAAAAAAAATTATCCTTGAAAAACATGGAAAGAACACACGCTCGAAAAACAGACGTCTGAAGGAGACCTTAGTTATATATTTCATATGAAAAGATCCTTGGGTATGTCAGGCTGACCTGAAGATGACATAGATAGGCTGATCCGAAGATGACATCAAAGGGGACTTCTACCCAATATTCAAAAATTGCCATATTATAGGGCTCAGCGACCAATGGGATTACTGGGCAGCACGGTGGCTCAGTGGTTAGCGCTGTAACCTTGCTGCACTGGCGTCCTGGGCTCAAATCCCACCAAGGACAATATCTGCAATGAGTTTTTATGTTCTCCACACAGGTTTCCTTTTGGGTACTCCAGTTTCCTCCCACACATACTGGTACATACAGACATGATGCAGATTGTGAGCCCCAATGGGGACAGCGATGATGATATCTGTAAAGTGCTGTGGAATATGATGACGCTATGTAAGCAAGCCAAAATAAATAACTTGGTACAAACCCTTTAATAATGTGGAATATGTTTTTGGTGGAAATCCTCTCTATTGCTGATGGATAGATGGAAATTTCCAGATGGCCGATGGCATTAAAAGTAGGTCTAAACCTTTCTTACAGCTACGAGATGTAAAATGTATGGGGCACCTTACCCTGGTACTCACAGTTTTTCTGTATTCTATTATCTGCACTGAACTTGCAAAATGTTTTGGGGGAAAATATTGTGATTGGAAATTTAGACCAGGCCTGATCCAAAATCATAAAGGTGTGTTCTGTTCCTTTCAAGCAACTGGAGAGGTACAGGGTGGAGAACACTGCCCCAAACATAACAACTATCCTGACCCTTACAATTTAGATTTTAAAAATGTAAAGGGTTAGTCCTGTCCTAGTCACCATATAATGATGTGATATATGACCTCTTAAAGATAATCTGTCAGGAGGTTTTTGCTATGTAATCTGAGAGCACCATAATGTAGGGGCTGAGACCCCAATTTCAGTGATGTGTCTGGGCTGTGTTTTCTATTTTCAATAAAATAAGTGTTTTATCAGCAGGAGATTATCACTACAGGACTAGTTGCTTCGTAACTCTTAGTCATACCACGCCCCCTCCACTGATTGGCTGCTAATAGGCAGTTTACACAGAAAGCCAATCAGGGGTGTGGGCGGAGTTATACAGAGCTCAGCATTGCGAGCCCTGCTAGATCTGCAGCAGAGAAAACTGTGATTGTATCAAAATAATAGCAAGTGACACATTTCTGGAATCAGCGTCATTCTGCTCTCAGATTACATTAAAAAAAAAACTGGTGACAGAATCCCTTTAATATATTTTTCTTTGCTCCCTACGTGCTTGCCGTCATTCAATGCTGATAATGCACATTGAATAAGTGTTTCCTTTCACTAATGACACCGGGAACTTTATATTCTACAATGATTGTTTTCTTTCTGTCATAGTGGACGTCGTCCCTGCAGGACAACCCATCTGTATGTCTTGAGTGAGTGTAGAGAAAGTCGAGGGAAATAAATGATTCAAAGTAATGAACGATGGTTTAGCCAACGATAGTAACACTAATGCGCCCATATACAGTTTAGATAATGTTGCCTGTTACCGTTGTTGACCCTGGACATATTTGCTCAATGATACCGAACAATTTTACTGGCAATATTCTTTCAATGAACGATCGTTCACGGACGAACAGTCTTTGAACATGAGATATTTTGTCCGACTTAAGGCCAACGACGTCGAACGTGGCTGACTTCATTTGAAAAGGTGACAAACAATCGTTTTGGATGAAATAATTCATGGGAGCCTTCAGACCCCTCTATGAGCCAGAGACATCTGAATGGTTCCCATGTAATTCCACATTTCCCCTGTATCTGCTGCTCTCTGTTGTTTCTTTTGGGGTCTCGGAAACGGGACAATTGATCTGAATTTGGAGGAAATCACTGTTACATTTCCTGATGACCTGGATAGGACTGATCACCTTTATCACTGATACTGTGCCTTCCAGAGGAAAGCCATGCTACTAAATTATGCTTGCACGTAATATTGAGCACAAAAAAAGAAAACTGCTGCGGTACAACGTGGGTCAAATTTCGAAGCAGTGTTTTCACCACTCCACCGATCGGTAAGGGAAGGAACCAGATGTAAAAAACTTCTCTATCAGACCAATGTGATGTCCGCAGTTGAATACGCTGGTGTTCATACGGTCACATCTCCACACCAAATCAATAGCGAACATCCAACCTGGGGACAGACATACCATTGGTGCAACCTGTGCAGCCACACAAGGGCCCAAGCGATATGGGGTCACTGCTGCCTCCAAAGCAGGTGCAATTATGCATTACGATGAGCTATTAGACTAAATAGGGCCCATATACTGTTCTTGCACAGGAGTCCTCTTCTGTCTGTGTCCACCCGTGATCTGACCGATAGTAAAGGAACAGTGTAGATCCTACAGATTTGGTATTAAAGCAACAAAACGTGATTTAAAAAAAAAGAGCATATTCATAAATTGTCAAAGTTCAGCCACCTCCTGCCGAGCGCTGATCTAGGGCCTGACCCGGGGTTTCGCTTCAACAGAAATGGCTTTACCTGGAAGAATAGTAGGAATTTTATGAATAATTGCTTTTTTAATCACATTGTGTGAGGTTTTACTAATCAATCGTTTGTTACTTTAATACTGGGTCTTGTGGATCTCCACTTTTCTATCGGTCAGACGTTCATTATTGATTTGGTGTGGAGATGTCACTGTTTTTATGTGTATGAACACCCAAATATTCAGCCACAGACATCATATCAGTCTGACGGAGAGAACTTGTAAACATCTAGTTCCTTCTCTTTAATTACCAATGGGTGGTGAGTGCCACATGGGAATTTGTAGCGCAGCTGTTTTCCTTTTCCTCATGTGAAGCATATAGGATTGGAAGACTCCCCCCTATAACCGCAGCAGCTGCATTTGGGACTTTTCTTGATTGATGCAGCAACATATTCACTTGTGTTTTTAATACTACATAATATTGTGCGCTTTGTTAAACTGTAATGACCAAGAAGTATTTCAATTCTAAATGGTGCTACAGTAAGATAAGGTCAGTATATTGATGCTGGTTTTAGACAGGCCGATAATTAGGGAATGGGCGCTCATTGATTGGGTACGATTTATTTTTTTTAAGCCGGCTTAAAAATCGTGTAAATAGGAGATATGCTACCAAGAACAATGATATTCTATGTGCACAGAACGATCGTCTTAGTGATTGTTCTGTGCACATCTCATTCTGGTGATGGCCGATTAGCTCGCATGTGGTCGTCAAACAGCCGCGGTCAACGTGTGTAAACCCAGCATTAGAAGACATAATTTATCTTATTACTGAAAAATGTCTAAAAGTTGTGACCAGATAATATTAAAGGATTTGTCCATTTTTAGTAAAAAAAAACCTAGTCCTTAAATGATGTAAAATAACAAACAGAAGGTACTTGCCCTCCCCGGGCTGCTCTGGTCTCAGTGTTTTGGCAGCAGTGGTGACATCACGTTGTCAGCGTGCATCACCATTTCGGCTCGTGGCGTCTGCCTCGGCACATCCAGTGACCTCAGTGTTGATCGTAATGTGTCCTCCTATTGAGATCCCCTTTTGATCAGCTATAATTTACGAGAAAACATGGCAGTAAGTGTTGAATTTTTCTTTACCGTGTACGAGATACCTTGCATCCACCAGTCAGGTCCTCCAGAGCCAAGAGATGCCTTGCACTCTGGTCAACGGATGATGACCCTGAACCGAAGACGCCCCCCTTCGATTAATTCAGATTATCCTAAAGGAGTGGATTTAAATGGGTTTTCTACACTGAACAACCCCCTTAAGTACAAAAAGTAAAGTCTGTAAACTTTGCTGAGTGTTCAAGTTTTACAGCTTCTTGACCACTTCTAACCCAGATTAAGAGGAAAGTCCACATTTCTCTATTGTTTTGATAGTTTGAACAGATGTAGTATGGTTTCAGCTTGAAGGGAAACTGCCAGTAAGAATTTCCCTAGTAAACCAGGATAGCACAGAGGTGATGTCGTGCAGTAGAGTTTCAGTCTTCACTGTCAAAAAGTGGAGGGCCGCACCAGCAGGAAGAGGAGCTGAGGACCCCACTTTAATTCTCCACTGTTGTACTTGGAAGCCTAATTTTCATATGAATAAAACACGATCTTTGGTGCAACAAAGCACCAGAAGGCGAGGAAAAAGATATGGTTGGTAGATGTTTCACCTTACCCTATCCTACGACAACTCTTGTTTTCTAATCAAATTCTTACTGCCTGGTTTACTTTAAGGATTTGTTCGGGCATCTAATATTGATGACCTAAAAAAGAGAAGAGACATGTACAAAAGATCAGGTTGCACTTCCTAAATTTGAACAATATTAATATTTATTTAATGACAAACACTAAAGCCTAGAAAAGACAAATAAAAACATTTAAAATTGCGGCAGTGCTGGTTTCCTAGGCCAAAAATTGGTACTGGAATACAACCCATATAACAGGCATGGTAACCAATAGAGCCATGTAAATGTGGTGGGTATGAATGGACCATACCCTAAAGTGACGTCAAGTAGTATTCCATGAAGAAGAAAGATGCACAGACAATAAATAATGTAGAAGAATATATAAAAGAAAATAAGTGCAATAATGTGCCATGTGTATAGTCACCAGGTAAACTGGCTTATAGATAAAGCATCATATGGGAAAGAGGGACCCCACGTGTATCGCCACCGGAGGTTTTCCTCAGGTGGTGAGGAACCCTAGGTCTGACACCCAGCACCCACACGATCAGCTGGATGTATACATTGTACGGAGCTGAACAGCACATCCTTATTCAATGTGTAGTTGCAGCTGCAGAGAACTGCAGAACAGCTGTTCAAGGGAATATCACTACCTACTGAAATGCATAGTACCTATGTACAATTTCATGTGGGATGGGGCTATTTTTTTAGGCTTTGCACTTATTTCCAGTGAAGGGTAATCTTAATGCTTCAGCCTAGAAAACCAGACTCATCCATCAGACTGCCACATAGTGAAACGTGATTGATCACTGCAGAGCACGTCTCCATTGGCCTTAGAGGTCAGACGCACTGTCAGTCGCCCCCGATGACGCTTGGTATCATACATGTTGATCTTAGATATGTGTGCAGCTACTTAAACAGGAACCCATTTGATGAAGATCCCAAATCCTGATAAGTTTATGAGGATAACTACATTGTCACTTCATAATAGTAGCACTTGCAGCTGACCGGGGCACTTCATATATTTTCTTTAGTATGACCCTCAGGCTGTGTTCACACAATGTGAAAAAAAAATTGCTGTGGATGTGGACACAAGTCTGCAAATTGTCTTGGGATTTTACCCTACAAAGCTTTGAATTGAGTGAAAATCTACCAAAGAATCGGCCTTCTATGGATTTTGAAATCCGCAGCATGTTCCCATTTTTGTTGGGAATTCTACCGAAAGGTGTGAATGGGGTTTTGAAAACCTTAATCATTTTTACTATAAAGTGCTGAGAATATACAACATAAACCTGAATGTAGAGTTTTGTTCTGACAGCCAAACCCACTGATGTCAACCTAAGGCTCTTTTCAGATGAGCAGATTTTCGGTCAGTGTGCAATCCATGTGCGCAACAGACAGCACATTGATCAGTGTAAGCCAATAGGCTATTGCCCATCAGCGATTTTTCACACAAAAATCGGAAAGTATGTACTAGTCCATTATACAGATGAGACAATGCGTATTTAAATGGAAAGCAGATTCTTCACCTGTTCATGGTGCAAACCTGAGTGGTCCGAGCATGGCAATGTTCATCTCAACTTAACTTTAGGGGCAAAGATTTTTTTAATAATAGAAGCTTAAAAAAGAAAGCTAAGTTGCGAAAGTTCAGATGTGACTATAATATATCTCCCAACGCCACATATACCTAGATTGAGGAATCTGAGATATGAGGGATTGTTTCGAACATTGACGGAACATCACAAAGTAGCTTATCATCCATCGAAAGGATCTTTACAGAATGACATTTCTAAGAAAAATTCTCCCTCATGACCAAGACGGTCAATAAAAATCCAACAACATACCCACTCCAGTTATTTTCCTTGGATTGTCTGATAGCACCCGTAGACATAATAGGCTCATCTTAGCAATTCTCCACTGTTTCAGCACTGACTGTACATAGTGATGTGTCATCCATACTAGCTACAAGTCTCCTGACTGCAGAGGCCATCGTGGTCGCCTGACTGCAGAGGCCATCGTGGTCGCCTGACTGCAGAGGCCATCGTGGTCTCCTGACTGCAGAGGCCATCGTGGTCTCCTGACTGCAGAGGCCATCGTGGTCTCCTGACTGCAGAGGCCATCGTGGTCTCCTGACTGCAGAGGCCATCGTGGTCGCCTGACTGCAGAGGCCATAGTGGTCGCCTGACTGCAGAGGCCATAGTGGTCGCCTGACTGCAGAGGCCATAGTGGTCGCCTGACTGCAGAGGCCATAGTGGTCGCCTGACTGCAGAGGCCATAGTGGTCGCCTGACTGCAGAGGCCATAGTGGTCGCCTGACTGCAGAGGCCATAGTGGTCGCCTGACTGCAGAGGCCATAGTGGTCGCCTGACTGCAGAGGCCATAGTGGTCGCCTGACTGCAGAGGCCATAGTGGTCGCCTGACTGCAGAGGCCATAGTGGTCTCCTGACTGCAGAGGCCATAGTGGTCTCCTGACTGCAGAGGCCATAGTGGTCTCCTGACTGCAGAGGCCATAGTGGTCTCCTGACTGCAGAGGCCATAGTGGTCTCCTGACTGCAGAGGCCATAGTGGTCTCCTGACTGCAGAGGCCATAGTGGTCTCCTGACTGCAGAGGCCATAGTGGTCTCCTGACTGCAGAGGCCATAGTGGTCTCCTGACTGCAGAGGCCATAGTGGTCTCCTGACTGCAGAGGCCATAGTGGTCTCCTGACTGCAGAGGCCATAGTGGTCTCCTGACTGCAGAGGCCATAGTGGTCTCCTGACTGCAGAGGCCATAGTGGTCTCCTGACTGCAGAGGCCATAGTGGTCTCCTGACTGCAGAGGCCATAGTGGTCTCCTGACTGCAGAGGCCATAGTGGTCTCCTGACTGCAGAGGCCATCGTGGTCTCCTGACTGCAGAGGCCATAGTGGTCTCCTGACTGCAGAGGCCATAGTGGTCTCCTGACTGCAGAGGCCATAGTGGTCTCCTGACTGCAGAGGCCATAGTGGTCTCCTGACTGCAGAGGCCATTGTGGTCTCCTGACTGCAGAGGCCATTGTGGTCTCCTGCCGTCCATAGCAGCCCATTTTCAGGATGGATCTCACATAGAATACAGAAAAACTGAGTGCAGCAAGCAGTTGTTTTTTTACTATATATCTGTCTTTTCTTGCTGACTAATGTACTATGTTTTGGCTTACTATGATTCCTTATTACATGTTTTATTTAGAGTGATGTATTCTCATAGGTGTTTTATGTTCTGCATGTTTCTTGCTTGTTAGATATGACTAACAGGCAATTAATGGTAATTGTACGCTTTGTTTTCTAAATAAATTGTGTGCATGAAACACATTTTTTTTTCTATTTTTTAATGTTTAATTTATGTGATTACAATCTCCTCAATTTATTACTTTATTTCAATAAATATTGCAGTTTCAGCAAAAACAAAAAAAAAATTTTTCCATTATTAAAAGATATAATTTTCTTATATATTTTCAATTCCTCGCTGTTTTTGAAACGTTTGCTTTTGTCATTTACTTGCAACTTTTTATGTTAACTTTCAGGGGATAAAAACCTGCTTTGGTCCCGGTATCTTACAGGTATACTACCTGTTTGATCGTCATATAACCATACAAAAGCTACTCACAAATCACAAAAACCACGAGTAATGGATACATAAGCTTTATTTGTTAATACCAGAATACATCTTCAAGGATATGTTCACAATTTGAGTATTTGCAGCAAATTTATCTGATGCAAAACCAGAGTGCTAGCAGGAAAAAGGCTCCAGAAAATACGCTTGTTTTTGCATGTATTTTGATCCGTTTTCACATGCATTTTTTCCTTATTTATTTGAATAAGGTTTTGCTGCATTTTTGTAGCGTTTCTGGTGAATAAAACTTTATTAAACTTGTACTGTAGACATATCACACATATAATCCATACCCAAACAACATAGCTTTAATTTAGTCCGTCGGCTTCTCCTTGCTCATTAAACCATTACTAGTTCCAGACCGAGTACTTAAAGGGTAACTGTACTTTCGAGGAACTTTTCAGAACAGGCTGTCAGGGAGGTCACAAAGATATCTCACCGCTGCCAACAATTTGGCACGAACAGCACTCTACTGCCTCCAATTGCCCGGACAATCACACAATTGATGGACGAGGCCACAGCTGCTTTCGCTACTAGGCCGATTATCGTGCACTGCACAGTGAACATATAGTATATATACATCCGATTACAAAACATGGATACAGTCATGGCCGAAAGTGTTGGCACCCTTGAAACTGTTCCAGAAAATTGTTTCTCCAAGAAAATTATTGCAATTACCCATGTTTTGTTTATTTCCTGTGTGTATTGGAACACAAAAAAACTGAGAAAAAAAAAGCAATTTGGACAAAATTTACACAAAACACAAAAAATGTGTCTGACAAAATTGTTTGCATCTTTCCAAAATTGCTGATCAAAAAACTTTTTTTCAATAATGTGATGTGCGTTTAAACTCACCTGTGGCAATTAACAGGTGTGGGCAAAATGAAAATCACACCTGAAACCAGATAAAAAGGGGAGAAGTTGACTCAATCTTTGCATTGTGTGTCTGTGTGCGCCACACTAAGCATAGAGAACAGAAAGAAGAAGAGAACTGTCTGAGGACTTGAGAACCAAAATTGTTGAAAATTTCAGTATGGCTGTATGTATATATACTTCTGTACAGTCACATGACCAAAGTAAAAAAAAAAACAGCTACCGCCACCAATCTTTTATACGAGTCGATTGGACATTCGTTACTGGTAACATGGGACATCATGAGGCTTCAGGGGTGTGCTTTATAGAGGAAGAATAAAGCTATTAAATTTTATATATTTAATCTAACGATTAGGCAGTGCTTATAAAAATTGTCCCGGGTGTGTCAGAGGTGACAGTCGCCCTGCAGTTGGTTGCAGGAGATCTCTACGTTTGGCATTACAGACATGTTAGAGAGGCTGGCTGTCTCTAGGACCCAGCGGCTACCTCCTTATGGCTAATTAGCTCCCTGGCCTGAGTGTATAAATACCTGGTGTGTCTGAGAGGGAAGTGCCGGCGATATTCATTACTACTTGTGAGGCTTTAGCAAGAGCAGTAGTTCGTCCTGGAGCTTAAGGCCGTGTGCGCATTTGGCTGGAGTCATTTAAAGCTAAGCAATCCCCCGTTTGTCTACCCTTGTTGTCTATAGAGTTTGGTGCAGATCGACTAGTGCTCATCTCCTTCCTTCCCTAGCCTTAGCCATACGCCAGGGAAAGTCAGGACGAGGCACGCGTGCTGCAAATGGTGAAGAGCCAATATAGGGACGGTAGTTGAGACAAGGTGACACTAGACCAGACTAGGAGGTCTCCACTTTCCCCTTTCCCTAGTGTCTGTGCTCCCTTTCCCTCTTCCCTCTGTGTTGCACTAAGTCTTTCCCACACCCTGCATGACAAAAACAAAACATATTACAAAGGGGACAAGACAATACAGTAACATAAAAATAAGAGGGATGAACAAAAAATTATTAGTCCTGTTGTCATATGAATGGCTCAGATCTTGCAAAGGGGAGCACTCAGATTAGGAAATAGTGCAGTATTACAGCTAGCTGCATCTCCCAGTACTGAACAATGGCTCTTAAGTCAGAAACTGCTTTTACCAGGTCAGGTAACGAGTCACTCCCCTTGTGACCTCAGATGAGGGCCGGTAAAATGAGATTCGGCTCAGGTACCAAAAATTATGAAATTCCCGATCTTAAAGTTTTCTGCCCCCCTGGAGGTCCCAGGCAGAAGATATTAATGCCATATTTCTGATTGTAATTTTAGCTTTCTACAGATATGAGACATGGCATATACAACGTTATCCATCAGCCTGATATTAATTCTGGGCTGATGCGCAGACTGCACATCGATAACAAGTAAATGCATTGTGTTTGCCACTGTGCCACAATGTCGATAATATGTCTCCCATAACTATAGAACCTACACCTTTCACAAAAAAAAAAAATCTTCACATCTAGTATCCAGCTACATTCCATCTTGTAGTTTTTTGATGGCAGGAAATCTATATTTACACATTTTCAGCAAATCTCACTATACAAGACTCTTGTTTACTCTCCCCATTGACCACTCCACAGGAGGTGGCTTCCTCACAGTGAGGTCTTAGCACAAAGGGTTGGAATAAAGTGTTAGCTCTTTTTTCACTTACAATTTATCATGAAGCCATGCTTCTATGCTATGAGGATGACACGTCCCCTCTCAGGAGATGGTTTAAGAGATTGGTCCTTTTAACCATTAAATTTATGACCGTGTACACAAGGAATAACACTATATCTGGCTATTATATGATCTGTCTTCTGCATTTCACGCAGTTTCATCCTCTGCAGGCTCTATATCTAATTTGCAGTTGACGCTGAGCTGGTGGGAGGAGACAAGCTGCTATGACTTCTCCCATAGTCAGCACTCAGTGAGGGATTCCTGCTATTCATTCATATTTTTAGCATACAGAGATAAGCTGCAGCAGCATGGAGGAAATTATACAGCAGGGCTGAACTGTCGGATGCGAGTCAGCTCTGGGGTGAGGTGAACGAGTTGTTAGAAAGTTCACCTCTATCTTTGTATTTCTTCCTCTGCCTGATTCCTCTCACTGCTCCTCACTCCATAAGGTATAATAGGAGGTGTAACGTGACAGCTCACTGTGCTGGCAGACTGTCTTGCCTGATCACGACAGATATGAGCTGGGGCTTTTTTTTCCAGAGTTGATGACAAGTTCACGAGGGAGAGGATAAAGTGTCTGACAAATGGGGAAGGAAGCTGATTTCTCACATAAAAATATATTACAAAGTCTCTTAGATTTGCCTGTACCATTGATTTGTGCAAAGTTTGTTGAGAGTACAGATCCATTTTAAACAGAAGTGAGAAATCAGACTTTATACAATATGAGGTTGCAAGTGCCAATGGGCAGTTACAAGCCTGGTAAGTGCTCAGGCTCTTGAGACTTAATTAATATATTAGTAAGTATATAAAAGTTCTTCATTAGACCTCTAAAATTATATTTACACAGCTTATTCCAGGTACTTCTGTTCACATCAAAGACTTATGTCACCTGTATTGGTATACTTGGTCTCAAATACACTGGTTGCATGATCAGGGCGTGTCATTTGTACAATCATTGTTATCTATGAATTGATATCTGTTCCTCTCTGCCTCCTACATCCTAATACAATGGAATTCAGAAAACAACACCCCACACAAGTTCCCCACGCAATCACTCTGGTGGTCCGTGCTGCAGCACTGCCATCAGGACAGGTCTCACTATGTCCATTAGACCGTATTTGCAAGAACAGGTTTTGCTCAAGCTCGTGACACATCAACGAAGATCCACATTCGATGCAATATCCAATTTTGTGTCTTTCCCATTAAGGTCAGCTACTTGTTGAGGAACTTCTAAGAACTCATTCACACTTCAGTTTCTTGCGTACTAGTGCTATTCGTGTTTTTCACCGATAGCACTTGTACCTATAATAGTCTATGGGGCTGTTCACATGTCCGTGATTTTTTGAGGAACAAGTGATCCATGCAAAATCACTTATACATGTCCGTTATTGACCTGAGTGTCAGATCAAACTTGACAAGGAAAGTTTATGGGTCCGTCAAAAAAATCTCACTCGGAAGAAGCTGGTAAATGGTAACCCGGAGTTAGGCATGGCACCATTGTCTTATTAATTTATTTTTATACTGGCTTTAGTACATAGCACAATGTTCACCTGATGTACTGGTGCTTTTAAATTGTGAGCTGTCTGCTTTTTGTTCTCTTAGTCCTGATAAGGGGACAGAGATTAATGCTTATTTCCATAAGGCCTGTTTCACACGTCAATGTGTCCCGTACGTTTCCACACGTACTGGAGACACACACGCAGACCCATTGAAATCTCCCCAGTGTCAGCGGTCAGAGGATAACAGCGGGTGACATCTCCAGACACGTGGGTATAAGGATTTTATTATTTTATTCTTATTTTTACACATGGGCACTGCAGGAGCAGAATACTATTCCCAACATTGTCCCTTGCTCGTGCTGATCACAGCGCGAGCAAGGGACAATGATGAGGGCAGCGTTCCAGCACCCGGTGCTTTGGAACAGCGCAAACTATACACTGATTCCTAGGCGCCGGTACGTGTGCTTCTGATGCGGCACACGATTGCCACACACGGACACGGATATCTCCGGTACGTATTTTTCCCGTACTGTAAAAATCAGGACGTGTGAAACTGGCCGAAGAAATATCTTAATAAGTAATTGACCTTAATGTGAAAGACACAAAAGTGGATACCACAGCTGATGTGGATCTTCATTGATGGGTCACTAGCCTACGCGAAAAAGACTTAGGCCATGTGCCCACGTAGCGTTTTTGTAGCGTTTTTGCGGCCGTGAAAATGCTTGTAAAACTGTCTGCCATGCAAAGCAATGTGAATTCGGATGTGCTGTGCACATGATGCGCTAATTAGCACGCCAATTTCGCATTGCGTTGCAAAACGAAGCATGACCATTTCTACCGCGATTAAGCTGCAAATTTGCGGCCATTGAGGAACACTGAAACGCAGCAAACCCGCGCCCTGCGGTGTACTTGCAGGACCTGCGGTGACGTCATTTAGTCAGCTGATGGTCACGCGATCGCTGACGTCAGCGGTCAGGTGATGGTCGCGTGACCATCAGCTGACTAAATGACGTCACCGTAGGTCCTGCCAGTACACCGCGGGACGCCGAAGAGAGAGGACACCGCCGGGAGCAGACCGGAGAGGTGAGTATATAGGTTTTTTTTATTTTTAACTTTTTAATTCTTTTTTTTTTTTTTTTTTTACTATAGATGCAGCATTTAAAGCATCTAAGTTGGTCACACTATATAAATCCATGCCGGTTGCATGGATTTATATAGTGTGACCAACTTGTCAAGCACTTTCCAAGTGATGCTCAAAATCGCTTGGAAAAGTGCTTGAAAAAACGCATGCGAAAATGCTGAAAAAACGCTTGTAAATCTGCATGCGTTTTTTTTCTGCCACAGAGAGGCAAAAACGCTCTGCATCATATCTGCTACGTGGGCACATAGCCTTATACTTGTGAATACAAAAACATCCTACACAGGACAAAAAGTTTGACATTAGACAAAACAGCATTAAATGAATCAAAGGGGTAGTGTACTAAAGGTGTTGCATTGCGAGCTCTAGAGTACCGAGAAAAATAAGTCGCAAAAAATCAGACTAGTTTTCGGCATCCTATGGGGGTCACAATGCTACCCCATTCACTTGTATTGCGCTGCGATGTAGCAGTGACATAGCGATCTTTAGCCGCAGCGTAACATTAGCCTAAATTACACTATACTTTTGTAACCTAATGAATAATTTATTATGTGTCCACAAGGCTTATTGAGCCTTGTGAATGGAGCCTTATCTGACCTTGGGCCTGCTAACCACAGATCAGCCATGAAGCTAAGGTCTGAGGATATTGGCAGCAAAATCAAGGTCATGGAGTGCGCACAAACTAAGTCCAAGCTAAGGTGGGGGAAAACCTGCAAATTCAGGCAGAACTGTATTAGTGAGAAAAGTGAATAGTTTAGTATCATGACCGCATCGGTGAGGACTGTGCCTTGGGCCACAGAGCAGGAGAAATCAGACTTTTATATAGTAAGACTTCTCTTTGCAAAAGGCAAATGTCAAATCTGTAATTGCACAGGGCAGGGTAATCTGCAGCACCAAAGTGTGCAAACAGCTTATCATGAATAGGAGAGGCCATTACTCTGAAGAACAATCTTAGGAGGAGTGTTACCATTACACAGCCGATGCTATTTTATAGGCATGTGCCTCAGAAACTCCCTGTAGATCTATTCCCAAAAGCAGGAAGGTAAATCACAACCCTTCCGATATGACTTAGGATAAAAGCCAAACCAGAACCAAAATTAGATCCCAGTCTTAGCATCTCACCCAGCCAAATCAGATCTCACACTTTGCACTGACGAGGAGCAGTGCACCGAAACTTAGGGTTGGCAAACTGAGATTCTGGTTGGGCTTTTATCCTAAGTCATATTGCAAGGCTCGTTAAAGGGTCAATATTGATTTGTAGGATTGCTACTTCCAATAGGAGGCACCCAAGTTCAAGTCCTCTTCCTCTCTGAAGAGACAATTTGCATATTTAATTTCCCAGAGTAGCATGCAAGACGTTTAAGTCTCCTCATACTGGCGTGCCAGACCTGGCATGTCAGTCTCCACATGGAGAAAACTTACCCCTTACCACATGATGAAAGAAAAGCTACCACCATAGATGTCCGGCTGCACCTTACTCCCTTTTCTCCATTGAAAATATATGTACAAGCTTCATATAGGCTGACAGCTATATAAACCTTTACAATCACCATTTTCACTGCATTGAAAAAAACTGCTCTGAGGAACAGGAGCTCATAGATTTCCATAAGTTACTTTTTTTCTTATTTTTAACTCCTTGAAGACGCAGCCTACTTCAGACATTAGGGCACGGCTCCATTTTTCGATTTTGGCATTTGTCACTTTACGTAACAACAACTTCTAAATGCTTTTACGTTTCCAGGTGATCCTGAAATTGTTTTTTTTTATCACATGTTGTACTTTATGTTAAAAGTAAATTTAGATTGATGTTTTGAAATTCTAAAAAAAATAACATTTAAAAAAATAATTGGAAAAATGTAAAACTTTTAGTGTGTTTGACGTTTAAACAGATAGGCATAATTTTCATTTTCCATGTGTATTTTATGTTGGCCTCATTTTTTTTTATACTTCCAATTATGTGCGCAGGCTCTTCACAAGAGTTTGCCTACGGTGCTCGGGTATGCATTGAGTATCACGGGTGTTCGAGTCTCCGCAGCCGCATGTTTCGCAGCTGTTAGACAGCCACAAAACATGCGAGGATTGCTTGTGTTTCTCAGACAATCCCCGCATGTTTTGTGGATGTCTAACATGCGGCCGCGGGGACTCGAACATGTCACTTGAGCACCCGTGTACTCGGTGCATACATGAGCACCCTAGGCAAACTCGAATAAAGAGCACTTGCTCTCGTCACTACATGGAGTGCAATTTGACTTTTGGTGGGCAGATTTTATTGGATTAGGTTGCCACTGCCATGTCATACTTTCAAAACCTTTGAGGTGAAAAAAAAAAACCCTGTAGATTTGGAAATCTCTTATAGCCACATTTTATTCACAGCAAAACATAGAACAGATCAGAAGATGGACATTTTTCCATTTCATTTGAAAAAATTAACTCATTTCGAAATTGTTTGACAGCAACACATTTCAAAAAAGTTGGGAGAGAAGGCAGGAAAAGTTAGTGGTACTAATGAAAAAAGTTATATGACTGTGTATAAAAAGAGCATGGTAGAGAGGCAGAGTCTCCCAGAAGCAAAGATGGTCAGAGGTCAACAATCTGTGAACAACTGCATCTAAAAATGTGAAACAATTTTGGAAAAATATTCAAACTAAGACGATTCTGATGATTCTGGAGAAATCCATGTGCATAAGGAACAATATTGACAGTCAATATTGGATGCTTGTAATCTCTGGTCCCTCAGGCAGCAGTGCAATAAAAACAGGCATGAGTCAGTCATGCAAATCACTGCCCGGGCTCAGGAATACTTCTAAAATGAAAAGTCTGTAGTCACTCCGTGTGACTGCAGTGTTGTGAATGCTCCCAACGAACGCACTGTGCGCTGCGAGGATTCACCTTTGGCTGCCTCGCAGGGGCATACATAGGAATCATGGGGCCCCACAGCAGAAGTTCTAATTGGGTGCCCCCCCCCCCCCAAAAAAAAAAAAAAAAAAAATTTTAAGAATTGTCGGTGTCACAGAAGAGCAGATCTCACAACTTTGCAGCATTTACATAGTAATTTTCCTCCTACTGAAGTCCTAGATTCCTCTTTCATTTCCCCCTTCAAGTATTATGCAAACAAAAGTGCCCCCCAAACACAGTATGATACCTCCATGGTGAATTCCTCCACATGCGCAGTATAATGACCCTACTGTACCCCACCTCAACTCCCAAGGCAAAGTATTGTGCCCCCGACACAGTATGACCCGCACACAGCTCTGCATGCACTATAATGGGCCTATATACAGTATAATGGCCCGCACACAGTATGATGGACCCACACAAACCTTCACACTGTATAATTGCTTGCATACAGTATAATGGACCCCCACATATTATAATGGCCCCACATAGCCTTCCATATAGTATAATGCACCCCCATAATCCTCCATATAGTATAATGCCACTCCCCATGGTCCTCCATAGAATATAATGCTCTCCCCATGGTCTCCACACAATATAATGCACCCCTATATCCTTCATACAATATAATGCGCACCCCATAGCTCTCCATATAGTATAATCCACCCCCTCATGGTCCTCCACACAATATAATGCACCTCCCATGGTCCTCCATACAATATAATGCACCTCCCATGGTCCTCCATACAATATAATGCACCCCCATGGAACCCCCATAAAATATAATGCATCCCCATGGTCCTCCATACAATATAATGCACCCCCATGGTCCTCCATACAATATAATGAACCCCCCATAGTGCATTATGACCACCGGTCAGTGATTTAAAAAAAAATAGACACAGTACTCACCTCTCCTGGTTCCACCTGATGATGCTCTGGTCTCCGTGCAGTATGAAGCACCGGAAATCTCAGAGAAGCAGGCGCCCTGTAATGATGTCATCGCACCCGCTGCTCTGAGACGTCAGACGCCGAGGAAGAATGACGAGAGTGGAAGTGTCTGCTGAGGCTCCATCATAATTACTCGCACTGGCCTCCCCACTGGCCATCAGCGTGAGCAATGATGATGGAGGAGGGAGCGTGAGCAGACACTTCCACTCCCATCATTCGGTGCGGGCGCCCCCCGGCTCACGGACCCCATAGCAGTGGAGTGGCCTGCCGCCATTGGCGGTACACCACTGCTTCCCCGGGAATGGCGGTCAAGTATGCAATATGCATACTCCTGTGCAGAGCCCGTCTAGTGGGCACAGCCTCGATCAATACACTCAATACAAAGGAGCGGACATTTGACGTTCCAGTACATCCATTGTCGGGAAGGGGTTAAAGAGCTCTTGTTATATGTTTTTTATTGCACTTTCTTTTTCCCAACCGTCATGTAATCTTAGACCCTACTTGTTGGGATGAGGGCATCCAAAAGCCCTTTATAGCTCTTAGTTGTTTGAAACTGTTTTCTACTGAGGGAATTATTTTATGATTATTAATGGTTTCTTCAGAAAATACCTCTGAAACCTCCTGATGGCATGACTGTCACAGCTGCCTGAGATAAATCCTGTCATCTAGATTGGTTCCTTGTACCTAACAATTTACCAAAATAATCACAGAGGACTGGTTCCTTGTACCTAACAATTTACCAAAATAATCACAGAGGACGCACCGTGTGCGCTAGATAGTGCGGTGCTCCGGACAGCCCACACTCTATCTTTTAGGCTAAGGTTCACAGATTGTAGAGTTCATACTACAGTACTTAAATTTTATTAAACCATTAAAGTCACTAGTAATAAGGTGCACCGAACAATACAATATATAAGCAAAAGAAAAAAAATATGGTAAAACCTTACGAGGTATAATTTATGCCAGTTTAGGACAAGAAGCCATTGCTATTGGCGAAAATATTATAGATAATGAGATTATATTATTATGTTCCCCCAATCCTAAAACCAAATAAAAAAGGGATGATTGGTATCAGTGTTCTGATTGAGATTAAGGAGTAATAGAGTGTACGAGAGCACTCGTAAAATTCTACTCCAATTGGTATGAATAGATATATTCAATTCCACCCCAATCGGTGGACTACATAGAGAATTGACAATTGTTATCATCCGTAAAAAGAATATCGTAACGCCCTCAAGAAGACGTTTGGTTACTACTTATTATGCGAGTACTGACAATCCCATGTACCATTATAGACCATTGATAATTCCAGCGCTATTAGTGATAAACATAGAACATAAGGATAGTTTTTACTATTGCACGTCCTGACAAGGACAGTTGAGTTAGACGCCCATTTGGTCTCCTCATCCTATTGAGGTACCATCAACCTTGTTAAAACACATTATACATGGACAGTGGTTAATGTCCCATAGGGGACTGTTGGGGTCTCCACTTTATGTCCCAATAAAGACCATAGACTTATCAAATTCCACCACAATTGATGGCATATATGGAACCTTGAATGCTGGTTATTGTCCTAAGGATTGTTTAGGTTAGCCCCCTCAAAAGAGATCTGATAACCTCGCCCTATGATACCGTCCACTCTATGTCCCAATTAGGACTATGGATCTATTTGGAAACATCCGAATTGGTGAACTACATGGAGCGTAGACAGTGGTTAGTGTCCTATTAAGGATGGTTGGAATACGTGTTCTCAAAAGGATATTCGAAAGCCGTGTCCCATTTGGGTATATTAACCTTATGTTCCGTTTGAATTCCACCCAAGTCGGTGGGATACAGGAGTAGCGTCCTATAAAGGACGATTGTAGATGGCACCCTCTAAAGGACATTTAGTCGCCTCGCCCAAAAGAGGTAAAAGATGAGCAGGATCCCCGAAGAAGCGTTGTGTTAACCATTCAATATAGGGGTCGGCACAATGCTTCTGGTGCAAGCCATGCCGACTTGAAGATGCTCCATTATAATTCGCACCCCACGAGAGAACTACATTAATAGTTCAGTTAGGTAAAGCAGAACCCAGGAGAACTACATAGAATAGAACAACAGATAATTCTGTTATGGAGGGATATCAGCTATAATATGTTATCACCTAAACCTGGAATAAACAGTACAGTTATAATCACTATTATTGCAGATGTAATCTATCGGGAGCACAGAGCTGCTACCGATACATACCTAGGTACCATAGAAAGAATTTATATACTTGTTGGGATGGAGTACGGGGTTGAAAGTGAGGTCAACACAGAAGGGCCATAACCAATATAAACAATGCTGTGTTAGTGTCACACAAGATGTGGGAAAGACTAAGTGCAACACGAAGGGAAGAGGGGAAGGGAGCCCAGACAGTAGGGAAAGGGGGAGTGGAGACCTCCTAGGTCGATCTGATATCACCTGGTCTCCCCAAATGTCCCTATATTGGTTCCTCACCAATCGCCGCACAGGAACCTAAACCCTGTATTTCCCTAGAGCTTGGTCCTGTATAGGGAAGGGGAGGATGAGCACTAGTCAGTCCCCACTAACAACTAAAGACAACTAGGGAGACAAACACAGGGGAAAGTAACTTAGCTTGAGCTGACTTCAGGGAGATTACACCACACATCCTCCTAGCACCAGAGAGGAAGTAAACAGACTGCAGTAGCTCCAAGCCTTCACAAGGGAACATGTGAATGTCACCGGCGCCTCCCTGTAGAAAACAAAATATTTAAACACCCAGGCCTGGGTGTCAATTAGCAGGAGGGAGGTAGCCGCTGGGTCCTAGAGTAATACAGATCTAAGAAGGTGTCTGTAATACCAAACGAAGAGACCTTCTGCAACCAACTGCAGTGACTGTCTGTCAGATCTGACACACCCATGACAGGGAAAACACATACAAGATTTGTGCTCATTGATGCCACATGGTTTTCGGTGTTGGTCATATACATCTACATAGCTTCCTCTGCAAAATCAGATTATCCCGGCCCACACCTGTGTGTGGTGGATCCACCTTTTCACTTCCTACGAAATGTAGCAGATTTGTTATGGAAAAGCCGCATATGTTTAGCCACTAGTGGATCTTTCTGATTTAGGATATCATTAACATGATCCCCGATTCTTCTCATCAATTCCCTTTTTGTTTGGGTTTGGCTTGCAAAAGCTAGCTGGGATGATCCTTTGTACACCAGTTTCTCTCTCCTTTCAGAGACTATTACTCAGGTTGTCCATTCTAACAAAGGTGGGTGGTGAACTAGACTTGTGAAGTCAGGCGCTACCTCAGTGGGGTAGTCTGTACAAGCTGCTCCGTTGTTTGTGACGTAAAGATTCTACTCCTGATGGAGCTAATCCACCGGACCCTTCATTGAATCCTCCCATCAGCTGGAATTCTATGATAGGTGCCCAGCAGCCCACCTATTCCGAAGTGGCTGAGTATTGATTTCGGAAAGTTTTGTTTGAGTTGTTGGGTTATAAAAAGCGTTACAAATATTTTCCTAATTGTCCTGTTTAGTGTGTTCGACAATGACTGAAAGTACTCTTTAGGACGCTACTCCTAAATTCTATAAATTGATGTGGAATTCAATTGATCTGTGGTTCTAATATGGCCATAGGTTAATATACTCGAATAGGGCAAGGCTATCAAACGTCATTTTGAGGATACTAATCTAAACCATCCTCCTCTGGGCCATAATCAGCATCCATATATCCCACCAATCGGGGGGGAATTGGATAACTCTAAGGTCATTTTTGGGACACAGGGTGCTGACCTCAACTGCCCCTTATAGGAAATTAACCACTGTCCATGTTCCATGTGTTATATTGATTGATGTGGTTCAAATCCTAAATGGTCCTTATCGGGACAAAAAGTTGATGATAACCCTATAGGACATGGTGGCCAAATGTCCTCCGCAAGGGTGCCTTACTCACCAGTCCTTAAGACATGTTCCGAAACATATTACGCCTTAATATCTAAATCGGGACATTGGTACCATTTGTCCTTTTTTATTTGGTCTCAGGATAATGGGGATGTAATAATTTAGTGTCCTCTCTTCCTCTGTTAACATTAGCGTCCTAATACTGTGGCCAATATTCATGGCTTCTTGCCCTCAGCTGGCATAAACTATACCTTGTAAGCTTTTACCTTTTTTTTTTTTCTTTGCTTATATATTGTATTGTTCATTGCATCTTATAGCCAATGATTTTAATGGGGTAATAAAAATTAAGTAGTATGTACTTTACAATCTTTTCATCACATTTTACTACAATTTTGTGAGATATGACTAAAATTAGAAATTCTGACTTATTTTTTTTTTATGGTGTTCTCTAGGCAGGAAAAATAGTGTTCATTGTTTTCTAGCTTGGGTTGTCACAAACATGTTGATAAGTATCATATATTTATATTTTACTTTTTTTTATTTTTTACAATAAAATCCTATTTTATAAAAAAAAAAGTTTTAGATTTTCATGCATTGCCATATTGTAAGACCTGTAACCTTTTTTTTAGGTAGAGCTTTATTTTGCTGGACAAGTTGTAGATTTCATTGGTATCATTTTGGCGTTAATTGTGCTGTTTTGATAACTTTTAATTACAATTGTTTTGAGGCTAGAAGAACAAAAAAGAGTTATTCTGTCATTTTTTTTTTCCAGCATTCAGTAGGTGGAATAAATCATATAATAATGTTAAAGTTTGGGTTATGATGGACGTGGTAATATAAATTATGCATATTTTTGTTTTATTACTATTGCATAAAAAAATCTCTTTTTTTAAGAATTTTTTTTTATATTTATTGATTTGCTTTTTCTACGGATGGTGCTGTATGAGGGTTTGTGTTGACTTGTGTTTTTTATTGGTGCCATTTTGGGGAGCATTTGACTTTTTTATCGCTTTTTATTTCATTTCATTTTTATTTCATTTTTTTGGTAGACAATATCACCATATTGTAGGAGCCATAACGCTATTTTTCATCTACGGAGCTTGTTTTTTTGCATGATAAATTGTAGCTTTTGTTTGCATAATTCTTGTGTTCAAGTGACCTCTTTAATCGATTTATGGTCAATTTTTTAAATCAGGGTGACAAAAAAACAGCAATTCTGACTTTTTTTTATTTTTTTTAATAGCGCTCACCGGGCAGATTAATTGACATTCTAGTTTTATAGTTCAGTTCTCTAAGGACACAGTAATTCCAACTACGTATAGGTTTTATGTTTTTATTATTTTTCAGGTAATAAAGGATATAAAGAGCAAAAGGGCGATTTTTTTTTTTTTTTTTTTTAATGATTTGAAAAGCATTTTTTTTTCACTTGCATTGACCTGCAACCTGGGCCTGATAGGCCTCCATAACTGGCAGACCCAGGGGCCGATGTCAGGTCTCAGGTTATGTTAGGAATCGTGGTTCTGTGCTCCCACCTAGGAATGGAGCAGGTCCGGTGCTACACTACTCCGGTCGCAGGCACCGCCACTGTCCTGACCCTGTTGGCGGAGCTACTATGTGTACACGGAGACTTTCTCAATTTTATGAAGCATCGCGTTCTGGTGTCTCTCACTGATTTCTCCTGTTGCCAGGCAATGCAAAACGCTGCGGTGTTTGGCACTATGCAGTGGTGGGATGTTGTCTATTCTGCTGTTCAAAGTAGCAGGGAGTGGCTGTCCGGGGATGACTGGGAGGTATTCAACACCTGATCATTAGGCGGGCTATTTAATCCTGCTCCCTGCTCAGTCCTTTGCTGTTTATTACAGTTCCTATGTGCTGTGGTAGTGAGTAGTCCTAGCATTAGTGTTGCTATCTTTTCAGGAGTTTTCTAATTTTCTGTTCTGGCCTCACTTGCTTGCGGAGGTACTCACCTGATTCATGACTGGGCACCGACCCAGTCACGAGACGCCAGCTATCTGGCGACAGTGGGCCTGGGAAGGGCTCTGCCAAAGTCCCCCTTCCATTTATTGGGAGCTGGGTGAAGAGTATTCCCGGCCCTCATGGACTCGCCTAGCTGGGAAGCTTGTGCCAAGTGCGTCTGTGGCTGCGCCTTTGCTGGTTTGGTGCCAGTCTTGCTGGGTCCCTCTGCAAAGCCGCCAACAGGTTGCCATAGTAATTAATGACTCCTTACCATTGTGGGGGTGAGGATGGAGGTAAAAAGGGAGCCCCCCTTTCTGTGTCAAACATCTACATGTGGATACTATCTAGATCAGGGGTGAGAAACCTCCAGCCTGCCAGCCGTTTATGGCCCACGCTGTCTTTTCTGGCCCCCAGGCAGATTCCCGGGGACTGTAGTGCTCAGGTTGGCGGATGTATTTTGCTGGTCTCTGGTCCTTTAATTGCTCTTTACACTGAGCATGTGTACGCAGTGCTCATTATTAAACGCTGTGACACATGCAATGAAGGATTATGTCCTGACAGTGCCAGCATTAGGACATACTTTGTAGGCGGAGTCAACATGCTGTCTCCTGTCCCGCTGATGAAGCCAGGAGCCCCAGCCTCTCCTAAGTGATGTATATACATCAGGATCAGTATATCCTATGTGAGTTACCGTATTTTTCGGACTATAAGACGCACTTTTTTCCTCCAAAATTTTGGAGGAAAGTGGGGGGTGCGTCTTATAGTCCGAATACTATATACATGGCTCTGCGTGGTGGTGGGTGTGGGGGAGTGGCAACAGGGGATCAGCGTGGCACAGGAGGCAGCAGCCGCCTGCTGCAGGCTACGTTGTGCCTGCTACTAAAGAAAATGAATATTCCCTGCTCCCCATGCCCATGGGCGTGGAGAGCAATGAATATTCATTTCTCTTAATAGCTGTGGGTTGTAGAGAATATCCATGGTCTTTAATAGCGGGCACACAGACCGCAGAGCGGCAGCAGGAGCCATGCTGTGGTACAGTGTGCCGGCTATTGAACAGACTGAATGGTCACTGCTCCCCACGCACAGAGTCCCGGCATGGGGAGCAGTGACTATTCCAGCTCAGCGTCTCACACTTTGTTAGGACGCATGGCAGGGACGCCATGCGTGCCCTGCCATGCACGGCTCACACAGTGAGTGTCGGCAGCAGAGCGGGACAGTGCAGGAGGAGAGAGGAGGTGAGTATGATTGTTTAATTTTTTTTGTAGGCAGCGTGATGGGGGCTCAGAGGAGGGTACTATGCATACCAGGATGGGGGCTCAAGGGGTGCCATGCATACCAGGATGGGGGCTCAAGGGGTGCCATGCATACCAGGATGGGGGCTCAAGGGGTGAAATACATACCAGGATGGGGGCTCAAGGGGTGCCATGCATACCAGGATGGGGGCTCAAGGGGTGCCATGCATACCAGGATGGGGGCTCAAGGGGTGCCATGCATACCAGGATGGGGGCTCAAGGGGTGCCATGCATACAAGGATGGGGGCTCAAGGGGTGCCATGCATAACAGGATGGGGGATAAAGGGGTGCCATACTAGGATGGGGGATAAAGGGGTGCCATGCATACCAGGATGGGGGATAAAGGGGTGCCATGCATACCAGGATGGGGAATCAAGGGGTGTCATGAATACCAAGACAGGGTATAAAGGGGTGCCATGCATACCAGGATGGGGGATCAAGGGGTACCATGCATACCAGGATGGGGATGAGGGCCAGGTATACCATGATGGGATGGGGGCCACCTATACCAGGAAGGAGGGGCCATACATATCAGGATGGAGGATATTAACAGAATTGGGGGACATTACCCCAATACCAGTGTCAGCAGCAGACCCCCTCCCCCATAACAGGGCATCATGACCACAATTTTTGCTTACATTTTTTTTCCTCATTTAAAACCTAGATGCGTCTTATGGTCCGGTGCGTCTTATAGTCCGAAAAATACGGTAGGTGCTCCAGCCCCAGCATCTGCTTTATAATCATCACATCAGAGACATTGAGGCTGCTATATATACACATCACATAGGAGACACTGATACTGCTGTACATACATCACATAGGAGACACCGAGGCTGCTCTATATATATCACATAGGAGACACTGATACTGCTCCAGTCCCTGTACATATATACAGCAGTCTTGGTATATCCTATGTGATGTATATACAGCAGTTTCAGTGTCTCCCATATCATGTATACAGCCGTCTTGGTGTCTCCTATGTGATGTATATGTAGCACTCTGTGTCTCCTACATCATGTATACAGCAGTCTTGGTGTCTCCTAAGTGATGTATAAACAGCAGCCTGTGTCTCCTATGTAATGTATACAGCAGTATCAGTGTCTCCTATGTGATGTATATAAATGTACTTTGTTTGTGGGAAAACCCCTTTAAAACACCCTTTAGGAAATTCTGAGTTAAAAGAGGGGATCCCCTGTTTGGGATCCAGTGTGGAGGACGGTTATAAAGAGTGTCTCTTGCTCTGGAGGACCTGTCCTGTCGTGCATGACATAGACAGCCCCTTGGTTTGAATTATCACTGTGTAATACTTTTTACCTGTGGTGGTGCTGCAGGAAAATTGAACACTTGCTGCCAGATTTACCCATAGATTACAGGTGATCACGGGGGTCCCATCAGAAGAATATAGTTGACATTATTGAGAAGCACCTTGTTGCTAACTGTATACATGGCTGAGAAGAGAAGACAGGTCATTAGGGACAGTTTTCATATTGCATGCCAAACTGGTGAATGGATTTTGCTCAGCCTTAATAAAACACATTTTTTTTTATTCTTTGCCTCCTCGTGACTTTTTGATTTTAATAGGAGGTTTATTATATATTTTTCCATGAGCTTATTATCGATTGTATTTCATGCCTATTAATTAGTAACTTCCACTCCTTAAAAGTGCAGTCATAATCCCATTATGGTGCAAAATACCAAAAACTCTCTGATAAGAGTGTCAGACCTCATATAAACTGAGCCTCCTGCATAGACTATTGTCCTGTCAGTGCTGGGGCAGAGGTAAGTGCCACATCTGAGCGTCTTCTCTGTTCTCCATACTTGTTCCTTTACTTTTCGTTTACATACATTATTCTCCACTATGTATATGTCCACTTATAGATATATAGTAAATTACAATCTTCCAGAAGACTTCGCTCTCAGGGTGTTATCTTGTTGGTTTTTTCCCAGAAGTAGGAAAACTGGCTCCTTGTAGGTTCATGTTTCAGTGTCACTCATCCACTTCTTTTAGTAAAATGCTCAATGGGGAATCACATAGGACCCCTTGGCTGACGTGAGTTTCACACAGATACTGACAGCTAATATACACAGACAGGCACAATGGAAGATTACCACGACTATGCCTGCAGGGCAAGTTTGAAAGGCCATCGAAAAGGAATATTAAAAAAAATTGTAGCACCACCCTTCTTGTATGCCAACTGGTACTTGTCCCTGGTCCCCTAAAGTATCATTACACACAGGTTCGGTAGTGAATAGTTTGGGCAGATTATTCTCTTTCTTTAGGTATCAGCAACCAAAGCTTGAGCTGGATGCACATCAGAGTGAGCTGGATGCACATCATGATGAGCTGGATGCACACCAGGATGAGCTGGATGCACATCAGGATGAGCTGGTAGCACACTAGGATGTCCTAGATGCACACCACGATGAGCTGGTTGCACACCACGATGAGCTGGTTGCACATCATGATGAACTGGAAGCACACTAGGATGAGCTAGATGCACACCAGGATGAGCTAGATGCACACCAGGATGAGCTGGATGCACAGCTGGATGCACATCAGGATGAGCTGGATGCACATCAGGATGAGCTGGATGCACACCAGGATGAGTTGGTTGCACATCATGATGAGCTGGATGCACACCAGGATGAGCTGGATGCACATCAGGATGAGCTGGTTGCACACCAGGATGAGTTGGTTGCACATCATGATGAGCTGGATGCACACCAGGGTGAGCTGGATGCACACCAGGATGAGCTGGATGCACACCAGGATGAGTTGGTTGCACATCATGATGAGCTGGATGCACACCAGGGTGAGCTGGATGCACACCAGGATGAGCTGGATGCACACCAGGATGAGTTGGATGCACACCAGAATGAGCTGGATGCACACCGGGATGAGCTGGATGCACACCAGGATGAGTTGGATGCACACCAGGATGAGTTGGATGCACACCAGGATGAGTTGGATGCACACCAGAATGAGCTGGATGCACACCAGGATGAGCTGGATGCACACCAGGATGAGTTGGATGCACACCAGAATGAGCTGGACCCCCTTAAACTAGGATTGGGTGTAAGGAGGTGAAACCATTGCAAGGCACCCACTTCTACAGATATACGAAGCAGATACATCCTACAAGAAACATGGAGTCATAAGTCCTTAAATGTAAAAAATATAAAAATGTATTGAAATACAAAGCAAGCAAATTTCATAATTATAATCAAAAGAAAGTCAAAAAAAGAAAAGACACAAATGTTTAGGACTGCTGGGCCACTATAATGTGACAGGCATGGGGGTGTATACCCTAACAATATTACAAAAGGTAATATGTATAAAAATTTTGACTATCTACATCAGGGGTCTCAAACTCGGCTGGGTATATGGGCCGCACATGGAAAAAATTTGAATTTGGGGGGCCGCATTCTTTGTTCAATGTGACATTTTTAGTGATACCAATTTTTTTGTATACACCTTTTGAACATTTTTGCCGTGTTTATTTTTTTATGGCTTGGGTCGTTATGGATGTGGCGATAATAAACGTGCACTTTTTTGTGTTTACTTTAGTTTACATATAAAACAGCATTTATAGTGCCCAATATTTTTTCATGCTTTATTTTATTTTTTTTACAATTTTATTTCCCCCAATTGGCCACATACAGTAATATTGTCTTACAATTAGCATCATATAGTAATAATGGAAAACATCTTGTAGTAACGTTCCCCATCCTGGCGCCCATCTTGTACTAATGTGCCTCATCCAGGTCCCCATCTTGGGGCTATGTGCCCCATCCAGGTCCCCATCCTGTGGCAATGTTCCCCATCCAGGTCCCCATCTTGTGGCTCTGGTCCCCATCTTGTGGCTCTGTGCCCCATCCAGGTCCCCATCTTGTGGCTCTGTGCCCCATCCAGGTCCCCATCTTGTGGCTCTGTGCCCCATCCAGGTCCCCATCTTGTGGCTCTGTGCCCCATCCAGGTCCCCATCTTGTGGCTCTGTGCCCCATCCAGGTCCCCCTCTTGTGGCTCTGTGCCCCATCCAGGTCCCCATCTTGTGGCTTTGTGCCCCATCCAGGTCCACATCTTGAGGCTCTGTGCCCCATCCAGGTCCACATCTTGAGGCTCTGTGCCCCATCCAGGTCCCCATCTTGTGGCTATGTGCCCCATCCAGGTCCCCATCTTGTGGCTATGTGCCCCATCCAGGTCCCCATCTTGTGGCTATGTGCCCCATCCAGGTCCCCATCCTGTGGCTATGTGCCCCATCCAGGTCCCCATCTTGTGGCTATGTGCCCCATCCAGGTCCCCATCTTGTGGCTATGTGCCCCATCCAGGTCCCCATCTTGTGGCTCTGGTCCCCATCTTGTGGCTCTGTGCCCCATCCAGGTCCACATCTTGAGGCTCTGTGCCCCATCCAGGTCCACATCTTGAGGCTATGTGCCCCATCCAGGTCCCCATCTTGTGGCTATGTGCCCCATCCAGGTCCCCTCTTGTGGCTATGTGCCCCATCCAGGTCCCCATCCTGTGGCTATGTGCCCCATCCAGGTCCCCTCTTGTGGCTATGTGCCCCCTGTGTTGTTCTTCACACACATAAAATAGAAAAAAAAAAAGATGATTCTCACCTGTCCTCCGTTCCCTCGGCGTCCTTCCTGCAGATGTGGCCCGCAGGCACCACAGAGTCCGACCCCTTGACGATCCCGACCTGGTCCAGGAGGAGCCGCCGACAGCAGCGCTGAATTGCCGCACAGAGACTGTCTCCCAGCACTGCATTTCCAATGCCAGCCGCTGGCCAATCAGAGGCCAGCAGCTGACATCTGCATATGGCAATGACATCATACTCGCTGCGCCGACACGCAGATATCAGCTGCTGGCCTCTGATTGGCCGGCGGCTGGCATTGGAAATGCAGTGCTGGGAAAAAGTCTCTGTGTGGCAATTCAGCGCTGCTGTCGGCGGCTCCTCCTGGACCAGGTCGGGATCGTCAAGGGGTCTGTGCCTGCGGGCCGCATAAAGCAGCCTCAGGGGCCGCATGCGGCCTGCGGGCCGCGTGTTTGAGACCCCTGATCTACATATACATGTGTGTCAATAGTGGCCTAATTAGTATACAGTCATATGAAAAAGTTTGGGCACCCCTATTAATCTTAAGCTTAATGTTTTATAAAAATTGGTGTTTTTGCAACAGCTATTTCAGTTTGATATATGTAATAACTGTTGGACACAGTAATGTTTCTGCCTTGAAATGAGGTTTATTGTGCTAACAGAAAATGTGCAATCTGCATTCAAACAAAATTTGACCGGTGCATAAGTATGGGCACCCTTATAATTTTCTTGTTTTAAATACTCCTGCCTACTTTTTACTGACTTACTAAAGCACTTTTTTTGGTTTTGTAACCTCATTGAGCTTTGAACTTTATAGCCAGGTGTATGCAATCATGAGAAAAGCTACTTAAAGTGGCCACTTGCAAGTTGTTCTCCTGTTTGAATCTCCTCTGTAGAGTGGCATCATGGGCTCCTCAAAACAACTGTCAAATGATCTGAAAACAAAGATTATTCAACATAGTTGTTCAGGGGAAGGATACAAAAAGCTGTCTCAGAGATTTAACCTGTCAGTTTCCACTGTGAGGAACATAGTAAGGAAATGGAAGAACATAGGGACAGTTCTTGTTAAGGCCAGAAGTGTCAGGACAAGAAAAACATCAGAAAGGCAGAGAAGAAGAATGGTGAGATCAGTCAAGGACAATCCTCAGACCACCTCCAGAGAGCTGCAGCATCAACTTGCTGCAGATGGTGTCACTGTGCATCGGTCAACTATACAACGCACTTTGCACAAGGAGAAGCTGTATGGGAGAGTGATGCGAAAGAAGCCGTTTCTGCAAGTACGCACAAACAGAGTCGGCTGAGGTATGCAAAGGCACATTTGAAGAAGCCTATTTCTTTTTGGAAGAAGGTCCTGTGGACTGATGAAACCAAGATTGAGTTGTTTGGTCATACAAAAAGGCGTTATGCATGGTGGCAAAAAAACACAGCATTCCAAGAAAAACACTTGCTACCCACAGTAAAATTTGGTGGAGGTTCCATCATGCTTTGGGGCTGTGTGGTCAATGCCGGCACTGGGAATCTTGTTAAAGTTGAGGGACGCATGGATTCCACTCAGTATCAGCAGATTCTTGGCAATAGTGTTCAAGAATCAGTGATAAAGTTGAAGTTACGCAGTGGATGGATCTTTCAGCAAGACAATGATCCAAAACACCGCTCCAAATCTACTCAGGCATTCATGCAGAGGAACAAATACAATGTTCTGGAATGGTCATCCCAGTCCCCAGACCTGAATATCATTGAACATCTGTGGGATCATTTGAAGAGGCTGTCCATGCTCGGCGACCATCAAACTTAACTGAACTGGAATTGTTTTGTAAAGAGGAATGGTCAAAAATACCTTCATCCAGGATCCAGGAACTCATTAAAAGCTACAGGAAGCGACTAGAGGCTGTTATTTTTGCAAAAGGAGGATCTACTAAATATTAATGTCACTTTTCTGGTGAGGTGCCCATACTTATGCACCTGTCAAATTTTGTTTGAATGCAGATTGCACATTTTCTGTTAGTACAATAAACCTCATTTCAAGGCAGAAACATTACTGTGTCCAACAGTTATTACATATATCAAACTGAAATAGCTGTTGCAAAAACACCAATTTTTATAAAACATTAAGCTTAAGATTAATAGGGGTGCCCAAACTTTTTCATATGACTGTATATATAAAAAATACACAACATACGTAATTTGGGGCTGCTTTTTCTGCTGGTCCCCACGGGTATAGGATGGGTCCTCCCTATTGTGACTGTGTTTCTCTTCATTATATTATGTGACTTTCTGCGTACGTGCGGATACATACAGTTGAAACCAGAAGTTTACATTCACTATATAAAAAGACACATATGTTTTTCTCGATATCTGACATGAAATCAGAATAAACCTTTCCCGTTTTAGGTCAATTAGGATTACCATAATTATTACCAAATGCCAAATGCCAGAATAATGAGAGAGAGAGAATATTTTAAGCATTTTTATTACTTACTGCAAAGTCAAAAGTTTACATACATTTCATTAGTATTTGGTACCATTGCCCTTAAACTGAATGACTTGGGTCAAATGTTTGGGATATCCTTCCACAAGCTTCTCACAATAGTTTGTCGGTATTTGGGCCCATTCCTCCTGACAAAACTGGTGTAACTGATCCAGGTTTGTAGGTCGCCTTGCTCGCACCTGCCTTTTCAGCTTTGCCCATACATTTTCAATAGGATTGAGATCAGGGCTTTGTGATGGCCACTACAAAACATTGACTTTGTTATCCTTAAGCCACTTTGTTACCATTTTGGCAGTATGCTTCAGGTCATTGTCCATTTGGAAGACTCATTTCCGCACAAGCTTTAACTTCCTGGCTGATGTCTTGAGATATTGTATTGCCATATAATCTTCTTTTCTCATGATTGCATTTATTTTGTGAAGTGCACCAGTCCCTCCTGCAGCAAAACAACCCCACAACATAATGCTGCCACCCCCGTGTTTCACAGTTGGGATGGTGTTTTTTAGGCTTCCAAGCTTCTCCCTTTTTCCTCCAAACATAACGATAGTCAATATGCCCCAAAAGTTCAATTTTAGTTTCATCAAATACATGTCTCCAAAAATGAAGGTCTTTGTTCCTGTGTGCCTTTGCAAACATTAATCTGGCTTTTTTATGTTTCTTTTGGAGTAATGGCTTCTTATTGGCAGAGTGGCCTTTCAGTCCATGTTGATACAGTACTCATTTCACTGTGGCTATAGACACAATCTTACCAGCTCCAGCTTCCGCCATCATCTTCACAAGGTCTTTTGCTTTTGTCCTTGGGTTGATATGCACATGTCGGATCAAAGCACGTTCATCTCTGGGACACAGAACCCGTCTCCTTCCTGAGCGGTATGATGGCTGGACATTCACATCTTGTTTGTACTTGCGTATAATTGTTTGTATAGATGAACGAGGCACCTTCAGTTGAAATTGTACCCAAGGATGAGCCAGACTTGTCCAAGTCCACAATTCTCTTCCTGATATCTTGGCTGATTTCTTTAGACTTTCCCATGATGCTACACAAAGAAGCAGTGTGTTTCAGGTGTGCATTTAAATACATACACAGGTGGGTCTCTAACTCAGATGTTGCCAAAAAAACTATCTGAAGCTTCCAAACACATGCCATCATCATATGGGCAGTCCAGAATTGTTTAAAGGCATAGTAATCTTAGTGTATGTAAACTTTTGACTTTGCAGTAAGTAATAAACATGCCTTAAAACATTCTCTCTCTCTCAGTATTCTGGCATTTGGCAAATATTAAAAATTCTGGTAATCTTAATTGACCTAAAACGGGAAAGGTTTATTCTGATTTCATGTCAGATGTTGAGAAAAACATGCATATGTGTCTTTTTATATAGTGTATGTAAACTTCTGGTTTCCACTGGACCTCCTCTTTTAGAACTATACCTGATATTTGTGTGATGTTTATCTGACTAAATCTGTCTGAACTGGATCATCACTTGATACAGACCCCATGCACGTGCACTTTCTCTATTTTGCAATTGGCTAGGTTACGATATGTAGATAGTCACAATTTTTATACATATTACCTTTTGTAATATTGTTAGGGTATACACCCCCATGCCCATCACATTATAGTGGCCCAGCAGTCCTAAACATTTGTGTCTTTTCTCTTTTTGACTTTCTTTTGATTATTATAATTATCTAATTTGCTTACTTTGTATTTCAATAAATGTTTATATTTTTTACATTTATGGACTTATAACTCCATGTCTCTTATAGGATGCATTTGCTTGGGAGCATCCTAGTGGTGGTCCCACTATAACCATTTGTTGGCATTTCGTATATTTATAAATCTATCATGTCTGTGTATCATATGATATTGACTCTAGATATACCGAGCAGCAATCGCTGGAAAAGCAACAGCTTACCTAACTAATATATAGTCAGATGGTAGAACAGTAAATGGGAAGTAGTTAAATGGTTATTAAGAGGAACATTAAAAGGTAATTGTCCTTTAATTACACATTAGTAAGGAATGAGTTGATTAGAAATGCTTATATGAGCACGGCCAGGTCAGGAAAGCTCTGGCAATCCACTAGTTACAAACGTGCTGTATGGATCTCTACATATACACATTATAATAGACTGACCAATTGTTTCTAATCTGTCATATTACGCTGCTTTACTTATTACATTAAGCTGCTATGCGTGAACCAAGCTTCACATCAGATTGGATGCCTATATGGCGGCAAAATAGTCTCTGCAGGTCCATACTAGGAGCCACAGACACTGTCCATGTCTCTATATATCTTAGATATGGTATTATATGCGGAAGGTGACAGTTTATTTTCTCACATATTCCATATAATCTCTACCTGGAGTTATACTGACATATAATGAGAAAACAATACCGCCATATAAAAGGGGTCATCCATCCATCTTTAAAATATTGTTAAAATAGGTCAGTCAGTGGCTGATGTGAGTGCTGCAGCTCCTTTAGTGCGTTCATGCTGATTTGAGACTGTTTATACTGGTGCCATCATATTGTTACTAGTAAATAAATACACAATACACTACACAGACAATAGTATTGTGCCCCAGTATTAACCGCCCCTGGCTGGAGTTTATGATTACATGTAGGGTATTGGCGCACTCAGCAGAAATTGCACAACAAATAATAATAATAATAATTTTTTATTTTTATAGCGCCAACATATTCCGCAGCACTTTACAAATTTTAGGGGGGACTTATACAGACAATACAGAATAAGCATATCTCATATCGAACGGAGTGAGGGCCCTGCTCGCGAGCTTACAGTCTATGAGGAAATGGGGGAGACTCAAAAGGTAGAATGTACATATATTGTATAATGCAGCCTTGATATACTGAATAGGATAAATAATACATGTACTGGTCGCCTGCCAGTATGTGTGCAGTCCTGACCGAGGCTATTATGTGCATGGTTGGTATGAACCTGAAATTGAAGAAGATTTTAATATGGGGGAAATCTGGGACGGACAGATAGTGTGTGGAGGCGATACGCCAGTCTAAAGAAATGGATTTTTAGGGTCCGCTTGAAACTGTGGGTATTGGGAATTAATTGAACTGTCCTGGGTAGTGCATTCCAAAGAATTGGCGCAGCACGCGAGAAATCTTGGAGACGGGAGTGGGAAGTTCGGATTATGGAGGATTTTAGTTTTAAGTCACTGGCAGAACGGAGGGCACGTGTAGGATGGTAGACTGAGACAAGGGAGGAGATGTAGGGGGGGTACTGAAGCATGGAGCGCTTTGTGGGTAAACGTGATGAGTTTAAATTGAACTCTATATTGGATGGGCAACCAATGCAATGACTGGCACAGGGAAGAGGCATCGGTGTAGCGGTTGGCGAGGAATATGATCCTGGCTGCTGCGTTAAGGACGGATTGGAGAGGGGAGAGTTTAGTAAGAGGGAGCCCGATAAGTAGAGAGTTGCAGTAGTCCAGACGAGAATGAATAAGAGCTACAGTAAGAGTTTTTGCCGAGTCAAAGGTGAGAAAAGTCCTGATTCTTGAGATGTTTTTGAGGTGTAGATGACATGAACGAGTGAGTGATTTGATGTGAGGAGTGAAGGAAAGATCTGAGTCAAAAATGACCCCAAGACAGCGGGCTTGTTGCTGGGGAGTAATAGTTGAGCCACAAACGGAGATGTCAATATCGGGCACAGGTAGGTTAGTGGAGGGAGGAAAGACGAGTAGTTCAGTTTTTGACAGATTCAGTTTTAGACTGAGGAAGGACATGATGTTAGACACAGCAGAAAGACAATCACTGGTCTTTTGTAGTAATGCAGGGGTGATGTCCGGAGCAGAGGTGTATAATTGGGTGTCATCAGCATAGAGATGGTACTGAAAACCGAATCTGCTGATTGTCCAATGGGAGCGGTGTATAAGAAAAGAAGGAGGCCTAGGACTGATCCTTGAGGAACCCCGAAAGGGGAAGGAGAGAGGAGGAGGAGCCGGCGAAAGACACAGTGAAGGAGCGGTCAGAGAGATAGGAGGAGAACCAGGAGAGAACAGTGTCCTTGAGGCCAATAGTGCGGAGCATAGAGAGGAGGAGCTGGTGATCCACAGTGCTGAATGCTGCAGAGAGATCCAGGAGAATCAGGAGGGAGTAGTGACCATTAGATTTAGCTGTTAGTAGATCATTAGAGACTTTAGTGACAAACAATGAGGTCTATTTTTTTTCTATTAGCCCTTATAAAAATTAACAATTTGGGGCTAAAACTACATTTAGTGGTAAAAAAGTAATTATTCTTTCTTCACCGTCCAATGGTATAAAATTCAGTGAGGTACATGTGGTGTCAACATGCTCGCTGAACTCCAAGATGAATTCATTGAGAGGTGTAGTTTGTAAAATTAGGTAATTTATGGAGGGTTTCTGCCATTCTGGCACCTCAGGGGCTCTACCAATGTGACATGGCACACTCAAACCAGTCCAGCAAAATCTGAACTCCAATGTGGCGCTTCTACCCTTCTGAGGTTTGCATCGCTTCCGACCACATTTGGGGTATTGGCGTACTCAGGAGAAATTGCTCAACAAATTTTGGGGTCAATTTTCTCCTGTTACCCTTGTGAAAATAAAAAATTTGGGGTTAAAAGAACATTTTTGTGGGAAAAATTTGATTTTTTATTTTCACAGCTCTACGTTATAAACTTCTGTGAAGCACCTGGGGGTTCAAGTTGCTCACCACACATCTATATATATTCCTTGAAGGGTCTAGTTTCCAAAATGGGTCGCTTGTTTGTACTGTTTAGGCCCATCAGGGGCTCTCCAAATTCGACATGGCGTCCTGTCTCAATTCCAACCATTTTTGCATTCAAAAAGTCAAATGGCGCTCCTTCCCTTCCAAGCCCTGCCGTGCGCCCAAACAGTGGTTTTCACCCACATATGGGGTATCTGCATACTCAGGAGAAATTTCACAACGGTTCATTTTCTTCTGTTACTGTTGTGAAAATAAAAAAATTGTGGCTAAAGTAAAAATTTTTGTGAAAAAAAAAGTTAAATGTTCATTTTTTCCTTCCACATTCCATTAATTCCTGTGAAGCTCCAGAAGGGTTAATAAACTTCTTGAATGTGGTTTTGAGCACCTTGAGGGGTGCAGTTTTTTAGCATTTTGTCACTTTTGGGTATTTCCTGTCATATAGGCTCCCCAAAGTCACTTCAAATATGATGTGGTCCCTAAAAAAATTGTTTTGTAAATTTTGTTGTAAAAATGGGAAATCGCTGGTCAACTTTTAACCCTTTTAACTTAACAAAAAAAAAAAGGTTTCAAAAATGATGCTGATGTAAAGTAGACATGTGGGAAATGTTATTTATTAACAATTTGTGTGACATATCTCTCTGATTTAAGGGCATGAAAATTCAAAGTTTGAAAATTGCAAAATTTTTTAAAATTTTCGCCAAATTTCCTATTTTTTCACAAATAAATGCAAATCATATCGAAGAAATTTTACCACTATCATGAAGTACAATGTGTCACGAAAAAACAATCTCAGAATCAGCGGGATCCATTGAAGCGTTCCAGAGTTATTACCTCATAAAGTGACAGTGGTCAGAATTGTAAAAATTGACCTGGTCATTAACGTGCAAACCACCCTCGGGGGTAGAGGGGTTAAGGACGTGTGTCCCGATATTTTTCTCTATATAGTGTATGTTTTTAAAAAGGACACACATAGTGTTATGTGGCCGGTATTGTGCAGATGAGTATGAATAGCACAAAGCAGAACAGAACTGAACACAAGTCTTCTCCAGATAATTGCGGAACTCCCGCTATAACAATCCATGATGTAATCCATGTATACTGATCAGTTCTACAACAATCCATGTGTAATTACCTATGACACCACGTTTTCTTCAGAAGACAGTTGTGAATTTCTGCACTAAGTCCTTATTTAGCAGCAGTAATTGTGCCGGTAGTCGTTGCATCACCTGTGGATCAGTTGTGTCGCTTCCTCCCTGCACCCTATAACCCCACAGGGACACATTCCCGGCCTCTCTGCTGTGGAAACTTAATGAGGTTACTTAGAAATAGATTTGATGGGAGGAGGCACATTTTGTTTTCGCGATGACCCATTTCCAGTGGCCCCTCTGATAATAACACAGGGACATATTTCTGATAAGGATGTTGCTATAAATAAGTTGCTGACATTTCAGCATCACATCTACACATCGCACATTACTCCATGCTGAAGAGGCTGAATAATCCAGAGGCCCAAGATCTAATAGCTGCATCTTCAACAAAGTTACAGTCAGTGACTGGAGATGTGGCATTAAAGTGGGCAACTATCTGACACATGAAGCAAAAAAAGCCAATCCGCTATGCACCGAAACATCCTCGGTTACAATACAACCATTTCTTGCATTGCTCCAATTCATCCAAAACAAAAGCAATCTTCCAAATATTCTTGAATAATACACTGTGTACACAATTATCAGGCAGTTCATGCTGTGGGTCAATCCAAAAGGATAATAAACCTGAATATTCAAGGACATAAAAGTAAGGTTTTGTCTCTCTTATGAGAATATCTCTGGGTGGAGAATTATTGGGAGAGTAAATTAAAACTTTAAATTTTCCATCTCAATTGTTTATTATTTTCATCTGTTAAAGTGAGAATAATAACCAAACAACCCAAAATTAAAAACATACATTTCCGACATTTTCAAAAAATCTCAGTGATCTATATAACCGCCCTTTTTCTTAATAACAGTCATACGCTCCACCCATGGAGTCTGTCGGTTTCTTAATGTGTTGACGATTAACTTTTTGGGCAGCATCGACCACAGTCCGCCAGACACTGATCAGAGAGGTGACTGTTTCCCTTCACCGTAAATTTCCCGTTTAAATTCCCACAAGTTCTCCATAGGGTTTAGGTCCGGTGAGGAAGGGCCATGTCATTATTCTTTCATGGTTAAAACCTTTACTGGCAGCCGAGCAGTGGAGACTACGATGCTGCGATGGAGCATTGTCTTCGAGAAATATCATGGTTTTCTGGAAAGCTGCAGACTTTTTCCAATACCACTGTTTGCAGAAAGCTTCTTCTAAAACCTGGCAGAAGGTTTTGGAGTTGATTTTTAAGTCCATCTTCAACCCAAAAAAGGTCCAACTAGCTCATCTTTAATAATACCAGCTCATAGCAGTACCCCACCTTCACCTTGTTGGCATCTGAGTGAAAGTGGAGGTTACTGATGCTCATCCATCTGGTCCGTCAAGAGTCACTCTCATTTCATCAGTCCATAAAACCTTTGAAAAATCTGTCTTCTTGGCCCAGTCTTGACGTTTCTACTTTCGTGTCTTGTTCAGTGGTGGTCAGGGGTTAGCATCCCTTACCTCGGCCGTGTCTCTGAGCACTGAACACCTTGTACTTCTGTATCTTGCTCAGTGGTGGTCGGGCTCAGCCTCCTCACCTCGGCCATGTCTGTGAGCACTGAACACCTTGTACTTCTGTGTGGTGGTCATGCTCAGCCTCCTCACCTTGGCCGTGTCTCTGAGCACTGAACATCTTGTACTTCAGTGTCTTATTCAGTGGTGGTCGGGCTCAGCCTCCTCACCTCGACCGTGTCTCTGAGCACTAAACACCTTGTACTTCTGTGTCTTACTCAGTGGTGGTCGGGCTCAGCCTCCTTACCTCGGCCATGTCTCTGAGCACTGAACACCTTGGACTTCTGTGTCTTGCTCAGTGGTGGTCGGGCTCAGCCTCCTCACCTCGGCCATGTCTCTGAGCACTGAACACCTTGTACTCCTGTGTCTTGCTCAGTGGTGGTCGGGTTCAGCCTCCTCACCTCGGCCATGTCTCTGAGCACTGAACACCTTGTACTCCTGTGTCTTGCTCAGTGGTGGTCGGGTTCAGCCTCCTTACCTCGGCCGTGTCTCTGAGCACTGAACACCTTGTACTACAGTGTCTTGTTCAGTGGTGGTCGGGTTTAGCCTCCTTACCTCGGCCATGTCTCTGAGCATTGAACACCTTGTACTTCTGTGTCTTGTTCAGTGGTGGTCGGGTTCAGCCTCCTTACCTCGGCCAAGTCTCTGAGCACTGAACACCTTGTACTTCTGTGTCTTGTTCAGTGGTGGTCGGGCTCAGCCTCCTCACCTCGGCCGTGTCTCTGAGCACTGAACACCTTGTACTTCTGTGTCTTGTTCAGTGGTGGTCGGGCTCAGCCTCTTCACCTCGGTCATGTCTCTGGGCACTGAACACCTTGTACTTCTGTGTCTTGCTCAGTGGTGGTCGGACTCAGGCTCTTCACCTCAGCCGTGTCTCTGGGCACTGAACACCTTGTACTTCTGTGTCTTGCTCAGTGGTGGTCGGACTCAGGCTCTTCACCTCAGCCGTGTCTCTGGGCACTGAACACCTTGTACTTCTTTGTCTTGCTCAGTGGTGGTCGGACTCAGGCTCTTCACCTCAGCCGTGTCTCTGGGCACTGAACACCTTGTACTTCTGTGTCTTGCTCAGTGGTGGTCGGGCTCAGCCTCCTCACCTCGGCCATGTCTCTGAGCACTGAACACCTTGTACTTCTGTGTCTTGCTCAGTGGTGGTCGGGCACAGCCTCCTCACCTCGGCCATGTCTCTGAGCACTGAACACCTTGTACTTCTGTGTCTTGCTCAGTGGTGGTCGGGCTCAGCCTCCTCACCTCGGCCATGTCTCTGAGCACTGAACGCCTTGTACTTCTGTGTCTTGTTCAGTGGTGGTCGGGCTCAGCCTCCTCACCTCGGCCATGTCTCTCTGCACTGAACACCTTGTACTTCTGTGTCTTGTTCAGTGGTGGTCGGGCTCAGCCTCCTCACCTCGGCCATGTCTCTGAGCACTGAACACCTTGTACTTCTGTGTCTTGCTCAGTGGTGGTCGGGCTCAGCCTCCTCACCTTGGCCATGTCTCTGAGCACTGAACGCCTTGTACTTCTGTGTCTTGTTCAGTGGTGGTCGGGCTCAGCCTCCTCACCTCGGCCATGTCTCTGAGCACTGAACACCTTGTACTTCTGTGTCTTGTTCAGTGGTGGTCGGGCTCAGCCTCCTCACCTCGGCCATGTCTCTGAGCACTGAACGCCTTGTACTTCTGTGTCTTGCTCAGTGGTGGTCGGGCTCAGCCTCCTCACCTCGGCCATGTCTCTGAGCACTGAACACCTTGTATTTCTGTGTCTTGCTCAGTGGTGGTCGGGTTCAGCCTCCTCACCTCGGCCGTGTCTCTGAGCACTGAACACCTTGTACTTCTGTGTCTTGCTCAGTGGTGGTCGGGCTCAGCCTCCTCACCTCGGCCGTGTCTCTGAGCACTGAACACCTTGTACTTCTGTGTCTTGCTCAGTGGTGGTCAGGCTCAGCCTCCTCACCTCGACCATGTCTCTTAGCACTGAACACCTTGTACTTCTGTGTCTTGCTCAGTGGTGGTCGGGCACAGCCTCCTCACCTCGGCCATGTCTCTGAGCACTGAACACCTTGTACTTCTGTGTCTTGCTCAGTGGTGGTCGGGCTCAGCCTCCTCACCTCGGCCATGTCTCTGAGCACTGAACGCCTTGTACTTCTGTGTCTTGTTCAGTGGTGGTCGGGCTCAGCCTCCTCACCTCGGCCATGTCTCTCTGCACTGAACACCTTGTACTTCTGTGTCTTGTTCAGTGGTGGTCGGGCTCAGCCTCCTCACCTCGGCTGTGTCTCTGAGCACTGAACACCTTGTACTTCTGTGTCTTGCTCAGTGGTGGTCGGGCTCAGCCTCCTCACCTCGGCCATGTCTCTGAGCACTGAACACCTTGTATTTCTGTGTCTTGCTCAGTGGTGGTCGGGTTCAGCCTCCTCACCTCGGCCATGTCTCTGAGCACTGAACACCTTGTATTTCTGTGTCTTGCTCAGTGGTGGTCGGGTTCAGCCTCCTCACCTCGGCCGTGTCTCTGAGCACTGAACACCTTGTATTTCTGTGTCTTGTTCAGTGGTGGTCGGGTTCAGCCTCCTCACCTCGGCCATGTCTCTGAGCACTGAATATGACAGCACTGGAGGATAATGGCTTCCTGGTTGCTTCACGTTTGATTCTTCTCCAATCTTTGTGCGTTTTTTTCCTCACCACGTATTTTGTGACCCTGTTGACTTTTTGCAACCAAATTTCTGGTTCTGCGATTACCCCAATATCTCAGCAATGTCAAGAGTGCTTCATCCTCTGTAAAACTTGTACAAATGTGACTTTTTAGAGTCATCTAAATCTCTTTTTTTGGCCCATTTTGCTTGAGGAAAACAAGCCGCCTATTAATTCTGCACCCCTTGATAAAAGGAGTTGTATCCTTAGGCCTCACCCCCACCTCATTACATAAATACACATCACCTGATCTGCTTCTTACAATTTCACGTTTATACAGCTCGGAGTTGGAAAACCGGAATTAGTCTTACCGGTAATGATGTTTCCAGGAGTCCACATGGCAGCACCATAGGAGGAGTAATCCCATATCCTGTGTAGGGACAGGAAGCACAAGAGGTTAAAAGCCCTCCCACCCCCAACCTCCTCAGTGATTTTCCAAGAACCACATTGGCTGGGTACAACAAAATGTTATCTTTAGACTTGCTTAGACCTATGTTAGAATCACATACAGTAGCAATATAGGGAGGGAAATAAGGGTGCTGTCATGTGGACTTCTGGAAACATCATTAACGGTAAGACTAATTCCGGTTTTCCAGGTTTCCCATGACAGTACCATAGGAGTATACCCAAGAACTCATAGCTTAGGGTGGGATAACTGCATGAAGTACCTTCCTACCAAACCAGGTCTCTGCTGTGAGAGAACATCTAGCTTGTAGTGTTTGTAGAAAGTAGTATGTCCTGACCATGTGGCTGCGGTACATATTTGTTCAATGGTAGCCCCTGCTCTAGTTGCCCATGAGGTGGAAATTGCTCTGGTGGAATGGGCTTTGATAGTTTCAGGGGGAGGCTGTCCTTCTGAAAGATATGCTAGATTAATCATGGATGTAACCCATCTAGCTAAGGATGGTTTTGAAGCCTTCCTGCCTCTATTTTTCCCCCAAACTGTATAAAAAGATTAGAGTCTAATCTACAGTTCCGAGTGGCTTCCAAATAGGCCAACACTGCTCTGCGGACATCGAGATGGTGGAACTATTCCTCCCTCTGATTCCTAGGGTTTTCGCAGAATGATGGAAGAACCACTTCTTGGTTTAAGGTCATTGATGATACCACCTTCGGGGAGAAACTTGGATCCAGCTTCAGAATGATGCAATCATCCCGAATCTGCATACAAGGCTCGACAATAGATAGAGCCTGGATTTCACCCAACCGTTTAGCCGTGGTGATTGCCACCAAGAAGACTGTTTTCAGAGTCAAGTTCTTTATTCCCAATTCATTAACTAGGCCGAAGGCAGGCTTACAAAGGACTCTCAGGACAAGATTCAGATCCCACGGAGGGGAAGAAATTCTCTGGGTAGGCCTAAGTCTCTGGATTGCCTTGACAAACCTGATTATCCAGGGATGCGAGGACAATGATGTGTCAAAGAAAACACCTAGTGCCACAATCTGCACCTTCAAGGCACTTGGTCTAAGACCTGCGTCAAATCCTGCCTACAAGAAATCAAGGATCGCAGGGATGTCTGGCTGAGAGGTGTCTACAGTCCTATGGAACTGACAAAAGGTCTTCCAGACTTTTTTATATATGGCCTGAGTTACAGGTTTTCTACTAGCCTGCATAGTCTGGATCACTCTGGCGGATAAGCCCTTATTGTTCAGAATCTCCCCTTCAGAAGCCAGGCTGAGAGCTGGAGTTGTTGAAGATTCCGATGCAACAGTAGACCTTGCGTCAGAAGATCCTCCTGAAATGGTAAAATGGTTGGGTCTTCCAATGCTAGATGACGTAGAAGGGAGAACCAACTCCTCCTTGGCCAGAACGGGACAATTGCTATGACTGTTGACCGATCCTCCTGAATTTTCCGCAGCATTCTCAGAATTAGAGGGGCAGGTGGGAAGGCATATGTTAGGCCTTCTCCCCAATATTGTGAGAGAGCATCCACTGCCAGAGGATGATCTCCTGGGTCGAGAGAGAAGAAAGATGTTGTCTTTGCATTCGTTCTGGATGCAAAAAGTTCTAGGTGCGGCTGACCCCATCTGCGAGTTAGTTGCTGGAACACCTCTTCGTTCAGTTCCCATTCTGAAGCCTTCATCTGACGCCTGCTGAGATAATCTGCCTCCTGATTGTCGGATCCCCGAAGGTGAACTGCTGAAATGGAGCTCACTATTTTCTCTATCCCTAAGAATATCCTTTTGGTCAGGGACTGGAGAAGTGGATGTCTTGGTCCACCCTGATGTCTGATGAACGAGACTGCCGTGATGTTGTCCGACAGGATTTTTACATGTCTGTCTCATAAGACTGCCCGGCTTCTCTGTAGGGCTTCCCAGATGGCCTGTAGTTCCCGAAAATTTGATGATAGGGTCTGAATTTCTGTGGACCATGTTCCTTGGAGATAAGAATCTCCCACTCGAGCTCCCCATCCTGAGAGACTTGCGTCCATGGTCACTAAAAGACAAGGTTCCAGGATCCACTGCACTCCCGTCTGTAGATTCTTCTGGTCGAGCCACCAGTGTAGAGTCCTGGGCGTCTCTGGACAAAGATATCCTCCTGTCTAGGTAATTCTGATGTCCGTCTGTCACTTCCAGGATGCATTTCTGTAGAGGCCTGGAATGGAACTGTCTCCATCTGACGCAGGTGATACATGACGTCATAATTCCCAAAATACTCATTGCTTTTCGGATTGAAGGCTTCTTCTCTCTTGAAAAAGAATGAATCCTTTGTGGAATTGAGAGCATTTTGTCTTCCGGGAGATAAGACATTCGCCTTCGGGAGTTGAGCTGGACTCCCAGGAAGATGTGTGAAGTACTGGGGATAAGATTGGATTTTTCTTTGTTCACAATCAAACCCAGGTTGGTAAATGTCTGTAGGACAACTTCCAGATGTTGCGTCATACCTAGAGGAGATCCTGTCACCACCAGGAAGTCGTCCAAGTATGGAATGATGGTAATATCCCTGAGTCGGATATAGGCCACCACCTCTGCCATGATCTTCGTAAAGATTCTGGGAGCAGATGACAGGCCAAAGGGAAGACATCGGAACTGGTAGTGTAGAATCTGACTGCCTGATGGTAGTGCAAACCTCAGATATTGCTGACTTGAGGAATGTATTGGCAGGTGGTTGTATGCTGGGGTCCAGGGTGCACATTACCGCATCTGCGTCTATTAGAGGAATGGCTGATCTTACTGATTCCATGCGGAATTTTTAGTAACGGACCCATCGGTTTAGGGGTTTCAAGTTGATTATTGTACGGAACTCCCCTGACAGTTTCTTTATTGAAAACAGAGAGGAGTAATGGCCCTGATGTTGTTCGTGTTCCGGAACTGGCACAATAACCCTCTGATGTAGCAGCTTCTCTATGTCTGCTTGTACACGGTAAAGAGAGGTAGGGGAACCCTTTGTCAGGCGGAATTTTTGAGGGGGACATTGAGAAAATTCTATCCTGTAACCCTGTGCTATAGTTATTAGTATCCAGGGATTTTGAGTGACCCGATGCCAACTGTTTTTGAAAAACTTTAATCGCCCCCCCACTCTGACATAGTAATTGTCGTTTTTGACTGGAGCTAGTACTGGGCTGGTATTTCCTATCTTTGCTCCCCTTATTAAAACTCCAGCTTGTGAACCCCCCTTTTTTCTGAGTGTTATATTTACGGGAGGGGAAGGGTTTACGAAAGGGCTGCTACTTCTTTTTCTCCTCGGGGAAGCCCTTCTTTCTATCGGATGCTTTTTCTAGAATGTCATCTAGTACAGGTCCGAATACTCTGAGCCCTGAAAATGGAAAAGAGCACAGCTTGTTCTTAGAAGCTGTAACTCCCAACCATGTTTTTAACCAAACAGCTCTACGGGCTGAGTTGGAAAGCACATTATTTCTGGCCGCAAATCTGACCGATTCCGCCGAAGTGTCGGCCAAAAAATTTGCTGCCATCTTTAACAGGGGCAATGATTGAAGGAGAGTTTCCCTCGGGGTGCCATCCCGTAAGTGACTCTCTAACTCTTCTAGCCAGATTCTCATGGATCGGGCAATAGATGTAGCAGCAATATTAGGTTTAATGATTGCCACCGAAGATTCCCAGGCTTTTTTCAAAAGTCCGTCTGCCTTCCTATCCATAGGATCTTTAAGTCCTGACAAGTCCTCAAAGGGGATAGAGGTTTTTGTGAGCACTTTAGCCACTGGGACATCAATTTTAGGAACAGTGTCCCACAAGTTGGTGTCCTCTGGGTCAATAGATAGTCGGGCGCGGAAGTCTCGTGGTATAGAGAGTCTCTTCTCCGCATCTTCCCATTCCTCCAGTATCATGTCCTTCACATGAGCATTAACAGGAAAAACCATGGATCTCTGGGTTTTAAGACCACCAAACATCTCATCCTGAATGTTACTGCTCTTCTCCATTTCCTCTACTTGCATCGGGTTTCTGACGGCTCGTAGAAGAATATCCATACCATCTGAGTGGAACATATATCTTTTCCGTTCCCCGCCCTGAGGTGGACTAATGGTCTCACTGTCAGAGTCGCCAGATGGGTCAATTTCACCCTCAGAAGATGGTGCTATATCTTCTCTGGGTCTTTTGGGTCCCGGGACTTCCTGGACTCCTGAATCTGGAGGCTGTAGAGACGTGATAGAAGCCTAAACTTCTTCTTTAATTATACTGCGCATCTCATTTAATAAAGCCCCGTGCTCCTCCTTTAGCATGGAGTTTCTACATTCAGCACATAGACGCTTTGTATATGAGTCGGGAAGTTTGATGTTACAATCCAGGCACCTCTTGGATTTTACTGTGGCCTTTTTTCCCATATCCTTCTTTTTTTAAGAAGGAGGTGGTAACTGGCCAGAGACATCCTATAAAATATATGGAGGGCCTGGTAAGCGTAAGCCCCATTAGCCATATAAAAAGGGGTAATGGTACACTTACATGACTCTGGGGCGATCCAGGGTGGGTATCAGGGTGTGACACGTCAGCCATTGTACTGCCAGGGGTGCCAAAGCTGTAAGCCTGCCTATGCTGCTCCCCAGCCCCCCTTCTTATACCTTACCTGGTCGCCCAGTCATTTTCTCCTGGTCTAACCGCGGTTTGAATTTCCCGCGCGACCACCACCGGAAGTAGTCATCTCCGGACTTCCGGTTTCGACGCCGAGCGGTCCTGGAGCCGGGAGAAGCCGGACCCGCCTAGAGCAGGACGCCGAGAGCCCCGGCGATGGGGAAGCGGCACTCGGAGGCTCCAGCACACCGGAGGGCTGAGGGACTCCCAGCAGGGAGTGTCGGCCCAGGACCCGCTTGACGGCGGGAAGGAGAGAGCCGCGGCGCCCCCGATCCCCCGGGGTCCCTCAAGGTAAAAACCTTTTCTTCAGTGCTCCTGCACCAGCGCTCCTCCTGCACTCCCTGTCCTGTGTAGGGACAGGAAAAACACTGAGGGGGTTGGGGGTGGGAGGGCTTTTAGCCTCTTGTGCTTCCTGTCCCTACACAGGATATGGGATTACTCCTCCTATGGTGCTGTCATGGGGACGTACTGGAAAATCTTCATAAAAATTATGATATGGTGATAATACTCACTTTCCTAATAATTCTACTCACAGTGCATTCTACTGTTTAAGGTATACACTACTATGTAAGAATGATTTGTCGCCATGGTTACAGACTACAGACAAACCCTATGTAGTCAGAACCAGCAGTCATGTGGTCCCCTTTTTCTATTTGTCCTTACCGCTTGCTTACTTATGGACTGGAATAAGTCATGATTGAATTATCAGACATCATAGGGTTTGCTTGTAGTCTGTAACCATGGGAACATATAGGTCTGCTAGAGCTGTAAACACTAAAGGGTAGGATAATTTGTTTGAAGGCTATTTACAAAGTAGCTTCATTTTTGTACTTTATTAAAGGGGTTGTCCACTACTAGGACAACCCCTTCTCATACCCTATGATAAAATAAAAAAAAGCTTATACTCACCTCCCATTCCTGCGCTGTTCCAGCGGTGTCAGGACTCACTTTCTCCGGGGCTCTCGTGCAGTTGTTGTGACACGTGACGCTGGTGCCAAATCAGCGCTGGCATCACCTTTGTACAAATTGAACATGAAGAGGAAGTCAGAGATCAGCTGCAGCCCGGACATCCTCATGTTCAATTCAACAGGAGGTGGGGAACAGTGATACCGGAGCTGATTGGGCGCCACCATCACAACAACCGCATGGGAGCCCCGGGGAGAGCGAGTGCAGACACCGCTGGAACAGCGCCCGCACGGGAGGTGAGTATAAGCTTTATTATTTTATCCGGGCCAAGTGTTGGGGTATGAGAAGGGGTTGTCCACGTACTTCTTTAACTTTCTCGTTGACTGACATGTCTCTCCGGAGTGTGAACATAGCCAGAGACCTGCCAATCACATGGAGCAAAGCTTGGAAAAGCTGTACAGGGTAAGCATCGTACGAATAATAATTTTATTTTTATAGCGCCAACATATTAATATTAAGTGGGGACATGTACAAAGAATAAAGACATCACAAAGTAACACATAGTTAAACAGGGGAGGAGTGAGAGCCCTGGTGCTCGCAATCTATAAGATGACCTGCATCATTATGTCATTTATCAAGACTAATTAGTATCATCTTGATCTTCAAACTATATTTTCTCTGAAATACCAGAGTGTTTCAGAGAAATATATACTTGGCTGCAATCACTCAGCCGGGCTCTGATTCATGCTATTTGTGGTTTGGGTGGTATGAATCACCTGAATGAATAAGGCTTCCCTTTAAGAATTACACAGAATATAGCACAGGACTTCTTTGTAACCGCACTCTGCTCTGGCCAAGAAACAGAGGATCCCGAACAGAGCATCCCCCCACTCTATTCACCCTTAATGGTGTATATTGATTTTTTATTTTTTTTAAACTGGATATCCCCTTTAAATAAATACATATTTATGCAAAATTTGGGTTTATAAAAATAGTTTCAAATCCAATGACTGATTCTTATGTTTCAAAATACACTTCTATTTTTAACCATCAAATATGGATTTTTGCACAAAACGCGTGTGAAATTACATACAAGCGAGTATTTATCGTAGCCAAAAATGTACAACATATTATATATAAAAATGTATTGAACATTCATTCTGCAACTTTGTTGGAAATTAATTCTTACGCCTTTTCTCTTCAAAGCTTCTCTTGATAACTTTTCTCTTATAGAAGGCTTCTCTGTGAAGCATTCAGTAGTAGTTCCCCATCATGTTCACGTTCCATCTACCTTGGTATCATCGTTACAACTCACCACATATTGACCATCCTTGATTTTCGTAGCTAATTTCTTGAGAATAAAGTGTAAATTCTCATAGCTCAAGTGCACAGAATGCCCTACAGACACTGAAACATACTTGCTGCCATTGTGCAGTAGCACAGCTTTCAGACTTTTTTTTGGATGAATCAATAAACACATAAACACTCTCCACTCTCACATTGTACTCATAGTAGTCCCTCATCGTGTTCACGTTCCATCTACATTGGTATGATCGTTACATCTCACCACATATTGACCATCCTTGATTTTTGGAGTTCATTTCTTGAGAATAAAGTGTAAATTCTCATAGCTCAAGTGCACAGAATGCCCTACAGACACTTGCTGCCATTGTGCAGTAGCACAGCTTTCAGACTGTTTTTTTTGGATGAATCAATAAAGACTCTCCACTCTCACATTGTACTCAATGTTACATTTTTCCATCAGCCCAGGAACATCAGTGCAATACACTAGAGAACCGTCTTGAGAAAGGTATGGAAGTAATTCCTTTTCTCTGCTTCTGTACCATGAAAAACCATTTCTAACCAACCTAATAACCCCAAAATCATCCACCAAAGGTTATACAAAGAGGTCAATGTATGGTGAAAGAAAATGCCTATGGAGTAGGTATTTGTGAAAAAATTGTACGTGATGGAATTTTTTCGATATTTTTACTGAGTTCAACAAATCGAAAGTATAAAAAAAAAAAAATCACCTTACTTTTCAACAATTTTACCCTTGTAGACCTGTAATATTATTAACGTGGTGCACTTTGTCCTCCTTGCAGAAAAGTGATAAAACCAGCAGGGTCCGGGGATTAGCCCAGGCTCACATTCCAATCTCCCCAGCTGCTCTGGAGTTGGTCGTGGCTGCTGCGACCTATAATGTTACTGAAGTGTCTCACGGGTTAGAGACCACTGTTCTGGTGTGATGAAGCGCTTATACGGGCACAGAATGGACACTGGTCTATTGATTAGATAATTTTAGGTATGGAGATCTTATCTAGGAGGTGAGACACTTATAATAGAGTTTAATGATAGAGACTCTCTATACTGGTAATTATAAGGTGAAGTCTCTAATGACACCCTGCACAGAGCCGTGCTTTCTCATTATACAAGTGCACTCTACAGCTGTCTACAATAAAGGCTTGGTGCTGTACAGCAAATGGGTCAAGTTTTGTGACATAGGTGGAACACTGGCCATAACCAAAAAATATAACAGGGGTTATACAAACTCGAAACATATATGTCCTTTGGAACTGCCTGAAATCACTAGGTCCTCTGACTAATCCATTACTAAGATAGCGCGGATTGTGATCTTCACAACTGCTCTACGCTCTGGTTAATTGATGATGTCCTGCGTAAACCCTCAATTGTAAAGTGTTGTGGAACATGTCGCCGCCATATAAATAAAATTATTGATATTTATTAAACTGTGTAGAAGTATGAGATACTCATACAGAAAGAGTGACACAAGCCCTGTAAAATCAAGCAAGGTCATCCGGGAGATCTCAACAATGGGACCAAACAGTAGGAACGCGGGACGCTTATACCCTACCTACCCTATCTAAATCACTAATAGTGTTTATTGCCCCCTTTGCCACATCTGAAAATAATACAAACCATACACCAGACTTCCCGTAACTACAGAAAATCACCCCATTTTTGAAGGCATATCCTGGATTTTCCAAGAAAACAACCAAGCATGAGCTGAAACATCAGCCTGCGCACATACATCCGCTCACCCGGATTTACAGGGAGTCACAGTTTTCAGCCTTCCACACCCAGCACGTTGTAGTTATCAACTGTCCTAGATTTCCTGGGAGTTTTGGGCGGAAAGGGAATTATATGAACCCAACCCAACAGTTGGTGCTCCAGTCAGTATGCATCTCCAAAACTCTTGGCAAGTTTGTACCTGGTCATCCTGTAAGGTATAACTTCAGATGCTTCTCACAAAATTAGAATAACATCAAAAAGTTCATTTATTTCAGTTCTTCCATACAAAAAGTGAAACTCACATATTATCTAGAGTCATTACAAACAGAGTGATCTATTTCAAGTGACCCCACACTATACATGGAGGACAGGTAGAGAGTGACAGACCCCGCACTACACATGGAGGACAGGTAGAGAGTGACAGACCCCGCACTACACATGGAGGACAGGTAGAGAGTGACAGACCCCACACTATACATGGAGGACAGGTAGAGAGTGACAGACCCCGCACTACACATGGAGGACAGGGAGAGAGTGACAGACCCCGCACTACACATGGAGAACAGGGAGAGAGTGACAGACCCCGCACTACACATTAAGGACAGGTAGAGAGTGACAGACCCCGCTCTACACATGAACGACAGGTAGAGAGTGACAGACCCCGCGCTACACATGGAGGACAGGTAGAGAGTGACAGACCCCACGCTACACATGGAGGACAGGTAGAGAGTGACAGACCCCGCACTACACATGGAGGACAGGTAGAGAGTGACAGACCCCATACTACACATGGAGGACAGGTAGAGAGTGACAGACCCCACACTACACATGGAGGACAGGTAGAGAGTGACAGACCCCATACTACACATGGAGGACAGGTAGAGAGTGACAGACCCTGCACTACACATGGAGGACAGGTAGAGAGAGACAGACCCCGCACTACACATGGAGGACAGGTAGAGAGTGACAGACCCCACACTACACATGGAGGACAGGTAGAGAGTGACAGACCCCGCACTACACATGGAGGACAGGTAGAGAGTGACAGACCCCACACTATACATGGAGGACAGGGAGAGAGTGACAGACCCCGCACTACACATGGAGGACAGGTAGAGAGTGACAGACCCCATACTACACATGAACGACAGGTAGAGAGTGACAGACCCGACACTACACATGGAGGACAGGGAGAGAGTGACAGACCCCGCACTACACATGGAGTACAGGTAGAGAGTGACAGACCCCGCACTACACATGGAGGACAGGTAGAGAGTGACAGACCCCGCACTACACATGGAGGACAGGTAGAGAGTGACAGACCCCATACTACACATGAACGACAGGTAGAGAGTGACAGACCCCGCACTACACATGGAGGACAGGGAGAGAGTGATAGACCCCGCACTACACATGGAGTACAGGTAGAGAGTGACAGACCCCGCACTACAAATGGAGGACAGGTAGAGAGAGACAGACCCCGCTCTACACATGGAGGACAGGTAGAGAGTGACAGATCCTGCACTACACATGGAGGACAGGTAGAGAGTGACAGACCCCGCACTACACATGGAGGACAGGTAGAGAGTGACAGACCCCGCACTACACATGGAGGACAGGTAGAGAGTGACAGACCCTGCACTACACATGGAGTACAGGTAGAGAGTGACAGACCCCGCACTACAAATGGAGGACAGGTAGAGAGAGACAGACCCCGCACTACAAATGGAGGACAGGTAGAGAGAGACAGACCCTGCTCTACACATGGAGGACAGGTAGAGAGTGACAGACCCCACACTACACATGGAGGACAGGTAGAGAGTGACAGACCCCGCACTACACATGGAGGACAGGTAGAGAGTGACAGACCCCACACTATACATGGAGGACAGGGAGAGAGTGACAGACCCCGCACTACACATGGAGGACAGGTAGAGAGTGACAGACCCCATACTACACATGAACGACAGGTAGAGAGTGACAGACCCGACACTACACATGGAGGACAGGGAGAGAGTGACAGACCCCGCACTACACATGGAGTACAGGTAGAGAGTGACAGACCCCGCACTACACATGGAGGACAGGTAGAGAGTGACAGACCCCGCACTACACATGGAGGACAGGTAGAGAGTGACAGACCCCATACTACACATGAACGACAGGTAGAGAGTGACAGACCCCGCACTACACATGGAGGACAGGGAGAGAGTGATAGACCCCGCACTACACATGGAGTACAGGTAGAGAGTGACAGACCCCGCACTACAAATGGAGGACAGGTAGAGAGAGACAGACCCCGCTCTACACATGGAGGACAGGTAGAGAGTGACAGACCCCGCACTATACATGGAGGACAGGGAGAGAGTGACAGACCCCGCACTACACATGGAGGACAGGTAGAGAGTGACAGACCCTGCACTACACATGGAGTACAGGTAGAGAGTGACAGACCCCGCACTACACATGGAGGACAGGTAGAGAGTGACAGACCCCGCACTACACATGGAGGACAGGTAGAGAGTGACAGATCCTGCACTACACATGGAGGACAGGTAGAGAGTGACAGACCCCGCTCTACACATGGAGGACAGGTAGAGAGTGACAGATCCTGCACTACACATGGAGGACAGGTAGAGAGTGACAGATCCTGCACTACACATGGAGGACAGGTAGAGAGTGACAGACCCCGCTCTACACATGGAGGACAGGTAGAGAGTGACAGACCCCGCTCTACACATGGAGGACAGGTAGAGAGTGACAGATCCTGCACTACACATGGAGGACAGGTAGAGAGTGACAGACCCCGCACTACACATGGAGGACAGGTAGAGAGTGACAGACCCCGCACTACACATGGAGGACAGGTAGAGAGTGACAGACCCTGCACTACACATGGAGTACAGGTAGAGAGTGACAGACCCCGCACTACAAATGGAGGACAGGTAGAGAGAGACAGACCCCGCACTACACATGGAGGACAGGTAGAGAGTGACGAGTTGTAATTTTGAATGACCCCATTTACTTTACCATAGAATGTACTGAAAACGGGAAAAAAAACAAAAGTAGGCGACCTGGTGAAATCACTGCAATTCCGCCTTTGTTTTTTTGTGTTTTAATTTTTATGGTGTTCATTACGCGTAAAAATGAGCTGGCAGAGTTCGGTCACCACCCTAAATAAATGCAATAATCAGTGATCAAAACGTCCTATGGACCCCAAAGTTGGGAGCCGACCCCTTAGGATGATAATGGGGTCACCTGCAAGCCACAGTGATGCCATGACGCCTCCATGTTCTGTTAGTCTCTGCTGTCACGTACACTTCCCGCCAATTATTACACCACGTGACCACGCGAACATTCCACTGTCTATGAATGTAAGCGACTGTAAATTCTATCACGTGCTTATGAACAACCAATCACACGCAGAGGAGGGTGAGCAGCGAACATGTCTCCATTCATACATACTGCGTGTGCTCTACCACTAGAGGGCGCAGTGTGTCACGTACATGGGTAATAGGAGAGGACATATTGCCGGAGACCATTCGGTAGGAGCAGTCGAGGATGGGGTGAGGTAATATGGACGCTGCGGAGGAGACATTCTGTGCACGGTGTAAGTAATGTCCCTTCACCTCGTGAGTTTATCACACTGAGTGTTTCTGTACAGGTGATGTGTAGGAGGCTCCGTATCTCAGGTAACGCCCCCTACGTCACGGAAAAGAGGTGGAGTTAAAGTTGAAGTGACGTCAAGGTTTAAAGAGCCAGCTCCCGAGATCCACGTTGCTGACAGGAGGCCGCGATGTGCACAGTGACCGGGAGGTCGTGAGCGGCTGGATGTGCGAGTGAGGACGGCTGTCCGGCTAGGTGAGCAGAGTCCTGTGTGTACGGGAGCCGAGCCCGGAGATAGCGCTCAGGGTGTCCTGCTCATCCCGGGGGTCTGCCCCCTCCTCCTGCCGGCCACCCCGGAGGTCTGTCACCCTCCTCCTGCCGGCCACCCCAGAGGCCTGTCACCCTCCTCCTGCCAGTCACCCTCCTCCTGCCAGTCACCCTCCCCAGGGGGTTCTGCACCCTCCTCCTGCCAGTCACCCACCCACCCCTCCCCCGGGGGTCTGTCACCCTCCTCCTGCCAGTCACCCACCCCCCCCTCCCCCGGGGGTCTGTCACCCTCCTCCTGCCAGTCACCCACCCCCCCCCTCCCCTGGGGGTCTGCCACCCTCCTCCTGCCAGTCACCCACCCCCCCCTCCCCCGGGGGTCTGTCACCCTCCTCCTGCCAGTCACCCACCCCCCAGGGGTCTGTCACCCCCTTTCCTGTGTCCTCGCTGCCTGTCTTCCAGCTACCCTGTGCTGTTGCTCACCCTCTGTTGCCTTTTGTTGCCCCCCCCCCCCCTTTGCTCACCTTTACCATTACCCTCCCCCACCCCTTTGATTACACTTCTCGCCCGCACTAAATCAAATACTCCTGGAAGGTCGCCTTCATTTCTGTCTGACTCTCTGGGTCTTGGTACTGCCATTAATACAGTATCTTTCTCCAGAACCCACCATGGCCGGTACATGGGCCCTTCTTCTCGCCTCCGTGCTGCTGGGTCTTGTGCTATCGAGCTGTGCAGAGGAGGCGGCTGTGACCTCTGGTGATCGGCTGAGTGCGGCCTCCTTCCTGCAGGACATCTTGGAGAGGTATGGGGAGAACGAGACCCTGTCATTGCCGCAGCTGCAGGCTCTGCTGGGAAGACTGGAGGTCGGAAGAGGAGCCGGGGAGACCAGGAACATCTCACAGGTGGGTCCAGTGCATGAGGCCGAATCTCTGACTCTGCTCACGTACTTGTGGGGTAATTCTACCCCCGAGCAGGTGCTGAGGATAACAACAGATTAAATGTCAGAGGACGATGCAGGAGATAAGGTAACAGGTGTCAGAATCAAGCTTGTGTATGGGGACGTCAGGAGAGGTGGGCGTCTGCGGACTAAGGATGTGGTGGACATCTGAGAGTGATCGGTCTGCCATTCTACTTCTCTGCTGTCAGTCTGGAGTCCAGGATGTTTAGCTCACAGAGCACTGTCAGGACTGAACACAATGGCATCTAGTTATCTACATGTTCACTGACAGGGGGCCAACGCCGTTGTGGTTTTCCTCCTTATCTAGATGTTTGACCCAAATTCTTTATTTGCAACTTTTCAAAACTTTGGTGCAATTCTACTCCAGCTCCCTAGGACAGAACTAAATCTGTAGAATTTTATTTTTGCGCAGTTGAAGACTAACATGCGACTTGTTAAGGTTAAGACACCAAAAAATGAACACTTTTGTTTTTGTGCAAAACTTGGTATTTAAAAAAAATGCTGCAATGAATACTACAAAATGCAAAAGAAAAATCGCTTAATTTTATTTTTAAGCAAAAAAAACCCCCCTGAAAATGATGATGAATTTGGGGCCTTAATGTCTAGAGAAGGATGGGAACTATTTATTTGTACACTGCTTAAAGGGAACCCAATCCCTCCTAAACTACCACCGTAACTTTAAGCCTATTCCTGGGTTATAAGAAGGTCCTATGTGCTGTATAGTTATTTCTATGTTCGCTCTGCTTTTTCCTTGCTGATCGGTGCAGGTCTCAGCGGTCGGACCCACACGATCTTTAAGTAGATAGGTGATGACTTTTCTTTAGCAAACAGCCCCTCTAAGTAAAAACTATCCCAGAAGTTCTCTCTAAGACTCTACTGTACCCCTTAAAGGGAATCTGTCAGTAGGATCACCTCTCCTAAGCCACTTATATGGACATGTAGGTCATGGGAAGCTGAATAAAATGATACCTTGATATCTGAGATCCGATGTTTTATTACAGAGAAATCCACGTTTTTCTTAATATGCAAATGAGCTGTTAAGATCTATGGGCCGGACGTAGATCTGCCCTAGAATCTTAAATGTAAGGGGTCACTACCAGTGTGAGACCTTTAGATCGGAACAGCAGACTGTCAGTCATTACAGGTATCACACTGGTAACTCTCCTTTCATTTATAGTAATCCCTGGAGGCAGATTCTCTGGGAGATCTATGTCTGGCCCATAGATCTTAACAGCTCATTTGCATATTAAGAAAAACGTGGATTTCTCTGGAATAAAACATCGGATCTCAGATATCAAGGTATCATTTTATTCAGCTTCCCATGACCTACATGTCCATATAGACGGCTCAGGAGGGTGGATCCTACTGATAGATTCCCTTTAAGGGCTAACTACTTTACACTATTCACTAGTATTCTCTAGGGATCCCAATAGATTACTGCACACAGCGAGGATTTAATGAACAGAGAACTCTTTATATAAACCGTAATCACCATGACCGCCAAGTATTTTTATCTTTAGCTGATTGTAGCACATGAATCCTGAGAAATTCTTCATTAATAGGAGCGGAGATGTGCTGGACGATCAGAGTTTCCGAATTACAGGATTGGCGTGAGATATGATTTTATCCCTCGGCAACCAGGTGAATCCACTGGATCGTTTCTGGTTTCATTGTTGGAACCACACTGTCCCCTAGTGGCGGCTTGAGGGATTGAGATAAATGTGAAGTGACTGCAACAGCCTTAGGCTGCGTGCCCACTATGCGTTTTTCAAGCGTTTTTGCCGCGGAATTTCTGCAGTGAAAACACTTGATAATACGTGCCCCATGGTCCCCAATGATAATCCGCATGTGAAATTGCCGCTGCGGATTATCATTGCGGAAAAATACGCAGCATGTCCATTAATTTTGCGGACACGCAGCGTAATTGCCGCCATTGACTTGCATTGAATCGCTTAATATCCGCATGTATACATGTAGTGATGAGGATATTAAGCGATTCAATGTGCAGATGTTACCCGGGTTTGGAGAAGAGGAGACTCTCATCCAGACCCCCGGGTACCATGGTACCTGTAAATAAAAAAAAAAAAAAAAAAAAAAACTATACTTTCTTTCCAATGCCCCCCACCTCCCCCGGTCTCCTCAGCGATGCGTCCAGCGTGTTGAGCGGCTCGCGATGGTCTAAAAGGATCTTCCATGACGTCATAGAAAAAACTGACGGCACTTCCAATACAAGAAATAGGTGTGAACAGGTGCTTACTAGGGGGAGCTATCACCAGGAGGTAGCTCCCCCTAGTAAGCACCTGTTCACACCTATTTCTTGTATTGGAAGTGCCGTCAGTTTTTTTGATTTCTATATCTCAGCTTTGACTGAGCACTCCACCCTGATGCCGCAGCTGGTTTTAATTGCATCAGGATCTTACTTTCCCACACATAAGCAGACGGATGTCCCTTAGAGAGGTATTCGCATTGGTAGGGTCCTGACATCGAGAAACTCCTTACCGCGGCTGTCAGGTCCACATGAATTGGCCAATTCATGCGCCAAGATTTCTCATGTATTTCTATTTTCCACAGTAGTAATGCTATGCGTATTTCATACTTCATAATTACAGTGGTGGCCAAAAGTATTGGCACCCCTGCAATTCTGTCAGATAATACTCAGTTTCTTCCTGAAAATGATTGCAATCACAAATTCTTTGGTCTTATTATCTTCATTTAATTTGCTTGCAAGGAAAAAACGCAAAAGAGAATGAAGCAAAAATCAAATCATTGATCATTTCACACAAAACTCCAACAATGGGCCAGACAAAAGTATTGGCACCCTCAGCCTAATACTTGGTTGCACAACCTTTAGCCAAAATAACTGTGAACATCCGCTTCCGGTAACCATCAATGAGTTTCTTACAATGCTCTGCTGGAATTGTAGACCATTCTTCTTTGGCAAACTGCTCCAGGTCCCTGATATTTGAAGGGTGCCTTCTCCAAACTGCCATTTTGAGATCTCTCCACAGGTGTTCTATGGGATTCAGGTCTGGACTCATTGCTGGCCACCTTAGAAGTCTCCAGTGCTTTCTCTCAAACCATTTTATAGTGCTTTTGGAAGTGTGTTTTGGGTCATTGTCCTGCTGGAAGACCCATGACCTCTGAGGGAGACCCAGCTTTCTCACACTGGGCCCTACATTATGCTGCAAGATTTGTTGGTAGTCTTCAGACTTCATAATGCCATGCATGCGGTCAAGCAGTCCAGTGCCAGAGGCAGCAAAGCAACCCCAAAACATCAGGGAACCTCCGCCATGTTTGACTGTAGGGACCGTGTTCTTTTCTTTGAATGCCTCTTTTTTTTTCCTGTACACTCTATGTTGATGCTTTTTGCCAAAAAGCTCTACTTTTGTCTCATTTGACCAGAGAACATTCTTCCAAAATGTTTTAGGCTTTCTCAGGTAAGTTTTGGCAAACTCCAGCCTGGCTTTTTATGTCTCGGGGTAAGAAGTGGGGTCTTCCTGGGTATCCTACCATACAGTCCCTTTTCATTCAGATGTCGACGGATAGTACGGGTTGACACTGTTGTACCCTCGGACTGCAGGGCAGCTTGAACTTGTTTGGATGTTAGTCGAGGTTCTTTATCCACCATCCGCACAATCTTGCGTTGAAATCTCTTGTCAATTTTTCTTTTCCGTCCACATCTAGGGAGGTTAGCCACAGTGCCATGGGCTTTAAACTTCTTGATGACACTGCGCACGGAAGACACAGGAACATTCAGGTCTTTGGAGATGGACTTGTAGCCTTGAGATTGCTCATGCTTCCTTACAATTTGGTTTCTCAAGTCCTCAGACAGTTCTTTGGTCTTCTTTCTTTTCTCCATGCTCAATGTGGTACACACAAGGACACAGGACAGAGGTTGAGTCAACTTTAATCCATGTTAACTGGCTGCAAGTGTGATTTAGTTATTGCCAACACCTGTTAGGTGCCACAGGTAAGTTACAGGTGCTGTTAATTACATGAATTAGAGAAGCATCACATGATTTTTCAAAGGGTGCCAATACTTTTGTCCACCCCCTTTTTTAGGTTTGGTGTGGAATTATATCCAATTTGGCTTTAGGACAATTCTTTTTGTGTTTTTTTTCATTGAAGACAAATTAAATGAAGAGAATAATACCAAAGAATTTGTGATTGCAATCATTTTCAGAAAGAAACTGAGTATTATCTGACAGAATTGCAGGGGTGCCAATACTTTTGGCCACCACTGTATATACTAAGCGTTACAGAGTGCTACTTTGTTTGTCATTTAGTCATGTGACAGGTCACTCAACCGCCGACGTCAGCGGTCGCGTGACCTGTCACATGATTAAATGACGTCATGGAAGGTCCTTTTAGACCGTCACGAGCCGCCCAACACACCAGATGCATCGCTGAGGAGACCTGGGGACATTGGAAGGTAAGTATAATCTTTATTTTTTATTTTTACCACTTTTATTCTTTTATTTTTTTATTTTTTATAACTATGACTTGGTCACACTATATAAATCTTTGCTGGTTGCATGGATTTATATAGTGTGACCAAGTTGTCAAGCACTTTCCAAGTGATGCTAAAATCGCTTGGAAAAGCGCTTGACAACCCGCATGCGGAAATGCAAGTGAAGAACGCTTCACATCCGCATGTCCCTGGCAGGAAAACCGCATGTAAAATCCGCATGTACAATCCACATGTGTATTTCCTGCCAGGGAGATGCGGAAAAAATCTGCAGCATTTCTGCATCGTGGGCACTTGGCCTTATACGGCTTTGTGCACACTGTCGTTTTCAGGTGGAAACTCGTGTGAAAAAAAAAGAAACCGCGCAAATGAATGAACATGTGCATCTCTATGTAATACGAGTCGCTGTGCACATGTTCAGGCGTCTAAAAAATGCCATCAGACCGTTCTTCTGGCGTTTTCTGCTCAATACATTACAATATCAGTCAGTGGGAAAACCCAAAAGATGTTCGGAAAACACCTGTGCGTCTTTTGGAGTGGCATGCCATTAATTTTGCTTTAAAAGAGGGGGAAAAAAGTGACTTATTTATTATTCAAAATAAAGAAAACAAACATGGGAAATGGTTGCGTTGGAGACCGACCGCTGCTATAGAGAGCAGAACATGTGCAGCACTTACAAGCTCTTTTCGACTGAGCTTGTAAGCTGTTTTTGAGACAGAACACGTCGCTGGAGCGCACTGTTATTTCCTAATCCTGGCCAGGTTCAGTGTAGTGCGTACAAGCCAGACAGCAGCGGTGGTCGGTCTCCTAGGCAACGAGCTGTAAACAAATGAAAAAGTGTTCGTGTCCAAATAACTGTTGCCTTTTTTTAAATCTGGTAAATTTGAAACGTGCTCGTACTTACTGTTAGCGTCCATCTGTGAATATTGAAATAACCCTTTACCTTCCATCATAGCTGGTGTCTCTGCATGTAGTGGCGCCTAGGTCACACCGGCCGCCCCCTCCTCAATCCTAATCTGTGTGGTGTAGATGACATTCAGACATTACACATTCAGTGTCCTGGAGGGTATGGCTCCTTCTGACTTTTAGGGTCGTAGACTCTCCTTCTCCACCCCCTGCATATGGTTCCTTTAGACTTTTGGGGGCGTAATCGCTCGCCCGACCCCACATGGCTCCCTTTTAGATTTTTGGGATCATAGACCCCCCCCCCTCCCTTCCCCACCACATGGCTCTTTCTAGCTTTTAGGGTCGTAGACTCTACCCCCCCCAAAGTATGGCTCATTTAGACTTTTGGGGTCGTAGATGGGTCCAGTTGTCAGGTCTCGGTCTCTGACGTTACTGAATGGTTTTCTGTAGCTCCAGTTCCTTGGATCAGATCGTCGTCTACATCACTTGTACCTTCTCCTTCATCCTCCAGTGTCTCAGCGCCTCCACCTTATTCTCTGCCTACAACCTGACCTCCGATTCTGCGGTGGACGCAGCAGGTCTGCAAAGTCTCTGCCCATCAATCCTCCAACAGTTGGAAACCAAAGCGTGCCAGGAGACCCCCGTCCCCCACAATGAGACAGAGACCGAGGGACGGCCCAGCAGCGGGGAAGGTAAGAAAGCGGCCGCCGGCACTACTAGTAGGGGAGCGTTCAGCTTCATGTGGAACATCTGTGCTCGCTCTGATAGTTGGATAGAAGTTATAATTACAGATGTCTTATTCCATATTTAGGGCCACGTGTTCAGGGAATTAAAAGCCCCCTCGGGTGTCTGGCACTCACACATTGGCAGCGGCACCAGATTTTGGTCTTTTATTTTATTTTCCTTTTGATTAATGTTTGTTCAAAAGTAATGGCTGAGATAACAGGTGTAAAGATATTACTGAGAAACTTACAGCTGTGTTTTGTCTGTTTTTCCATGTTTTATCCTTGTAATAATAAGTTTTGTGTTCCTATTTACCGTCTTTTCTTTCTCCTACTTCTGCCCTTCAGTCTTTGTCCGAGTCACATTGTTATCATAAGGGCATCTCCTCCATTACCAAACCAACTTACTTGTTACTTTCTGTAAATTTTTTTAACCATTTTTAAGTTGTTTTTGCTGTCAGTGAATGAAAATGCTCCGGTTTCCATTCAGAAGCAGCAAACCTCAGAGCAGCGCTCGCTATGTGTAGCCTGTGCTCTGTAAGCTGACGAGCGGGGACTCCTTACTGATCCAATTTCCCAGCTCCTGACCTGTATTTCGCTCACAGAGCACGGTCTGCCGGATATCCCGGATATCTGCTGAGTAGGTGTAGCTGTGTACAATGGAAATGCCAGTGTTTTTATTCACTGACCGCAAACCCATAGCTTGTAAAGGGCGAGGAATTAAAACACAAAGTTTTTTTAGAAAGTTGTAGAACTTTTCACTTTTATAAAGGGATGAAGCATTATTTAAACTTCTGGTAACCCCCATTAATGGTATACCCGTCTCTGCTAACTCACAGCTACCACTATAGAGATGTGGTTACGACAGTCTCCGATTGTAGACTGATCCTGCAGAGAAAATACAGACCGTGAGATCTGACAGATGAGTCCTGAGCAGAAAGCCGGCCCAATTATTATACTCTGATCCGTTATGACTGCGTAATAAGGCAAATCTGCCAATTTGGGCTCCAGGAAAGCTGTGTGATAACTCGTGTAATGTAGCCTCCTAGCTTCCCATGACCCCGAAATGCTAAGGAACCAAACCAATGACCTTTTTACTATCTTATCAGATGAGGATGACTTTTTTGATATATGTATATGTGTACTTATTTATTTTATTGTGGCATAGCTGGGAAGGACACGGTTAAATCCACACTCTGCAGTGTTTGATTAGAAGCACCTGCATGGTTTCTCTAAGAAGTAGACTCATTGTAAGATGAGCCAAGATGTGAGCTGTAGCTTAGAGAGACGTTCCGCGGTCTGTCTCTGAATGGAGTGATTGAGGAGTTAGTCTGCTGGATGTAGGAGACTGAGAGCACAGACCATGGGCACCAGACTGGATGTGTCTTGGGGCTGAAGAGCGGCCAGAATCCCTCTCTGAGAAGGGTCTGCAGAGAACTACAAGTATCACTGTTTGCTATTTACAATTGCTATTTTGTTTGACCGAGCTGGGGCTAGCTCAGCCGTGTATGAGTAGCCAGGGTCTGTTCTGTTTAGCTAGTTCCTGGACAAGGCTAGGGATTTATGGTTGAGTTTGTTTTGGTGCTGGATAACCTGTGGAAAGCAATAAAAACTGCACATACTTGGACCAAAACTGCATTGCCAGCGTGAACGCTACCTAAGGCTTAATGCCTATCAGAGAGCGTGAACCCCCTACAATATATACAGCTGGTAAAATGAGTATTGAACAAGTCGCCAATTTTCTAAGTAAATATATTTCTAAAAGGTGGTATGGATCAGAAATTCTCACCAGATGTCTGTAACTAACATCCAATCCACCTAGGCAAAGAAATCACACCATAGATGTGGCCCCAACAGCGCTCACTGCAACTTTCTACAGTTTAGAAATTCTTCTGTAACCAATTCCATCAGTATGTTTTGCAACAATAATGTTGTGGAGGTCTTGACACAACGCACTGGTTTTACCCATCATGAGATGTTTCTTGTGTGGCACCTTGGTAATGAAACACCTTTTTATAGGCCGTCAGTTGAATCACCTGATATTATTTTTCAGTAAGTGGCAGGATTGCTATCTAATTACTGATAGATTTCAGCTGGTGTCAGGATTTTCCATGGCTTTTTGCTCCTCTTTCTCCATGTGTTCAATACTTTTTCCCTGTGTCGTTTCTCATTATTACACAGAACTTAATTTATGAACGTGTGTAATAATGAGAAATGACACAGAGAAAGTATTGAACACATGGAGAAAGAGGAGCAAAAAGCCATGGAAAATCCTGACACCAGCTGAAATCTATCAGTAATTAGATAGCAATCCTGCCACTTACTGAAAAATAATATCAGGTGGTTCAACTGACGGCCTATAAAAAGGTGTTTCATTACCAAGGTGCCACACAAGAAACATCTCATGATGGGTAAAACCAGTGCGTTGTGTCAAGACCTCCACAACATTATTGTTGCAAAACATACTGATGGAAGTGGTTACAGAAGAATTTCTAAACTGTAGAAAGTTGCAGTGAGCACTGTCGGGGCCACACCTAAGGTTTGAATTGGATGGGTTGTTAGCAAAATCTGGTGAGAATTTCATACCTTTAGAAATGTATTGGTGACGTGTTCAATACTTATTTCACCTGAGATGTTATTTAAAAAAATATATATATATATATATATATTATATTTTTAATAAATTCTGCATTCTCAAGAGTTTTGTGCCCGCAGCACCCTATGCCACTGCCTAAGATGTAGTAAATGTTACAGCCGCCTGACAACCAGCAGATTTTATTAGTTGAACTCTGTATCAATACTTAAGTTATTCCAAATGTAGATCTGCAAAAATTCTAGTTTTAGTATTTGTCGTGTTTTTTTTTTTTTTTTTTTTTTTTTTTTTTTTTTTGACCCTATACTGCATTCACATCCCTCACTTTGTCCTCTTGTTCCACAGTCTGGGGTTATGGGTTCCTGGCAGTCACGGTGATCAGCCTGGCCTCTCTTCTGGGTGTGCTATTTGCCCCATGCGTTGAGAAACCCATCTTCCGACGATTCCTTATCTATTTCATCGGCCTGTCCATTGGCACGCTGCTGTCCAATGCTCTCCTGCAGTTGATCCCAGAGGTGCAGTACCAGTTTTTCACCACAGGGTGGAGCCCACGCTCTACAGAACACTCACATGCAACATGCATTGACAATCCATATGTGTAATGGTGGGTGGGTGGGGGGGCAGCCATTGTATAATTGTCATATATGTGGTAGAGAATAATGAATCACATGTCACTACAGCTCCAGAAACGCTACAGATACACAGAGCTAATGTCTTCTAATACCATTCCTTAAATCTAGGAATGCTGAATGTTCTCGTCTCAGAAGGTGCTGCCTCCATCCCCCATGTCCTTGATGAGCTGACAGATCTATCATTAATTCAGTGGATAAGCTCTTGATGCACCATGATGGCTGCCTGCTAATTTATGGGATGAGCCTATAAATGCAAATATAATCTAAAATGACAGAAGATAATAATATTAGTGTTTTTAATTCATGAATCACAAATTGAGATGGCAGCCACTGTGATAATTGAATGCAGATATGTTCTCTCAATCAGAATATAGGAATGATTTCTGACATTGTTATTAATTCTATGTCTTACTTTCAGGGTGTAATTAATGTTTCTGCTGTAACTGATCCTCCATTAGAGGCTGCTTTTGGGAGGCTGCTTGCTGATGCAGAAACCTCCTTCCCTTCCTTGCTCTGTGTTGGGACTGAGACCTCAGCTAAGGTTGGATGCAGGGTAATAGTCTGCACATCAAACTGTGGATAGGCTGATATCATCTCGGCACAAACGTGATCAAAAAACGAAATCTGCCACCAAATCCACACTACTCGGTGCTGATTTTAGTGTGGATTTTTTTTTTTTTTTTTTTTGCTGCTGAAAATATCCTGGGTGCACATATCCATTTATAGGCTGAAGGAGAACCTGTTACCATGATTTTGCAAGGCATGGCTGTAGTTGTGCTATAATACTGATACAATTTAGGGAAGAAATCCGCTTTGTGGTTCTTTTAATCAGTCTTTGAATTTTTCTGGTAATGAGATTTTCAGTGCACAAGGGCCGGATTGTGCGTAGGGTCTTCACTAAAGGCATCAATTTAATCAGTATTACAGTGTAATTACAGCCATACCTTTTACATTAACTGGCAAAACTGTACAGACAAGTTCTCTTTAATGAGGTTGTCCGGTCCAAACCCATTAGTCTGCATTCACTCTGTGTGACTGCAGACTTATGAATCCCCTCAGCTGTGCTGCGGGGATTCACGGGTTTCAGACCCTGGACTCTAGGTATGTATGAGTTATACCTATCCCGGCCAGTGGGTACGGCCTCGCTCCATACACTTGTATTGAGCCAAAGCCACGCCCCGTCTAGAGGATGTGGTTGACTAGAGGGTGTGGTCTCACTCCATAAAAGTGCATGGAGAGAGAGGCTGTGCCCACTGGCCGGGATAAGTATAACTCATACATACCCAGGGTCTGAAATCGGTGTACTCGGCCCTCTTGGGGGTATCTGCTACAGCAGAATTATTTGGTGTTTTTGGTTGCCTATCCATCAGTTATGTGACTGGGTCATTGGATCCAAGTATGAAGAACCATCTCTTATAATAATTTCATTTTTTACTCCTTGGTCTGGACAGTGGTGGAAATCGTGGGACTCGTGCACATTTAAACTGAGTATTAAAACGCGGAACAAAAAAAAAAACCATGGGTGCTCTCCTTCAGAAACAGCGCTGCTCCAGTCCACAGGTTTAGTAATTGCAGCTTTGCTTAAAGGTTTTTTTTTTTTTTCCCCACTAAATGTATTTATTGCCTATGCACAGGATGATGGACGATCACTCCGGACCTCCCACTAATTTTGAGAGTGGGACCCGGTGTGAATGGACCAGCGCGGTCGCGCATGCGCCCTACGTCTGTGCAGTTCTATGGGATGGATGGAAACGGCCAAAACATCCGTCCCATAGATTGTAGGTGGTCGCTACAGGCGAGCAGTCTTATCTTGCTGCGCCGGTCCGGTCCTGCACGACTCGAATTGCTGGTCTCTGGCGGTCGCACATGTGCCATACACTCCGGTTACACAGGACTTTGGGAGTGTGGTTGTTAGGATTCTGTGAATATTTACTAAATGTATTTAGTGGGACAATTCCCTTTAATGGATGTATAGGCCGACCTGCAATACTACACACAACCTTTGGGCAGGTGAGGCGCTGTTTTTGGGAGGAGGCTGCTAAAATTTATGTAACTATTATTATTTATATTATCTTCAACCAATGTAACTAGAAAATAAGTTTAGATGGGACCCAAACCTATATCACTCCTCAGGTTATATGTGCACAGGGCCTGTGATCGATAAATGTGATTGGACTGTATCTGTGTAATCATGAATTGTCTCTGTTCTCTCTCCCCTCCGTCTGGTTCTCCTCCTCTGTTCTTCTTGTGTAACATCCGTCCTTCTTTCTTCCCATCCCCGATTCCCTTCCCTAGTGTGGGGTTATGGCTTCCTATGTGTCACCGTCATTTCTCTCTGCTCCCTCCTGGGGGCCGGCGTGGTTCCCTTCATGAAGAAAGCCTGTTACAAGCGTCTCCTCCTCTTCTTCATTGCTCTCGCCATTGGGACCCTCTATTCCAACGCTCTCTTTCAGCTCATCCCCGAGGTATGGGGGGCTGCGTGTGATCCTGAGACTGTGTGTGGTCCGGTGCATGTGATTGGGAAAGCAGATATCCACTTTTTACAACATTTACAATCCACATGGGGGCATGGGGGGGGACACTTTTCTTATATTTGGTTTTGCTCCTACAGTTTTGTCAAGTTTTCTTCTCCATTCACAGCAAAAGTAAATCTCCTGATGACTTGTCTATTATAGTTCCCGTTCATATCAATGGTATCTGTGCAATTCAGGACAAGAAATGGTCTAATCGCTCTTCAATCCTCCTCATTTGCTCCAGTCCCCCCCTCTAATAATTTGGAATTCCTCCATAGGGTGTATGAAAATGGGATTTCTGAATTAGGCAAAACTTGAACCCCTGGGTACTAATGAAACTTTTACCAGGCCCCCACCTACTGTACCCTTCTATATAGCAGGGGCCCGGGTGCCTCTGATATCTTAGCACCCATACGTAAAAGCCCTTTATGCACCTTTGTTAGAACAAAGAATAACATAGTCTATTATGCTATCCTATACAGCCAGAATATAGGTATGGGGAACAAGAAAATTGGTGCCTCAGACAATTAACCTGTGTTTTTTTAGGTCCGTTTTTGTTGCTTATTCTAAATCTGCCCTTATTTTTCTTCCATCAGCTCTAGTTAATAAGATAAGATGTGATCTGCCCAGGAACAGGGTGTGATCTGCCCAGGAACAGGGTGTGAACCACCCACCAGAGAAATGGAGAATCCTCCGCTGGGCCCTGGCTTCTTCTTCAGGAGAGCTGATAGTGCAAACCTTGCAGCTGCTATGGGGCTCTTGAGTGGAGGAGAATTAAATACTCTGGTCGGCCCAATGTTTTTCAGTCTGATGCTGCCCAGGAATATAGGAAAAAAAATCCCCAAATCATATGTAGGCAACAGTACATTATCGCAAAAAGTAGAGCTGCAACAAAACAACGAATGACCTATTCTGATTCAGAGGACTGAATATACCTAAAATCAAGCTGAATACCTGAGGCACCAAAACCTCTTTTTTTTCTCATTTGTTCCCCATCCCAGCCCCACTAAGGCGAAAAGGGCATTCTCCTGTAATCTCTTGGGTCTATATATAAGTTTGGCTTAAGTGATGACTGGTGACTCCCTTCTAGAATGACAGCCAGCTGGCTTTTTGGGTGAGATCTCCCCTTCTTCAAGACCCTTTAGAACCATCCAGTAGTTAAGTATTGCTTTAGATGTGAATGGAGAATTAAAACCCTGTGTTATTCCATACATTGTGCAGGTTTATCTAAAATTATGTTAAAAATGTTTAGAAATAAGGTTTCTGGTAAGATAACCAGTGCCTTTCCAGCTACTTGGGAGTTGTAGTCTTGGCTGGAAAAGCACAGATGGCTTACCTCTGGACGTGTTCTCCTTTTTTGGAGGGGGACATCTAGGTAATTGCTCCAATGGCACTCCCAATATGTTACTATGGAAGGCGCTACTGTCGGCACAACTTGCGTATGGTTTCCCTCATTGCCTCTGTACATCCTGGATATGTCTTAGGCAGCATTAATGACCTGTATAGCTAATGGCGTAAGATATTACTGCAACTATACTGGTCTTAACAGCCAACGTATGTTCCCGAATCGCACTCTGACCATGGAAGTATCGCACATAGTGCAGCCGCCTCACTGTGGGATTTGAGTTACAAGCTCAGGGGGGAGGGGGGTACCGAGGTCACATGGATCAGTAGCGCCCCTTACAGTTCACATTCCTACACTATATACCCCCTGTGGCCGGTCTGTTGTATTCTCATCTGGTATTGGGTAGATGCCTTTTATTCAAGGTGGCTGTGTTGTGCGGGATTGGGCCTCATTCAGACATCTGTTTTTCAAGGCTAGAAAATATATACATATATATCTCAAAAAAATAAAGGGAACACTCAAAAAACACATCCTAGATCTGAATGAATGAAATATTCTCATTGAATACTTTGTTCTGTACAAAGTTGAATGTGCTGACAACAAAATCACACAAAAATCATCAATGGAAATCACATTTATTAACCAATGGAGGCCTGGATTTGGAGTCACCCCCAAAATTAAAGTGGAAAAACACACTACAGGCTGATCCAACTTTGATGTAATGTCCTTAAAACAAGTCAAAATGAGGCTCAGTATTGTGTGTGGCCTCCACGTGCCTGTATGACCTCCCTACAACGCCTGGGCATGCTCCTGATGAGGCTGAGTATTGTGTGGCCTCCACGTGCCTGTATGACCTCCCTACAACGCCTGGGCATGCTCCTGATGAGGCTGAGTATTGTGTGGCCTCCACGTGCCTGTATGACCTCCCTACAACGCCTGGGCATGCTCCTGATGAGGTTGCGGATGGTCTCCTGTGGGATCTCCTCCAGGATGGCACATCAATGCGAGCTGTGGCAAGAAGGTTTGCTGTGTCTGTCAGCGTAGTGTCCAGAGGCTGGAGGCGCTACCAGGAGACAGGCCATTACACCAGGAGACGTGGAGGGGGCCGTAGGAGGGCAACAACCCAGCAGCAGGACCGCTACCTCCGCCTTTGTGCAAGGAGGAATAGGAGGAGCACTGCCAGAGCCCTGCAAAATGACCTCCAGCAGGCCACAAATGTGCAAGTGTCTACAGAAACGATTAGAAACCGACTCCATGAGGGTGGTATGAGGGCCGACGTCCACAGATGGGGGTTGTGCGCACAGCTCAACACCGTGCAGGACACTTGGCATTTGCCACAGAACACCAGGGTTGGCAAAGTCGCCACTGGCGCCCTGTGCTCCTCACAGATGAAAGCAGGTTCACACTGAGCACATGTGACAGACGTGACAGAGTCTGGAGACGCCGTGGAGAGCGATCTGCTGCCTGCTACATCCTTCAGCATGACCGGTTTGGTGGTTGGTCAGTAATGGTGTGGGGTGGCAATTTCCATGTGCTCGCCAGAGGTAGCCTGACTGCCATTAGGTACTGAGATGAGATCCTCAGACCCCTTGTGAGACCATATGTTGGTGCGGTTGGCCCTGGGTTCCTCCTAATGCAGGACAATGCCAGACCTCATGTGGCTGGAGTGTGTCAGCAGTTCCTGCAAGATGAAGGTATTGAAGCTATGGACTGGCCCGCCCGTTCCCCAGACCTGAATCCGATTGAGCACATCTGGGACATCATGTCTCGCTCCATCTACCAACGTCACGTTGCGCCACAGACTGTCCTGGAGTTGGCGGATGCTTTAGTCCAGGTCTGGGAGGAGATCCCACAGGAGACCATCCGCAACCTCATCCGGAGCATGCCCAGGCGTTGTAGGGAGGTCATACAGGCACGTGGAGGCCACACACAATACTGAGCCTCATTTTGACTTGTTTTAAGGACATTACATCAAAGTTGGATCAGCCTGTAGTGTGTTTTTCCACTTTAATTTTGGGGGTGACTCCAAATCCAGGCCTCCATTGGATATAGATATATATATATATATATTTTATATTATTTTATATATCTCTTATTTGGACGCATGGTCTGCATAGAATAAATGTGAACAGCAGCTCGATAGACTATAAGGCTGGTATAGATATTAATTAAAAAAAATACTATTATAAATATATATTATCTTAAAAATTGCTGCTTATTTTTGTACACAAAAATGCAGCATATTACAGTTCCAGCCGGACATGCAGTGTGTGGGATTTATGTAAATCTCATGGCTGCAATGTTAAAATAATATTATTAATAATAAATAGTATTTTCAAGCTGACCATCTTGTGCAATTTTGAAAACAGCCAACTTGTCACTTTCTCTTGTTTTCCAAAAATATGTGCTTTATCTGCAGAATCCCCAAACAATGAGGGGAAATCCGCAGATAAAATGTGTTTTTTTTTATTTTTTTTTTTTATTTTTATTTTTATTACATTTCCAGAGCGGGATAAACTCCTGCCATAGGCACATTAGTTTGAGAAGTTTTATCCAAAGTTAAGTAACAAATGTCCAAAGCAAAGTAGTTTTACCTATAACATGACGTACAAAAAAAAATAAAAATTGAAATAATAAAAAAAAAAAAAAACAAACAAAAAAATCGTATGTAGCCTAACTTGACTAATTAATGCAGAAGAAAAAAATCTTCATAGTCAAAAATGCACAGTGCGAACTTGGCTTAATGGGTATGTGTTCGATCAATGAAACCCAGGAGTCTGAATGAGGCCAAAGTGGACGCCATACATGGTGTTGCGTGGGGCTGTAGTGAATGATGGAGCTGGGGGCGGGTGTGCGGTTACATGGTAGATGAGGGTGCTGCCGCGTAGTTGGCTGGGTGTGCAGGGCACCTATACTATATAATGACTTCTCTTATCCGATACCAGGATCTCTCTCCATCCTGCTCTTCTGTAACAGAGAATCGGTTGCCCATTGCTTATATAGCGCCGACATACAGTGGGCACGGAAAGTATTCAGACCCCTTTACATTTTTCACTCTGTTTCATTGCAGCCATTTGGTAAATTCTTCTAAAGTTCATTTTGTTTTTATTATTAAAGTACACTCTGCACCCCATCCTGACTGAAAACAGAAATGTAGAAATTGTTGCAAATTTATTAAAAAAGAAAAACTGAAATATCACATGGTCATAAGTATTCAGACCCTTTGCTCAGACACTCATATTTAAGTCACATGCTGTCCATTTCCTTGTGATCCTCCTTGAGATGGTTCTACTCCTTCATTGGAGTCCAGCTGTGTTTAATTAAACTGATAGGACTTGATTTGGAAAGGCACATACCTGTCTATATAAGACCTCACAGCTCACAGTGCATGTCAGACCAAGTGCGAATCATGAGCTCAAAGGAACTGCCCAAGGAGCTCAGACAGAATTGTGGCAAGGCACAGATCTGGCCAAGGTTATAAAAGAATTTCTGCATTACTCAAGGTTCCTAAGAGCCCAGTGGCCTCCATAATCCTTAAATGGAAGAAGTTTGGGACCACCAGAAGTCTTCCTAGACCTGGCCGTCCAGCTAAACTGAACAATTATGGGAGAAGAGCCTTGGTGAGAGAGGTAAAGAAGAACCCCAAGATCACTGTGGCTGAGCTCCAGAGGTGCAGTAGGGAGATGGGAGAAAGTTCCACAAAGGCAACTATCACTGCAGCCCTCCACCAGTCAGGCCTTTTTTTCAGCAGAGTGGCCCGATGGAAGCCTCTTCTCAGTGCAAGACATATGAAAGCCCGCATAGTGTTTGCTCAAAAACACATGAAGGACTCCCAGACTATGAGAAATAAGATTCTCTGGTCTGATGAGACGAAGATAGAACTTTTTGGTGATAATTCTAAGCAGTATGTGTGGAGAAAACCAGGCACTGCTTATCACCTGCCCAATACAATCCCAACAGGGAAACATGGTGGTGGCAGCATCATACTATGGGGGTGTTTTTCAGCTGCAGGGACAGGACGACTGGTTGCAATTGAAGGAAACATGAATGCGGCCAAGTACAGAGATATCCTGGGTGAAAACCTCTTCCAGATTGCTCTGGACCTCAGACTTGGCTGAAGGTTCACCTTCCAACAAGACAATGTCCCTAAGCACACAGCTAAAATAACAAAGGAGTGGCTTCAGAACAACTCTGTGACCATTCTTGACTGGCCCAGCCAGAGTCCTGACCTAAACCCAATTGAGCATCTCTGGAAAGACCTGAAAATGGCTGTCCACCAACGTTCACCATCCAACCTGACGGAACTGGAGAGGATCTGCAAGGAAGAATGGCAGAGGATCCCCAAATCCGGGTGTGAAAAACTTGTTGCATCATTCCCAAGAAGACTCATGGCTGTACTAGCTCAAAAGGTGCTTCTACTCAATACTGAGCAAAGGGTCTGAATACTTATGACCATGTGACATTTCAGTTTTTCTTTTTTAATAAATTTGCAAAAATTTCTACATTTGTGTTCAGTCAAGATGGGGTGCAGAGTGTACTTTAATGAGAAAAAAATGAACTTTTTAGAATTTACCAAATGGCTGCAATGAAACAAAGAGTGAAAAATTTAAAGGGGTCTGAATACTTTCCGTACCCGCTGTATTCTGCAGCGCTGTACACAGCTCTCATCCTTCATGTCAGTCCGCTGGCGGCAGATACACAGGCGGGAGAGGCAGGAATATCAGCGACTCCTAACCAATCACAGTATACAGACCGTTCCAATAGTAACGTATTAGGGAGTTGCTATTTAAGCAATCTCATAATGGACACTGCAATAAGGCTATGAAAATGTTTTCTTTTTTTTGTTTTCCCCCTTCCCATTCTTTATCTGGATCCCTCCCGCCACTGACCCTCTTATTTCTTACTGTACTGCAGGCATTCGGCTTTAACCCGCAGGAGGCCTCCTACATCTCCACCTCCACCGTCATCTTCGGAGGGTTTTATCTTTTCTTTTTTACTGAAAAGGTCCTGAAGATGCTTCTGAAGCAGAAACATGAGGTAACGTGACGGCGGCCGTGCAGCGTTTAGTGGCGGTCTGCTAATTAATTTCTGTGGGCTGTTGTCATGGTTACGGTCGGGAGTATTGTTACCGGGGTTCTAACCGACGGCAAGAAAAGCGATCGCTGCTGATGAGGATGGTGAAATAATTATCAAAAGTAATGAAATATACTTCATTTTTTCTTTTTCGCTAATTGGATCACCATTTTTATGGAGAAACGTGTGTGTGTGTGTGTGTGTGTGTGTGTGTGTGTGTGTGTATAATAAAAAAAAAATAAAAAAATATATACACACACACACACACACACACACACACACACACACACACACACACACACACACACACACACACACACACACGTTCCTGGGTATTAGGGGCATCTGTCTCCTTTTGTGTAGGGTTGTATGATTCCGAGCATTGTGTCCATTAGGTGACTATATCTGGGGCATAATGGCGAACTGAGGAAATTGCATAACTAGCTATTCCCTAATTATCAGACTGGTCACTTTTAGATGCTGGAAATTTCCTTCTCTCTGTATTAGTTCTGCGGATCATAAGCAAATGATTTGATGATTTATAAAGCCTTCATTACAAAGGGGCATCAATTTGGGATTCTCTACCCCTGCTCTGCTGTTAGACCGAGCAATACTAATGGTAACATTGAATTTGGGAATTGCTGCTGCTGCATTTTCCCAGTAAATTACATTTTTATTTATATTTTATTTTTAGGAATTTTTCAGATTTGGCCAAGTCTAAAATTTCCGCAATACAATTCCAGAAAAAATGGCAGCCACCTGACCACCGTCTTTCTGGATTTTTTAAAAAAATGAAGACCATGAGCGTTGAAATAAAACGCATTATTCTTACCTGACTATTTTTGCCATGACCCAGCTTCCCCCGTCCTCCATGTGGGTCTTCAGGCAATGAGGGCCACATGGCAATGTGGCAGGTTATGCATCGCCCACATTGGGCCTCCGCATCGGAAGAACCAAAATCCATGCGGAGGAACAGGTAGCAGACAAATCTGGCGCGTTTTAGTCTGTTTACTAAATATATTCCAGTATTGCTAAGTCTGCTCTAATGTTTTACAGCATGGCTTCATCCCTGGCATCACCAAGAGTTAGCTGATCTGTAGACTAATTTCTGGTATCAAACCCCACTGGTCTAAGATAACTAAAGAAGTAAAACTTCTGTAGTCATCTCCTGTGTCTGCTTTCCTGCCTGTTTGTAGTCACCATTGATGTGTCTGAATCATGACTGCTGCTGTCAATCACTGGCTGCAGTGGTGGCACATTGACATCATGGTGCTAATTGCTGCAGCCAGTGATTGGCAGCAGTAGTCACACGTCATTGATGGAGCCGGGTGACCGGTGAGGGACTAGGGAAGAGTAAGCACAGGAGATTGGTAAGTTTGTTACTTTCTTTTAATATTTTAGACTATTGTAGTAAATTTTTATACAAATATGTATAATAATAATTTTGGAAACCCCACCCATTATCGTTAATTATTTCCACTATAACTGGGGGGGGTCAATGGTGCCCTAAATTTACAATATTGCGGGGTTAAAGTACTTGCAGTCTAGCAGGAAAAGATCATATCTCCTGCTATAAGCTACAGCTGGGAACCCTGGGGAGAAGGCTGAATTGATTTATTACCTCTTCTTCTATTTTACCCTCTACGTAGGACTCATTGAATAGGGAATATAGCCGTATTGGCGCCGCCAATGCTTCTGCTTGATCTGGCAATCTAATGATTGCTGGTTATCTTGGTGACCTTGCAGAGCTGATCTGGGTATGCTGTCGGTGACATTTGCGATTTGGAAGGGGCTTCTTTTCCCCTGTATCTGGGGCTCCTATGGATACCCCAGTTAAAATGGAAAAGAGAATTTAAAAAAAAAAAAAAAAAAAAAAAGTGATGGCTATATCTCGCACGATGCTGGTTTATAAATGATTTATTCCTTCTCGCCCTCCCTCAGCATGGACACAGTCATTATACAGCTGACACCAATAAGAGGGACGCTGAGGAAGGGGTGACAGAGAAGCTACAGAACGGCGACTTGGATCACATTATTCCTCCACCAGGGGGCAGCGAGTCTGACCTCCGCCAACACCTGGGTGATGAGAAGGTGGTGGTGGGGTCCCTGGCCGTACAGGTTGGTTATAAATCGCTGCCATTCACGGTGTTCATCCCTTATGATGATGTACGTGCCTTACATGTCATCTCCTGATGCAGGACCTCCCCGGGCAGCAGAGCTCTTGTTACTGGCTCAAAGGGATCCGGTATTCTGACATCGGCACGCTCGCCTGGATGATCACCCTCAGCGACGGACTCCATAATTTCATAGACGGGTTGGCCATCGGAGCCTCCTTTACAGTGTCTGTCTTCCAAGGCGTCAGCACATCCATTGCCATCCTGTGTGAGGAGTTCCCCCATGAACTCGGTATGTTGCCTAATGCAAAGCAAAACGTCCTATATGTGGGATGTCTGCTGTCGTGTGCTAGCACTTAAAGGGGTATTCTGAATGGATGACAGAATGCAAGTGATGACTAAAGTCTGAGCGAAACGATTCCTAGGACCCTAGTTCTGTGGCCACTGGACAAAAGCCTTGCAAACCTCTTGATTGGCTGGCCTACAGAGACCTAATTTGCTCATCGCGGCTAATCCTCTTGATTAGCCGGCTAATCAAGAGGAGCTAGTAATGCAGGTGGTTTGTAGGTTTTCCATCCAGCGGCTACAAAATACCCACTTGGCCGCCGGACCAGAAACCAGCAAATTTATTCTCTAATAATCTGCATGTAATTGGCTCCCTCTAGTGGATGCTGCAAGAAACGAGAATTGTATCTTTTGACTCTAGGGCTGTGCAGGGGATTTGGAGCTTTGTATCGGGAAAATAAAGTTCTAATTGCTATAACAATATATGGGGGAAATTTTTGTTACGATCACACCTGATGACGCACCCCTCCATATAACCAGCTGCTAGAATAGGTCCTGGCACACAGAAAATACACAACAGCCAATTCATTAATTTCTATCCTATCCTGAATATGGAGTGCCATGTGCTACAAAATAATAAGTTATCAGACGCTAAATGTCATCCGTTCATTTTCTTATTCTAACAGACCATTAGTGCCAGGTATGCCGGAGGGAAAAAAGTTATTGTAGTGAAGTGATGATGCACAATTGTATATTTATGTCCATGAACTTTGGAAATAAACTACACGGGTCACAGGAGGGTATTATTTATAGGCTGCTTACTGGCGCCCCCTGCTGTTTGTGGATTTAACCCGCTCCCATGTTGTGTTGCAGGCGACTTTGTCATTCTGCTGAATGCCGGGATGAGCATTCCCCAGGCTCTCTTCTTTAACTTCTTGTCCGCCTGCTGCTGCTACCTCGGCCTGGCTTTCGGGATCCTTGCCGGTAGCCATTTCTCTTCTAACTGGATCTTTGGTTTAGCCGGAGGAATGTTTCTCTACATCGCTCTTGCCGATATGGTGAGTAAAAAAAACAGATAAGGCACTGTTCACACTAAATGTGCATTTATACTAGCTGATTTATAATAAACATGCGCTCCTAGGTATGGTGGGTGCACTTTTTTTTTTTTTCTTTTATGTATCATTTAAGAAGCACCGCAGACTACCCTTTCCTTGACTTTATACCGGTCATGTTTTCGTCAGAAGAAACCCTTGGCAGTGGCCGACCGGTTCAGTGCACCTTCCCACCCGAATATTGGAATTGCAACACCAAGAAAAAAAGTCATGGAATTTATGGAAATCGCAAGATGGACCAAAGAGTTAATGATCTGCATGTTATTTAAAAAAAAAAAAAAAAAAAAAAAAAAGAACATAATTTTCAATACCTCTTCAATTTATTCAGTATGGAGTAATAGCGGCACTTAGGAATGTTCTGACATGATGATTGCACTTGGGCTCGTAAATCATCAAGATCCGCTGCTGGCAGCTCTTGTGCAATGGCCGACCAATGACGTCCCAGATGCGCTCGACGGGAAACAAGTCTGGAGACGCTGAAGGCCATGTTGACAAGTTTAGGCCATGCAAGTTGCACAGAGTAGCACAAGAAACATGTGGCCTGGTGCTGTCGCATTGAAAGAGTCACAGGAACGTTTTTTTCATGTTCCCCCGTGAAGGCCTCTTCATGGTGTTGTCCACATGGTCTCCAAGTCATCCTAGACAAAATCACTGAAGAGGATAGACCTTCGTTCCCATCTTGCTCTGTCCCATGATGGCATTTGAGAGTGGTGGTGTGAGGTCAATGGATCACCTGTAGCCAGACGTCTGGCTCGTAGCCCAATGTCATACCGCCTTCTGATGGTTTGTGTAGACCACGTTTGACACCTTTAGGCTCGGTATGTGATGTTTAATTTCACTTACAATACAGAATGGATCACTGGGCATTATACTTCAGATCTTACCTGGCCATGTCATGAAGAAGGAACATTACGCTGGTCCTACTTCCGGGATTATGGTGTGGGGTGGTATAGCTTGGGTTGGCTGGACACCTCTAATCTTCATTCCAGATACCATGTTGTTAAGTGTTGCATTGCTTTGGTGGTGGCACCTGTGCTTGCTTTGAGAGCCACTTTTTCCTGAGACTCTTTCTAGCCTTTCCACCATGTGTGCTCTTACAGTAAAGAGTCCATAGTCTCACTGCTCTTACAGTAAAGAATCCATAGTCTCACTGCTCTTACAGTAAAGAGTCCATAGTCTCACTGCTCTTACAGTAAAGAGTCCATAGTCTCACTGCTCTTACAGTAAAGAATCCATAGTCTCACTGCTCTTACAGTAAAGAATCCATAGTCTCACTGCTCTTACAGTAAAGAGTCCATAGTCTCACTGCTCTTACAGTAAAGAATCCATAGTCTCACTGCTCTTACAGTAAAGTCTGCAATTTTATTTATAAACCCTCTAGATGTAGAGGATGCCCCCTTGTCACTGTCACAGGCCTAAGTGTCAAAAGATTATTAAAAAGATCTCTGTACTGTCCCTTCATATATTTGTACATTGTAATAAGATCTCCCCTAAGCCTTCCTTTTTCCAAACTGAATAACCCCCGAGTCTGATAATCTGTCTTGGTATTTCAGTTCACCCATTCTCTTAATAACCTTGGTTGCTCTTCTCGTCGCCTGCTTCAGTTCAGCTATGACCTTCTTACACACTGGTATTTTGGGTTCCTTCATATTCTGTTTTTTTCCATTTTTATCTTCTTAAATGTTCTTGCGTGGTTCCTATAATCTTCTTGCTTTGTAGGTTATTCTGCAAGTGTATGTTAATATTCGGGTGACCAAGGAGATTAAAGACAGAGACCTCATGTAACGTGAGCTGAAATGAGATGCATCTCCTATTGTTCTCCAGACTCCTTGGTATAGTCCTTATAGTTATGGAGAGGTAAAGTTTCTCCTCCTCTTCTAAATGTTTTTTTTTTTCTTTTCTCTTCTCTCTGCTCCAGTTCCCGGAGATGAATGAAGTGAGTAAAGAGGATGAGGAAGGAGGACGCCCCCTCACTGCGTTCCTCATACAGAACGCCGGACTGCTCACAGGGTTCTCCATCATGCTGCTACTGACCACGTTCTCCGGTCAGATCCAGCTGGGATAGGCCGAAGAAGGTGACTCGCGATTCATACAGCCTCTCCACAGCGGACCAAGGAAGAGCATTGTGCAGCAGTGTTAATCCGGTGTACCAGAAGAGACTCCCTACGATGTGCATACAATGCTGCCATTTCATTACCAAGTGAAGAGGACCTTCTTGCTACGTACAGGGTGGCTGTTCCACCTCTGGGGTGGCAATCTTGGACTTCAGGGATTACTGCTGATTTTTCTTCCTAACTGTGATTTGATTTTGAGGCCTGTACGAAATCCGTTACCAACAAAAACCAGTAATTTGCTTGCTCTCGATTTGCATCTTTCTCTGTCGTGGAGATGTGAGGACTCTGTTTTTAAAACATTTATCTTATCATATTGATAAGTGGATTATACCTCTCCTTAGAAGAAAAAGAGATGGACCAAACCAAGTGTATAAAAAGCCGTTCAGAACACTAGTTCATTGCTGCATTACTGTAACCGTTCTCTTAATCTGGCGGCATTTGATGAACTGACCAAGAGCTGCTGATTTCGAAAACGGTCCCATCCTGACCGGACCTGATGTATCGCCCGCCGCTGCTGTCTTGACACCTAAATAGTGTTTGCTATATTTTGAATTATAAGGAAGAAGATAACTAAGTCTTGGTGACCATGACTGCGCAGAGGCCATGCTACATTTTGAGCTTTCTCTATGGCCCTGTAGAGGGCAGTAGCACAGTGATGTAATAGCACAGTTGTAGGGATAGTCCTGTGCTGGGGTAGGTTTGCACATTGTGGTATTTGTGTGAATTTTTTTATTAATAGTTGTGCTGATAAGGGCTGTAGTATTAGTGAATGCTGAGGGTGAACGGGTGCGCCACTACAGCTACTATAGTCTGGTGCGCCACTACAGCTACTATAGTCTGGTGCGCCACTACAGCTACTATAGTCTGGTGCGCCACTACAGCTACTATAGTCTGGTGCTTCCTTACTGTACTGCCATCATTCCTCATCCAAAATGCTTCTTGAAAAAAAAAAATATATATATATATATATATATATATATATATATATATATATATATATATATATATATATATATATATATATATATATATATATATATATATATATATATATATATATATATATATATATATATATATATATATATATATATAAAAATATTTTAAAGGAATTGTCCACCAGTTTTATTTTTCATTTTCTGAGCCCACTTTAAAAACAACCCACCCCTATCACCTATTCGATTGCCACTTGTTCCTCGCTTCCTCTTCGAGCAGGGGACATCGCTGATTGACAGTCAAGTGTCCGATGCCAACCAAGCTAGAAGAGCAAGCGAAATGAGATCGACAGGGGGAGGTAAAATAGGTTGATATAATTCTCTCACATGGACCCATTCTAATTTATTTTTTAAATAGAGTAGTGGGCAAACCCTTTTTTCAGTTGCATCTGATGACCTGATCATGATTGCCATTTGCAGTACAGCAAGGGAGAAGATGGCAGCCATTGTTTGGTCTCTTCTTCCTCCAAAACTCCCATCTCAGGTTCTGACAATAAAATATTTAATTGCACCGTCTGTGTTCTTTAGTCATTTCTCCAAGACACACTTGCTAGGCTATGTACTCCCTTTTATGACCTTGGGGTTCTGACATCTGGAACCTCATAGAAAGTGAATGCAGTATTAAATCTAAGTTTTCCCCTGCCGTACGCTTCTAGCCACCTAGATGTGTAGGGAACTAAAGCCAGACCAGACCCATTTGCTTGATATGGGACCTGCTGCAGTTCCCTTGCATAGCGTGTGACCGGGATGCTGTTGTGCAGGGAGAGAGATCCCTACATCCCTTTCATCCTCAGGATTAGATTTGACCAATGATTTAAGGCCACCATGATCCAAAAGTGATGATCTAGCGATGCCAGCACTGCGTCCCCTCGTTTTTCAGATCGGTAGTGTCAGATGTTAGATTTCTACTGAACATTAAGTTATGGCAGTTCCTAGCAATATGCTATAACTTTATAAAATTGCACCTGTGACAGATTTAAAGCTGCAATCCATCCTTGTCAGTGATTGGGGTAGGTTGCTGCCTAAAAAAAATAAAAATTACCTCAAAAAATCCTCTTCATTCTTAATGGAAGGAATTTTTTATACGACTTTCTGCTTGTTGCTTAGGTTGCCAGCCACCCCTGCAGTCTGAGGTGGTCGGTCTCTTAAGGAAAGAGCCAAGCAAGTGCTGCTTCACAGCTGGCTGGATCGGGTCACGTTCACAGCCTTTGTGATCCTCTGAAGTTGGTGAGGCAAGGCTGCCACTCGGGAGCTTTTCTTCCTGCTATCATGCCTCTTACCAATCCCAGCTTATAACAGTCATCTCTACTTCTACAGTACACAGCCTCTTGTGAACACAAGAGGAGAGGGGTTTACAGGAACTTTATCACCCCCCAATCACCATTCTCATTTTGTTAGTGATCTCTACTCCAGTGCAGACTCCAGTGCTTCCGCAGCAGAGATCCAGAGGCTTTTCTTCTTGGTATCACCCTCTTGCTAACCTTTGCTTGTTACTGCCATCTCTCCCACTGCACAGCCTCCAGTGAACCCCTAGGAAGAGGACACATGAACTTCATTTTGTAACCCCTATTACCTATTGCAGCCTGTTTCCTCTGCTCCTGTACAGCCTCCGGTGACCCCCTAGGGGGTGACACAAAGCCTTTTCTTCATGTCATTACAAATTCTTGTCTATTCCACTGAACTTCAATCAGTGAGCCCTGGGGAATACATGAAACTTTATATCCCCCGCGCTTAGTGCTCAGGGAGGATTTCTATTATCATCTATTTTTTTTATTTTTATATTATACTTTTGCCATTTTATTTTTGGCTACTACATGGTAGAAAGGATTAGCAGTTGCAAATATAAATAAGGCCCCTCCAACTAATCAAAACATTTGGAGACTCTGAGACACAAAGGATAGAGAGAGATGGATATATAGAGTCACCCCCAAAATTAAAGTGGAAAAACACACTCCAGGCTGATCCAACTTTGATGTAATTTCCTTAAAACAAGTTAAAATGAGTCTCGGTATTGTGTGTGGCCTCAACGTGCCTGTATGACCTCCCTACAACGCCTGGGCATGCTCTTGATGAGGTTGCGGATGGTCTCCTGTGGGATCTCCTCCCAGACCTGGACTAAAGCATCCGCCAACTCCTGGACAGTCTGTTGGTGGACGGAGTGAGATATGATGTCCCAGATGTGCTCAATTGGATTCTGGTCTGGGGAATGGGCGGGCCAGTCCATAGCTTCAATGCCTTCATCTTGCAGGAACTGCTGACACACTCCAGCCACATGAGGTCTGGCATTGTCCTGCATTAGGAGGAACCCAGGGCCAACCGCACCAGCATATGGTCTCACAAGGGGTCTGAGGATCTCATCTTGGTACCTAATGGCAGTCAGGCTACCTCTGGCGAGCACATGGAGGGCTGTGCCCTCCAAAGAAATGCCACCCCACACCATTACTGACCCACTGCCAAACGGGTCATGCTGAAGGATGTTGCAGGCAGCAGATCACTCTCCACGGCGTCTCCAGACTCTGTCACGTCTGTCACATGTGCTCAGTGTGAACCTGCTTTCATCTGTGAAGAGCACCAGTGGCGACTTTGCCAATCCTGGTGTTCTGTGGCAAATGCAAAGTGTCCTGCACGGTGTTGGGCTGTGAGCACAACCCCCATCTGTGGACATCAGGCCCTCATACAACCCTCATGGAGTCGGTTTCTAACTGTGCAGACACATGCACATTTGTGGCCTGCTGGAGGTCATTTTGCAGGGCTCTGGCAGTGCTCCTCCTGTTCCTCCTTGCACAAAGGCGGAGGTAGCGGTCCTGCTGCTGGGTTGTTGCCCTCCTACGGTCCCCTCCATGTCTCCTGGTGTACTGGCCTGTCTCCTGGTAGCGCCTCCAGCCTCTGGACACTACGCTGACAGACACAGCAAACCTTCTTGCCACAGCTCGCATTGATGTGCCATCCTGGATGAGCTGCACTACCTGAGCAGCTTCTGTGGGTTGTAGACTCCATCTCATGCTACCACTATTGTCTATTCCATTTGTACAACAGCATGTGAAATTGATTGTCAATCAGTGTTGCTTCCTAAGTGGACAGTTTGATTTCACAGAAGTTTGATTTACTTGGAGTTATATTCTGTTGTTTAAGTGTTCCCTTTATTTTTTTGAGGTGTGTGTGTGTGTGTGTGTGTGTGTATGTATATATACACACACACACACACACACACACACACACACACTTGTGCTCAAAAAATTTACATACCCCGGCAGAATGTTTCCCTCCTTGGCCTTGTTTCAGAGAATATGAATGATAACAAAAAAAACTTTCTCCACTCATGGTTATTGGTTGGGTGAAGCCATTTATTGTCAAACTACTGTGTTTTCTCTTTTTAGATCTTACTGACAACCAAAAACATCCAAATGACCCTGATCAAAAGTTCACATACCCCAGTTCTTAATACTGTGTATTACCCCCTCTAATATCAATGACAGCAAGTCAAATTATATCTGGCAGTGGACTGTAGGCTTTCAGGAGCTTAAATTGCCTTCAGCCCTGGCCAGGCCACACAGAAGGAAGCTAACATGGAAAATTTTAATTAATTTATCTCCCACTACGGAGAGGACTACAAGTACCTGAGAACACTGAACCAGAGTAGTTAATTCTGGTCATCCGCAACAAAAGTACGGCAAAATCTGGCAACAGAATCAGAGATAGGAAGGGCAGTTAATGACAGATGTCACAGTACCCCTCCCCTCTTACGAGGGCTCGATTTATCATGAAAGGATTGATGGAAAATTTTGATCAGTTTGTCGGCATTGAGGTTACTAGCCGACACCTATGATCTTTCCTCTGGCCCATAACCCTTCCAAAGAATGAGGTATTGAAGATATGTCTTACAAACCACGAATCAAGGATCTTTTGTACCTTGTATTCAAGAATGCCCCTGACCAAGATGGGAGGAGGATTATTGATAGGGGGTACAGGCGAACAGTATATCTTGAGTAGGGATTTATGGAATACATTGGGCATATGGAAAGAACAAGGGAGTTTGAAACTGAAGGTTACAATGTTGATGACCTTGATAATTTCATATGGACTGATAAATTTGAGCCCTAGCTTACCAGAGGGAACCTTAAGTTTAATATTTCTGGTGAATAACCACACCTTGTCCCCAACCACCAAAACAAGGTCCATCAGAGTATCTTCTGCAGAAGAAGCCTGTTTGGTCACCCCTTTTTCTGATCTCAGACCAGATTAGTTTCAGTTTGCCTATGGATTTTCCAACTTCAGGGATGTCCAATTCGGAATTCGAAAAGGAACCAAAGTGAGGGCGACATCCTAGATTGCAGAAAAACAGGGAGGTCTCCATAGATTCTTGATACTGATTGTTTATAGTGAATTTGGCTAAAGGCAGATATTCCACCCTGTCAAACTGATGGTCAGAGGTATAACACTGATAAACTGCTCAAGTGTCTGATTAGCACGTTCAGTCTGACCATTGGACTCTAGGTTGTAGGCAGAAGAAAAGGACAAATCTATTTTGATCTTGTCACAAAACGCCCTCCAGAATTTGGAAACCAACTGAATTCTTATATTGGAAACAATATTTTCTGGAATCCCATGTAGACATACAATATTTTTAATAAACAATTTAATGTTTGATAGTTAGGCAACCCAGGTACAAAATGACTTGTTTACTAAACCTGTCAACAACTACCCAAATAGCAGTCTTTCCTTCTGAGGGTGGGAGGTCAGTAGTAAAATCCATGGAGAGGTGTGTCTAAGAACTCTTTGGAGTTTGTAAGGACTGGAGGAGTCCAACTGGATGGGTATGGAGCCCAACTGGACTGGTATGGAGCGTTTTGGGTCGGGCACAAATCTCCCAAGTGAGCTCATATTCCTTACAGTATTGAACTAAAGTAGGCCACCAAAAATACCTGGTCACAAGCCAAAGAGTGTTATTAATCCCAGGGAGGCCTACAAGAACTGAGTCATGAAATTCTGTAGAACTCGCAGATGGAACTGAGGAAGAACAAACAATTTTTGGGTGGGAATATTGTCATGGGCTAACTCTACAAATCTCCTCTCCAGACCTACAGATCTCCTCTACGAGATATAGGGAAACAGAAGACACCACTATACCTTCGGCAAGAATAAGAACTGGTTCAGAGTCCTCTGGCTGAGATGGACAGAAACTATGGGATAGTGTATCGATCTTTATATTCTTAGGACCCGGTCTAAATGTCACAACAAAATCAAATTTTGAAAACAACAAAGCTCATCTAGCTTTCCTAGGGTTGAGTCTTTTAGCTGATCCTAAATAGATCATATTTGGGTGGTTAGTGATAATCGTGAATCTGTTTGGCACCTTTGAGAAAGTGGCGCTATTCCTCGAAGGCCCACCTAATTGCCAACTATTCACAATTACCGATGTCCTATTTCCCTTCGGCAGAATAAGATTTAGTGAAAAGAAGGCACACAGACAAAGTTGAGTAAGAGACGAGGTACCTTGCGATAGCACCGTTCCAACTCCAACCACAGAGTAATCAACATAACAAGTGAATATATCAGATCGACCACCACATATTGACCACTTATATCTCTGAATATGTCATTAAAAACATTTTGAAACACAGCTGGTGCATAATTTAGCACAAAAGGTATCATCAGATACTCATACTGTCCCTCAGGTTTGTTAAATGGTGGCTCCCAACAGCTGGTTGTAGAGATGGGGGATGAGTGGCAGAGGATACTGATTTTTTACAGTAATTGAGACAAGTTCCCCATAGTCAATACATGATAAAAAAGATGGTGGTCTCAGACCAACAAAAAAGAAACCTGTGCTCCCTGGTGACGTGAACGGTCTGATTAATAAGTTTTGCAGACTTTCTGATGTCTGGACCAGAAAGAATATATATTTTACCCTTGGAGAGACGCGAGTTAGGTCCCAGATCAATGGGACAACCATAATCTCTGTGTTGGGGTGATTTTGCAAAGTCTTTAAAATACTTTAGGTAAACTATTGGGTATGGCTTTACACAGATTCACAGATAAAGACATAGATTTATTCTGACACTCCGGATTCCAGCAAATAATATTACCCTGGTGCCAGTGAATAACCGGGTTATGGGGACGTAACCAAGGCATGTCCAAGGCGACAGATGTGGACAGGTCTTCAAGGACAAAAAACGAGATAGGTTCATAACGTAATGTACCAACAAGCAGGGACACCTCCTTAGTGACGTAATTCACAACGCTCTGTGTGAGTGGTGTATCATCAAGGACAGTCACTTTTATAGGAAAACGTAATTTTAGTAAGGGTAAACCAAAATCCTTTGTCACCTTGACGTCAACAAAATTTGCTGCAGAGCCACAATTAAGAAAAGGCCTGAAGCCGCCTAAAGTCCAGTACGAAACCGATGGCGAAGGGCCTGGTCATTCCACTTTGAGCCTGCGCAAAGGGCCTGGTCATTCCACTTTGAGCCTATGGTCCAGCGCCGAAACTCCGAACAGTAATCCTCAACAAGACATCGCCCCTGACGGAGATTAGTTCATTTCCTTTCTGAAAAGCCACTCGGTCAGGGTCGTCGTATAGGAGCCCTAATGTTTCCAAAAATTAATTAACTGTGGTGAACTCTGGAGCGTACGGAGGAAGTGGAAAAGGCCCAAAGCTGAGGGTCATCCTGTAGCAAGGAGATGATGAGTCCCACACGCTGGTTCTCAAAACCAGACGAATGTGGGCAGAGCATGAATTACAGGAGACAGCTCTCCCTAAAAGAAAAAAAAAATTCCTACGGTCACCTGAAAATCTGTCAGGCTGGTTTAAAAAAAATCAAGGAAGGTGCTGCAGAGGCTTCTACTTGGGCGGTTTCATGCTGCTGAAACCACCCTGCAAGATCCTGGACTAAGTCTAGCATGTGATCCACCACCGATTAGAGGGGATCCATGGGACAGCTCTAAAGAGGGCTACCACAAACAGGCTTGGCACTAGCTTCTCTGTTGTCCACATCCCAGGGGTTGCCCTCGTCTTCACCCTTTAACCCCTACACAGGGATCTTAACATGAATCCCTAGGCTGGGGCCACGGAGTTAGCTGCCGTTCGGTTAAGTAGCATAGTCCGGTAGCTGGGTCAGAACGAGGAGGGCAGTACAGGGACAAAATCACAAGTCAGGAGGGAAGTCAAAAAATGAGCAGCGGTCAAAAATAAAGAATGTCTACAGGGAGTTAAGAAGGACATTGAGATGTTCTTTAGGAGCCAGTCAAATTATAACTGGCAATGGACTGCAGGCTTTCAGGAGCTTAAATAGCCTGCGGCCCTGCCCAAGCCACACAGAAGGAAGCAAACACTGAAAGATTAACTCCTAATCTCCCAGTACGAACAGAACTACAAGTACCTAAGAACATAGGGCAGCCCGTTGGCTCAGTGGTTAGCACTGTACTATGTATAGGGCAGCAAGGTGGCTCAGTGGTTAGCACGGTACTATGTATAGGGCAGCACGGTGGCTCAGCGGTAAGCACTGTACTATGTATAGGGCAGCACGGTGGCTCAGCGGTTAGCACTGTACTATGTATAGGGCAGAACGGTGGCTCAGCGGTTAGCACTGTACTATGTATAGGGCAGAACGGTGGCTCAGCGGTTAGCACTGTACTATGTATAGGGCAGAACGGTGGCTCAGCGGTTAGCACTGTACTATGTATAGGGCAGAACGGTGGCTCAGCGGTTAGCACTGTACTATGTATAGGGCAGAACGGTGGCTCAGTGGTTAGCACTGGGGTCCCAGGTTCAAATCTCAACAAGGACAACATCTGCAAGGAGTCCCTGTATTTGTGTGGGTTTCCTCCGGATTCTCCGGTTTCCTCCTACACTCCAAAGACATCTAGATTGTGAGCCCCAATGGGGACAGTGATGATGACATCTGTAAAGCGCTGTGGAATTAATGGCGCAATATCAGTAAAATAAATAAAACACGGAACCAGAGTAATCGCCTCACGTCGTCCACAAGATTTTTTCTCCTATTTTTCAGTACATTAGATAACAAAATGAATGGCGTCATTCAAAACTACAGCTCGCCCCACAAAAAAAAACAAATCCTCATATGTTGATGGAAAAAAAAAGTTATGGCTTATCGAAGAAACGGAGTAAAAACGCAAAAGAGAAAAAGATGGCTCCAGCATGAAGGGCTTAATATAAGGACTATTTTTAGGGGGTCTGTTCTGAATTCTGAAGTTAAGTTTGGGATCTTGTAAGGGGGCTGCGCTGAGGTTTGCTGTTACTATAGAGGTTCGGATAGAGCAGCTGTCCCTAGCAACCAATCAGATTGTAGCTTCTATTTTCCCAGCTCTAGTTAACACTTGAAAGAAGAGATCTGATTGGTTAGTTCCGATAGTGGACGCGACCTCAGCTTTCTGACCGCAGCGTGGCGGTCGCTTCCCGTCATGCTCCGGGCAATTTCGAGTCTTCCGGAAGTGCATTATGGGAAATGTAGTTTTTAAGCGTGTGACGAATGAGGGGGTGTCTCTTGCGGGCGCGGTCCCGACACCGGTAGGTGGGCCGGGGGTACGCGCCCGAGATAGAGAGAGGCTGTCAGAGGCAGAGACAGGAGGGGAAGAGACAGCAAGGCACAGAGCGCTGTGCTATAGACTATTATATGTGATAGGGAGAGACAGCCGGGACTGCACGGGAGAATTAGCAGAGAGCGGAGGAGGATGACAGAGAGATTATCAGCTGAGAAGAGACAGGCCTGCCACACAGCAATGTGAGGAGAGGTTACACACAGGAGACAGTGACAGGCCTACTCCAGAGACAGCCGAGAGCGCATTGTCAGCAGGCGAGGCCGGGACATGGCGAGCAAGTGACAGACGCCGAGAGTGACACCTGCCTGGCCGCCACCAGAGACGTCCCACCATGTCAGCACCACGGGGTCCGAACAAGCTGTCCAGCACCGAGCGTCCTGTCCGAGGTACCAGCGCCTGACCCCACTGACACCGATACCACTGCCCGATCCTGCCGCCTGACCCCACCGATCCCGCCCCCTGACCCCACTGACACCGATCCCGCCGCCTGTCCCCACTGACACCGATCCCGCCGCCTGACCCCACTGACACCAATCCCACCGACTGACCCCACTGACACCGATACCACTGCCCGATCCTGCCGCCTGACCCCACCGATACCACCACCACCTGACCCCACCGATACCGCCGCCTGACCCCACTGACACCGATCCCACCGACTGACCCCACTGACACCGATACCACTGCCCGATCCTGCCGCCTGACCCCACCGATCCCGCCGCCTGTCCCCACTGACACCGATCCCGCCGCCTGTCCCCACCGACACCGATCCCGCCGCCTGTCCCCACTGACACCGATCCCGCCGCCTGTCCCCACTGACACCGATACCGCCGCCTGACCCCACTGACACCGATCCCACCGACTGACCCCATTGACACCGATACCGCCGCCTGACCCCACCGATACCACCACCGCCTGACCCCACTGACACCGATCCCGCTGCCTGAGACCGATACCACCTCCTGCTGACCCCACTGATACGATCCCGCCTCCTGACCCCACTGATGCCACCGCCTGACCCCACTGATACGATCCGGACACTGATGCCACCGCCTGACCCCACTGAAACCGATCTCGCCGCCTGACCCCACTGGAACCGATGCCGCACCCTGACCCCACTGATACCGATGCCGCCCCCTGACCCCACTGATACCGATGCCGCCCCCTGACCCCACTGATACCGATGCCGCCCCCTGACCCCACTGACACCGATACCACTGCCCGATCCTGCCGCCTGACCCCACCGATACCACCACCACCTGACCCCACCGATCCCGCCGCCTGTCCCCACTGACACCGATCCCGCCGCCTGTCCCCACTGACACCGATCCCGCCGCCTGTCCCCACTGACACCGATCCCGCCGCCTGTCCCCACTGACACCGATCCCGCCGCCTGTCCCCACTGACACCGATCCCGCCGCCTGTCCCCACTGACACCGATCCCGCCGCCTGACCCCACTGACACCGATACCGCCGCCTGACCCCACTGACACCGATCCCACCGACTGACCCCACTGACACCGATACCACTGCCCGATCCTGCCGCCTGACCCCACCGATACCACCACCACCTGACCCCACCGATCCCGCCGCCTGTCCCCACTGACACCGATACCGCCGCCTGACCCCACTGACACCGATCCCGCCGACTGACCCCACTGACACCGATACCACTGCCCGATCCTGCCGCCTGACCCCACCGATACCACCACCACCTGACCCCACCGATCCCGCCCCCTGACCCCACTGACACCGATACCGCCGCCTGTCCCCACTGACACCGATACCGCCGCCTGTCCCCACTGACACCGATACCGCCGCCTGACCCCACTGACACCGATCCCACCGACTGACCCCATTGACACCGATACCGCCGCCTGACCCCACCGATACCACCACCGCCTGACCCCACTGACACCGATCCCGCTGCCTGAGACCGATACCACCTCCTGCTGACCCCACTGATACGGTCCCGCCTCCTGACCCCACTGATGCCACCGCCTGACCCCACTGATACGATCCGGACACTGATGCCACCGCCTGACCCCACTGAAACCGATCTCGCCGCCTGACCCCACTGGAACCGATGCCGCCCCCTGACCCCACTGATACCGATGCCGCCCCCTGACCCCACTGATACCGATGCCGCCCCCTGACCCCACTGATACCGATGCCGCCCCCTGACCCCACTGATACCGATGCCGCCCCCTGACCCCACTGATACCGATGCCGCCCCCTGACCCCACTGATACCGATGCCGCCCCCTGACCCCACTGATACCGATGCCGCCCCCTGACCCCACTGACACCGATACCACTGCCCGATCCTGCCGCCTGACCCCACCGATACCACCACCACCTGACCCCACCGATCCCGCCGCCTGTCCCCACTGACACCGATACCGCCGCCTGACCCCACTGACACCGATACCGCCGCCTGACCCCACTGACACCGATACCGCCGCCTGACCCCACTGACACCGATCCCACCGACTGACCCCACTGACACCGATACCACTGCCCGATCCTGCCGCCTGACCCCACCGATACCACCACCACCTGACCCCACCGATCCCGCCGCCTGTCCCCACTGACACCGATCCCGCCGCCTGTCCCCACTGACACCGATCCCGCCGCCTGTCCCCACTGACACCGATACCGCCGCCTGACCCCACTGACACCGATACCGCCGCCTGACCCCACTGACACCGATCCCGCCGACTGACCCCACTGACACCGATACCACTGCCCGATCCTGCCGCCTGACCCCACCGATACCACCACCACCTGACCCCACCGATCCCGCCCCCTGACCCCACTGACACCGATACCGCCGCCTGTCCCCACTGACACCGATACCGCCGCCTGTCCCCACTGACACCGATACCGCCGCCTGACCCCACTGACACCGATCCCACCGACTGACCCCATTGACACCGATACCGCCGCCTGACCCCACCGATACCACCACCGCCTGACCCCACTGACACCGATCCCGCTGCCTGAGACCGATACCACCTCCTGCTGACCCCACTGATACGGTCCCGCCTCCTGACCCCACTGATGCCACCGCCTGACCCCACTGATACGATCCGGACACTGATGCCACCGCCTGACCCCACTGAAACCGATCTCGCCGCCTGACCCCACTGGAACCGATGCCGCCCCCTGACCCCACTGATACCGATGCCGCCCCCTGACCCCACTGATACCGATGCCGCCCCCTGACCCCACTGATACCGATGCCGCCCCCTGACCCCACTGATACCGATGCCGCCCCCTGACCCCACTGATACCGATGCCGCCCCCTGACCCCACTGATACCGATGCCGCCTCCTGACCCCACTGATACCGAACCTGCCGCCTGACCCCACTGATACCGCCTCCTGATCCCAGTGATACCGACCGATGCCACCTCTGACCCTTGTGCATCTGTGAGGACTAGTCCAATAGGGACAGTGTCTCCGTCTCCGGCATTGCATGGACCGGCCCTTGATTTGATGCTGTGCTGTGCAATGCTACATTTTCTGCAGTGTTGGTGTTGTAGGGAAATTGAGCACCTGTAGACAGGACCCCCTGGTCGGGTTAGGACCCTTCTATTGATAGTGAAGCTTTTCCCATACTAACATCTAATTGTACTGATCTTTGTTTTGATCGGAGCAATTTCCTTTACCAATCCTTACAGAAAATCTCAGTTTTAGGAAATTCTGGAAAACTCCATCAGATCAGGAGTCTATGCTCAGCTTGAACCATCACAGATGATTGTGGACCCTCATAGGAAACCATCAGTGACCCCTGATGACTGCATTTCCGTGACCTGATGACCTTTGTGACCACAGTAGTTATTTCCCACTGATCTGACCCCCTACTAAAACAACCACCTGTAAATTAAGTACAGCTGATGAGCACTGAGGCTCCTCTTAGCATCCTTCATCCATAGGCTTTCTCTAGTAGATGCCTACTGCTATGTTGTTTATCTCATGATTGGTGTTAATTACCTGGTATTGTCCTCCTTTCTAACCCATAGCTGTTTCATTCATTATCCCATAGTTTGTCTTAATTAAGGCCCCCAGGCAAGGTCGGTCAAATCCACGAAGCAGTCCAAGCATCTGATATGTCTGGGGAGCTTCAGATTCTCCTCCACGGGCATGTTGAATTTGGTGGTTGACACTAGTTTATTTCCCTCTCTTAAAATGCATGCACGCTCTGTTGATCTGAGTGTGCATGTGTATGCGAGGTCAGGAGGCATTTCTATTAGCTGAAAGTGCTTTTGACCGACAACTTTTTAGGGTGCATTGGTCACCCATGATTGCTCCTATCTATTTACAGTGCTGTCATTTTTAACTACTGGCCCCATGGTCGGTTATAATTACTCAGCCGGGCCCATTCCTAGCTATTGACATCATGACATTTGTCAGGTGCTGGACCGTAGATGTTACTTTCTATTCAGTTTGGTCTTAGATATGCCAGCAGTTTACAGCATGGTCTTAGTTTTGAGGTTTTTCTCATGGTTGGTCCTAGTAAGTCACCTGTAGCTGTTCCTAGCAGTCTGCAGCTGGTCCTACTAACTCATGGGTTGAATTTAACATTTCTGGCCCTAACTACTCACCCATGGTGGTTCCACTTTTTCGACAGCATGGCCTTTGCTAGCTACCTCCCCATCTGTTGATTCTAGTACATGTTGGGCCTAGTTGCTCCCCCATGGTCATTCCTAATAGTTTACTACCACAAGGCTTTTCTCAGTTACCTACCATTGGTTACGCCTTGCTCTATATTTTATGACATGTCATTCTGGCATCTAACCTTTGGCATTTCCTGTCCATTCATTCCGCCATTTGACTGTTTTTTAAAGGGGAATTGTCAAGTGATGGCGCGAATCAATATGTTATGTGATCACTTTTCATGAGTGGCGGGCCAACCTATGGGACCCCCACCTACCCTGAGAATGAACGGACCCAGTGTTGGTGTAGCGCTGCATCCTTCTGATTGTTTTACCTCTGCACAGCATCACCCTGTCTGACCTCTGCGCAGCCACGTTCAAGTAAATGGGACCTTGCTTATAAGGAAAACTTACACGGGGACTTAGAGCCATACGAGTGCTGTGGCCCCTTTTATTTTATGATCCTAGATTCCCAGTGTTATTGCATGTACCAGCGATATATTTGCCATCACTTCACAAGAAACCCCTTTTAAGGACACTTACCCGTTAATTACATTCATTTTTGAGATGATGATTGACAGCTCCTGTGGTCACCATTACTCCCCCACCTCGCCCAGCCTCATGAATTACAGATCTGCCCCAGAATTATAGTGCCGTGTCTCCTGCTCCCAACTAGGTGGCCATATTTTTTGTCCTTTTTCTAGAAGTTGGGCAAGTATTGACGTAAACAGAGCTCTGTGTTTTTGCTTCCCTGGTGCTATGATTTACAGTAAGCAGAACACAAAAGCCTCCTGTTCTTCCTTGGCGCTGTACACCTGCGTTCACATCCGCACTCCTGCGTTCACATCCGCACGCCCGGGGATTGCCTGGCATAGTATAACTGCACACAGATTGGCAAAGCAAAGTAGCAGCTTTGGTGGAGACTTATAGGACTTTATGTAGTGTGGCATAGATCACTCCCGATACCTTATTACCCTATAATAATGATAGGATGTTAGGATATTGCTTCAAATAAGCTTTACTTACTTTAGTTCGTGATGGCTTATTGCTAGGATATGATATCACTGACTGATTAATGGGGGTCCGACTATCAAGGCCCAAATGATTATCCTTGCACCCACGGCACAGCCCCAATTAACATGATCCAGGAGCCCCGCTGTTCGATCTGATGCCAGATCATCACCGGTAATATTCTAGTCCTATGTCATGTGGAAATAAGCCTTTAATTAGTAAGGAGTGTCCTATCCCCCGGTTGACTTATTCAAACCAGGACGGTGGTAAAGTTATATGACCTCTCTAAGGCTCTGTTCACATTTATGTTTCTCACTATATAAGCATACATCACTAATATGGTCCTATTGGAGAGACATGCATGGTGCACGGTGTACTCTTATTGCTGTATACTTTTGTATGGTATAACGGATTATACTACGCTAATCAGTACTGGATAAAAAAAAAGGTTTACCTGCCTGATGGAGGCCAGAAGGACACTCTTTTTGGCCTCCCGTTGATTGAATGGAGCCATATGGCGTAACATGTGTGGTTGGATTTACTTTGGCAGTACTGTGTATATTTCTACAGTGGATTGCTAAGACGAGCATTGCAGCAACCATAAAGCCCGATCTGGCTACTGGGGCAAGGACTTGGTCATGTACGGAGTAGAAAATGAACTTGGTTCAGAGGTGCTTAAAGGGAACCTGTTACGTACAAAAATGCTGTTAAGTTGCAGGTAAATAGCGCTAAAATCCTGCCTGGCTGCCTTAGTGAAAATGCAGCTACAGGGGGAAAATGTTATATCCACCCTGCAGCCACTTGCTTCCAGTTATCGGGGCGGTGCAGGGTGCGGTTACAATCACCGTTCTCTGCACAGTGAGCGCTGCACTAATCACTAGCCAGGACTTTGATTGACAGCCTGTACTGCAGCGTGTGTGTGCAGAGCGAGCTGTCAATCAAAGTGCTGATCACATCCGCTGACTGTGTCGTGAGCTGTGATTGTAGCTGCTCCCTGATGACTGGACGTGAGCGGCTGCAGGGAGGAAATAAGTTCATGTTCTCCCAGCTGCCGCTCTTCCAGTAAGACGGCTAGGCCGAGTTTTAACGCTATTTGCCTGCAGATTAACCCTATATCTGCAAATAAATAACCTTTTTGGACATGACAGGTTTCCTTTAATGTAGAGTTTGCAAAAAGTTAGAAAATCTTTGCATTATTAGCACAATCCTTTACAGTGTGATGCGGCCTCTCTGGTGGTCTATGGGTGTCATACACTTTAAAGTTGCCTGAATCTGCTGTCTGACCATCTGATGTGTATTTGGGTCTCCCATCTCTCCCCCCCAGGATGGAGTATGTCATATTATAATGCCACTTTATCTTTGCTCCCGCACCAGAGATGACGTCTGGCAGCAGATTACTCCACTTTTCTGTTTGAAGACACATGAATGCTCAGCCGAGATGATCGTTCATCTATACGGGGGAGTTGTGTCCACAGCCATCTAAGGTGTATGGTTATTGTTAAATTAACACCACGTATGCCGCACAGGACGTACCCCATACATTAGCTCAGTGTCATCGGATCGTTATGAACGAGCGTTCAGTATGGCTGAAAATCATCAACTTTGTCTGATATGTATGCACCTTTTTAGAGGGGTGTTACATCAGCCCCCTGTCATGTTTGGTTTGGATTTAGGGCACAATCTGCCGGTGCTTGCACTTTCCTGACAGGTTACACCTCATTAGAGGTGAAGATGTGATCATATCTGAGTTCGTTTTTTGCTGGATCCTTTCCAGCCAGACAGGAACCCATGAAGTACCTATCACATTAAAATGTATTTTTTTTTTTTTTTGGATGAAAGTCTTTCACGCGCTGTCAGATATGACCTAGTTTTCCCATAAATTGCTTGCATTTGGAATACATTTTCCGCCGCGGTGCTCTGTATAAGACGACTATCCCAAAGACAGTTCTCTGCAGGGTAATCTACCTGCTCTGTGTCCCTGATCAGGGATCTCCCTCCCTCCCTCCTGACTCACTAATAGGATTTCCTGCCCTCCTCCCCCACACACGGCAGCTTTGCTCCGAGGTGTGTGTGTGTGTGTGTGTGTGTGGAGCGGCTTTAAAGTGTCTCTATCCCCATGTAATCCTCCCCCTGGTAGGACGGATGCAGCATGGGGACAGGTAACTGCTAGCCAACCCATGACGGGGGGCATCATGCACGGACATGTGGAAGAAGCGAACGGGATCCTCATTACTCCGACTCCTGTGCCCCCCTAGAAGGCGAGGATATGGTATGGGGGAAATTTGGGGTGTAGTAGTGAGGGCGGTGTGCTCCCTCAGTCTCGTCATTACCTTGGTACCCATCATTTGCCCAATTGCAAGGACAATTTGCAGGTATCTCCCTGTTTCCAGACTGCACCCCTCCAATAGGTGGCACTAGAGAGACGGCTTTCTTTCACCTGTAGTAGGAAATCTAATTTGCTTACTTTTTTTCCCAGCACGCATTACCTGGCTTATAAGCCTTCCTAAACCATCTGGTGGTCTCCACAAGGAGAAGCAGTAGCCCCCCTTAGCGCCATGAAACATGGGCTCACATGAGCGGCTACCTTTCCTCTGACTTCTTACCCTGGTTGGCTGACTTCTGTTATTCATTCTCTTTTCTGTTTTTGGTACTCGTATCCTGACGTTAGGAAAGTATATCTGTTTTATTGCCATCATTGGGCCATAAAATCTTCCTTCTCGGCCATAAAATGAGTATCGTCATACAATGAAACCTTCTGGGTTATCTGGGATAATAAAAAACACGGCTGATTTTTTTTTTACAAAACCAGTGTAGACAGGCGTGATGGCGCTGGTTATGGAGTCGCATGGCAATAGCTGTAATTCCAAATTGTGACCCATTAGATTGGACCCATTAGACCTTAGAAAAGTATATCTGTTTTATTGCCATCATTGGGCCATAAAATCTTCCTTCTCTGCCATAAAATCAGTATTGTCATACAATGAAAACTTCTGGGTTATCCGGGATTAGAAAAAAACATGGGTGATTTTTTACAAAACCAGTGTAGACAGGCGTGTTGGCGCTGGTTATGGAGTCACATGGCAATAGCTGTAATTCCAAATTGTGACACATTTGGTAACGCGTGGAGTAATGCGGATGAGGAACATCCATGTGCTTCTTCCTTCTATAGGGACACCACATAGAAACCTTAAAGGAGTTGTCCATTGAAAACAAAACCTTTTTTCCCAAAATCAGCTTCACCCCTCTGCACAGATTATGTGTAGATTTCAGCTCTGTTCCATTCACTTCAGTAAAGCTGCACTGCAATACCAGACACATCCCAAGGATGGGGGTGGCGCTGTTTTTTGTTTTTTTTTAAAGCGGCAGTCATGGTTTTACTAATTCTGAAAATCCCTTAAATGGCACATCGTGCTATACTGTACCTTTTTGGTTACTTTTTTTTTTTATTTGCTAACCAAAAGCATGGTGTAAAAATGGCTTTAGAAGGACCCCCTTGGCAGGGCAGGACCCTTTCATTGATGTATTTGTAATAAGAACATAGTAAAATCTCAATCTTGTGATCAGGGAGGTCCCAATGGTCTAACTCCTAGCGATCAGCAAGATCTTTTGCCCAGTTGGATATAACCCTTTACTGTACTCATAAATAGGAATGGACCCATGAGAATAACATCTGTACATGTGGCATTTTGTTGCATACAGTGCCTTGAAAAAGTATTCATACCCTGTGTACTTTTCCACATTTTTTCACCCACAAACTTACGGTAAATGTATTTTATTTGGATTTTATGTGATCTACCAACACCTAAGTACCAAGTATTTGTGAAGTAGAGGAGCATTGCAAGGCTTAAGTCTCCTCACCTTGGTATGTCAGGCTTGACATGTCACTCTCTGCAAGGAGAAACGTTACTCCTTGGATCCTGAAGTGTAAAGGGTATGATGCATGATTTTCTAATTATTTTAAAAGTATAATAAATATGAAAATTGTGAGGTGCATTTGTATTCAGCCCTCCTGAATCAATACTTTGTAGGACCACCTTTCACTACAATTACTGCTACAAGTCTTTTAGGTTATGTCTCTACCAGCTTTGCCCATTTTTCTTTGCACATTCACTCTCTCTCACTCAGGAGATTGGATGGAGGCATCTGTGATCAGCAATTTTCAAGTCTTGTCAAAGATTCTCAATGGGATTTAGGGCTGGACTGTGACGGGCCCATTTCCACACATGAGTATGCTGTGATCTAAACCATCCATTCTAGCTCTGGCAGGATGTTTAGAGTCATTGTCCTGCTGGAAGGTGAATCTGCCCCCCAGTCTCAAATCTTTTCCAGCCTGTAACAGGTTTTCCTCCAGTATTGACCCTGAATTTATCTCCACCCATCTCTCCATCAACTCTGATCAGCTTCTCTGTCCCTGCTAAAGAAAAGCATCCCCACAACATGTTTCCACCACCATGTTTGATGGTGGGGATGGTGTTTTGTGGTTGATGTGCAATGTTAGTTTTCTGCCAAACATAATGTTTTTCATTTAGCCCAAAAAGTTCTACTTTGGTCTCATCTGACCAGAGCACCTTCTTCCACATGCTCGATGTGTCCCCTACATGGCTTTTTGCAAACGGAACTTCTTATGGCTTGCTTTAAAAATGACTTTCTTCTTGCCACACTCCCATAAAGGCCAGATTTGTAGAGTATACGACTAATGGTTGTCCTGTGGACAGATTCTCCCACCTGAGCTATGGATCTCTGCAGCTCCTCTGGAGTGACCATGGGCTTTCTGGCTGTTTCTCCAGTTGTGTTCTCCTTGCTTGGGATGTTAGTTTAGGTGTACGACCATGTCTTGGTAGGTTTGCAGTTGTCATGCTACTTCCATTTTTTGATGATGGATTGAACAGTGCTCCGCGAGATGTTCAGAGCCTAGGTTATTTTTCTAGAACCTAACCCTGTTTTACTCTTCTCCACAACTTTATCCCTGACCTGTCTGGTGTGTTCCTTGGTTTTCATGATGCTGTTTGATCCCTGATGTTTTCACACAAACCTGAGACCTTCACAGGACATCTGGAGGCAATTGGTCACCAAGGATTTTATTTAGGGGTATCAGACTACAGGGGACTGAATACAAATTCACCTCATAATTTTCAGATTTCTATTTTTAAAATAATTGGAAAACCATGTATCACTTCACAAATCCTTGGTACTTTGTGTTGGTATATCACATAAAATCCCAATAAAATACCTTTAGATTTCTGGGTGTAACATGAAAAAATGTGGAAAAGTTCACGGGGTATGGCTACTTCTTCAAGTCACTGTACGGATGTCATATAAGGCCCTAATTGATGTTGCAACTGGTAAATGTATGGCCGCCCGCTTCCCCCTTGGTCCTGGCAGGAGTTTCATCTGCCTGACCTGTAGTGATCATCTGATCGTCAGCAAATAATTTGGAGATGGGTCAACCCAAATTGCACATCAATTCTGAAATTCTCTAACATTGTGTATGTGTTGCCTGTGGAGGTCCAGACCGGGCAACGTTGGACGAGTGAAGGAAGTGGTCAAAACTTCTCAACCACATTTATCAATTGGTGAAAGCCCCAGCAGATATGTTCCATTCAATGTTATCTTCCATGTGACCGCTGCAGCTATTGCATAGTAATGTACATGTATCATACTGCCAAGGAGCTGGTATACAGTATATACCATGTAGCAGATACTGCCTACATCTGTCTACACATATGTTGGAAGCAGGAAAAGGGGCAAACATAAGGATCTGAGTGTCGATGATGAGGTCCAAATTGTATTAGCTAGACAACATGATCAAAGCATCTCCAAAATGACAAGACTTGTGAAGTGTTCCCAACATGAACTGGTTGGTACTTACCAAAAGTAGACCAAGGAAGAACTGGTGAACTGTCATCAGGGTCATGTGCGCCCAAGGCTCATTGATGTCCTATCCCACAAAAAGGAGACTATGGAAAGGTTGCAGAAAAAAGTTACTGCTGGCTGTGATGGGAATGTGTCAGGGCATGCAGGACTTACTGTGTATGGGGCCCATGGTTCCCACTGTCCACCTCCCAAAAGCTGCACGTGAGCATCAGGAATGGAGCAATAGAAGAAGTTGTCTGGTCTGATGAATCGTGTTTTACATCCTGTGGACAGCCGGGTGTGACACTTACCTGGGAAGAGTTGACACTGGGATGAGCTATGAGAAGAAAACAAACTGCGAAAGTGTTGATGGTCTGGGAAATAATCTGCTGGGAAATCTTGGATTCTGGCATCAGGTGGATATTACACTTCACCTACCAAAACAGTGAAGTCCCTTTCTTCTTAGATGGCTGTTTCCTCTTCCAGCAGGATAATGCCCCTGCCACATTAGAGACCTTGCCAGGAATGGTGAGAGGAACATAGCAAAGAGATGAAGGTGATGACTTGTGTCCAGATCCCCCAGATCTCAGGCCGTCCGATCAACTGTGGGATGTGGTGAAAAACAAGTCCGATCTGTGAAGGCCGAACTGAGCAACGTACTGGACGTATAGGATCTGCCGCTAACGTCTAGTGCCAGATACCACAGGCTACTGATCTGGTGGAGTCCAGGCCTCGATGAGCTGTCCAAGAGGACCTACATAATATAAGGCAAAAGGTTTTATTGCTATGGCTGATTATTCTGCCTGCACAAAACAGATGTTGGTTAATTGAGCACTTGGATTTAGAAAGCCGCAGAGTCATATGAGCTGATGAGCATGCTGTGTTGGGGGGTCCATATGTTTGAAGACTTGACATTTACTAGATTTACAAGTTGAAGGTCAAGTTAAATGGCCACAGACATGTGATTCCTTATAGCCCTGACTCTTCTTAAGCCAGAAAGGGAGAGATAAGTGGTGCCGCCACGCCACTTACAGTATCTCTAGGTAAAATGATGGATTGAGCCGGTAATAATTGTGTATCTTCCTCAAAGTTGAAAAGATGGAGCCTGAATTTCTCATTATCTCATGATTTTATTCAGGGGAGCATGGGGAAGGTGCGATTTGGTGCTTTGCTGCCCTCTCTGTAGAGCACATATGTCAAACTCTGGCCCACGGGATGAGTATATTTGGCCGGCGACGCTGGCTGGGTGCCCCAAGTATATTTGGCCCGCGACGCCCAGTTCCCCTCCCAGTATCGAACTTCCACCCGGCATCGCACTTTCAACTATATCGGCTGATACAGTTGAAAGTAATGATGGAGGAGGGAGCGTCAGCACAACTGGCGCGATGGCGTACAACGTGCCCGCTGTACAGATATGTGCAGAGGATCTGAAGACACCATAAAGAGACGGGAGCAGCGGGGGAACGGGCAGAGGTGAATATATATAATTTTAATGTGGGTCCATTATACTGTATGGAAGGCAATGCAGGGCCCCGTTATACTGTATGGAGGACTATGTGGCCCGTTATACTGTATGGAAGACTATGTGGGGCCCATTATACTGTATGGAGCACTATGTGGGGCCCAATATACTGTATGGAGCACTATGTGGGGCCCAATATACTGTATGGAGGACTATGTGGGCCCATTATTTTGTATGGAGGACTATGTGGACCCATTATTTTGTATGGAGGACTATGTGGGCCCACTATACTGTGTGGAGGACTATGTGGGGCCCACTATACTGTGTGGAGGACTATGTGGGGCCCACTATACTGTGTGGAGGACTATGTGGGGCCCACTATACTGTGTGGAGGACTATGTGGGGCCCACTATACTGTGTGGAGGACTATGTGGGGCCCACTATACTGTGTGGAGGACTATGTGGGGCCCACTATACTGTGTGGAGGACTATGTGGGGCCCACTATACTGTGTGGAGGACTATGTGGGGCCCACTATACTGTGTGGAGGACTATGTGGGGCCCACTATACTGTGTGGAGGACTATGTGGGGCCCACTATACTGTGTGGAGGACTATGTGGGGCCCACTATACTGTGTGGAGGACTATGTGGGGCCCCCTATACTGTGTGGAGGACTATGTGGGGCCCCCTATACTGTGTGGAGGACTATGTGGGGCCCCCTATACTGTGTGGAGGACTATGTGGGGCCCCCTATACTGTGTGGAGGACTATGTGGGGCCCACTATACTGTGTGGAGGACTATGTGGGGCCCACTATACTGTGTGGAGGACTATGTGGGGCCCACTATACTGTGTGGAGGACTATGTGGGGCCCACTATACTGTGTGGAGGACTATGTGGGGCCCACTATACTGTGTGGAGGACTATGTGGGGCCCACTATACTGTGTGGAGGACTATGTGGGGCCCACTATACTGTGTGGAGGACTATGTGGGGCCCACTATACTGTGTGGAGGACTATGTGGGGCCCACTATACTGTGTGGAGGACTATGTGGGGCCCACTATACTGTGTGGAGGACTATGTGGGGCCCACTATACTGTGTGGAGGACTATGTGGGGCCCACTATACTGTGTGGAGGACTATGTGGGGCCCACTATACTGTGTGGAGGACTATGTGGGGCCCACTATACTGTGTGGAGGACTATGTGGGGCCCACTATACTGTGTGGAGGACTATGTGGGGCCCACTATAGTGTGTGGAGGACTATGTGGGGCCCACTATAGTGTGTGGAGGACTATGTGGGGCCCACTATAGTGTGTGGAGGACTATGTGGGGCCCACTATAGTGTGTGGAGGACTATGTGGGGCCCACTATAGTGTGTGGAGGACTATGTGGGGCCCACTATAGTGTGTGGAGGACTATGTGGGGCCCACTATAGTGTGTGGAGGACTATGCGGGGCCCGTTATACTGTGTGGAGGACTATGCGGGGCCCGTTATACTGTGTGGAGGACTATGCGGGGCCCGTTATACTGTGTGGAGGACTATGCGGGGCCCGTTATACTGTGTGGAGGACTATGCGGGGCCCGTTATACTGTGTGGAGGACTATGCGGGGCCCGTTATACTGTGTGGAGGACTATGCGGGGCCCGTTATACTGTGTGGAGGACTATGCGGGGCCCGTTATACTGTGTGGAGGACTATGCGGGGCCCGTTATACTGTGTGGAGGACTATGCGGGGCCCGTTATACTGTGTGGAGGACTATGCGGGGCCCGTTATACTGTGTGGAGGACTATGCGGGGCCCGTTATACTGTGTGGAGGACTATGCGGGGCCCGTTATACTGTGTGGAGGACTATGCGGGGCCCGTTATACTGTGTGGAGGACTATGCGGGGCCCGTTATACTGTGTGGAGGACTATGCGGGGCCCGTTATACTGTGTGGAGGACTATGCGGGGCCCGTTATACTGTGTGGAGGACTATGCGGGGCCCGTTATACTGTGTGGAGGACTATGCGGGGCCCGTTATACTGTGTGGAGGACTATGCGGGGCCCGTTATACTGTGTGGAGGACTATGCGGGGCCCGTTATACTGTGTGGAGGACTATGCGGGGCCCGTTATACTGTGTGGAGGACTATGCGGGGCCCGTTATTCTGTATGGAGGACTATGCGGGGCCCGTTATATTGTGTGGAGCAGTTTTTGTGGCCATTATACTGTATGGAGGACTATGTGGGGTCCGTTATACTGTATGGAGCACTTTTTGTGGCCATTATTCTGTATGGAGCACTATGTGGGGCCCGTTATATTGTGTGGAGCACTTTTTGTGGCCATTATACTGTGTGGAGGACTATGCGGGGCCCGTTATTCTGTGTGGAGGACTATGCGGGGCCCGTTATTCTGTGTGGAGGACTATGCGGGGCCCGTTATTCTGTGTGGAGCAGTTTTTGTGGCCATTATACTGTATGGAGGACTATGTGGGGTCCGTTATATTGTGTGGAGCACTTTTTGTGGCCATTATACTGTATGGAGGGCTATGTGGGGTCCGTTATACTGTATGGAGGACTATGTGGGGTCCGTTATATTGTGTGGAGCACTTTTTGTGGCCATTATACTGTATGGAGGGCTATGTGGGGTCCGTTATACTGTATGGAGGACTATGTGGGGTCCGTTATACTGTGTGGAGCACTATGTGGGGCCCGTTATATTGTGTGGAGCACTTTTTGTGGCCATTATACTGTATGGAGGGCTGTGTGGAGGTCACAGTTGGAGAAAAACTTCCTCAATTGTAGACATGTTTTTAATAAATTTCGAGGTTGGCCGCGACTTTGTCCAAGCTTTTAATTTTGTTCCTCTGTGTATTTGAGTGTGACCTCCCTGCGTAGAGGGATTGTGCACGTTACTTGTAGATGCGTTGCAGGGATGAAGTCTGGCAGGGTACACATGTAGGAGGGTTTCCAGCAGTGATCCGTCTCAGGACGCATCTGGTACAGGTGTACGGCTACGCTCAGCGCGCTGGCATTAGACCCAGCTGGCAGAGGCACTGCGCTCTGTGAGCCGATCTGTGACTGGCAGGGGTAGGATTATAGCACCTTTAGCTGCAGAGCCTGCGATATTCTGACTGCTCGAGAGACAGGCCCTAATTATCAGGAGCCTCGGAGGGAGGGGGCGCTGTCTCGTATCACTGTACATCTCAACTATGGACACTATATCTGTGTGTATATTTATCAACATCTGTCCACACATGCCACCAGCCCATAACCTTGAGGAACAGGTGCAGCATTCTCTGACCTCAGAGCAGCGGATCCTAACACTACCTCTTATATAGATGTCTGTACACACCAGCAACCTCCATGCATTGCACAGATACATTTACAGATTAGGTTATTTTCTTACTGGCATTATTAACATCAGCCGCGTCGCTCTGCCATATCCTCTGTATATGCCCGGTGTTTGATGACTTCCACCCTTGATTCTTTTTTTCTGTCCAGACTACTATTTGACTATTGGAGATCCCTGTGAACAGACCCTTAAATTAGTTGTCCTCCTTTAGGGACAACATTTTTTTTCATTAATGCATGTATTTTTGACTAAAAAAAAAATAAAATTTTTCACTTGGATTTTACTATTTGCCTCTGTGGCTGCAAAGTGAGTTAACTGAGAATCTGTCAGTGTGCCGCTACAATGTTCTGAGCTTGTAACTCCTTTATCTTTTTTTTGAGCTCCTCTCAGTTGATTTATGACCACATCAAAAGTTGAATGTGCAGGGAAACAGCGTGCAAAAACTTGTAATGAAACCCAGGTTTGATAATGATTTTTAGCCACAAGTAAAGGCATTTAATTAAAAAAAAATTCTTAAGGTTTATCCACACCGAACTGCACCTAGTATCATTTGTATTAGGCCTTTTAATGGTTTCCTTTTTGACCGTGTTGAAAAGATTATGTAACAAATGTCCCTATTTGCCTAGCAAGCCTTGTCACCTTTTATGCATCTTTTACCCCATTTGAGAGCAGCATGATGTAGAGACAGAGACCCTGATTCCAGCTATGCGTCACTTACTGGGCTGCTTGCTGCAGTTTTGATAAAATCCCTATTTTATCTACTGCAGATACAGCAGAGCTCTGATGCTGAGCTCTGTATAACCCCGCCCACACCACTGATTGGCAGCTTTTTGCCTATGCACAGTGTACACAGAAATCTGCCAATCAGTGGTAGGGGTGGGGTTGGACCACCTGGCAGCATGTGTACTAGTCCTCTAGTGATAATCTCTTTCTAATAAAACTTTTTTTTAATCAAAACTACAGCAAGCAGCCCAGCAAGTGACACAAAGCTGGAATCACGGTATCTGTCTACATTATGCAGCTCTCAAATTAGGTGGCAAAAACCTGATGGCAGATTCCTTTTAAAGGGCTTTTTTTTAACAAAACCCTTTTTCTGCTCTGGCAAGATGATTATTTAAAAAAACAAGAGCTGAAATCTCCCTGCATTAGCTGCTGTCTGTGTCCTGGTATTATGGTATTGCATTCTGTAAAGACTAGTTCTTGCACCAGCTACTGTCAGGGACTTCTGCACTAGGAAGCTCTTTCCTTTATAGCTTACAAGTGCTGCTCTGAAGCTGGACAAATCTCTGGATCCGGTGGCCAGCCTCAGTGTCCCTAATACTGAGAGGACAAAACTCAGTTTGGGACAATATTGCGACTATGCCGCTGATCCGAACTGTCAGGAGCGCACTGCCCCCTCCCCGTAGAAGCAGGTTTAGATCTCTGATACTGTATCAATCCCTGCACTTCTGTATCTATATAGCACAGGTGGAGAAGCAGCATGCAGAATATTCTAGATCAGTACTGAGCAGTGTTGCTGTGAATCCAGAACTTGGTGAGATAAATCACAAGAATCTACAGACAGCCAGTGCCTCTCCCTGCTATTCCCTCCTCCACCAGCACTTCTTTCTCCATAGGCTTTAATGGGCAGCTGTGATCTCACATCTTCACTTTCCTGCGCTTTCTTCCTCTCCCCAGCATCTCCAGTAAGTGTAGGATCTAGGAGAGGGGAGTATGTCGGGCACCTGGGATATTTAGTAGCTCATCCAAGGAAACTCCCAAACGTTTCAGAAAACTGCAGTGATGTTAGGGCCTTTCGATTATGGTGTAATGTAAACAGGCATTGAAACAATCCCTTTAAGTGCTGAGCACTTGCCTAATACATGACCACAACATTACTGCAATGCACACAGTCCACATGACTGTCCCAATTCATGGCTGCCCATCTTCACTACCCAGCCGGCATTAGAAGGATGTGGGGATTGTGCAATGAAAGGGTTACAGCGCGTGTTCTCGTGTTTATCTGGGATGTACATCTCTATCCCACACACATACACTTGTGCTGTGCGGGCAGCCATGTCTTGTGGGGGCTGATTCTCTCCCTGCCATGTAATTAGCACTCTGCTCCTCACACATTGACAGCCCCTTGGCATTGCCACAGAAACTGCACAGACAGACCCTATATTTGGGAATACTGTGTTCCTCAGCACCAGCAGGCACCGTGTGTGTACGCAGCTCTGTCTGAGCTATGTGTGCACCTCTCGCTGTATGGAGCGTCGTCATTGTTCTCCTGTCTACTGTCCTCCATTATAGTCACTAACTAAATTCAGTCTACAGTGTGTGGTATGTATGTATGAATGTGTGTGTGCATAATATATAAATATATATATATTATAATATATTGTGTGTGTATTATATATATATATATATATATTATATATTCTACACACACAATCACACAGTATTGGTCAAAAGTTTGGAATCTTGTCCATACAGTGGTTTTCCTTCTTTCTCCTGGAATGTGCACATTGTAGTTTCAGACTGAAGGAAAACATATGTAAACAAGGAGTAAATAAGTACATGTGAAACAAACCATAAGCGTGAAACCTTAGATTCCTCACCATACCCCCCTTTGACCCTGATGACATCTTTACACCCCCTTGCTCACTCTCATGCAGTTTCATTAGGTCATCACCTGGAATGGCTTTTGACAGTCTTGAAGGAGTTCCCAGAGGCGCTGAGCACTTGTTGGCTGCTTTGCCTTCACTCTGCGGTCCAGCTCACCCCAAACCATCTCAATGGTTGAGGTTGGGTGATTGTGCAGGCCATGTCATCTGGCGAAGCCTCCATCTTTCTCATTCTTGCAGTCTCCTCTAGACAGTTGATGCTGAGATGTATCTGCTACTTGAGGTCTGTGAATCATTTATGAGGGCTGTTATCTTGAGGTGCTGTCAGTTTACAGTTTCTGAGACTGGTAACTTTGATGAACTTATCCTCTGCAGCAGAGGTAATTCTTGGGCTTCCTGTAATGAAATGGTACTCTTGTGAGCCAGTTTAATCACAGCGATTGATAGTTTAATAACTTTCCTTTGATGATACCTTCAAGGTTCCTGATAGACACAGCTTCACGTCTTACAGTAATGTGGATCTTGCCATATTCTGGCTTAGAGCAGTTGTGGATAAGGGCTCAGCTCTGTATAAAGCTGTGTGCCTCTGTCAAACACACCTGATGGTCGCAATCACTTTCTAAAGGCCGGTTATTCCACAAATGAAATCTTGACGAGGCATACTTGTTCATTGTGAGCCATTGCAGGTGACTGATGAAGGTGCTTGAGAGAATCCCATGGGGAATAGTGTAAAGATGTCATCAAGATAAAAGGAGGGTACTTTTAGGGATCTTATCTTTAACACTTATTCTGGTTTTCGTCGCATGTGTTTCTTTATTTGTTTCCATATATGATGCTTTGTGTCTCCAGTCTGAATCTACATTGTGCACATTCCTCAGCGTCCCTCCTACCTGCTGCTAAGCTCTCACTGCTCAGTACAAGCTGCAATTCACACAAGGTGGGTGGAGACATAATGCACTGGGATTTTTGAGCTCACTATTTAACTGAACTTATAAAATGTTAATTTTAATATTCAGATTATACAGCCTTTTGTATATGGATTTTCAAAGTAAGTCTTCTAGTCTCGGGTCTAAGAGCTAATTATAACGTATCAGTTTGTATTGTGAAAGCTGATGACAGATACATATTAATTTCACCAGAACTGATGATACATGGTACTTCATAGTGAATGTTAGTCTTTATGACCAGTCTCTACAGATGTATAACTATCTCTCCTACATGCGGCCTCATTCGTGCACTTTCTGTCTTGCAGCCGTCCCGTTCCCTCCAACACGACGGCTGGCTTTGAATGAGGTATTTGTGGATGGACGTCCACAGCTGGAGACTTTGAAGAACCACTTGGCCAAGGAGGGGAGACTGGAGGAAGAAGTGGCTCTACGAATCATCCGAGAAGGAGCAGCTATCCTGCGGCATGAAAAAACCATGCTGGAGGTGGAAGCTCCCATCACCGGCAAGTCAGCCATTGATAAATAAAAAGCAAAGTATCAAGATGGGTCCTATCACCAGAAAGGGTTTTCCCAATGCCGATTTTGTGCTATTTATCAAAATCTCACTGATGCGTCCATCTGAAACTGTGCCCCAAGCTCTCGTATCGGGTGACTTTTCAGAATAAGCTGTGGAGTGTGTACATGAGGAATGACACTGTGTCTGGCCATTATATGACTGCTATCCTGCATTACTTGGCGGCTTTCTTTTGCAGGATCTAGCGACTAGAAGCCTCAGCAGTTTCTCCTGGTGTCTTTTGTCTTCTGTTTCACTTTCCCTCTGCTTCTACTCTTCCTTTCTCCATACACTGAAGACAGACCTGAAGACAGATTTGAGCAGATTTTCATCAGTGCAGGAGTCAGGGGCAGAAAAGAAAATGGCTCTTAGGAGAGGGAAGAGGTGTTTTCTTTAATAGGACTTAGAATAGGTGAAGAGAAATGTGTAAAGGTTGTCCCAACTGATGTCAAGGAAGAGAAGGATCAGGCATGTGTGATTTCATGGCCCATCCTTCTGTTCTCATGGGTGATAAGTTGTGTAGTTTACAATACAGAATACAGGCAGGTTCTGCCAGGTGTATATGTGAACGGGAGGAGGATCTGTCTACATATCTATCTAAATATCCAAAGAAAGCAGCTCATATCTATCTATCTATCTATCTATCTATCTATCTATCTATCTATCTATCTATCTATCTATCGTATAAAGATAAAAAAGAGGCAGCACTCCATTAATAAGCAAAACGTGTAGACTGTAGTAGCCCATGTGGCGACGTTTCGGTTCTATCACAGAACCTTTCTCAACCTTTTTCTCTATCTATCTATCTATCTATCTCTCTCTATTCTGTCTATGTATCTATCTAATATCGATCATCTATCTATCATCTATCTTATATCGATTATCTGTCTCCTGTCCCTCTTTTGTCCCTCTTTTGTCCCTCTTTTGTCCCTCTTTTGTCCCTCTTTTGTCCCTCTTTTGTCCCTCTTTTGTCCCTCTTTTGTCCCTCTTTTGTCCCTCTTTTGTCCCTCTTTTGTCCCTCTTTTGTCCCTCTTTTGTCCCTCTTTTGTCCCTCTCCTGTCCCTCTTTTGTCCCTCTCCTGTCCCTCTTTTGTCCCTCTCCTGTCCCTCTTTTATCTCATATTATGTCTTTAAAAAGAGCAGTGTAGATGTGATGAGACTGAGCGGTGTGACAGTGGCCCCGTGATGCTTTGTGGCGGCCCCTGGGGCCCTATTTGCAGTGTGCCCTGCCCTAGGCAATAGGTCTGGTGCTTCTCGCACATCGCCCACACATTCATGTCCCCATCTATTATGTAAAACCTTCCATTTTGCAGACTTCAGTACTGGAGATATTCCTGAATCAGGTGGCTGTGGCAGTATCCGAGGCTGGCGCGTGCCCAGCTGTCAGTCCCTGGTTTCGGCGCTGCTGCTGCCGGTGACTGACTGCGGTCTGCAGCTACAACTCTGCTTTTCTTTCCTGCATATAAGTATTGGTCCGTATGGCGGTCTGCGGCTCCCCTCCCCCCGGAGCAGCTGCTGCTTTACTCAGCAAGTGCTGCTCAGTGATATAACAAATGTAAGAATCAGAAAAATGCCCATGAGCAGGCAGCGTCCCCCCTGGTGCCACATGTACCTGGTGGGGTATACCCGCCTTCCTCGCCAGGACAGGTGGCTGGATGAGACCCCTAGCCATACAGCAGGGTGTTCCCCCTTGATAACTTGTTTTCTTTTATATAGGGGATGACTGTCGGGGAAGAGGGGGCAGTCAGGAGGTGTCTCTCTCATCAATTAAAACCCCTATCATCGGATGGGGGAAAATATGTTCTAGCTTTATGTTAATAATATCACAATTGTTCGCCCAAATCCCTGTAGCCGCAGTGCAGAAATCTGCTAATATGCATTGCAAAACACAGTGGGGACGTACAGAGGAGCCGATCAAAAGGAGAGCGGTGCTGGAAGGACGCCAGGAGTTTACGGGTTGCTACAGGCAACACAAGCCATTTTCTTCAGAATGGTTCTCGTGTATTTCTTCCCTGTCCTCCTTCCAGGCTGCTGATTTCTGGCAGTCCTCAGCTCGCCCGGGGAGTTTACTTTTCTCTCTTTGCTCTTGTTTTGCAGTGTGTGGAGACATCCACGGCCAGTTCTTCGACCTGATGAAGCTGTTTGAGGTCGGAGGGTCCCCTCACACTACGCGCTACCTCTTCTTAGGGGACTACGTGGATCGGGGATACTTCAGTATAGAGGTTGGTCCGCTCTAGAGGACGCATTACATGTCCAGGTCTGGTCTGTCAGAGCAGAGGATATCATAGGTAGTTACTTATCTTCTGCCCTGATAGAAGAGCATGGACTCAGTGCATGATACACAATGCAAATGGGGATTTGAATGCTTATTTGTTTGGGGCGAAAAGCACGGAGGGTGTACGTGTAACCCATCCAGGGACGGGTTGCTCGGACCGGCGTCTTATCAGCAAAGGAGAAGTGATCCCAAGTGAGCGCAGATGTAACCAGCCCCATCAGTGACGGCAGCATCATTGCACTTTTATGCAAACTTTATAGCCTCGCCGCTCTTTCGGTTGCAAAGTTTGCATATGAACGCTCGGCAGCATCTTCTAGTCAATGCGTGTGTGTATATATCTATATCTATATATCTATATCTATATCTATATATATATATATATATATATATATATATATATATATATATATATATATATATATATATATAATCTCATAACATCCAAAACCACCTGACCTCTGACTGCACCAGATCCCTGCATATAAAGACATTATCAGCATATCTACTACATCCGGGACGGATTCATCAGACCCGGGCGCCTTCTTCTACTCCTCCATGGCTCAGTTCTGATGCTCACTTGCCATTGTAGGGACTTTTGGTGGTAGATAGAGGTCAGCATGGGCTCTCTGACCCTTCTGTGGCTAGAAGGCTAGCTGTGACTCTCTGCATGTTCTGACAACTTATTGGTAACTTATTCAGCATTTTGTACTACAGTAATTCTTCGGTGGGATCGGACCAGACAAGCTAGCCTTCACTCTCCACACAACAGTGAGCCCTGTACTCCCATGACTCTGTCACTGTTTGTCCTTGCTTGGACCAGTTTCGGTACATATTACCACTACACTGTCAGGAAAACCCCACAAGACCCTCTGTATACCAAGAACACTCCACAAGACCCGCGGTATGCCGGGCTCACTCCACAAGACCCGCGATCTGCCGGGAACGCCCCACAAGACCCTCGGTCTGCCGGGAACGCCCCACAAGACCCTCGGTCTGCCGGGAACGCCCCACAAGACCCTCGGTCTGCCGGGAACGCCCCACAAGACCCTCGGTCTGCCGGGAACGCCCCACAAGACCCTCGGTCTGCCGGGAACGCCCCACAAGACCCTCGGTCTGCCGGGAACGCCCCACAAGACCCTCGGTCTGCCGGGAACGCCCCACAAGACCCTCGGTCTGCCGGGAACGCCCCACAAGACCCTCGGTCTGCCGGGAACGCCCCACAAGACCCTCGGTCTGCCGGGAACGCCCCACAAGACCCTCGGTCTGCCGGGAACGCCCCACAAGACCCTCGGTCTGCCGGGAACGCCCCACAAGACCCTCGGTCTGCCGGGAACGCCCCACAAGACCCTCGGTCTGCCGGGAACGCCCCACAAGACCCTCGGTCTGCCGGGAACGCCCCACAAGACCCTCGGTCTGCCGGGAACGCCCCACAAGACCCTCGGTCTGCCGGGAACGCCCCACAAGACCCGCGGTCTGCCGGGAACGCCCCACAAGACCCGCGGTCTGCCGGGAACGCCCCACAAGACCCGCGGTCTGCCGGGAACGCCCCACAGTCGTGCCGTTTTTGAGATGCGACACCATTTGGCCCTTGTTGAAGTCGAGCAGATCCTTACGCTCGCCCATTCTTCTTGTTTACGCATCAACTTCAAGAATTGTTTTGCTGCATAATATAATCCTGTCCTGGACAGAGACCATTGTGAGAGATGACCAGTGCTATTCACTTCACCTGTCAGTGGTTTTAGTATTATGGCTGATGTATATTCAGTGCCTTAATATGTGTCACAAGGTCATTACCTCTATGATCGTTTCGTTCTAGTTTCTCAGTATTCTTGAATTCCCACAATGGCCTTTGTCGCCAATAATGTGACCCAAGCAGATGTACAACATTTCCTAAAAAAAAATAAAAGTTCAGAATGCACCGAGGTCATTCATACTGCTTATGTCTATGTCTACATGTATCTAGTGTTTCCTTATAATCAGAACTAATCCTCATGATCCACATACTAGAATTGTCATGTAGTCAGTACATGTCCTGATTAGGTACAGACAGTGACTAGATATGTTTATCTTCGTCCTTTAGTAAAAATACCCTCTTTACCCAAATGTGGCAGTCACAGGATACACATACTCTTCAGTTTGAGTAATAATATGTAGAAAATTTCCTGTATCTGGGGTCACTGAAGACAGTGTAGGAAATCACCGTAATAGGCTGTAATTGATAAGAGGGGTGATGACATGAAGAAAAGCTCCTGAATACTTATTGTGGAGGATAATGGAAAGCGGCTGTAATTGGTAAGAGAAGTTTTTGTATCTATTGTAGGGGTCACTAGGGGGCTGTATAGGAAATTGCAGTAAGTGGCTAGGATAGGTATTAGGAGTGAGGACATAAAGAAAAGCTCCTGTATACCTCACCTCGGTGATCTGTGGAGGCTGTACTGTAGGAAAGTTGACAATAATAAACTGTAATTGGTAAGAGAGATGATAACATAAAGAAAAGTTCCTGAATCCCCCTCCCTGGGGTCTCTGGAGGCTGTACAAGGGTAGGGGGGAGTATAACAAGCTGGGATTTGGGGAGGGCCGCTGACTCTGAGTTTAGTCTTGCTTACAGTACCATTTGGTTCGCGACGCTGTCATGTTCAGTCCTCACATATTGTACAGTTGGAAACACTTTCCTTATCTTGCTCCGATCGTGAGTTACATCATGTTTTCTTCCCCTCTCACACCCAGCGATGCCTTCAAGATGATATCAGCTTCCTCTTACTGTCCGGCTGTATAACCTCATCCCCTTATCTGCAGGAGATAAAGGCACTGTATAGTATATACTGTATACAGGACCTCCTCTATTTGCTGGTGTGAGTCTCTGCACAGGGCTGATGGGTGTCCGGCGGCTCCGTCCTGAGCCGATGCGGCACAACGGCCCATGTACGTTTTCTCTTCCAGACACCCAGCTTTCTAGGGAATCCCAGACACCCCATTTACATTTCTAGGGCAGGTGTCCCGGGTGTAGAGAAAAACGGCGATAGATCTGATCCAGAGACCCGTCATAATGTCATCACCCCAATCATAGTGAGAACACCCCAATAACTGGTATATGGGAGTAACTGCTTAGACCATTTCTTAATACTTTATGCACTTTTTTTTTTCTCTCCTGACTTGTCTGTTTTATTAAAAGAATATTCTGTCGAAACATCATAAAGGTCTTTTATCACCTTATCCACCTCCATTGTAACCCACGTCCTTTCTCTTCTAGTGCGTTCTCTACCTCTGGAGCTTGAAAATTATCCACCCCAAAACCCTGTTCTTGTTGCGAGGGAACCACGAGTGCCGACACCTGACGGAGTATTTCACCTTCAAGCAAGAATGTGAGTGTACCTGCCCCCGCCATCGCTCCGTGCTTGTCCATCCTGTGGGAGGACGGGTGATTTCATCTACTGCTGCCCGATGTATAGAAAACCTAGATAAGAAAATCCCCGTATAATATATTGCGGTTTTGATCCGCTCTTCCAGCACTGCTGTGTGCCCACTGCTTCTGGCATCTTGCTTGCTACGCCCGCGTTCTTCTGATCTTGACACATGCCCCCTGCCCAATCCTCTGTGGACTCTCAGCCCATCTGCTTCACTGCATCATGTGTCCAGCTATTTAGATATGTATATCCCTTAAGTATCTCTATCTGCCGACTGAATTAGGTGCCATTTATAAAATCTGCTCTATGTTCTACCTCTTCCGAGCGCCCATGAACTCCACTACCTGCATGCGGGGCCCCTAATTCCACCCCGTACAGCTGCTGCTGTGCCGCCGTCATTGCAATCTGTTACTCCGTGCCCATCTGTGTAGCTCACACCCAGATGCTTTCTGTACCATGTACAGATCCGTGTGCCCATCTGTTCTGCCTGCTGCATTCATGCTCCATGCCTGTCCCCTTCAGGTCATGGCCATTGCCAGGGAACAATATGAGGAGTGTCCACATCTTGATTTTTACAGATTATTGTGTAGCTGCGCTGTGCATGCACCCCTTACATAAAACTGCTATAAATTAGAGAAGGGGTACTTAGGACCTCTTACCTGGGTCTGCTGTGATCGTGAAATCATCTTGTTAACGTTTCACAAACTTTATAGAATTATCTACATCAAGATTCCTAAATACTTAAGACCCCTAAAATCAATTCAGACCCCATACTAGCCACTAAATTTGATTCCTACCACAGATGTGGTCCATAAATTAAAAACTCTTAAGACCAGACCCCTAAAACTAATTCAAGTTCCAGACCAAACCCCTAATATTAATCAGACCCCAGACTAGACCATTAAAATAATTCAGACTTCATACCACTTAATAAGACCCCAGAACAGGTTACTAAAATGTCCTAATATTAATCAGACCCCAGACAAGAACTCTAATATTAATCAGATCCAGACTAGACTCTTGAAATTGATCAGACCCCTAAAATTATTTGACCAGAACCCTAAAATTAATTCAGTCCAGACCCCAAAAAATAACTCAGACCTCATACCAGAACCCTAAAATGTATTCAGACCTCAGACCATACCCCAAAAATGTAATTTAGACCTCTGACCATACCCCTAAAATTAATTCAGACCTCAAACCCTATCCCTAAAATTAATTCAGACCTCAAACCCTATCCCTAAAATTAATTCAGACCTCAGACCCTATCCCTAAAATTAATTCAGACCTCAGACCATACCCCAAAACTTAATTTAGATTTCAAACCATACCCCAAAAACTTATCGTAATTTAGACCTCTGACTATACCCCTAAAATTAATTCAGACCATACCCCAAAAACTTGCCGTAATTTAGACGTCAAACCATATCCCCAACATTAATTCAGAGTCAAGAGTAGCTTCATAAATGAATTTAGACTTCAGAAAAGAAAAAAAAAATTGAAATATTCCAGGCTCCACTGCCCACATCATGGCCTTGGCCAACTTCGGGACTGGAGGAGACACAGCCCCCGTCCAATACATGTGTGGTGTCTAGCATGTTTATCTACCCCAAATGGAGGTTTAGGGAGATTTTGTAGGTGTTTTTGGATGAATCAGGTTCAGGCCTTAAAACACCCCATGAATCTGGCTTCACGTGTTGTGAGTATAAGGTATTCCTACTTCTGAACCCCCGACTATACTGAGATCGGGGGCTCCTGACTGCATCCTATGGAAGAAGTACTCTGTTTTTCCTGATTGTTTAGGGTGGGAATTTGCCTCCCAAAAACTCTCCTCTCCCTGCAGGTAAAATTAAGTATTCGGAGCGAGTGTATGACTCCTGTATGGATGCCTTCGACTGCCTCCCCCTAGCAGCTCTGCTGAACCAGCAGTTCCTGTGCGTGCACGGGGGTCTCTCCCCAGAAATCTCTTGCCTGGACGACATCAGAAAGGTGAATCCTCCTCTTTGCATATCTGAATATATGTCTTCTTTAACCCAAGAGGCAGAAAGTTGCTCCTAAACTAGTCCTGCACACACAGCTGAGGGTTTGTTACTTGGAAGAAGCCAGGTCTGTGCTGCTGCGCTTAGGCCATGGTGGACGTCCTTTTTTCCACACCGTAACAAAACCATCAGCAGTGTGAGCAGGACAAGTCTGGATGATTTTCAACTACTGATTGTAATTGTGGATGTACTGTACTCTGCCTTTGGACGTACCCCCTAGTCAGAAAGATAATAGGTTCTGCTCTTTCATGTCTCCCCTACTTTTCACTCTTAGCTTTCTGGGACCCTCATTCATGCTCTCGTTATTCTCTCCGCCTCATCAGTTAGACCGATTCAAGGAGCCCCCTGCCTTCGGCCCTATGTGCGATCTGCTGTGGTCTGACCCAGCCGAGGACTACGGCAATGAGAAGACGTTGGAACATTTCACCCACAACACAGTGCGCGGCTGCTCCTATTTCTACAGGTAACAGGGTAGCCAAATCTGGATGCAAACTTTGCAGCATATCCGCCATGTGTGAACCTACCTTTATTAGTACTTTCTGTATTACAGCTATCCTGCGGTCTGTGAATTTCTGCAGAGCAACAACCTCCTGTCAGTGATTCGGGCCCATGAAGCACAGGATGCGGGGTAATACTGCATCTTCAATATTTAAAGCAAGATGTTCATCTTTATGATCACTAATACTGATTGTCTGTGAGGCATTAAGGCCCCAATACACATTAGGCTAACGTCAGCCAAACCTGCTGATATCGATGGTTTTGGTTGACAATTTAAAGCTGGCCGTACATATTAGATACCTTCGGCTGAACGATGGTTTGGCCTACAGCCTTCCCACACACAGGAGCACTTCTGTGTCCTCTGAGAAAGCTGCTGCCAGACGTCTCTGCCGGTGGCCTATCTCTACAAAGAGAGACAGAAAAGACAATAAGCGCAATAGGGTGTTACCCGAGAAAGGAACAGGGAGGCAAAAGGTTTGCTCACCTGGGGCGGCTGTGAAGTCACAGCCCCTGTACAAGCTTAGAAAAAGACTGCTGCAGATCCACGATGTGGAGAAAGCTGGAGACGAGTGGGTTAAAATCTGCGCTGTCAGTAATCCAGAGATGAGCAGGAGACGGGAAATGCGGTTTATTTGTCGACGCGTTTCGAAGTGATACATTATCAAAGAAAATGCACCCGATTCACATTTTGCTTTATCAGAGGGTGTCACTCCCTGATGAAGCTTGAAGCGAAACACGCGTCCGGTGCGTTTTCTTTGATACGTGTGTCATTTCGAAACAGTCGACAAACCGCATTTCCCGTCTCTTCATCTCTGGACTTCTGGCAGCGCAGATTTTAACCCACTTGTCTCCAGCCTCACATGGGTGTGGTCGACATAAGTCTAATGTGTATAGAGACCCCCTAATGATTATTGTCAGAGGAGTTAAGGATCCAGCATGTTCGATTTTAGACTGCAGATTCCTCTGTTCTGTAGCGATTAGCCGACCCCAGAGATGTCTGGCAGCGGCGCTCTCATATGGGGGAATATGGGAAGATAGCTATCGGCCGAACAATAAACCGAACAATGGTTTGGCCAACAACTCTCCAATGTGTATGGGGGCTTCACTGAGTTATGATAAGTGCTCAGACTGGAAGCAATTGTCACCTGCCATCTACAAAGCCGATTGTTAGCAGGATCTTTGCATTATTGGATACAAGAGTTGAGGCTGATCATTTCCAATGTCTGTTTTCCTCTCTGCAGATACCGAATGTATCGGAAGAGTCAAACGACAGGTTTTCCTTCCCTCATCACCATTTTTTCTGCACCGAATTACCTTGACGTCTACAACAACAAAGGTAAGCTGACGGCGGGTGTTGGCGTGACAGTCGTCTGCCTCCCGGTACTGCTGCCTGTTAGTACCACATGATAGCTTCATTGCTGCCATATTGCATTTCTGAAATCTCATACAAATTAGCTCCCTCGCAGCATGAAATAAACTAAGTACCGGCAGGGATACTCAGCTGGTCTCTGTAAGGAAAATCAGTCCTTTCCCCACAAGGGCAGCACACTTGGCCAGTGAGATGATGAGGGGCAAACACCCTGAAACAGGCAGTCTGTAGATGACTTTCTGGCCTGGCAGTTATCTCTGGTCATGTTGCAAGGAGCATTATTAAAGGGTTGGATATTGACCTATATAGTAGATGCTTCTCCTCGAAGGTAATTGCAAGATAGTGTTTTCCATTCTGTGAGAGGTCACTCATACACATCAGATATCTCCCGGCAAAATAATGGTTCGCTGACGACTTTCTCTTCTGACTCCCCCATACTTGGTAGAGTGTTCCTGATTTCCCTATGAGAGCGTTGCTCACAAACTCCTCTGACTGTGACTTATCTCAGTGCCCAACAAAATTACAGCAGCTGGATCCTTATTTCCCCCAACATCATTTGTGGGGGAGAGTTGGGAGGCCGATCCCACCGATTCAGGCAACTTTAGTGTAATGTGTATGGGGGCCATTAGATGGTCTCTTTACGGACCAGTACTTCCCCCATGAAGTTTCATAGAGATGTGCCATAAGGTAACAAAGTGTTGGCCGTGTGAGCAGGAACTCTATCCGAGTCTTATATCAAAGGAAGTGGAGCGCTTGGTAAGCCACACAAACTCCTTTGAAGCTGATCAGGCGTCTATAAGTCAAAATCCCCATCCAATGCTTCTCCTCAGGTTGTATTGATTTACTGAAACTTCACAAGAAGCGCTAAGTTACAGATTTTGGATTCAGAACTTCTGGGGGTTTCATTCCTCAAGGTTAGGGCTATACATCTGTAAGTGATATCATCTCTAGCATATCTCCCAACTTTGAAAAACAAGAAAGTGGGACACATTTTTTTTTTTTTCTTTTTTACGCTAAGCCTGTACCCTAACCTCACCCTGTCCTTTATATGTGTCCACACAAATGCTGCTCCTAGTGAAGCCCATGAATGTTCCCACACAGTATGGTACCCCTTAATGGCCCCCACAGTGCTTCCTAAACAGTAAGATGCCCCAACACATAATATAATGCTCCAACAGTGTCCACCACACTATGTGATACCCTCACAGACCCCCCAATTACACAGTATGATATACCCCTCGACACAATATGATGTTCTTCACAGTGTACACATACAGACACCGCTCTGCTGCATCAACACACAGCTCTGCTACACGAAAACACACATACACACTCAGCTCTGCTACACGAAAACACACATACACACTCAGCTCTGCTACACGAAAACACACATACACACTCAGCTCTGCTACACGAAAACACACATACACACTCAGCTCTGCCACACGAAAACACACATACACACTCAGCTCTGCTACACGAAAACACATACACACTCAGCTCTGCTACACGAAAACACACATACACACTCAGCTCTGCTACACGAAAACACACATACACACTCAGCTCTGCTACACAAAAACACACATACACACTCAGCTCTGCTACACGAAAACACACATACACACTCAGCTCTGCTACACGAAAACACACATACACACTCAGCTCTGCTACACGAAAACACACATACACACTCAGCTCTGCTACACGAAAACACACATACACACTCAGCTCTGCTATTTATACACACACACTGTTATGATATATAAACACACTCACCTTTGCTGCTTCAGAAAATATATATATCAGAGCTGAGCATGTGTATAGCAGTATATATAAATATATATTTATAATGCTCACACTACGCTCTGCTATATAACAACTCACGTACAAAGCCTTTCTGCACACACCATGCCTGTGTCCTGCTCCTCTTCCCTTTTCTCTGCTGCCAGTCATGTGACCTGAGACTGTCATGTGACCTAAAGGTTTTGGCAGGACCTTCAGTCTTTGCATAGACTGGATGGAGGAGGAAGGAGCTGTCGGCTCCCAGCTCCACTGTGATAGTCAGCAGTATTTGTGTCCTGAGGACGCAGATGCAGCAGAAGTCGGCACATACCCCTGACTTACCAGGACCGCGGGACAGCCTCCCAAATTCAGGACAGTCCCACTGGATCTGGGACGACTGTGAGGCGGTATGCCCTGGGAGGATTGCACTACAATGTGTTAGCTGTACTGTCATTGTGAATGCCGACCATGGGGATTGCTGTGCTGGATTTCTATACTCTTACATCTTCTATCCAAAGCATCATTTGTCTAATGAATTGTAGCATCACTAAAAATGGAGATGTCTGCAGCTACACCCATCATATGTCCAGGGGTCCTTTTACATGTGACGAAAAAAATGTATAAAATGGTAAAAACAAGTATGGATGATGGAGTTGTCAATGTTCAGCCGCTTTTGAGCTCGCTTGTCTTTGCTGCTTTGAGAGGTCCCAGGGTGGGCCGCGCTCAGGTTATTGGGTGGCGGAGCTCTTGCAGCGCTGCATACCCTTCACTTTTTTTTTTGCAAATTCTCACACATCCCGGTGGTGAGGCCGCCGTCTCCTGTTTGTACTTGACTGTCGGTGTATGGTCTGCAATGTCCGGACTGGCTGCGGACCTCCTGATTAATGCCTAAGAAGCTGTATCCAGATCAGGAAAGGTGGACATGTCGGTACCACCGTGCAGGGAAAGCTGTGAGGAGAGGCTATGCTAAATCATCTCTGCTCCCCATCCTTGTCAGGGTGGTACAGGGGCCAGAAGTCGGTCCCCCAACAATCAGCGATGGGCCACCATCTTATTACCATAAGGAATAGGATTAATATGAGATATAATAAACTAGACTGGGATGTTTTTGTGATAATGAAATGATGGGTGCATGTGAGAGGCTGCCGGGAGCTGGCGTCACCACCACCACATGTCTCTGAGGAGCCGCTCCTGCCGGTGTGTGGGAGTCGTGTGCTGAAGCCGTCTGCAGTACATGTAAAATTGCTTCTTATTGTCTCCTTACAGCCGCAGTGCTCAAGTATGAAAACAATGTCATGAATATCCGTCAGTTTAATTGCTCTCCACATCCTTACTGGCTGCCAAACTTCATGGACGTGTTCACATGGTCCCTGCCCTTTGTGGGGGAGAAAGGTAAAATGCAGAAAGTGGATCGGTGTCATCAGATTTTTATCAGGTTGTCATGGCCAGGCTGTGTGTGCGGGGAGCGCTAAGGGAAAGGAGAGGCAAAGGGTCTGTCCCTGCCGGAAATGGAGCCGCCAACAGGCCGAGAACAATGCTGGCAACACCCCATATACATGCAATGTAATACCACACTGAGGCCAGCAGGGCACTCACTCATCAGTACCTCTCCAATCCACTAGTGGGCGTATCTGTATCTATTCTAGCTATCTGTATCTATTCTATATATTATCCATCTATTATCCATCATCTATCTATTATCTATAATCTATCTTTCATCTACTATCTGTCTGCCTATCTATATATCCATCTTATGTGTATAAAAGGAGAGGAGCAACAAGATGATCCCCAAAAAGTGATTGTATTTGCAGGTAGTGTCCACAGACAATTTCTCTCTTCTTGTTCTCCCTGAGCGATTCTTCTCTTTTTGTGCATTTTGCTCGTGTTTTTGTCACTACTGTCTGTCTGTCTGTCTGTCTGTCACCAGGCCGTACCTGCAGGCCATTCAGCTTGGCCCGGCTCCTGCACATCCATAATGGCCATCACAGGGAGGTTTGTGGTGTTTCCCAGCACAGTTTCAGGAGAATGGAGCAGATACCAGGACACGGGCTGTTACATGCGCAGAGCTGGGCAGGGCTGTAGTAGGGCATCAGCCCAGCACCAGGACCGGTATCTGCTCCTTTGTGGAACAGGAGGAGCACTGACAAAGCCCTACAGAATGGCCTCCAGTGGCTACTGATGGGCAAGTATCTGACCATACTGTCAGACACAGACCCCGTGAGCCCCGGGTACTCACAGTCAAAGACCATCACACTGGGCTGCTCCATCATTGGTGACCCGATCACACTGATCACATGTAACAGATGTGAGAAGGACTTGAGCCGCCGTGGTGCCTGCAACATCATCCATCATGTCCGGTTTGACAATCCGTCAATAATGGTCTGGAGATTTACGTGTGCCCTTAATACTTTTGAGCAGTGTATATATGGAACGTAGGAGAAATCCCTACCTGCAGATATAGCCCCTCACCTGCTGTATCCACTGTGTGAGTCACTGCCCTTACCCTGTTATTATGCATACAGACCGAGTGTGACATGAAGGTCCCTTGGTCACGATGCATAATCTGTTGCCACCCTCTAAAACACCAGATCTCGGGTGCTACCTCTGCACCCCTCTCTCTACTCTCGTGTGTTTTTTGATGCCTTTATTCAATTATTTTACTTTTTAATTGCAGCTAACTGATAGATATAAAGGGGAGCTATAGAAATAAACTGTGGCAGGAATCAGAGATATCGTGTTGTCAGTAGCGTTGCCATATCTTGCTTTTTTTCTCCGCAGTTACGGAAATGCTGGTGAATATTCTCAGTATATGCTCAGACGACGAGCTGATCACAGATGGAGAAGACACGCTGGAAAGTAAGATGTCTCTGCTGCTCTGTATTCTGTATATTTCCTGAACTTCCTATTACAAGACCTTTTTACACATTACTTATGTTACACACACCCTAACATCTGCTCTCTTACATTATGACAAGGAAACCAAACCATTCATTGAAAAGTCAAGTTAAATTAGTTCTCCCTCCACCAGGGGGAGCCACTGCAAAGGGACTGATTGCAAAGTTTGCTTGGAGCTGTATATGTGTCCTATATAGATAAATAACCTACCTTTGCTCTTATTATGGAGATTACTGTTTATACAGTTGATAGCAACTGAACTAAGTATTGAACACGTCACCAATTTTCTAAGTAAATATATTTCTAAAGGTGCTATTGCCATGAAGTTTGTGCCAGATGTTGGTAACAACCCATCCAATCTACACATGAGATGAAAGCAAACCATAGATGTCCATAAATTAAGTTCTGTGTAATAATGAGAAATGACACAGGGAATGAGTATTGAACACATGAAGAAAGAGAGGTACAAAAAGCCATGGAAAGTCATGACACCAACTGAAATCTATCAGTAATTAGAAAGCAATCCTGCCACTTAGTGAACAATAGCTTGTTCAACTGATGTCCTATAGAAAGGTGTCTCATTACCAAGGTGCCACATCAGAAGAGTCGTACAAGAGCCAAGGACCACCTATCGAATGCTACAGAAAGACCTGAAATCAGCAGGTACAATTGTTTCAAAGAAAGTTATAAGTAATGCACTCAACCTCCATGGCCTGTATGCACGCTCACTACAGAAGACCCCATTGCTGAACAAAAAGCATCAAGAGCGTTTAAAGTTTGCTCAACAACATTTAGACAAGCCTGTGAAATACTGGGAAAGTCAAATGAGAGTAAAATTGAACTCTTTGGATGCCATAATACACACCATGTTTGAAGGCCAAAAGGCACTGCATGTAACCTCAAAACACCATACCAACAGTGAAGATTAGAGGTGGGAACATCATGGTGTCGGGTTGTTTTTCTGCATACGGCACTGGCAAACTTCATATAACTGAAGGGTGAATGGACAAATGTACCGAGAAATTCTTGATAAACATCTGTTGCTATCTACCAGGATGATGGCAATGAAATGAGGGTGGACATTTCAGCAAGACAATGATCCCAAACATAAAGCCAAGGAAACTCACAATTGATTTCAGAGTAAGGCTGGGCCATTCTAGCAACTTTATTTTCCCATCACTGGACCTGAATCCAATAGAAAATTAGAAAATGTATGGAAGGAAATAAAGCTCAGAGTTCATATAAGGAGCACACGGGACCTTCAGGATGTGAAGAGTGTATGTGTGGAAAAATGGGCCAAAATCACACATGAGCAATGCCTGGGACTAGTTTCTCCATACAGGATGTGTATTGAAGCTGTCATCACCAACAAAGGCTTTTGTACAAAGTATTAATTAAATTTCAGTAAGCTTTTTCAATGCTTTTTCCCTGTATCCCTTCTCATTATTTCATATAACTTAATTTATGGACATCTATGGGGATTTCCTGTGTGGATTGGATGGGTTGTTACCGACATCTGGTGAGAATTTCAAGTCAATAGCACCTTTAGGAATATATTTACTTAGAAAATTGGGGTCATGTTCAATACTTTATATAATATATATACACACACACACATTAGTGCAAGTGTTTGAAAAATACTGCAGACTAAGAATGCTTTCAGAAAGAAAAGAGTAAATAGTTTCTTTTTATCAATTAACAAGATGCAACGTGAATGCTAAATTTCGACTCATCAGTCCAGAAACCCTGCTGCCATTTTTCTGCGCTCCAGTTCCTATGTTTTCTTGCATAGTTGAGTCACTTGGCCTTGTTTCCATGCAAATGATATTTCTATTTGGCCTCAAGTTTTCCATGAAAACTACTTGTGGCCAAACAGAATAAGAGTGTAGCTGGGTCCTGCTGCAAGACTTAAATTGATGCCACTGCTGGACATCTTCTGATTTTGAAGAGAAGTAAGCATGATGTGTCCTTCATCTGCTGCACTTTTTCCTTTGCTGACCACTGCATCTATGGTCCACAAGTTTGTTAATTTCAGTGCAGAGAAATACAGGCCGATACTTATCCATGATGCAGTAGCATCAAGGAGGTGTCTGATTAGCTCCAAATTTATTTTGCAGCAGGACTACAACCTCAAACATACAGCCAGGGCCGTATTTGCCACTGGAGGTCTGGTGCCCAGGCCAGCAGGTTGCAGGGGCAGTGCCAGGAACAATGAATACTTTTTTTTTTTTTTTTTTTTACTTCCCCCATCTCATCCAGCCTATGCTCTTCCTCACACTCACCAAGTCCATGTCATCTTACAGTCATGCACAGTCCTGCATTGGGACATGTATCAATGACATCAGCTCACCACAATGCCCTAAAAACGTCCATAGGTTTTGAGATTAGATACATGGATCTTCGAGGCCTGTATCCACGGTAAGACAGGGAAAAATTAGAAGTTTGCGATCCAGCACCACATGAATAAAAGATTAAAACTTTATTTAGAACTTTATTTAAAATACATGAGGTTAAAAAAACAGTAAGGCAATGAGTAAGGACACTTATATCCGAAATGCGTCAAGTGTCACATGTCCTGGACCTTGCTGTTTTTTAACCTCATGTATTTTTAAATGAAGTTCTAAATAAAGTTGGAATTTTGTATTCATTTAGAGTACCATAGTCTCACTGCTGTTACAGTAAAGAATCCATAGTTTTACTCAGGGCTTCGGAGTCCGTGTCCATTTTGGTGGAGTTGCAGTCTGTGTAAAATGGACCGACTCTGACTCCTAAAATATATAATACATTGGGTTCATTAGTACAATGCAGGATGTGCTGTAACGTTTTTCATAAGAATTTGGGAAAGTTCTGAAATGTCCTATAAATGTCTGTTCTGATCCTGATCTAAGGATCTTGGTTTTTAGTTGAGATGAATCTGTGCTGCACTACATGCTCAGTAGTGAGGCAGTGCTGAGGAGTCGGATGTTTGGCCTACAGACTCCAAAGCCCTGGTCTCTCTGCTCTTACTGTAAAGAATCCATAGTCTCACTGCTCTTACCGTAAAGAATCCATAGTCTCACTGCTTTTACGGTAAAGAATCCATAGTCTCACTGCTCTTACCGTAAAGAATTCATAGTCTCACTGCTCTTACCGTAAAGAATCCATAGTCTCACTGCTCTTACAGTAAAGAATCCATAGTCTCACTGCTCTTACCGTAAAGAATCCATAGTCTCGCTGCTCCTACAGTAAATAATCCATAGTCTCGCTGCTCCTACAGTAAATAATCCATAGTCTCGCTGCTCCTACAGTAAAGAATCCATAGTCTCACTGCTCTTGCAGTAAAGAATCCATAGTCTCACTGCTCTTACAGTAAAGAATCCATAGTCTCACTGCTCTTGCAGTAAAGAATCCATAGTCTCACTGCTCTTGCAGTAAAGAATCCATAGTCTCACTGCTCTTGCAGTAAAGAATCCATAGTCTCACTGCTCTTGCAGTAAAGAATCCATAGTCTCACTGCTCTTGCAGTAAAGAATCCATAGTCTCACTGCTCTTGCAGTAAAGAATCCATAGTCTCACTGCTCTTGCAGTAAAGAATCCATAGTCGCACTGCTCTTGCAGTAAAGAATCCATAGTCTCACTGCTCTTGCAGTAAAGAATCCATAGTCTCACTGCTCTTGCCGTAAAGAATCCATAGTCTCACTGCTCTTACTGTATAGAATCCATAGTCTCACTGCTCCTACAGTAAAGAATCCAGTGTCACTGCTCATACAGTAAAGAATCCATAGTCTCACTGCTCTTACAGTAAAGAATCCATAGTCTCACTGCTCTTACAGTAAAGAATCCATAGTCTCACTGCTCTTACAGTAAAGAATCTATAGTCTCACTTCTCTTACAGTAAATAATCCATAGTCTCACTGCTCTTACAGTAAATAATCCATAGTCTCACTGCTCTTACAGTAAAGAATCCATAGTCTCACTGCTCTTACAGTAAAGAATCCATAGTCTCACTGCTCTTACAGTAAAGAATCCATAGTCTCACTGCTCTTACAGTAAAGAGTCCATAGTCTCACTGCTCTTACAGTAAAGAATCCATAGTCTCACTGCTCTTACAGTAAAGAATCCATAGTCTCACTGCTCTTGCAGTAAAGAATCTGCGCCAGTGATTATGATTAAACGTTCTTTCCGCTAGACATAGAGGATACCACCTTTACCACCGTTGCTGGTCTAGGTGTAAAAAGAACATTAGAAAGATCTCTGTACTGTCCTCTCATATATTTGGACACTGTAATAAGATCACCTTTAAGCTTTCGTTTTTTTAAAACTGAATAACCCAAAGTCTGATAACCTTGCAGTCCACCCATTCCCTCAGTAACCTCGGTCGCTCTTCTCTGCACCCACTCTCGTTCAGCTTTGTCCTTTTTATACACCGGAGACCAAAATTGTACAGTATTCTAAGTGTAGCTGCACTAGTGACTCGTAAAGACCCAAAACTATGTTAATTGGTTAAAAATAAACTATTAACACTTCTTTCTTTTTTTAAAGCACTCTTACTGTGCACTATTTTTATTTATATATACACACGTGGTCAAAATTGTTGGTACCCCTCGTTTAATGAAAGAAAAACCCACAATGGTCAAAGAAATAACTTGAATCTGACAAAAGTAATAATAAATTAAAAATCTATGAAAATGAACAAATGAAGGTCAGTCATTGCTTTTCTGCTTCCACAGAATTAAAAAAAAAAATTAAACTGATGAAATCGGCCTGGACAGAAATGATGGTTCTTCTTAACTTAATATTTTGTTGAAGAACCTTTTGATGCAATCACTGCAATCAGAGGATTCCTGTAACTGTCAATGAGACTTCTGCACCTCTCGACAGGTATTTTGGCCACTCCTCATGAGTAAACTGCTCCAGTTGTCTCGTGTTTAAAGGTTGCCTTTTCCAGGCGGCATGTTTCAGCTCTTTCCAAAGATGCTCAATAGGATTTAGGTCAGGGCTCATAGAAGGCCACTTCAGAATAGTCCAATGTTTACCTCTTAGCCATTCTTGGGTGTTTTTAGCTGTGTGTTTTGGGTCATTATCCTGTTACAAGACCCATGACCTGCGACTGGGACCAAGCTTTCTGACACTGGGTAGCACATTTCTCTCTAGAATCCCTTGATAGTCTTGAGATTTCATTGTACCCTGCACAGATTCAAGACACCCTGTGCCAGATGCAGCAAAGTAGCCCCAGAACATGACAGAGCCTCCACCATGTTTCACAGTAGGGACAGTGTCCTTTTCTTGATATGCTTCATTTTTTCGTCTGTGAACATAGAGCTGATGTGCCTTGCCAAAAACTTCCATTTGTGTCTCATCTGTCCATAGGACATTCTCCCAGAAGCTTTTTGGATTGTCAACATGTAGTTTGGCAAATTCCAGTCTGGCTTTTTTATGATTTTTTTTCAACAATAGTGTTCTCCTTGGTCGTCTCCCATGAAGTCCACTTTGGATCAAACAACGACTGATGGTGCGATCTGACACTGATGTTCCTTGAGCTGGAAGTTCACCTTTAATGTCTTTAGAAGTTATCCTAGGCTCTTTTGTTACCATTCATATTATCCGTCTCTTTGATTTGTCATCAATTTTCCTCCTACGGCCACGTCCAGGGAGGTTGGCTACAGTCCCATGGATCTTAAATTTCTGAATAATATGTGCAACTGTAGTCACAGGAACATCAAGCTGCTTGGAGATGGTCTTATAACATTTACATTTAACATGCTTGTCTATAATTTTCTTTCTAATCTCCTGAGACAACTCTTTCCTTTGCTTCCTCTGGTCCATGTTGAGTGTGGTACACACCATGTCACCAAACAGCACAGTGAGTATCTGTAGCCCTATATACAGGCCACTGACTGATTACAAGATTGTAGACACCTGTGATGCTAATTAGAGGACACAACTTGATTTACCATGTCCCTTTTGTCACATTATTTTCAGGAGTACCATCATTTCTGTCCAGGCCGATTTCATGAGTTTAATTTTTTTTTTAATTCTGTGGAAGCAGAAAAGCAATGTCTGACTTTCATTTGTTCATTTTCATAGATTTTTAATTTATTATTTTTGTCAGATTCAAGTTATTTCTGTGACCATTGTGGGTTTTTCTTTTATTAAACAACAATTTTGACCACGTGTGTAGATAATGTGTATATGTATATTTATGTTCCCATACACTAAACAATCCTGGACAATTAGTGGAAGCTGAGGAAACATTATGCTATGGCCTCTTCATTCTCAGGGACAGATTGGGTCGTAGAGCATGAACCCCCAGCGATCATAACCAATCGTTATCACTTCATGAGGCCGAAATAAAAAATATACCTTTCACTGGGGTACCGGACTGGCGTAGGGGCTGCATTCATGGCGGCACACCATATAAACCATCTTCCTTCCATCAGTTTTATATATTTTCTCACTTGATAAGTTATGAAGCACAACATATCGTTTTGGAACCTCCCACACAGATGACCTAATAATTGACTTTATAGATATATAGCACCTAAATAAAAGCACAGTTTGTGCAATTTGTGGATGTCTTTACCCCAGATATTCAGATTGGGATATTTTTGAAGACGTCCAGTAGATGAGACCCCCAGTAAAGGTGTCCAGTATCAGACATCTTTCCATGAATAATAATCTCTTTCTGTTTCCTTCCAGCTGGAGCTTCTGTACGTAAAGAGATTATCCGGAACAAGATCCGAGCGATTGGGAAGATGGCCCGCGTTTTCTCGGTGCTCAGGGAGGAAAGTGAGAGCGTGCTGACGCTGAAGGGCCTGACACCCACCGGAACGCTGCCCCAGGGGGTGCTGTCAGGAGGGAGACAGACCCTGCAGAGCGGTAACTATCACCTCCTCATGTTTTCCTATGTATTGTACTAATGGAGTCATGTGTAACGTGCACACTATCGGCACATAAAATACTGTGACCCTAAATTCAGGAGCCATGTAATCCAGAATAGTCATATGTATGAAACTGAACTCAGAAAATGATCACCTCACACAAACAAAGGAATTAAAGCGCCTTATCCTAGATAATTTATTTTTTTTTTAACTATGGGTCTATGCCCGGTGCCAATCTCTGTTAGCACAGAGGAGTCACAAACCACCCCTGCTGGCGATTCAGCAGCTTTCATGGACAGAGCAGCGGCTTCTCTTCCGCTCTGCTGTGTTGGGCATGACTGCTGACGTCATTCTGATTGACAGCTGGCTCCCTGCTTCTGAACAGCGGGAAGCCAGCGGTCAATCAACATGACGTCGGCAGTCATGACCCATCAGCTGAGTCAGAGAGCTGCTCTGTTGACGTCTAGCAGCTGAATCTCCGGCAGGAGCGGTCAATGACTGCTCTGTGCCGGCAGTGGGTAGAACAGGCAGGGCGTTAAAGGGGTATTCCCATCTCCCAGATACCATCCCAATATGTAGTAGGTGTAATAATAATAATAGTAAATACCTCCAATTAGAAATGTAGTATAGTTCTCCTGATTCGCTATGTCATTACCCCATGTGCAGGGCATGGAAGTAGCTTAGGTATCCATGGTTATGACCACTCACCGCTAACTGTCACTGAGTGGTCATAACCATGGATACCTAAGCTACTGCAATGCCCTGCACATGGGGTAATGACATAGCGAATCGGGAGAACTATACTACGTTTCTAATTGGAGGTATTTGCTAATATTATTATTATCACACCTGCTACATATTGGGATGGGATCTTGAAGATGGGAATACCCCTTTAACAACTACCTACCTAATTTGTTTTTAAGCCCATAGTAAAAAAAAAAAAAAAAAGTCCTGGATAAACCATTTAAATGATAGATTGAGCTCTGCTACATCTGTATTTTGGGGGGGATTCTGCAAGGTATAGTCTGCAATAATGCGATAAGTGATGAAGATAAAGGCAAAGCTGGCAGTGAGCGGTAGCATTCATCAATAGGATATAGACAGAGAAGTGTTCACATGCGCTCACCAGGTCCAGACAAGAAATCCACAATGGAAGAAACCTCGGGCCGGCTCCCAGGTGAATAGCAATACTTGTAGAGAGAAAATATCCAGCTCCCGCAGAAAATATATTTTTTTCTAGAAGAACATTATGCTCTTAAACTAAAGGGTTAAAAGTATGAAACACTTGGCCTATGCGTTTCGGGCGTTGATTGCTCTTCATCATAGCCAGTACCCCTTCAATGTCACTTAGATACAGTCTAGCGCTCACATAGACTCTTAGTTAGGACATAGTTTCAGACGGATATCTGCACAATTTTAATTGTATGAACCAATCTAGAGAATTTGATTATGAGCAGCTTCCTAATTTAATATTATCTCGGGTCTTTTCATAATCCGGAGCAATACTAAGCCCGAGCGACTCCATATTCCCTGCGGGTGCCCTGCAGGCACTGACATTATTCAGCAGCCGGGGTTTAGTGAATGGACTGCTCGCCCCTGTCCATTTTATGTACACATCTAGTTTTTAACTCCTTTATTTCACCTGCATTTATAGTCGCCATGCATGGAAGCAATCATCGCCCGGTCCGGCATTGCAGCCATAGAGATGGCAGCTCAGTGACGGATCGCTACACATAGTATCTGGGTCTGAGGTTGTGAATATTACATGCACGGCCCCAGGGAAGAGAGTCAGGAATTGTGTCAGCGTGTTCCCCTGACCATGTGTATAGGATCGGTAGCTTGATGTGACCCAGATATTTTTCTGATGCCTCGTCTTTCTCTGTCTCCCATACAGCTACAGAAGAAGCAGTTGAGGCTCAAGAAGGTAAAGTATACACCCCCTGGAGCTGCAGTTTATGCAGACGACACTAGAGGGTGCTAGGCTGATAGGAAATAGCAGCACTGACATTCTGGATGGTTTATCCGTCAGGGTATGTGCACACAACGTCTTGTTCAGGCGGGGTACGCTCCGTAACCCACAGAAAAAATATCTAAATTAATGCTAAAAAGAATGAATATATACTCTGCGATGTAAAAACGACTCGCTGCTCCTGTGTTCAGCCTTCTGAGCTTCTTCTAACCATCCTTCAGATGGCCGCTCACTAGGTTATTCAATAATAATCTTTTTAATAATAATTCAGTACAAGCAAAACAAAAGCTGGTGGCCGAAAAATGACCGAAAAGACACTAAAAAAGGGACTCTTCAGGACAAAAGACACCGGCGTGTCTTGAAGGGTCTTCCTCCTGAAAAACTCACCAGGTTCACACACTTCTTAAAGACGTTATTTGCACGTACCCTTAGTCATAAAAATAAGCAACATTTTCTTAAAGGTTGGTGAAGTTATTATTAAAAAATTAGATATGCAAAAATGCATTGTTAAAAGGAACCTGTCAGTAATATTACGCATACGGAAGCATAGGTAGTGTTGCATAGAGCAGCGTAAAACAGTATAAAAGATACCTATTATAGCGGCATTGTGCCAAAATTCAGCTTTTATTGATATGCAGATGATACTCTCCAATGCACTGGTGGCTCCTCTCTGCTTCTCCTGACCCTGAGCCTCGATTAACAGAGGAGAGCACAAGTAACCAGCAAAGCCTCTAGTTCCACTGACAATCTAGAAGTAAGAGCAGTATCGGTGGGGAGAAGCGAAGAGGAGTCATAGGCTGCTTGTGCACTTGTGAGTCTAATTTTCTTATCAATAAATCCTGAATTTTGGCATGATGGCGCCATAATATGTATATTTCATAATATTTTACACTGCCCTAACTTGCATTACTTCTTCTTGCGCTGGGTAAGTGTTACTGGCAGGTTCCATTTAACTTTTCAAAGCATTTTTTCATATCTAATTTAGTATTAACACCTTTCACGAGAGGGTGATAGAAGCACCTACAACACACACAAACTCTAGCTGACTAGGCTGCACAGTATTTTTAATAGTTTTATTTTCGCGCACCCGTCATGAGATACTTTGACCCCAGTAAGGGATGACTAATTTCCATGTTTATACTAATAGTACTTTCCCCATCCTGGTATATATGACCTCCATCCTGGTGTGTGTGTGTGCGTTCTCCCATCCTGGTGTCTGTGTGTGCGTTCTCCCATCCTGGTGTCTGTGTGTGCGTTCTCCCATCCTGGTGTGCGTGTGTGCGTTCTCCCATCCTGGTGTGTGTGTGTGTGTGCGTTCTCCCATCCTGGTGTGTGTGTGTGCGTTCTCCCATCCTGGTGTGTGTGTGTGCGTTCTCCCATCCTGGTGTGTGTGTGTGCGTTCTCCCATCCTGGTGTCTGTGTGTGCGTTCTCCCATCCTGGTGTCTGTGTGTGCGTTCTCCCATCCTGGTGTGTGTGTGTGTGTGCGTTCTCCCATCCTGGTGTGTGTGTGTGTGTGCGCGTTCTCCCATCCTGGTGTGTGTGTGTGTGTGCGTTCTCCCATCCTGGTGTGTGTGTGTGTGCGTTCTCCCATCCTGGTGTGTGTGTGCGTTCTCCCATCCTGGTGTGTGTGTGTGTGTGTGTGTGCGTTCTCCCATCCTGGTGTGTGTGTGTGTGTGCGTTCTCCCATCCTGGTGTGTGTGTGTGTGTGTGTGCGTTCTCCCATCCTGGTGTGTGTGTGTGTGCGTTCTCCCATCCTGGTGTGTGTGTGTGTGCGTTCTCCCATCCTGGTGTGTGTGTGCGTTCTCCCATCCTGGTGTGTGTGTGTGTGTGTGTGTGTGTGTGTGCGTTCTCCCATCCTGGTGTGTGTGTGCGTTCTCCCATCCTGGTGTGTGTGTGTGTGCGTTCTCCCATCCTGGTGTGTGTGTGTGTGTGTGTGTGTGTGTGTGTGTGCGTTCTCCCATCCTGGTGTGTGTGTGCGTTCTCCCATCCTGGTGTGTGTGTGTGCGTTCTCCCATCCTGGTGTGTGTGTGTGTGTGTGTGTGTGCGTTCTCCCATCCTGGTGTGTGTGTGTGTGTTCTCCCATCCTGGTGTGTGTGTGCGTTCTCCCATCCTGGTGTGTGTGTGCTTTCTCCCATCCTGGTGTGTGTGTGCGTTCTCCCATCCTGGTGTGTGTGTGTGCGTTCTCCCATCCTGGTGTGTGTGTGTGCGTTCTCCCATCCTGGTGTGTGTGTGTGTGCGTTCTCCCATCCTGGTGTGTGTGTGTGTGCGTTCTCCCATCCTGGTGTGTGTGTGTGTGCGTTCTCCCATCCTGGTGTGTGTGTGTGTGCGTTCTCCCATCCTGGTGTGTGTGTGTGTGCGTTCTCCCATCCTGGTGTGTGTGTGTGTGCATTCTCCCATCCTGGTGTGTGTGTGTGTGCGTTCTCCCATCCTGGTGTGTGTGTGTGTACGTTCTCCCATCCTGGTGTGTGTGTGTGTGCGTTCTCCCATCCTGGTGTGTGTGTGTGTGCGTTCTCCCATCCTGGTGTGTGTGTGTGTGTGTGCGTTCTCCCATCCTGGTGTGTGTGTGTGTGTGTGTGCGTTCTCCCATCCTGGTGTGTGTGTGTGTGTGTGCGTTCTCCCATCCTGGTGTGTGTGTGTGTGCGTTCTCCCATCCTGGTGTGTGTGTGTGCGTTCTCCCATCCTGGTGTGTGTGTGTGTGTGCGTTCTCCCATCCTGGTGTGTGTGTGTGTGTGCGTTCTCCCATCCTGGTGTGTGTGTGTGTGCGTTCTCCCATCCTGGTGTGTGTGTGTGTGCGTTCTCCCATCCTGGTGTGTGTGTGTGTGTGCGTTCTCCCATCCTGGTGTGTGTGTGTGTGTGCGTTCTCCCATCCTGGTGTGTGTGTGTGTGTGCGTTCTCCCATCCTGGTGTGTGTGTGTGTGTGCGTTCTCCCATCCTGGTGTGTGTGTGTGTGCGTTCTCCCATCCTGGTGTGTGTGTGTGCGTTCTCCCATCCTGGTGTGTGTGTGTGCGTTCTCCCATCCTGGTGTGTGTGTGTGCGTTCTCCCATCCTGGTGTGTGTGTGTGTGTGCGTTCTCCCATCCTGGTGTGTGTGTGTGTGTGCGTTCTCCCATCCTGGTGTGTGTGTGTGTGCGTTCTCCCATCCTGGTGTGTGTGTGTGTGCGTTCTTCCATCCTGGTGTGTGTGTGTGTGCGTTCTCCCATCCTGGTGTGTGTGTGCGTTCTCCCATCCTGGTGTGTGTGTGTGTGTGTGCGTTCTCCCATCCTGGTGTGTGTGTGTGTGTGTGCATTCTCCCATCCTGGTGTGTGCATTCTCCCATCCTGGTGTGTGTGTTCTCCCATCCTGGTGTGTGTGTGTGTGCGTTCTCCCATCCTGGTGTGTGTGCGTTCTCCCATCCTGGTGTGTGTGCGTTCTCCCATCCTGGTGTGTGTGTGTGTGTGTGTGTGTGTGTGTGTTCTCCCATCCTGGTGTGTGTGCGTTCTCCCATCCTGGTGTGTGTGCGTTCTCCCATCCTGGTGTGTGTGTGTGTGTGTGCGTTCTCCCATCCTGGTGTGTGTGTGTGCGTTC